>NC_143561.1:39521071-40180000 GCF_054136105.1 Typopeltis vanoorti | reverse complement strand
CTACACGTTCATTTGAAATGCTTATAGTCTCAGACATTTCATGCACTTTGACTTGCCGGTCATCCAATTTCATATCGTGCACTTGATCAATGGTTTCTGGTGTTGTTACATTCTTTGGACCTTCTTCACGTTGAAGCACCTGCAGAAAGTTGTACGTATGATAATCCCTTTATCAACATTTGGTGGCCCTGAAAAGGGCCTTTTTTTTTTTGAAGATGCTCCTCAACCACCGAAACCATATAGGGTCTTTCCCTGACGTTTCAGAGCATACACGACATCCATAATAGCAGTTACAGTCTTCCTTTTAGCATCCTCAGTGTAGGTAATTGCATCTCTGATGACGTTTTCCAAGAATACTTTGAAAACGCCTCGAGTTTCCTCATAGATTAGATCCGAAATACGCTTGACACCACTATGACCAGCGAGACGACGAATAGCAGGTTTGGTAATACCTTGGATGTTATCGCGAAGAACCAAAGCTGGTGCGGCCACATTTAAACTTGGCTGCCCATTTCCTAATTGTCGAAACGGACGTGAAGAGTGCCCATAAACTTTTCTGAACTTGAAATGAATTTCTTTTGGCGTTAAACATTCTTTAACAAAGAATTTCATAACCGCATGATACTCAATATTATCATTTATTTTGCCGACAGTGTTGCCATCTATGATAGAGAACTTTTCAGACCAGCCTCGTATATATTATAACAACTAAAAAAATCGGCTAACAACACCTTTTAACCCCTTATAGCGAGTAGGCGAGGCCGTTTGAGACCTGTCTGATTAAGTTTTGGAGACTGAGTAGGCAGCTGGTAGCCAGTCAGGTATAGCTGGCAGATACAGGAAGGTGTCAAAATGGGTGGCACCCAAAAGGCGGCTACAATCGGCAGAGTCAAGAGGAGTTCCGGAGCTTTAGCAACACCGTGGTGAGCACTACTAATGCTGTACGTAAAGAACTCCATTTACTTGGTATCTACAGAAGAGCAGCGGCACACAAGCCGAACATCACTACAACGAACATGGTCGGTGTGAACAGCATAAGAACTGAACAATCGGCCAGTGGAAAAACGGTACTCAGGAGCAATGAATCAAGGTTCACATATTTACAATCTAATAGCAGGGTGTGAAGACAGCCTGGTGAGCGCTTGTTACCATAATATGTTTTACCCACAGTAAAGTTTGGTTGTAGAGAAATAGTGTGGGATGCATTCAGCTGGTTTGGAGTGGAACCACTGCAGTTTTTATAAAACAGATTCCTGTTAGTATCATGACGACAATACACTATGCCACAAAACTGCAGTTGTTATGGAATGGTATGAAGAGGTGGGTGTTAAACGATTGCCCTGGCATATGCAGAGTCCTGACCTCAACACCATCGAACACCTGTGGAACAAATTGGAGCAGCGATTGAGTACCAGATCCGCAGTGCTGCTTTGATGGAGGAATGGAAACAATTCTACCTGACGACGTCTCGACAATTATTGGTAGATCCTATATATATATATATATATATATATTAAACCAAGGTTATAAAATTACTTGGTATCTTTAACATATATATATAGAGAGAAAGACAGAGAGAGAGAGAGAGAGAGAAATTTATATCTATCTATTTACTTCTTATTCATTCCCTCCTCTTTTACCTTTTGGTGTCAAGGATTTTTCTATTCACTTAACCTCTACCGTATCGAGTATAAGGTGGTTAGTCTAGTGCCTCCCGGTGTGTCCTATGTCTGTAGATACGTGTGTTCACGAGTCGGTTTAGCTGTTCTTAGGGATGAAAAACCCAAATTTCTGGGTGAAAAAAATCCCCAACCCTCATATCAGACCGGTTAACGTACCTTTAGTCGAAAAAGAGACCAAATAAAGGTTCCTAACGTCACTGACTAGAATCGAACACAGGTTTTTCCTTACCAAAGGGCTTCGTATATACTGACTGAGTTATAATGGCTTTATATATCAATCTATATATTTTTTTTTCTTTATAAAATAATTTTTCTTGATAAAATTTACATTTGAATATAGGCAACTAAAAGACTATTTACATATTATAAGAATATATATTACAGAGAAAAAAAAAAGATTTTACTTTCGGATATTCAAAGAAAGGAGCCAAAAAATAGATGAGTGATAAAGAGGATTTGCCTTTATAGTAAAAGAGTCAGCATTACAGTTCAGTATCACTTCCACTCTTCTATGAATTTCGACAGTTCTTGTTTCTTTGTAATAATCCCAGGAAAGTCTGCTTTGTAGATTTCGACGTAGACTATACATGATGATTTGTTCCGATTCAATAATGGATGCGTGCTAAAGTAAAAACTGTAAATGACGGCCTTGGTGCAGATTAAGAGAAAATTGCATATTCTAAGTGTCTTCTCTTCTTTATTGACTAAACTCCAGTGGCCTTCTTGGCTGTGTGCGTAGTTACAAGTGCTAGAAGTAGTATTCAGAGCATAGGTGATCATCACTTTGTTAGCAGGACAGGTTAGATCTGTGTTCCAAGGTACCTGAAACTTCGCAGAATAGACACAGATTCGATTTCTCTAAGTTTGTAGCGCATAAAAGGAGCTAGCAAAATGTAATCCCATAGCCTCCAATGTATGTTGAAATGTGATTTGTTACACTTCGATTTATATGAAAGATCCCACTGAAAACTGGGTGGCATGTGCAGATTTGTAGATGATAGGTTCAAGAATGGATCTAGGAAGGGCGAGGTTGGTGGCACTGACATGTGGAAGTGGTATATTTTCTTGTAGCTGGAAGGAACAACTGGAAGTGAGGCTTCAGATGATACCAGATAAAAGGTGGTCTCCCAGCAATTTCTAGAAGGAATATGGATTCCTTGAGTTGTAGCGGTATCTGGAAAGGCTTTTATAATAGCAGCTTGCATCTGTTGATATTGCTTTTCAGTTTTTGGGTTTTTCAGTGGTAGGAATGTGAACGTTTTCCACTTTAAGTTTGGGTCTGGAAATTCCCTATGATTCTTATTCCTGCCTAATTCCATGTAGGAGCCAGTTTCTGTTCGAAAACAGTGGTTCTGTAAGTACAGCTGACTCTGTTGAAATTGTCAGGTGTGTGATGAAGTTCTGTATTTTCAACACCTGTAGAGCATCTCTGTAAAAATTAGGTAATTTAGGAGCTGATGACACAGAACTGGCGATTCGGAGAATTGTGGAAAGTGCAATTTCTCTGGTAGATGATATCATGATGTAATAGAAGGTGGTTACATAAATATGGACTGAAAGGTTTTTAGGAGAAAGATTATCCTCAAAGATCTAATATACTTTTCAACTGAGATCAGTCCTTGATCTAAATTTTTGAGTGTCTTGCAGAGTTCATAGTATGTTGTCCAGTTTGTACTCATCAAGAGGAAACGTTTCATTGCCTTTTGAACGTGATGGAGAAAGTACTCAAAGATTCAGTACTTTCAAGGTATGCCATAGTACACTCGCAGCCATTTATTTAATTATTAAGACTCTTCCTCCAAATGAACTCATTGAACGAATGCTGTTCCATTTTCCTGGCACCTGTTTAAATCGGTTGTACAGCTGCTTTCAGTTCATTTTATTCTATATTTTTGTTGTCGAAGTGTACACCTAAGTATGTTTGTCCTTCATTTAACAAGGTACATTCAACTGGAGAATCAGTTCTAGTCTTCCATCTGCCTGACCATAGGTAATTATTTTTTACAGAGTTTAATTTGTTGCCTGAGGCTTGTGCATATAATCTGTGTTTCATCAGTTACTCATTTTTTGTAATTACGGATTACGTGACGTCAACGGCATGTGCTGATAGGCATATTTTAAATGAGGTTCTGTAATTCTGGTTCGATTGTAGATGATGGTGTCATGTACTCTTTTAAGAAAGGGTTCAGTGCCGTGTGTATAATTGTCCAGAGATAGGATCTCCTTGCTTGATCCCTCAACAGTATGACAAAGTGCAGGTGAGCCTGTTGTTGAATTTTAAACAGAAGAGTGCATCTCTGTATAGCAATTGCACTGTTTCAATAATGAGAGGACCATAGCCGAATGCCTTTAGGACTTCATAAAGGTACTCGTGCTGTACTCTGTCGAAAGCATTCTCATGATCAAGGCTAACGAGCGCTAGATTTTCATTTTGAATTTGCGATGTGTGTGTGTGTGTGAGTTCGCTTACTAAATGAAGGTTATCAGGTATTGATCTTCCTGGAAGAGAATAGGTTTGATGTCGGCCAATATCTTCAGGTAGTGTTGGTTTTAGTTGGTTTGCAGTAACTTTGGAAATACTTTTGCAAAATCTATTGATTAATGAGTTTGGACGCCAGTTTCGAATGTCTGTGTGGTGTCCCGTCTTTGGTATCAATCGTGCTACTGAGGTCGTGACGGATTGTGGAAGCCCATTAATGTAGGCTTCTTGAAGTGTTTTAAGAAGTGGTATGAGTTATTTCCAGAAGACTTGAAAAACTGCTGTGAGATCATCAAGGCCAGGAGATTTTTCTTTGGCAAGGACATGCAAGCAGTTTTCAGTTCATCTAGAGTGATTGGATTGTCAAAGGTTTTGATCTCTTTCGGAGACTCTTTTATTTTCTTTGGTACTTGGAGAATGGTGTGTAGGGTTGTTCCTATAAAGCTGTATGCATTTTTGTAGTATTGTAGGATTTCAGAAGTGATTTTACTTGGATCTTCTATGGTGCTGCCATCTTGAAGTCTAATAATGGAGATGCAGTTTGTTAACTGATATTATTTTTCCAGAGAGGAAAAATATTTTGTGGGTGCATCTGAAAGATTTACTTGCAAATGCCGCGATCTAAGTAGGTCACCCTATAGAGGAAATTCCACGTATTTTGCATTATTCGGAGGTCTGAATGATATTCGGGGCTTTTTTCTGGGAGATATTCGAGCTGTTTTTCAAGTTGTCGGAATGCTAATCTTCCTCTGTTGATTTTTTCTGTTGACTGTAGATCTACGTAAAGGATTTCATTTGTGATTTTATGTGGGGGACACCAAGTTTTCATTGGTTCAGTATTCATCTTTGAGCGAGTGAGATTAATTATTAAAGCCTGCGTGTTTTACTATATAATCTGAGTTTTTTAGGAGGTTATTACTCAGCACTTCCTGATTTGGATGTTCTAATCCTAATGAAAGTTGAATCTTCATGAAGTAATGAGCCAACGTGTAGGAGATGTTTCTAACTAGAGTGTGTGAGATGTTTCTAACTATAGGAACACTGTCTTTGGAAATGCAGTACCTGTTCAGTCGTGCTTGGTAGAGAGGCCTATTGGTTGCTGTAATTGCTGACTTCCATGTGTAGGGCGTCTTATCTGGATGTTCCTGCCAAAAGATGTCAATGAGTTCATTATCGTTTACAAGTGTTTGAAGTTTGTTTATTAATGAGATACAATTTTCAGCACATTGAAATCTGTCTTTTTCTCGTTCAAGAGTGCAGTTAAAGTCTCCAACTATTATGAAAAGTTCTTGGTCAATACTGGAAATATGGATTTGAATGATGTCCAAGATTTGTGATGCCACAGCTTCCTGCTGTGGTATGTAGATATTAAACACTTGCATGGTATTACGGTTGGGTGCTCTATGTGAGCACACAAGGCGTATTGTGGTATATATGCAATCAATTTCAGTTTTTAGGAACGGTTTGCAGTTCCTTGGCTGGAAATATATAAATAGATAGATATTTTTTTTTATTCACCTTGATAAAATATACATAAGTAGATAGGAAACAAAAACGATTATTTATATATTATAAGAATATATATTACAGAAAACAAAAGGATTTTCTTGTTAGATATACAATTGAAAGGAAGCAAAAGATACGTCAGCGGTAGAGAGGATTTGTCTTTTTAGTAACAGTTAATATTACATTACAGTTCAATATCACTTTTAGTTATTTTTCAGATGAAGTGTTTCGTCGTCGGCAATCCAAAAGAGGGTGCCAGTTGGATTTCACACCTATGTAAATTTTGCGACATTCTTGTATCTTTGTAATAATCAAGTTCCAGTGAAAGTCTGCTTTATAGGTTTCAACGTTGGCTACTCATGATGGTTTGTCCCGATTCAGTAAGGGATGGGTACTGGTTATTTTTTGTGTGCTTAAGGTAGAAACTGCAAATGACGGTCTTGGCGCAGATTAAGAGGAAATTGCATATTCTGTGTCTGTTCTCTTCTGTATGGACCAAATTCCAGTAGTATTCTTGGCTTTATGCGTAGTTACCACTGCTAGAAGCAGTATTCAGAGCACAGGTGATCATCGCTTTCTTAGCAGGACAGGTTGGATATGTTTGTTCCAAGGTACCTGAAACTATGCAGAATAGACACAGAACCGTTTCTCTAAGTTGAAATTTGCAGAGCTTAGAAGTTGTTGGCAAAATATTATGCCATATCCTCCACTGTTTGTCGGAATCTGTTTGGCACACTTCGATTTATACCGAAGATCCCACTGAAAACTGGGTGGTATGTGCAGCATTGAGAGGTTAAAGATGAATATACGAAGGGCGATGTTGGAGGCACTGACGTGAGGAAGTAGTATTTTTTCTTGGAGATGGAGGGAAGAATTGTAAATGCGGCTTCAGATGATACAAGATGAAAGATTGGCTCCCTGCAGTGTCTAGTAGGAATAAGGATTCCCTGAGGTGTCGCGATATCTGGATAGGCTTTTATAATAGCAGCTTGCATCTGTTGATATTGCTTTTCAGTTTTTTGGATTTTTCAATGGTGGTCATATCAATGTTTTCCCCTTTAGGGTCTGGGTCAGGAAGTGCCCTATGATTCTTATTCCTGCCCAGTTCTATGTACGAAAAAGCAAGGGTTGTCCAGTTGCGAAACCTGTTATGTTACTGTTCGAAAACAGAGGTTTTGTAAGGACAGCTGTCTCTGTTGATCCTGTCAGTGTCTGATGAAGTTATGTATTGTTCCACCGCTGTAGAGCATCTCTGCAAAAATTAGATAGTTTAGGAGGTAATGGTGCAGATCTGGCCATTCGGAGGATTGTGAAAAGTGTGAGCCCGCTGGTGGATGATTTCATGGTGTAATCGAAGGTGGTAACATAAGTGTGATGGGACTGAGGTGTGATTAGGAGAAAGATTATCCTGATGGATCTAGTCTTGTTTTCAAGGATATCAGGCCTTGCCCTCCCTTACCAAGTGGCTTGCAGAGTTCAGAGTATGTTGTCCAGTTTGTATTGTTCCAGAGGACACGTGTGATCGCCTTTTGAATGTGATGGAGAAAGTCGTCACGGGATGGTGATTAATTTGAGGTATGTCATAGGCTCTTGACTGACCATATTTCCTTGAGACAAAAACGGGACATTGGGATGGCAAAAGCAGGACGAGGGTTATGTACTATTCTGTATTCATGAAACAGTAAGATGATAAAATAAAGTTTTACTTTGCCTAATATGTCTGGTGATAAAACGTTGGTACTCATTGCTTCTGATTTGGTATGTGCTGAAGAAAATTTTGGTTCATAAATTTTATTGATCAATGACGACAAACAATCATTTGCGCGAAAACTTTGGCCATGACCCACAGTATGATAAGCAACAAGATCTTCACTTGCTGCAATTTTGTCACTTTCTCACGTCTCAACCATCATCATCACCATCAACGTCTCAACTGTCTCACGATAAATGAGCTGATGTTTATAACTGAAGCCAGCGTCTTTTCAACATCCTTATGTTTCTGGATGTGTAGATATTGGTTGATGTCGCTTCTGCCTCCATGATCAACGAGAAAATGGATACTACGATTTTGGCATACCACTTTTGTTCCATCACTACACAGCTTGTCCAGTTTAATAAATTTGAATTCTTTCTCTGAGATCCTCATTAAAACTGCAGTTTCGCCTGTTTGGTATTGCAAGGATAGACTTAAAGCTTTAAAAAATAAGACTTAAAAGTTTAAAAAAATATGAAATTTAAACCACCATCATTGAATAACAGAGCCACCGGTTAACATACAAGCAAAACAAAGGCGAATGCAACAGCAGAACAGACGCCGTGTCTGAGACGCACAAGTGTTGCCAATATGAATTTTTTATTTTCTCTGAATAAATCACTGCAGATATCGAATTTAGTATCGAACAATCGACTCCATTCATTCATTCATCATTCATCTTCAAGGCCCACCTTTCCTAACGGGGTTGCGGGGGGCAGCAGCTGCAAGAGGAATTTCCAATAATCATGATCCTGCGCCACCAAGCTTAGGTGTTCAGGTGCCCCAGACGTGTCCACCCAAGGTTTTGGATATAATGTATCCAGCAAGTCCTTGGCCTTCCGCATGGCCTCCCACCCTCTGACTTGGAAAAGAGGGCCTGATGGGGAGGGGGCGAGCCTCACTTATTGCATTCTGACCAGGTGCCCGTACCAACGTAACTGTGATCTCACGTGGTGAGAGAACAACTCGGAGAGGCAACGGTTGAGTATTGAGTAACAATGCACTCCATGTTATACAAATTACTGGTATCCATGATATTGATATACGATTATAGATTTTGAATAATAATTTATGGTTGACCAATATTGAAGAATATTTATAGTTTTATTAAAACGGGACAAAATTGACATTTTCATTAAAACGACGGGACGGAAAATGTCAAAAAAAAAAAAACGGTACTTTCCCGTTCGAAACGGTACGTATAGTCAGCCTAGCCATAGAACACTCGCAGCCATCTGGTTGACAATTAGTATTCTTCCTCTAAGTGAAGACATTGAACGAATGCTGTGCCATTTTCCTAACACTTCTTCAAAACGGTTGAGCAGCTGTGTCCAGTTCAGGTTATTATATATTTTGGTGTATTCGAGGTGTACACCTAAGTATCTTTGTCTTCATTTGACCAGATACATTCGATCGGAGAATCAGTTCTAGGCTTTCATCTGCCTGACCACAAGCCGGTGGTTTTTGTAGAGCTTAATTTGGCCCCCTAAGCTTGTGGATATAGTCTCTGTGCTTCTTCGGTGACGGTCATTTCTTCTTTATTTTGGACTATTACAGTGACGTCATGGGGATATATTGACAAGGTTATTTTAAGATGTGATTCTATTATGCTGCTGCGTTTTGAGATGATGGTGACGTGTTCTCTTTTTAACAACGGTTCAATGGCCAGTGTGTACAATTGTCGAGAGAGAGGACATCCTTGCTTGATCCCTCAACAGTATGACAAAAGGCTAGTGAGCCTGTTGTTTATTTTTAAACAGAAGAGTTTATCTCTGTATAGCAATTGCACTGTTTCAATAATGAGAGGACCATAGGCGAATGCCTTTAGGACTTAATAAAGGTACTCGTGCTTTACTGTGTCGAAAGCATTCTCCTGATCAAGGCTGACGAGTGCCAGGTTTTCATTTTAGCTGTTGCAATGTGGATGAGATCTCTTATTAAATGATATTATCATGTATTGATCTTCCTGGAACAGAATAGGATTGATGTGGAGCAATAACATCACGCGCAGTGTTGGCTTTATTCGGTTTGCTATAACTTTGGAAATGATTTTGCAATAGGTGTTCATTATTGAAATAGGACGCCAGTTTCGGATGTCCGTGTGGCTCCCGTCTTTGGTAACAGTCGTGTATACCGCGAGGTCGTGACGGATTGTGGGAGCCCATTGAGGTAGGCATCTTGCAGGGCTTTAAAAAGTGGTCCGAGTTGATTCCAGAAGACTTGGAAAAACTCTGTTGTGAGACCATCAAGACTGGGAGATTTGTTCTTTGGCAATGTTCTGCATGCAGTTTTCAGTTCAATCATCTAGAGTGCTTGGGTTTTCTAAGTGGTTCCGATCTGTTGCAGAGATTCATTTTGTTTCTTTCAGTATTTCGTGAATAGCGTGAAGGGATGTTCCTGTAAAGCTGTGTGCATTCTTGTAGTGTTGTAGGATTTCAGAAGTGATTTTACTTGGATCTTCTGTGGTGTTATCACCTTGAAGCCTAATAGCTGAGATGCAGTTTGCTGTCTGGTATTTTTTTTTCCAAAGAGAAAAAAATTATTTTGTGGGAGACATCTGAAAGATTTATTTGTTTGTGCCACGATATAAGTAGGGCATCTTTTACAGATAATTCTGAGTGTCTTTGTATGCCTTGGAGTACTGAATGATATTCATGACTTTCTTCTGGGAGATACCTGAGCTGTTCTTCAAGTTGTTGGATTCTGATGTTTCCCTGTTCATTTTTCTGGTGACTTTTGATCTGCGTAAAGGATTTTATTTAGGATTTTAGATGGTGCCACCATGTTTTCATTCGTTCTGTATTCCTTTTCAAGTGAGATTAGTTATTAAAGCTTGAGTGTTTGTTATGTATTCTGGATTTTTTTCCAGGAGGGCATTGCTGAAGATTCAATAGGCACTTCCTGATTTGGATGCTTCCAATGATAATGAAAGTTGCAGCTTGATGAAGCAATGATCTGAGATGTAGGGAGGAATGTGTGAGATGTTTCTAACTAGAGGAACAGTGTTTTTGGAAATGTAGTATCTGTCCAGTCGTGCTTGGTAGAATGGCCTATTAGTTGCTGCGATTGCTGACCTCCATGTGTACGACTTCTTATTTGGATGTCGATTCCGAAAGAAATCAATGAGTTCATTATCGTATACTAGTGTTTGAAGTTTGTTTATTCATGAGCTATGATGTTCAGTACATTGAAGTCTATCTTTTTCTTGTTCAAGAGTGCAATTAAAGTCTCCAGCTATTATAATATGTTGTTGGTCAATACTGGAAAGATGGTTTGAATGAAATCCAAGATTTGTGATGCCAGAACATCCTGCTGTGTTATGTAGATATTGAACACATGCTTTTATATGAGCATACAAGGCGTATCCTGGTATATCAGCAATCACTTTCAGTTTGTAAGCAGATTGATGATGAACACCTAAGCTAACTCCTGCTCCATGATGTTGTTTGGTTGCAGAGTGATGTAGGTCATAAGGTCACTCTGCCCATCTTATAGATAAATTGGATGAGGAGTTGATATATTTTTTCTTGAAGAAGTATGATGTTTTTGTACCTGGTCAAGGACTATTCTGTTGTGTAAAGCAGAGGCACATCCTCTTGCATTGAAAGAAAAAAAAGCTCATCGACATTATGTTCATGAAAGTTTCATTGCAGGTTGAATCTAATATTGGTTCTGGTGTTGTGTTTGTAGCCCATTAAAGAAAGTTGTGAAGCTTTTTTACACCGACCGAATTAAAATCGAAATGATT
Organism: Typopeltis vanoorti; assembly: GCF_054136105.1. NCBI lineage: Eukaryota > Metazoa > Arthropoda > Arachnida > Uropygi > Thelyphonidae > Typopeltis > Typopeltis vanoorti. The sequence goes on along the minus strand of NC_143561.1, from coordinate 40,168,832 downwards.
GCCTCTCTCTCTCTCCCAAGATCTGGGAGACTTTTATTTTATGTAATCATTAAAAAACTAATTATCTTAAATAATAATTATTTATTAATTTCTTTCATTTCCTAGCTCGCCACAATATTGTATTTTAATAGGTGATCCACCAAATATTCGTTACTTGTATTCTATTCTTATCTGTTTGTAACACTGAAGATGTACTATTATTTTTAGTACGAAATATCTACCTTATTTATTAATTAAAGTTATTACTGTGGTCTTACGTGTTGTTTTTAATAATTATGCTATGCCACAGGTCCCTCTAAAAATAAGTGAAAAAAAAAATTTTTTTTTAAATTATTTTTTATTTTCAGTAAATGATCTGTAACAGCATAAGTTACTACAATATCATTCAACCACAAATCCTTAGAATAACATTTGCTAATAATATTTTGCATAGAAAGACCACGACATCTCAATATTAAAAAATATACACAGTGCAAACCACACGCGACAGATTCCTTAGCTTGTACAGCTACAGTATTATAATGCCATTTATTAATGTTGATATTCAGAAAGTTAACAATATCGTTTTTGGGTGGACGACCGAAGCTATCGAAAAAATCGCCGTTTGTCTTTAATATAGATAACTTGCCAATGTTGTCCTGGCAACCAGCTCGGATCTGTGTTCACGACGAACATCGACTGTTGTTTTCTGATCGGATGTTGTGACAATTCATCACGAGCACAAACTTCTAAACCCACTTTTCTTGTGGTAGGTTCTAACTCTAGTATGCTTACTAATTGTTCAGTGTTCATAGTCCAGTAACACAGAACGATCCTTTGTTACGAATAACGTGCACTCAAATTCTGCATAAAGAACCACTGTGATGTTTTCAGGAAGAGGTTGAGCAAATTTGACTTCGAGTCACACACTTCCTCTTCTTAAGAGGCTGATATGGGGGGGGGAAACAACATTTTGATCGTTTTGATCAACATTTTGATAAGATAAATCCACAGAGAACGTTTCCCTTTACGTATTCCTCATAATAAATGTCATTACCACAGTCTCTGTTCCATTTGCCTAGCGATGTGAACAGTGACATGTAACATCTACTGTATTGCCTTTCTTTGAAATTCGGAGTCAGTGGTTGTGAGGGATACTGATTACCATCAGCTGACATCACAAGTAAATTCAGATTGAAATGATGAAAATTAAATGGATTTCTGTTGAAAGTGCCATTAAATCCATCATTAGCGACCAGTCCAATAATTAATCTAGATGGTATTTCACCTAGATACAGATTGTCTCGTGTGGCATCTGATATACCCTTGGGAATCGAAAAATAAAAAAATTGCACACCATTGATAGGATATATCATGTTTGACTTGTCTAACACAGACAGGTGAGCCAGTTGAATCTTTGAATTTATTTTGACTTTGCGGAACAAAAAGTGTAGCCTCTTCAATTTGCACTTTAGCCTTATTATCAGCATTTGCAGTCAGTAAAGAAAATTCGGGAGAACTGCGAACCATACGAACACGAACAGAAACGTTGTTGATCACGTACCGGTCTTGATGCATGATGTCAGCGTGTATTCGTCCAAGCATCTCGACACTTTTCGATTGGTTAATTCGAACTTGTCGTCTACGCATCCCACATTCAATTTTGGTAAACATATCACTAACATTAGCCACATCAACTTTAACAAATAGTTCATTTGTCAGTTGAGTGTTTTTATCATCTCTGTCATAATTTAGTAGATTTTCAATATAAGCCCTATAAGGATACGTGTCTGATGCCATATTCACTAGTTTATCTTGGAGAAAAAAGTCATTTTGACTGAACAGGGAATGGAAAAAATTATTCACAACACGAACTGAAGACTCTTCGATAGGTTTATTATCATTGTCAGTGACGCGCACACGAACGCATAGGTATGATTTTCCCAAATCCAAGTATTCTTCAGATGTACCTGGTATGCAAAATTCCACAGGACCTCCATTGTCAGTACTGGATATTGGTTGGTAAGTGACATAAGAACTTCTTTCCACACACATGTTGACACGAAGGTGGGAAAAAATATAACTCTGACATCATATCCTCAGCAAAAGATGTCATCTCGCTTGCGCTTTTTAGTATTCGTTTTTTTTCTTGCTTGCTTGACCTCTCTGAAGTAATCGACTCTGAGCCGTTTCAGCAATGGTTTTCCCAGCTTCTGATGTTCTGTTTATAAAGATTCGACGTACAGGTACCCCATCCAATACATCTCCAATCATACTGACTGGCTTTTATGGCTTGACGACCGAGAAATTTAGCTGCAGGTTTTAAAAGTGGACTTAGAAAGGAGAAGGCACTTCTCAAAATGCTGCCTAATCCGTACCTACGCTGTATTGGGGGAGCCGTAAACATTTGATCCCCACCTGCCTGCATTGTGTAATATCTGAGATAATCAGTCATCCTTCATTTGTCGGAAGTGTAATTTAACTATTGTCTTGCCGCCACGAAAGTGGAACAACTGCTGCTGTCAGAACGAATTTCAATGCTATTTGATTGAAATGTTTGTTTTCGTAACGGATAATAATCAGGGTGAGCAAAAACGAAGGAACACTGGTGCTGCACTGAATAACTCGTAACAATGTTGCACATGTATCACCAACTATCTGTTCTTGGATTAAATCAGAATAAAAAATAAGCGGCCACACCCCCTCTTTATATCAACTGGATATTTCCCTGTGATTGTACCTTTCGGTTTAACACCAATCTGATTAAAACCCAGTAGAAGTCCCAAACCCGATGCCTCCTTGGGAAACAATAGGTCGTAATCTGTTGGGACTGTCAGAGAAATAATGTTGTTTGGGTTCTTTTTTTCCAGTAATCACAGAACTCACATCAAACACAGCTTGAAGAAGTTCAGAGGATGAATTTTAACTGCCATGGGGTATCTTGTACACTTTGTAAAGTTCTTCTTTATACATTTCGAAAACTTTATTTCTTGTGATGTTGTTGCTGTCGATAGTGTTGACTCCTTCTCCTTCAACTGCACGTATCATATGAAACTCATCGTAACCGTAATCAATGTTATTAAATTCTCCCGGAAGATGAATTTCGGCAAGAGCAATTTCCCATTTACCTTTAAGTCTGATCTCGTGTGGTAATTCCACTTGAAATATCGTTTGCGTGTTTGTAGGAAACATTTTCATAGTGGCGTTACTGGGACGGGTTAAGCAAAACATCTTCCCTACGAACCCAAGAATTATACGATGAGGGATAACCAAGCCACTTAACAAAATACTGAAGCTTTCTTTCTGTTTGTGGTGTTTAAGTACTTGTTCGATTAGATACACGTCTTCCGGAAGATCATTGGGTATATCAGTCTTCTGCAGTTGAGGTTCATAGAACGTTCCCTCCATTATCTCTGCGTCCCGACTGCGAACTGTATATACTACAGGGTTTCTATTAATAACCTGAGCAATAGTGAACAATTCTCGTTTCCAGTTACCCCAATACCCTTTCCTAAATTTGTGGGTATCATCACATTCCAGACATGATTCTTGTTGTGAAGGTTAACTTGCGAAGGAGCCATACCGATAGTGCGGTGTGGTGTGAGGTTAAACGTATGTACAAGGGTCGGCAAAACGTTCGTATAACTTTTATTTCATCCACTTGTAGATCTTTGTTTTCAATGTTCTGATAAATCTTTCTGCAATGGGTGCTTTCATTTCGCTCCTGGTCGTGTAGAAATGAATATAATAGTTCTTAAACAATGCACGAACTTCCTTGTTGCAAAACTCTCACGAAAGCATTAACAACAGCGTCTGCTGATTTCTTCTTCAGGGTTCGAACCCACGCAAATCGGGAAAAAAAATCGATGCATACAAGAAGGAAACACACACCCCCATTCACGTTTGCATGGGATGACATATCTGCCAAATCACATTGAAAAGTGTGTAAAAGTGTCGGGCCTTTGATTAGATTGCGTTTAAACTTTCTTCTAATGGGTTTAGGTCTCACATAAGTAGGCTGTGTTTCTAACCGACTTTTCACGGTTACATGTGGCAAATTTGAATGTTTCTGTAAAGCTTTGATACTTCCAAAATTACCAGATTATAGTAATCTGATAACTTTTCCATTACTAAAAATAATTTTTTTTTTTGCAGGTGAAAATCAAGAACCATCTCAAAAGTAGCAGATACTTGCTTGTATAGCAGTACTACTAATATTAGTGTACATGGAAATTTCCATAATCATTTGGGAAGCAGAATCAAAATCAGGCAATCACACATATCTCATCAAAGAAATGTTACGACAAGAAAAACACCACATGCATTGGTGATATCTGTAAAGTCCTATTTCTGCATATTGCATTGTAAATAATATCTGTGAAATAAATGTGTAAACTTAAAAGAACAAACAGTGTCATTGATGTGTTATGCATGTTTAAATAAGATCACTTCTGAAATCACCGTGAATTCACACACGATTTGTTCATTTATTCATTTATTGAACTTTAAGGTCTTAATTTTAGACAAATCAAAATATTCGGATGAATTATCAATAAAATATGAATTTGAATTTGAATATGAATATAGAAGAAAATAGGGATTAGGTATGGGAAAAAAAGTGTGTGTTTGAGGGACACCAGCATTTAATTATTCAGAAAAACTCGAAACAGTGCCACCGCTAGACTCTACTCTACTCTAAGAATTCCCACCCTTTAACTGGAAAGAAATGCCCCAAAATGTATTAGAAAATTAGGACAGCCATCAATAGACAACCAAAGACAAAACATGACGACAATGACGGATGTGTGTCACCCTGGGAAAATTCCAAGATATCTTATCTCAAAAATATCGTCCACAATTCCATAACAAACCAAAACACCATGTGATATCACAGAGAGGCATATGTTCCCCAGAAATTTCCAAACACATAACGTCACGATTCTTATCTCTAAATACCATCCATAATGCATTAAGCGAACCATACACATCATGTGATGTCCCTGAGAGACGAGGGCCCCAGTGAAATTCCAAACATTCCAAACTCTATAACAACAAACATTCAGGATTCCTTATCTTATCTTGATCTTGATATGGTCGAAGTGTCCCACCAATCACGACACGATTCCTTATCCAGTAATATATCTCCCTTTTCCATTCAAAACAATAACGTCACTTATTTACAACTAACAAATGACGTCACTTATATTCATCTGATAACAACAAACATTCACGTTACGATTCCTTATCTTATCTTGATCTTGATCTGGTCAGAAGTGCACTCCAATCATAACACCAATCCTTATCTCTACAATCACCCATGATTCCATACGCGAACCAAAACACAATAACTCACGTTACTGACAGGTATGCCCCAGGAAAATTCCAAACATTCCAATATCATGACGTCATGCCCAACATGACGTCATCAAATTAACAATCAATCACGTCACGATTCCTTATCTTATCTTGATCTTGATCTGGTCAGAAGTGCCTACCATAGTACTAACAGTGGTTTAACTTTCATATTTTTTAAAATTTTAAGTCTTATTTTTAAATGTTTAAGTCTTAATTTTTAATGTTTAAGTCTATCCTTGCAATGTCAAAGAGGCAAAAGTGCAGTTTTAATGACGATCTCCAGAAAGAATTCAAATTTATTAAACTGGACAAGCTGTGTAGTAATGGAACAAAAGTGGTATGCCAACACTGTAATGTCCATTTTTCCGTTGCTCATGGAGACAGAAGTCACATATCAACTAGCATCTACGTAGCCAGAAACATAAGGATGCTGAAAAGATGGTGATAGCGAAAGCGATAAAATTGCTACAAGTGAAGCTGCTGTTGCTTATCATGCCATGTGTCGCAGCCAAAGGTTTAGTGCAAATGACTGTTTGTCGACATTGATAAATAAAATTTATAAACCAAAATTTTCTTCAGCATGTACCAAATCAGAATATTTCAGCTACAGAAGTAGCCATGAAAATTTAAAATCTTGTAAACAATTTAGAGTCCAGAACAGGTGAAATGTTTGTAACTACTGATTTCAAAAAACAACTGAAAATATTAGTATTCAGGAGAAATTAATGAGGATAAGTTTTTGAGATAGTTGAGAATTTCTATGAAACCAGCTTTAATATGTCAACAAGTGAAAGTACAGTTCAGGAAACATTGAAAAGTTCAAGTAGATGTTACTAACAAAGACACCTGAATGGAAAGAAATACAGAAGCCGAAACGAGGAACTCATCACACACACAGAAGCAGAAGAAACTCGTGTATTCGATCAGTGGATCCTCATAATATCTATAATTGTGAGGCAATTGGATACATGTAATAAAGAAAACATTCCTGTATCTGATAGATGGCTACAAATGTTTTCTGAAATGAACGAAAAACTTCTAGAGTTTCAAAACTTTTGTGATATTGTAGAGTTTATTCTTTGTCTTCAGGAAATACAGCACCTGTAGAGAGAATATTTTCTGTTATGAACAGTTTGTGGTCAAAGGAGAAATCTAGATAAAGTGTTGAGACAATGAGGGCTATGATAGTTGTAAGACAAAATTGTGTGATGGAGTGTGTGAAGTTTGATAAGGTGTTGAAAGACCAAAATTTGCTGTGTAAGATCACTTCATTGGAGAAATATTCATTCCATGATCATGGTGAAAGACAATCCCACGCCGTCTACGTTTAGCTAAATTTTTGTATGGGTTCTGTCACTGAAGGACAATGGTAAGCTCAATATGGTTGGGTAATAAAACTTTTTTATCATCTTACTTTTTCATGAATACAGAATATTATTACATAATACCCGTCCCGTTTTTGCCATCCCGATGTCCGTTTTTGTCTCAAGGAAATATGGTCAGCCTACTTATAGCAAGTTTTAATATAGTAATTAGACAGCTAATTCACCTTCAAAGGGCCCCACTTATACCGAGAGGAGATCGATTTCGATCTTTCAAACTAAAAGCCATTGCAGATTCGGATCGCATATCTAGATGTAGGTATTTTTGAAAGAGAGCTAAAGTGAAGAGAGAGATTTTGTTGAAAGCACTACACTCTAAGTTTAGGAATAGTTTGAGTAAAAAATCTTTAATGAACAGTTTAAAACATGGCGATTCATTACAGAAGGAGGGCGAGCCTAAATCCCTTCGTTGCTGATCTACTGGAATTTCACACTTTTCACTCAATATTTTCACTCCCTTCCATATGAAGACGGTGATGGCTGTAAACTCTACACTTGATGCCATTTAATATTAGTGATAATCTTCAGCTAGCTACCTGTGATTGGCTAACTGGGGAGTTTGACTACCCCTTAGATTCCAAAAGTTAGCCAGTGCTAAAAGAACTTCGACTACTCCCTATTGGAATAAAACCGTCATTGAATTTTATATTATTATTTATTTCTATATTCAGTCAACAGCGTTCAAAGGTTACCAATCGGATTTATCGATTCCTAGAATTCTTAGACTGCAACGGAGCTTGCAGAATATATATATATATATATATATATATATATATATATATATATATATATATATATATATATATATTCGTAGAAAGTTTTTTACCTTGGATATTACTATGTTAAGGATACCAAGAAATTTTATAAGCTAGGTTTAATCCTCTTTCCCAATTTAATCCTTTAATGTGCTTTGCATTAGGGGAAACTAAGAAAAGTGATCTGAGCTTACACCACCTTTACTACGAGTTGCCTCAGACTTGCACTCAGACATCAAGTCAAGTTTGTGCCTGCACGTAGTGCAAGTCTGAGGCAACTCGTGGTAAAGGTGGAGTAAGATCCGATCACTTTCCTTGGTATCTCCCCTAATGCGAAGCACATCCCCTTGTGGAGATGTATGATGCTATGCATTAAAGGCGTTTAGGGAACCGATCAAAAAAATCAACTAATGCCTTTTATTCCCTAATAGGGAGTAGGCGAGGCCTTTATACCCTATCTAGCTTTTGGAGACTGAGTGAGCAGTTCAATCTCCACCGGTAGCCAATCAGAAATAGCTGGCCCATGTCTATCACTAATTATAGCAGCCACCGATGAAGAGGCTGGCAAACAAGTGCTGCCATCTCTTGGTACCTAACTCTAACAAGATATGTCACTGTCTGAAATAATGTGGGTACTACGGTCGATTTACGGGACGAAAAACCCGAGTTTCCGGGAGGAAAAACCCGCTTGCTGTGCCAGAGATCGACTTACTCGGGAACCGGTCGAAGATAGTCTTAGAAAAAGTTCCTCCAGTCAGCGACTAGACTAGAACCTAGGTCTAACTTCAAGCGGCCAAGCGCAGAGGACGCAAGCGCCACTTCCACTGAACTACACAGGCCTTAGGGAACCGATTTGTTCGAGATTAGAGTCGTTCGACAACCGAGGTTCGTTCCACTGTATATGACTTTTGCATTACTTCAACCTTTGTATCTCTCCCGTGTCTGGATCCCACTGAAGAGACCCCAATACAGGTCGAAACCGGTCTGCGTAGTGGCCCTTCCCATTATGCATTGCATTATACACGCCTGAAAGGGGGGGGGGTGCTTTGCATTATGGGATACATACTAAGTCAAGTGTTATGAAGTCATTAGCCTCTATATACATGTAGCTCAGACGTGAATATATTTTACGGGCAAAAGTTTGTTTTGCTTACTTGGGAAAAGGATATATGTGTATATATATATATATATATATATATATATTCTGCAAGCTCCGGTTTCGACCTGTATTGAGGTCTCTTCAGTGGGATCCAGACCCGGGAGAGATACAAAGGTTGAAGTAATGAAAAAGTCATATATAGTGGAACCTCGGTTGTCGAACGACTCTAATCTCGAACAAATCGGTTCCCTAAATGCCTTTAATGCATAGCATCATACATCTCCACAAGTGGATGTGCTTCGCATTAGGGGAAATACCAAGGAAAGTGATCGGAGCTTACTCCACCTTTAAACCAAGCATAATCTTTAACGTATTTTACATCCAAGGTAAAAAACTTTCTATATATGTAATAAATTTTTTAACTTGGGGATATTGTATATTAGGATAACCAAGTTATTTTATAAACTTGGTTATTTCAACTCCTAATCCCAAGTATGCAAACAATTAAGTTTGCGCCTGGTAAAGGTGGGTAAAGCTCTGATCACTATTCTTAGTATTTTCCCATAATGTAAAGAACATCTCACTAGAATATGTATATTGCAATGCATTATGGGTGGGGTCACTACCCAGACCGGTTTCAACCTTTTTTGAGGTCTCCTCAGTGAGTAGCTAGACCCTAAATACCAAGGTTAAAGTAATACGGAGTCTTATCAACTTTACCTATAGAAGTTGCAACAAGGTTATCCTAATAACTTGGTTATCCTGATATACAATATCCCCAAGTTAAAAAATTTATTACATCTATATCTCCTCCAGAGATTTTTATTAAAAATAAAAACACCTTGTTGCAACTTCTATAGGTAAAGTTGATAAGGCTCCGTATTACTATAACCTTGGTATTTAGGGTCTAGCTACTCACTGAGGAGACCTCAAAAAGGTTGAAACCGGTCTGGGTAGTGACCCCACCCATAATGCATTGCAATATACATCTTCTAGTGAGATGTTCTTTACTTTATGGGAAAATACTAAGAATAGTGATCAGAGCTTTACCCACCTTTACAATGAGTTGTTGCCCTGGTGTTGCACCATCTTTAGACTTGAACTTTGTTTCAGGCGCAAACTTAATTGTTTGCATACTTGGGATTAGGAGTTAAAATAACCAAGTTTATAAAATAACTTGGTTATCCTAATATATATATATATATATATATAAATATAATAAGAATTAGAAATATATAATTGAAATATGTTAAAATTAGGTAATTAGAAATATATTTTTAAAATGCATAGTTTAATGTGAAATATATGATATTTTCTATTTAGTTATTTATTTATCATGTTTAACATTTTCGAGGTGCGTATGAATTAATTTTCTAGCTGAGAGAAAAATTGGCGACCAGGTGTCTCGCCAATAGGAAAAGCAGCAGGTGGCCAAGGTATGTAAACGTTCATTTTTATTTTTCGTTCAAAATTATGTGAACGTTTTTGTTTGTTTTTGACTTTGCCTATTGCATCACTTACAAGTAATTTAAATGGGATAAAACAGTGGACAATATACATGAACGATATCAGTTATTTTAAAGAAATAAGTATATTTAACATAAAGAACAGCGAGGCTTATGATGATCATATATTATAAAAACATTCGAAAGAGTTCGTTAATTAAAAATGCTCTCGGTCAGTGCAATGGTATACAGCTGAATTAAAAATTAAAGAGAATAAGACAAACTGCTTCGATGAAGTTGATGGTCTTCATAACAGTGTCAACGTAGCCTCTACCGCATGTTTACATAATCGGTATTTATCTCTTTCGTAAATCAAAAATGCGTGGCAACGCTGAAAGCAGTAATTTGAATCAACTTTTTTTTTTTCTAATTCGGAAGAGCTAACTCGTCATAAATTAATAAGCTTCTCTCTCTCTCTCTCTCTCTTTTCCCCTACCTTTCTCCACATAACTGCAGCTATCTCTCCATTTACAGGTTTTTGTTGTTGTTGTTAAGCGGAACTCATACAGAAACAGTAGGGTTTACTACCCGCAAACTCAGTTTTATCCTGCACAACAAGTAAATCAGCTTAAACCATGCATTTTGCACACGAGCCTCACCGATGCACTGTATGTTATTAAACATCTTGCACGTCGGATAATATCAATGTAAAAATTAACATTAACATAATATACTCACCTCGTAGCAGAGTTGTTTATACCGTAGTTCCAACCAATGAATCAGTCATAAAACGCCTGCTGACAGAAAAAATACACTACACATGGCATGGATGGTAAAGCTATAATGAAAGATAGTCGGTATCCTATCATAACATATCAGTGAAATGCTATATAGCTGGAAAAAAAAATTAAAGAGGAAGGCAAAGTGCTTCGATGAAGTTGACGGTGTTCATAACAGTGTCAACCTAGTCTCTACCTCATGCTTACATAACAGGTATGGCAAACACAACAGGCTTACATGACAGGTATAAATGACAAAGCTGAAAGCAGTAATTTGGAATAGACATTTTTTTAATAGAAGCACTAACGCCTTATAAATTAATAAGCTTCTCTCTCTCTCTCTCTCTCTCTCTTCTTCTTTTCCCCTTCCTCCTCCCACAAACAAACAGCAATCCCTCCGTTTACAGGTTTTTGTTGTTGTTGGAAAGGTACCTTATTGCCCACAGTGAGGGAAACGTTGTTGGGAAAAACTTGAGTTGAGGAAAAAACAGTGTTTGTGAAGGGTCGGTCATGCCTTAGTAATTTATTAACTTTTTTATAATAGAGTAATAGCTGAGTTAGATAAAGAAAATGGCTACACGATGATTTTAGTGGATTTTGCAAAGGCATTTGACAGAATACCACATGGAACCCTGTAATGCAAATTAGAATAAATGGGGATGGATATGACAGTGGTTAAGTGGATAAGGGAGGCTGTGGACAGATATCAAAAAGTGGTATAGCGAGGCGAAAACAAGTGACTAGCAGTGCGCCACAAGGTTCAGTGCTGGGATCATTGCTGTTTAGTTTGTACATAAATGATATAGGAAATAATCTGAAAGGAAATATTCCGTTGTTTGCTGATGATGCGAAAATAAGTAGATAAATAGTTAATCAAGCGATGTGGAGATGCAGGACGATTTAAATATTCTACCAGTATGGCTGAAACTTAATGGGTGTCAGTTTAACGTCAAGAAATGTCAAGTTATGCATTTCGGGATAAATAGATTACAAGCCGTATATCATATTGATGGCACTGTACTCCAGGAAATAGCTGAAGCTAGATATTTAGGGATGGTAGACAGAGAATTAAAGTTTGGAGGACATATTGCTAAGGTATTCCATACGAATACTTGGCTATTGAAGAACACACTAACAAGTAGAGATAAGGAAGTTATTATTCCCCTTTGTAAGGCCTTGATACGACCACATCTGAATTACTGTGCCCAAGTCTGGTCCCCTGGGTTTTCTGGGGGATGAGGAAGCGGTATAGATGATTCCGATGAGAGTGGCCTGTGGAAGGTTATCTATGAGGATAGAAGGTGATTGATAGTAGAAGTAATTGCAGAAGTTGGTTGATAATAGAAAAAGAGGGGGATATGATGTAAACATTTAAGTTGCTTAAAGGGTTTTATAGGATTGATGCAGGGGAAATGTTTCAGGCTAGAGGGAGACCAGAACAAGGGGTCATCGCTGGCAGTAGAATAAAGGTGTGGTTAGTAGGGGATGTGAGGACTATATTTTTTGCTTGGAGAGTTGTGAATGAATAGAATGGGTTGTCAGAATTTAATGATGATGATGGTAATAATAATAATAATAACGTACAATAGTACATTCGTACTGCAGATTATGTAAGCCAGGGACCGAGCAGACTGAACATGGCATTTCACTTCAGCCTGTATTAATCAAGGTGAATGTATCACACCTATGGAAGAAAAACGTATTACTTTCTTTTTTCTCTATTAAACGTAATTATTACCAGAGTTGGAAAAAAGTATGCATATGATCATGCTCATAACTGGATTTCGAACTCCACCAGTCAAAGAGTAGAATTAACTGCATATTCTTCCAAAAAGTTATTCAGGCATAAATGCTCTCTCCTACTGGCAAATAATAGCAGTTACCGATTTTTTTTTATTTTATCTCTTTTTGTTATTTTTAATCTGATTATGATTATCTGTTATATTTAATTTTTTTTTACATAATCTGCAACCTTATTCTAGATACCATACCTGAGAATTTTTGAAACTATCTCGAAATAAGCAGGTAAGTAGTCTCACTGAGCAATGAAATTATTATTCCACTTAAAATATTTTCTAACACTCATACCTACGTTCGATTAGACCCCTGAATCAGTTAGTTGGCGCACGTACATGATAACTATGTGACCAAGCTGGTTAACAGTTGACGTCTTCTCTACCAAGGCAAGAATATTTAGGATGTTTGTCAAATTTATACTCCAAATGTGATAACAGTATTCAGTAACTGGAAGCCTTTATTATAGTATAAAGGTGTTGTAAAAAAAAAGAAATGTCCATTTCTTAGGTAATGACATAGTGATTATTTTGTCATGATAGATTGGAAGTTATCTTTTTGCAAAATGGTAAATCTCGTATAAAGATATGGATATTGTCAAATATGACGTGAAAAAGTATGACTTGACATGGATGACATTATCGATTAAAGGGAAAGAAAGAGAAAGAGAGGGGAAGACTAACTGAAAGACCACATAAGCCAGAACAGATAAATGCCTGATTCTTAAATAGAAGACGAAGAAGAAGACTTGAAGAAAATGACTCTTATTTGCAAGAAATAAAATAGCATATGGTGAATGTTAACGAGTTTTTCAGAACTCCCCTGAAAAATGGTTCGTTTATCATAGTTTTGATTAGAAAGTGGATATTGTATCAGGCTTTTTATTTACTTATTTGTTTAGTACAAGATTATCAAATGAAAAGTGCAATGCGCTGGCATCAGCAAAATTCTTAATTAGCTTTAGAGCTAGCTGAGTAATCGTTTTTACACAAGAAACGACAGAGACCGTGAAAGAACGATTTTTATAGCCCTGACTGAATATAGTGTGGGTTCTACGGTCGATTTTCATGAGTTTACGGAAAGAAAAACCCGAGTTTCAAAAAAAAAAAAAAAAAAAAACGCTCGCCCATGCCGAGATCAAATAACTCGAGAACCGGCGGGGGGGGGGAAAGGCTTAGTAAAGGATCCTGTAGTCAGCGGTTAGAAATGAGCACTTACGACGCTCTTTATTCGCATGGTCCAGTACCATGAACGGAACATGCCATTTCACTAAGTTATTATTATTATTATTATTATTATTATTATTATTATTATTATTATTATTTGACACCTCCAGGGAGTCCAAAGACTCATCGAGGGAGAGTGTGCCAACAGCATCGAACGATTGGTCCCCTTCCAACTACTAACCGTGCTCAAACTTACTTAACTGAGCCATTAGAAGCAGAGGCTCTAGCAAGTTACACAGGAGCTTTGACATTCTTAATATTCCTTTTGTTCCAAACCGAATTATGTGTGTTAAAGATACCAAGAACAAACATTTGAGTTTCTCTCAAGTGTTTTCCGTGCATTATTCCCAAGATGGTTGACAAAGTTGATACAAGCGTGATGTCCATATTGAACAAGTAGTGGAATTGTTTATCGCTTATAAGTTGAGATATTTCCACTTCTTGAATTGGTCTGATATAATTTCCAAACTAGAATAAATGCTAGACATATAATAAATTACACAAAACAAGACAGCCATCTCTGAAGTAATATTCAGAACACGCAGAGAAATGTCAGGAGGAAGAACAATAAACTCCTCGATGTTTAGATTGGATAACACTCTACAAAGAGAGGAGTCTGTTTGTACAAAAATAATTAAAGAAGCACGTAGGAAAGTAAACTGCCATATTAACACATTTTTATGTTATGTTGAAGTAGGTGTTTCAACATAATATCATAATATGGCATGTCTGGTGCTGTGGAAAATGCGTATTAATTCTATTACGCTAAGAGAAGAAACACTGTTCTATCTGGTTATCGAGTTAATCGATCCTCAGAACAGAAAAATCGGAATTTTCTCCCATAAACTAGGATTTATAGCTTATAACCACAACACAATTGAAACGACTGCAGAAGTAATACTATTTTTGGACAACAACGTGCAGTGTAAGGATTAGGGACTACCATATACTGTGCTCTCTTCCCTGGATGCTTATGAAAATCAATAATGGCATTGACTAGCTGTTAGTGATTGCTCAGGATGACGATTTGTCAGCCTGTCGTCAGAAAGTCAAGGTCATACTAGGGTGCTCATAATTTAAAACAAAAAGGACATGAACTGTCCAGGAGAGTTAGCTAAAAAAAAGTAAACAATTTTCAACGGAATAATTTACTATTTTATCTACAAAGCTCATAATGAAAATCTGAACAAAATTAGGTAGATTAATGAAAAGTAACTGTATCTTTGTAGCAGCTATTGAATAATTAATTAAGTAATAAGTAATTGGAAAATACTAAATTGAACAAAATACTGAATTGCATTTCTTTTTAATAGAAAGTGAAATGAAAAATAAAATTTATAAATTTATAACAAGTACCTCATAATATACTCTCTTGTCACATGCGAATTCCAACAATTTCCATTTATTTGAATTTTGCTGTATTGGCTGATACAGCAGATGTTCTTTTCTCTTATATGCTTTTTAGAAGAGAACATTTTTTTATATATTACCTCCTTTTTTTAACCACACAAAAACTGAAAATCATCAATTGAGTTACATGAAAATCATGGAATATCATTTCTTTGAAATAGATGTTTATAATTAACATTGATTTATCTCTGTCAATATGTAACAGATTTTTCCTTATTCCATAATAAATTCCCTAAAAAGGAAACTCTTTGTACCGAAGTAATAGAACCAGGCAGTGTAAAAAATAAATTCAACCATGAATTTTATACTCTCAAAAAGAAATGTTTTTGTTTTGAAAGCGTTGGCAATTATTGGAAAGAAAATAAAATAAATCTATGTATGACTTACAAGTTATCAGAATATTATTATTATTATTATTATTATTATTATTATTATTATTATTATTATTATTATTATTATTATTACTGTTATTATTATTATTACAGGCAACTCCAAGGCGTCCTTAGACTCATCGAGGGAGGCCCTAAACATCATAACAAGAACAACTATTTGGCATTCGCACAGTATCTCTCATACTTTGCTTTGAACTCCTTTACAGTCCTGGCACCCACAACAAACTCTGGCAGTTTATTCCACTCATTCACCACTCTCCAAGTAAAAAACCTAGTTCTAACACCCTTGCTAACTACACTCTTGCTCAGTTTCCATGGATGGCCCCTAGTTCTCCCATCACCAGACTTGATCTGAAAAATTTCCTCTGAATTCATCTTGTAAAAAACTCTTCAATAATTTGAATGTCTCAATCATATTACCCCTTTTCCGCATATCAACCAATTTCTGTATCCACAGAACTCCAGCCTGTTCTCGTAATGTTCATTTCATAGATCTGCTATCATCTTGGGCATCAGCGTCAGGTTCCTCTCTACCTCCTCCACATCAAGAAGAGGCCCAGATCTGGGTACAGTAGTCAAGTTGGAGTCTTATTAAGGCACGAACAAGAGGAACAATAACTTACTTATCTCTGCTCGTCAAAGTATTCTTCAGTAACCAAGTGATCTGATGAGCTGATTTAGCCACTTTTGTTATGTGTCCCCTAAACCTCAACACCCTATCCACAAACACACCCAAATCTCTGGCTTCGTCAACCTCCTGGAGTACAGTTCCACCAATGTGATATACTGCTGCTAATTTTTTCAAATTCTTTACAATATTCTTTACTTTTGCAGTAGCTGTTTGTTTTACGAATGTCACATTCGTAAAACAAACTCATCGAGGGAGACCCTAAACATGATATCAAGAGCAACTATTCGGCATTCGCACAGTATCTCTCATACTTTGCTTTCACATGTATATATTTCATCTTGAAAATCAGATGTTGAAAATCGAGGCATATTGGCATGTCGAAAACATGTCTTAGGACTCCGGGAGATTTTTTTTTTTTGGTGAAAACTGTCTTCCTGATTAAAACTAGATAGATGTGTATCCTAAACGGTCTCACTTGCTCCCTTTGGGAAATAAAGGCCTCAGCAGATTTTTTTTTTTTTTTTACAATATTGTGTTGAAATAAGTGTTATTTTGGTGAGAGGCGAATTCATCTATCTTCTAAAATTAGTGCTAATGTTAGTGAGAAGCCACCACCTTTTTACAGGTGGTCTGAAAAAGTAACCTAACTCATAAAAACTTGGCTGTGATTATTAACTCTTAGCCAACTTAGCTTATTTATTTATTTATTTTGGTTGGATTGTTAAATATTTAGATTGCTTAATCCTTATAATATTATCATCATAATTGGCTAAACATATGCGATAAACCTATTCCTTGGTATTATTAGTATTTTTTTATTTCTATTTTGTTAATATTGAAAAATTGTGGAGGCGTACAGTAATCTGTAATGGCGGTACATGTGTATATGTTTCGTTCGTGTTGTACTTAGAAATATAATATGCATATCATGTAGGAAAATATTCGTATGAAAATTTAAGCCCAATTCACTCTATTTGTGTAGAGCATCAAAAAGTAAAATCTTTTTGTATCTCTCAGTATTTAGTTAAATAAGTTGCAGAAAGGAAGGAAGTTAAAAACTGTGTTTAAAAATAATGTGCATCAATTTGAAAGTGTGAATGCTTGACATGTGGATATGCTCTGAGAAACTCATAGAGTTTATATGTGTAGTGAAGGGGAATTGATACATTGTAGAAATCTCTGACCGGAGGTTACATTATAAGGTAAATTATAATTAAAAAACAAAACAAAACACGGAGCGATTTCTTAGCTGTAGAATGATGGTAGACGTATTTTTATAGAAAAAAAAAATGCAGGATTCTAATAGTTTCGATTAAAATATAAATATTTTAATTGGTAATTAATATTTTTATTAGAGGATATTTAGATTTTTTTGGTTAAATTTACCTTTTTAAATTTACTTTTTATTTTTAAATTTAGTTTTAAATTTAAATTTAAAAATGTATGCTTATTCTGATATTTTCAGAATGAATATTTGCGCTAATAGTGTATTATTATTAACATGATAAATTCAAATCAACTTCCTCACCTTTCTAGTCCAATCTGTCTGCAGCCAAGTTATTTAAATTACGGTAAGAGTTCAAACCACTTACACTCCATGCTTTCTATCCATTTCCTTTCTACCTATTTTCTTCTACTCTTCTGTTTGGGGAAATCTTTTAGTAGGCATTCTGTACTTATTTCCATACTATTGTAACTGTTTTTCTTTGATTCTTGGTTATTATTGAAATATGGTAGTTAATTCTCTTATTTCCTGATTGGTTTTCATTTCAGTCCATGCTGCAAACAATTGTTTTGAAAACCTGTCAGTCTTCTTTCAATCTTCCTTCCTTCTGTTTGATAAGCCAGTTATCTGCACACAAAGAACTGTGAGGTGTGCCATTTGGGTACACCACCTCAGTTTCATCACAAGTGTGACTGATTAGAATATCAAGTAACACTTCTATATTTGTTTATACTTATTGGTACTTCATTTATACCTTATTTATACTTTTTTTTTGCTTATATACTTTTATCTTTTATACTTTATGGACTGTCATTCCATATGCACAGAGATAATGCACCATTAATGCCATTGCTAAACATCCACTAATATTGTACCACCAATATTTCATTGCTTATTATCCAGTTGCATTCAGCAAGGTACATAAAATGGTTTAATGCACCTTGCACTTGACACATGTTATATCAAGTACAGAAATTGTATGCTTGAACACATAGAAATTAGAGGATATTTTTTATTAGAGGATATTTAAACTTTGGTTTTCATAGAAATCATAGCATTAATTTGAAATTAATTCAGTGGGTTGGTTAGTGATGTTATAATTAGAGCTGACTTAGTAATTCCAAAATTTCATCACCACTTCTTTGTGCTATATTCCCTTTGCCATTGGATACAAATGCTAACATATTTTATTTTATTGAATGTTTGTGAATCTTATTTCACTGAATATCTGTGAAATATTTTATTCAGTAAAATATTTCACAGAATATTTTACTGAGTAATCTCTCACTGAGAAGTAGATTTTGATATCATTCTGATGAAATTGCATTATCCTCAAACAGGTATCAAGAAAAGTCATGTTCATTAATATTCCATAACCACAAAATAAAACCTTATTTTGTGCATTCCTGATGATAGTAAATTTCTTGAAATATAACCAGATCAGTCTTAAAATTAAACTATACCTTACTGCTGGTTTCATATTCACTAGATCATATAAAAAAACTAAAAGTATCAGTAGGTTGCCATAGAAATCATGGTTTTTGATGATCCATTAATCATCAGTGGACTAGCCTAGTTGGCTGAATGAATAATATAATCTCTTTTCAACAGGATGCAAAATTGAAAAAAAAAATTGTGACATGGATCTTGATGGAATCCTTTAGGCAGTTGATTTTCTTCTCTAAGTTTTGGACTATCTCTCTGCTTATCAGAGGCAGCCCAAATTAATTTGAAGAAGTGCTGTATTTAGTCATTTTATCACCCTTGGTCTCTACTCGATGTGCTATTATATCCAGACTTTTATTCACATAAAAAAAAGGAAAAAAAAGAAAAAATCAAATTAATGGTTAGATTTTCATTTAACACAAAAAGTCACATCTACTTGTATAATAATAATAATAAAAAATTTCATTTGAGGCATTTAATGAATGTGATATAATGTATCAGTGATACAGTAGATTTTGATTTTATCAGTTCATTAATAAAGATGTATATATTGCTTCTTGGCCAAGTTTGCTGAGTGGATAGTATACCAACTCTCCAATCAACAGGCTGTGATTTGAATCCTATTGCAGGTAGAGATGTCGTTCAACCCCCTGAGTTCCGGGCTGATAAGCCAGAGACAAAAAACGTGACATAAAAACATTTCTAAACGTGACATTAAAACGTAGAGTGTATATATATTGTTATTAGAATTGACTCGGGATGTATACATTTAGAAAATTAATATTTGTACTGACTAGAACCCGAGTATAACACAAAAAAACTTTAATGAATCACGACTAGTTTCATTGGTGTCCCGACTTCTTCAGGTGAGTAAGAAATAACACAAAACTTATAAAACTAACAAGGTAAAAAACATGGACTTTTCAGCTTAATAAAAAGAAGAAGAATAGCAACAGTCATATTTGAAATGGTGACTGCATGCTATTGTTAGTGTGAGTTGAATGTGAGTGACAGCTGATTTTAGAGTGCCAGTACTGGATTACTGCACTATGGAAATCAGGCAAACTGTAGCTCAGATTGTTGTTCATGTGTGAAGGGTCTAGAACTATTTCTATGGATTCTACAATTCGTCTTTCAAATTCATCATTGCATATATATAAATTGGTCGTGCAGTCCCAATCAATTTGGTGTTGACGTTCTTCTAGGTTAGAGTTGACGGAGAAAAGAACATGACTGGAAAGGGCGCTCGCTCGTATTCTTCTGTAGGAGATGTCATGTCTATGTTCCTCAAGACGTAATGAAATAGATTTATCTGTCTGATAAATCTATTTCATTATGACATAAAGTTATGTGCGACTGTGGTCGACATAAAATAAGGTCAACCACAGTCACACATAACTTTATAAACACCTGGAAAATGCAGTTGGTTGTGTTTTTGTTTTGGCCGACTCAGAAAAGAACAAAGTTTTGGCAGAGTGGTATAGTCGGTCTTTATGTTGAACTTCTTCGTAATCTTAGCTAGTTTTGGGGTAAGAGAGCTAATAAATGGTAACTGGATGTGAGTGATAGGGATGGATTCATCTTCTTGTCGAGGTTGTTGACGTGGTCTCAAACGTTTAATAATGTTACGAGATGAATATCCATTATTTAAGAAATTGCTTTTCAGGATGTTGAGTTCTGTTTGAAGGTCTTCTTCTGTGGAAGTAAGACATCTTGCACAATGGGCAAGAGTGGAGATGATGTCAAGTTTTTGAGGAGGGAAGTGATGAGAAGAGGCATGCAAATATCTATCAGTGTGGGTGGTTTATCGAAAAATCGAAAATTTAAGACAGTCAGGTAATCTACTGATCTTTAGATCCAAAAAGGGGAGAATGCCGTTAATCTCTAGTTCTGATGTGAATTTGATGTTCTGATGTTGATTATTTAAATGATTTAGGAAGTTTTGTAGTTCCTCTAAACCATGTTCCCAGATAAGGAAGACGTCATCTATGTATCGTAACCACAGTTTAGGTTTTAATGTAGTGATAGAAATAGCTCTCTCTTCAAAATCTTGTAAAAAGATGTTTGCTAAGACTGGGGATGGAGAGCTGCCCATAGCTAACCCGCTTGCTTGTTTATATATTTTTTCTTCGTAGCAGAAATAGCCAGAATTAATGCAGTGCGTTAGTAGAGCAAACATTTTCTTATTTTCTTAGAAACCTTGTCCTTCAGAAGATTAAGGTTATATATATATATATAACCTTAGCTTATCTGTGGTACATATATATATATATATATATATATATATATATATATAATTTGCATATAAAAAATACACATATATACAGTATATATGCCAGTGTGGTTGGCTGAAAAGGTTAGTAGTGTATCTGATCTCCAACAAACAGGCTGCAAGTTCAAATTCTATAGTGAACGTTTATGATGTTTGTGATTATAGTTAGGTTGGAGATGAATGTCATCACCCAGTGTGAGATCACCGGTCCACTTATTAGAGGCCTGAAGTGGCTTGAAAAAATTCCATGTTCGGCATCTGGAGCAGTGTTTCCATACTATGTAAAAAATAAAATAAATAAAGATAAAAAAAATCCTAGCCCACTCACGGTAAAAAAAAAATGCACTATAGGTTTATAAATAACCTTGTGGGTGTGTGCAACACAAAAAAATATGTATCTATTCAAGTCTAACTTATGCCACAAGTATTCTTTTACTTTTTTTTTGGGGGGGGGTGCTTTTTAATGTCTATACTGAATGGATGATGAGGGAGGTCTTGGAAGATCTGAAGGATGGAATAAAGATAAATGGACATCTGATATATAATATAAGATGTCCATTTATTGTATGATATTGTACTAATGAGCGAAACAGAGAAATGTTTGCAAAGAATTTTGAATAGACTGAACAGGGTTGGAAATGAGAGATATAAAATGAAAATAAATGTTCAATAGACAAAAGTGATGAAGATGTCAAGGAAAGGAAATGATGGAACGGAAATCACTTTGAATGAACGAAGAATAGAATTCCTTGGGAGTTGGATAACAGATGACAATAGATCTAATTATGAAATTAAGAACAGAATTAATAAAGCAAAAGCAGCACTTTTCCAAATATACCACATATTAGAAAATAGAAATCTGAACAAACAGTTAAAAGTAAGAATCCTCAAGACAATGATCTGGAGCATAGGCACATATGGATGTCAGTCCTGGACAATCAATAAGGAGATGAGTGACCGATTGAATGCATTTGAAATGTTATGCTCGAGAAAAATGGATCATATCAGCAGGACTGAAAGAGTTAGCAATAAGAGGTTCTTAAAAGATTCAAGGTGAAAAGAGACTATATGGCTAGTTTCCGAAGAAGAAGAAAAGTAGCGTTTGCAGAACATTTGATGAGGAGGAGGTTCTGGAGAGCTCCCTCAGAATAGTATTGCATGGGATGGTGGAGGGAAGCAGAGGAAGAGGAAGACCCGAACTGCAATGGAAACACAACATCAAAGACTGGACGGACAAGCGTCTTACAGAAGCAAGAGATAGAGAATCATGGAAGCGGACTGTTCATCAGCTGCAACCCCTCTTAAAAGAGGAGGCTACAGGATTAGATTAGAAACATGCCCTTTTCCTCTATTTTTCTGTAAATTCTAAATTTCATCAAAGTTCTTAAAAATCATTCAGAACTCTTACAAGAAAATCTTTCCTTTCCTTCAAAATATTCAAATATTGAAGTTCAAAATTTGCTGACAACATTCATTTAATGTCATTGTGGCTATTCTTTCCAACAGTGACAACTGATTCATTATTTTTCAAGGTAGTATTGAATTTATTGCTGTTCTGTTAATGATTGTATTTTGTGTTGTATGAGATTGGAAAATAAATAATATTGACATTCACTGCCCTAAAAAGAGGTAAGGTTAGGAAATGAGCACAGTATGTGAAAGTGTTGATTCACTCAATTAGCAAAGGTACATTCACAGATCCACTTTCATTAAGCTGTCAAGTAATTGTAAAGGAGAAAGTCTGTGGGGATATGTTTGCTGTTAAGTTGCTGAGAGAATTGATGCTTGACACTCATTTTCTGACCTTATCTCTCTCTCTCTGCCTTTCAAGTCAGTGAAAGACAGTATTCATATTCATTTATGTTTGATGTTAAAAAAATAGGGGTGGGAATAAATATGAGTATGAAGAGTTGATTTTTTAAAGCTGGTCATATTGTGTACTAATATTGAGTTGTATAGTGGATCAACAGCCAATAAAACAACAACAATAAAAAAAAAAAAGTCCATGACGATGCCAGCTCAGAGAATTGGTACTCATGTTTAGTATTTATCTCCTTACCTTGATTTTTTTTTTTAAATCTTAAATCTTTTTTAAAATATCTTTAAAAAATTTTTAAATTCAATGAATATAAAGGAATGCTGAGCTTCACTGACTTAAAAATGGCAAGATTAGGAGGAGGAGGAGTCAAGTGCAAAATATTATTATTATATATTATTATTACAAGGGAACCTGTGTAGCTCAGTGGACGTGGCGTTTGCACACCACGGCACTTGGCCGCACGAAGGAAGACACGTCTTCCTTCGTGCGGAAGGACTAGAGGAAATTTTTCTAAGCCTTTTTTCGACCGGTTCCCGAGTTAGTCGATCTCTGGCACGGGCAAGCAGGTTTTTTCTCCCGGAAACTCGGGTTTTCCATCCCGTAAACTCAAGAAAATCGACCAGAGAACCCACATTATTTCAGACATTAAATACGAGTGTTAGGGACCACGAAATGGCAGCACTTGTTGAGCCGTCACTCTTCACTGCGTGCCGCTTAATTAGTGATAGCCTTGTTCCAGCTATCTCTGATTGGGTACCAGTGGAGATTGAACTGCCTGCTCAGTCTCCAAAAGTTAGATAGGGCTAAAAATGGTCTCGCCTACTCCCTATATATACGGGAATAAAAAGGCGTTAGCTGATTTTTTTTTTTGATTATTATTACATTACACCTCCAGGGAGTCCAAGGACTCATCAAGGGAAGGCACCTACTCCACAACTCTCCATCTCCACCAACTACAATGAACCGCAACTACTTTCATCATCTACACCAATGCCATCTAGTGCCGACCACCACCACTAGTATTTTCACAGACAATCACAAACATTCATGCCCACAGCAGGATTTGAACCTGCAGCCTTTTGGCTGGAGAGGCGGATACACTAACCACTCGGCCAGCCAGGCCGGCTTGGAGGCTTGAAAAAAAAAAGTTCCATATTTTATCTCTGGAGCAGGGTTTCCAGACTATGTATAAATTAATAAAAAAAAATGGAAAAAAATCCATGGCCTACCCTACCCATGGTACAAGTGTACTATAGGTGGTTTATAGAAGTTTTTCGTGGCTGGGAACCATATCAAAAAAAAAAAAACACTTATGGATCTCATGTGATACGACAACACATTTTTGAAAACTATATGATTACTCAATGTGACTAGTTTAAAATTTGAAGTTAAGCATTGATGTGTTTGTATGTATTGTGATTAGAATGGTGAAATGGTTAATTCTTTTTAAAATGGTAGTTTGTTTAAAAATTAAATGTGGTTTCTCTACATAATATGCATGAATTATATATAATGTGTACTGCTTAGAAACACTGTATATATATTGATATTTGAAGAATACTAATGAAATAACCCAAAATTCTCAGGCATTGTAATTTTAGCCATTATTTTATATGGAGACATTATTTAGTTTTCCTTAGTCGGTTATCAACACAGAGAACAAGTTTTGTGCAGAAGAGTTTGATATGTATCTCTCTCAGAAAGGAGAGGGATGCATATCAGATTCATTTTTCAGAAGTGATTTTAACTATATCAAATTAAGATTTCAATTCTGTGTTTAACCACTTCCCCACACATAGCATTGTTGTGTTATAAGTCTTGTGACCTCATTTGTGGGATCAGTAAAAAATAAAAAAAATTAGATAGTCTTTATATGAATAATCTTTCTCTCTGTATATATATATATATATATATATATATATATATATATATATGGAATCTAATGAAATAATAAGAACTTTTTATAAAGACATTAAAAATCAGATTTTATTATATGCTACTCCAACTTTAAAGATTATTTTTCTTTTTATAGAAGGCAGACAATTTTATTGTGAACATGAAAAGAGAAATATCCCCTTATTCTGTTTCACAGTTAGCTGCTTTTCCAGTATCATCCCCATCACCTTTACCAGTTATAAATACCAGTGGAACGTTACCTGTCAAATTTGGACAATACAGTCATGGTTAGTGTTTGTTTATTTTTTATGTTGAATTATTAGTATTGATATACTCCATGTGTTATGGTTTAAGTGCTGGAGGAAACTCATGATAGTGGCTTAATGGAGTGAAATATGACTGAGAAAGGTTTAAAAATATTATTTAATTCTTTCAGTATTTCTCCATTTATCAAAACAGTTAGCAAGCTGTCCTATCTCCCCCTTCCCCACTGATCATACCACTTCCTATATAAAAAAAAAAAAAAAACTATCCATTTAAAAACTTCTCTTGAGAATTTAACATTAAATAATACAGATATTTTGGTTAGTTTTGATATCACCTCACTGTTCACCAGTATTCCTTCAATTGGCACCTTATCACTTATAAAGAAAGTTTTTCCTTCTGATATTACTGACCTGTTTTCCTTTGCTATCCATTCTGGACATTTTTCTTGGAAGCACAACATTTATAAACAGATAGAGGGTACCTCTATGGGTTCTCTCCTTTTTATGAAATATTTTAAATAAGAAGCTCTTGACTAAACCCCCTCTCAAACCATCTATCTGGTTAAGATATGTTGATGATGTGTTCTCCATTTAGCCATATGGCCCAGACACATTAGATTCTTTCCTCTCTTACCTCAAATAGTCTTCACCCTGGAATCCAGATTACCATTGATAAAGAAATTAATAACAGTTTATATATAAAGTGCCCTATTCCTGCAAATTGGCATGCTATGGATAGACAGTTTCAGTAACGAAATACCGTGACTAGACATATTACTTAAAAAATTATAATAACAGAATTAACTCATAAAATATTATTTTACGTGATTTTATGTAAATAATATTTTACATGAGTTAATTTCGTTATTATAATTTTAAGTAATGGATAGACAGAAATATCAGCCAACATCTGCAGTCATGACTGTGGTCATTTGGGCCTTGCTGACCATGCTCCATCGCAGTAAATTTAGAAGGGAATGACTATTTTTTTGCAATTTGCAGTTGCCTTCAGAACCCCCTCCATGTAGTTGCACCTGTTTATGGTAGAGGGGGACCTCTCAGTGATGGTACTGGCCCTTTTCATTCTTTCTCTTTTTCTTTGCTTTTCTTCCTGTATTTTTCACTCCACTTCTCCTGAGTCTTTTTTATTATCCTTCCAGACCGCCATCACTGGGATCCAATGTCCTGCCTCCATGTTTGCTGTGCGGTGCTACCCATGGATGCCTGGAAAGGGTGGGGGATCCTGGTAGTCTTGCACTATTTTGACCTCTGCTTCAGCAAGATGGACAGTGGTGGGATTTTTGGTTCAGCACCAGAGATCCCCCACCCACCACAGAGCCACTGGTGCTGAACCAAAAATTCATTGAGCATGAATTCTTCATCCTCAAATGTTTTAGGGACCCCTAACAAAGTCCCAACAAGTACTGATACCATAGATACAGCATTTGGTAACAGAAGTAAGAAACAAAAGATATATGATACCAGTATAAATGTACCAGTGTTTTTGATTATCCATACAACAGGTGAAAAGCAACATCAGTGGGTAGAATACCACTCACAGTAATACCTTATAAAACACTCAATTCTTGTAGGGGAATGATTCAGAATGGGATCTCCTTGATGTTTCTGATGAGGAGATGTGTTCAGAGTTTAAAGATCAGGGAGTGACTAGTGTGAGACACACCTAAGTCTCCATCATCTGTAAAAGCAGGGTATCTTAACTGTTCTTTAGAGTGTATATCCTTAATCTGTTAAGATGCTTTAAATGACAGAAATATGGGCATGTCTAAACTGTTTGTCATGGATTTACCACCTGTGCCTGATGTGGTAGTAAAGAACATAACAAATCTTGCTATGCAAAATAAGCTAAATGTGTCAATTGTCAGGAAGATCGTGCAGCTTACTCTCGTGCATGTCAGCAGTGGAAAAATGAAAAAGAAATACAAAAAAATTAAATAGAACAAAACATATTATATCAGGATGCAAAAAGAAAGCTATCCACCACCACCACACCTGCTTTGAGATCCTTGTATACAGAGAAGGTAACAATTAAGAAAATGTCAATAGTTACTCAACCTCGTATGTCTACTCTGCCATCTGATAATTTCACCATACCTGAGCTTTATGGTCTTACTCCAGAGACAACTCCAAACATGGTTCCATTCAATGAGAACCCACTTGTCAAAAAAATTATGGCAAAGATATCACTTAAAGATAAACCACCAGACAACCCCACAGAAAAAATGGATACTTCAGTATCCACTGAAAGTAAATTAAACTTGCCAACTGACTCTAACACATCAGAGGTATTGAATATTTACCTGAGGAAGTGATGGACACTGGCCTTCCATACTTCCCAAAAACAATTGATAAATATAAACCTGACAAAGGTAAGCCCTCAACCTCCCGAAAACCAGACAAGTCTATAAAACCCAAACAATAGGAAAATTTTTACAATGGAACTGTCATGGGTTTTGTCAGAATATCAATGATATCAACATTTTCTTGTAGAAACACAAACCTTTCTCTTTCTGTGTACAGCAAACATGCTTAAGGCCCAATGAGGATCCTACCTTAAGGAATTTCACTGTTGTATGCAAAAACAGAACTGGAAGTGTTCCTGTTCATGGAGGTGTATCTATCCTAGCAGGAGCCATACTCCTATCCATCATGTTCAACTTAATATTGCGCTGGAAGCAGTAGCGATTTGCCAATCTGTGGGATTTCTTATTACAGCATGTTCAATTTATTTACCGCCTAGTGCTGAGTTAAATGAAATTGATCTTGATAACCTTATCTTGCAATTACCTGAACCCATACTTCTGATGGTTGACTTTAATGGTCACAATACTCTGTGGGGTAGTGCCAACGCAAATAGACTAGGTCGAATCATTGAAAGAATCCTTGATAATAATGACCTCTCCCTTTTGAATAATAGACTCAATACTTTCTTCCAAGACAGGAACCTCACCACGTAACCTTCTGTAGTAAACCATGAAACAGAGAACTATGTTGAATTTAAGCAATAGAGACAAGGTTGAACCCTCTGCAACTTTTGTCTCTTGGAAACATTACAGGGAAGAAGAGAAAGAAACTCGAGAATGTAAGACGGATACTATGAAAATAGCATATGACGAAGATACCTTAAACCCTCCAGAGAGGGTATCTCCTGATCCTTCACATCTGAAAACCAAGAATCTTCTCTTAAGGCTTGCAACTTGGAATGTAAGAATCTTATATGAAGCTGGGTATACAAGAACTTGAAGCAATGAAAATTGACATTGTTGGTATCAATGAAGTCAAATGGACTAATAGTGGAAAAATAAACAGAAAGAGCTATTCAAGTATATACTCATGTGGAGACACTCATAGGAATGGAGTAGTATTTGTACTAAAAAATAAGATTGTGCAATCCTTACTTGGATTTTAGCCCATAAGTGACAGGATAATTGCATTAAAAATTGCAGCTCAACCTTTTAATATTTTTATTGTCCAAATATATGCACCTACTTTTGATTATCCAGATGAAGATGTAGAATGTTTCTATGAAGGCATTTAAAATGCACTTAACAATGCTAAATCAGATGACATAACTATTGTAGGCTCAGAAAAGATCTCTTCCTGCATGGGAAACCAGGGCCTGGAACATAGAAATCCAAGAAGAGAAAGATTAATACAGTTCTGTGAAGAAAACAATCTGGTAATAGCAAATACTTTATTTAGCTACCCTCCTAATAGACTTTACACATGGAAAAGTCCTGGAGACAGCTGTAAGAACCAGATTGACTATATAGTGATTAAAAAGAGATTCCAGAATAACATCTTACAAGCCAAAACATATCTAGTGGCTGATATTGGATCAGACCACAACCCTGTGGTCATTAAAGCAGCAATAAAATTAAAGAAAATAATGAAACCTATAAACATAGAAAATTATGATCTTGGCTCCCTTAAAAATCAAGAAATACAAGATAAATTTTTAAAGGAACTGGCACAATCCACTGCTGTTAATGTTCCTGATTCCACCAAGTATCCTTACCCTAAAGATGAAATAGAGGATAGATGGCAGAAATTTAAAGAGGGCATAAAAAAGGCACTAAAACAAACAATTCCCAAATTTGAGAAGAAGAGGAATAAACCCTGAATGAATAACAAGATACTGAAAATGATGGAGGAAAGAAAGAAACACAAAAATCATCCTCAATACAAGAACTTAAACAAAGAGATCAGGAAAAAATGTAGGATTGCAAAAAATATTTGGCTCAACAACAAATGCAAGGAAATTGAACTTCTGGACAAAAAGCACAAAACTAGAGAACTTCATGAAAAAGTTAGGAAGCTAAATAGCAAATCATCTTGCAAAAGGGTAGGCTCTCATTGCATTGAAGATACCAGTGGAAACATCTTAATGGAGAAAGACAAAATAAGGGATAGATGGGTAGAGTATTCAAAGGAACTCTACAATCATAATAGAACAGATAAGCCAATGCAAGAAGATTTGGAGTGGCCTACTATTCTTACCTGGGAAGTAACAAATGCCATTAGGAAACTGAGACCAGGAAAAGCTCCAGGAATGGATAGAATTATGACAGAATATCTAAAGGCTTTATATGATAAGGCTATAAGATTACTGACTGACAAATGTAACAAAACATATGAAACTGGACACCTGCCAAAGCACTCAACGTT
Source organism: Typopeltis vanoorti (assembly GCF_054136105.1). Taxonomy (NCBI): domain Eukaryota; kingdom Metazoa; phylum Arthropoda; class Arachnida; order Uropygi; family Thelyphonidae; genus Typopeltis; species Typopeltis vanoorti. The sequence goes on along the minus strand of NC_143561.1, from coordinate 40,138,972 downwards.
CCTAACAATATCTAAAAAATCGAAGACATTCAAATGTGAAGAGTACAGAACAATCAGTCTGATCAATCAGATAGCAAAAGTTATGTTATATATCATCCTAGAAAGAAAGAAATATAAAATCAAAATGGAAATTAATGAAACACAATCTGGAGAAGCAAAAAGAAGTCTACTTAGGTTTTATTGGCTACACAAAGGCCTTGGACAATATACAACATGAACAACTAATCAAATGCATCAGAAATTTAGGAGTAGATGGTAAACATGCCAGATTACTGATAAATCTGTATTGGGAGCAAATTGCCTCAATAAAAATATCAGGAGAAATCTCGGAGGAATTCCCAGTAAAGAAGGGTGTCAGACAAGGCTGTGTTCTTTCTCCTATATTGTTTAACCTCTATAATGAAAATATCTTCCAGCAATTAGAAGAATTTAAAGGAGTTAGCATGGGAGGCAAAAATATAAACAACTTAAGATATGCAGATGATACAGTACTGCTAGCTGAAAATAAAAAAGATCTTCAAAACCTACTAGAAGAGATGCTGAAGCTAAGTGAAAAATGTGGACTTAATTTCAACTTCAAAAAAACTGAAACCATGCTGGTAACAAGAGAAAAACGGAAAATACCTGATATAAATATTAAGATCAGCAGAAATACTTTAGATCAAGTAGAGAGTTATATATATTTGGGTCAACTAATAACAGAGAAATTGAGAAGAATAGAAATTGCTGGATCAACCTTCATTAGCATGAAAAACATTTTGACTTCAAGGGAAATTCACACAAAAACAAGAATTAGGCTGTCCAAATGCCATGTATGGTCAACACTGCTATATGACCCTGGACCATATCAAAATATTGTGAAAATAAACTAAAAGCCTTTGAGATGTGGATCCGAAGAAGAATTCTTATTAGAGTCCCATGGACTGCCAAAAAAACTAATTTAGAAATATTAGAGATGAGCAGAGAAGATAGGAATCTGTTGAAAACCATTAAGAAAAGGAAAAACAACCTACCTTAGTCACATACTAAGGCATGAATCCCTACAAAAAACACTTCTAGAAGGAATGATACAAGGAAAAAGAAGAAGAGAAAGACAAAGAACAGATTGGATGAAAAATATTAAGGACTGGACCTTTTTGTCCTATGAAGAATGCAAATTAGAAGCACAAAAACTGTACATTGTGGAAGCTCATGGTAGTCAACCTCCTGGAAGGAGATGACAAGACTTTCTTCTATATGTGTACCTGCTTATATTCTGCAACTGATCTTACAATTTGCTCCCTTTCCATTCTTCCACTGCCCATGTGGGATGTTGAAGAGAACATATATGGAAGCAATCACTTTCCTGTTCTTTGCACAATGTCTTCACAGGAATCATGTTCACCTACACAGATGCCCATATGGAAAATGGACCAGCTGACTGGAACACTTTTTCTCATCTTGCAAAATTTAATGCTGATACTGTCAGCATTAAATTTTGTGCCTGAACAATGCACCCTATCAATGAAGCAGTAAAGTATATAACAGAGTGCATTGTCAATGCAGCAACAGGCTCCATCCTGTAAATATCATCTCGATTTCCACTCTGTTCAAAGCCTTAGTGGAATCCAGAATGCAAAAAAAAAAAAAAAAGATCAATACATAGCATGCAATGTATTTCATAATAGATACTCCTCTGCTTTTAACTGTGCTCTGGCCAAAGCACGTTGTGTGAGATGCCAGGCTCAAAATCAATCATGGATCCAATTCACCTCATCAGTTAATCAAATGACCAGTGCAAAAATTGTATCGGATAAAATCTGGAAAATGAAAGGTAGATATAGAATACACTGTTTGTCTACTTTAGACCATAATGGAATAGTTATTGCTGATCCCAAAGCTGTTGCAGACACGTTGGGAGAAAATTTTTCCAAAATCTCATCATCAACTTCATCATCACATTCCTGACATGTACCTTCAAGGGGGTGTACAGGATATGATAGTACTATATGAAAAATATACATCATTACTAACTTACTATCTACAATTTTCCTCCAAATCAGTCTGTTACTTGTCAAGACTCCAACATTATCAGATCTTATGTTTCTATCGTCTAAGGCACTTTGTACTGTATCAATCCACCTATATCTTGGTCTCCCTCAGGTTCTTTTTCCTGCCAACCTGACAGAGAACACTTGTTTTGCTAATCTTTCCTTCCCATTCTGTTTAAGTGACCATACCACCTGAGATTAGCTCTGCTAACACATTTCTGGATGCTGACAATGTCAAGTTCTTTCCTAATATCCTCATTTTTAATATGATATTGACATTGATGGCATCTGTTCACGCCTCTAATCTTTCTCAGGACTCTCATATCTGCAGTCTCTAGTCTTTTGTTAAGTGTTTTACTTCTGACTCAGCTCTCAGATCCATAAGTTAACTGGTTTGAACACTGTCTTGTATATACAGCTGATTTAGTGTTCCGCCTAATTTCTCTCTTTTTCCATATGAATTTATTCAATTGACTTCTTACCATACCAGCTTTGTTGATTCTGTTAGTCTATTTCCATATTTAATTTACCATCTTCACTAAAAATCGTGCTTAAGTAGCTAAAATGTTTTGCTTGTTTCACAGGTTCTCCATTCAAAACACAGTTGACATTTTCAATGAGTCTACCTATTGTCATTGTCTTTGTCTTTTCATTGCTGACCTTCATACCATATCTATTACAACAGTTATTCAATTTAGTCAGAGAATCTTGCAAACTTGTAGCGGATTTATTTAGAAGTATAACATCATCTGCATAAAGCAAAGAGCTGACATTAACATTTCCAATTCTGATATCATGTTTAATATCACTTTCCTTCATAATGTGATCCATATAGATAATGAATAATAGAGGGGATAATGCACATTCTTGTCTCACACCAGATTTAACATTAAACCATCTTCCTGTACTTCATTCAATTCTAACTGCTGACTTGCAACAGAAATAAAGCCTAAGTATTACTTGATACAGTGCCCCACTGACACCATATAAATGTAGTGTATTGAATAGCTTCTCTCTTGGCATCTTGTCATTTGAATTTGCAGATCGACAAAACTTAAATATAGATGTTTGTTATATTCCCATACTTTCTCAACTATTTGTCGTAAAGTGAAGATCTAATCCTGACAGCCTCTATTTGGCCTGAATCCACCTTGTTCTTCACCAAACTTTTCATCCACAATTCTTCTCAACCGTTTCTCAAGTATACTGGCATAAATTTTCCCGGAACACTCAGTAGGGAAATTACCTCTGTAATTCTCACATTCAGTTTTATTTCCCTTTTTATATATGGATACTATTAGAGACTCTACTCCAGTCAGCAGGAATTCGTCCCTCTGTCCAGGCCTTCTGAATTATGCAGTGCAGCCACTGTAAGACTTTTATACCACCATACTTCAGCATTTCTGGTCGAATATCATCTACTCCTGCTGCCTTTCCACATTTCAAGCCTTTGATGGCTTTTTCTACTTCAAGTATGGATATGTATTCCTGACTGTATGCCTGTTGAGTGTTTTTTACCACTGCTATCACTGCTTGTTTCATTTAGCAATTTTTCAAAGTAATTACTCCATACTTCAAGGATATCTTTTTCTCCTGTTTTCATGTCACCTTTATCATCTCTAACTCCTTTTACAACACTCTTTCCTCAATTTCTAAGCTTCTTCAACAATCTCCAGAATATCTTACCACCTTCTTGATATTTATTTTCTATGTTCTTGCCAAAGTCCTCCCATGACTTTTGTTTAGCTAGTTTTACACAGTGTTTAGCTTTCATACATTTCTCTCTGTATTCTCTAAGACCACAAGCTGACTTATTTGCCAGGAACTTTTGATATGCTTTCCATGGAGTTCTGATTTTTCTATCCTTGCAGACAACTTCACTACATGCCTCTCTGGCTGAATCAATCAGGGTTTTCTTCTAGGTTTGCTACTGAATCTCCAAGGTTTGGTTCTTGTTCTCAAACTCTTTCATTTTTTCCTTCAATAATCTTTGTGTATTTTAATCTACAGTTCACATTTGAGAGCTGCTCAACTTTTATTCGCTTTAAGACTTTCTTACATGTCATTCTTTTCAATATGAAAATCGATTTAACCTGCTCAAGACTAAATAGTGATCACTTCCAATTTCAAATCCTCTGTACACTCTGGTGTCCTGCACCAGGGAGAAAACATCACTATCAACAATAACATAGTCAATAAGACTTTTCTTATTCCTAGCCTCTTCTCTCCATGTGAATTTGTGCACATTTTTATGTTGGAACATGGTGTTAGTAATAACCAGGCCATGTCCTGAGCAGAAATCCAACAGATATTTGCCATTATTATTAGCTTTGCTCTTTTCTCCAAATTTTCCCAAAATATTTTTGTATGTCTCACAATCATTTCCTACTCTGCTATTTAGATCCCCAACAGGGACCAACTTTTCCTTTTTCATTGTGTCAGTTGCTTTTTCTAAAGCCTCAAAAAATTCCTCCACTTCTACCTTAGTAGAACCTTCTGTGGGACCATAGGCACAAATTAGTCTCATTATCCGGTATCCCATTCTCATATTTGCCCACATCACTCTACTTGAGACTGCCTGCCATTCATGAAGATGGTAGGCATATGGCTACTCCTTCTTTTCCATTATTGTCCTTGCCTGAATATAACATTTTGTATTTATTTCTCAGAAAGATCTCACCAGTTTTTGTCTTTTTTGTTTCAGTCACCCCTATTATGTCGATCTGGTACTTATCTAATTTCTCAGCTAGCTCCATTTCTTTGCCATTCAGGCTTCTTACGTTGATAGTACTGATCTTTAACCTGGTGATGTTGAGTTGGGGTGTGTTTTCAGATTTGTTCTAGTAGCTGACTTTTCACCGTTTGCCCTGGTTCCCTGGCGAAAACAACGGGGTCCTTTTTTAACCGGGCAACGTCCCAGCCGGCATGAAATTTTGTCATGTTGTACCATCATTTTGTATATTGCTTTAAGCCAATAAGAATACAATTTATTTGGCTAAATCCCAAATTGCCAGCCCATCCTCATTCGTTAGTATCCAGGTAGATACCCAACAGGGTGCACCACGAGAAGGTGAGGATTGGACATTAGGTCAGAAGCCCTGGTCGGTTCTCCGCATTCCCTTAAAGGCTATGTGGAGGTCTCCTCTCAGTTATACAGCTTTGACCCTTAAGCACCCCCTTCACCCCATCAACTTCATTTCCTCATGAATTTTTAATACTGAAAGAGCAGCAAGAGAAACACATTTTTCTTCCACTGGGTTTGAGCCATATAATCAGCCATTTATTTATGGAAGAACTAAAAAGAGTTCCTTTACTGTCTCACCCAAGTGCAGTAGGGCCTGAAAACATCCAGTATGAAATGATAAAAACATCTACCATCATCTTCTATGGATCCTTCTCTTAATATACAATAGAATACTTGCAGAGGAAGAGTTTTCAGATTCTTTTCATAAGTCAGTTAATATTGCTATTCCAAACCCAGGAAAGGATCCTATGCAAGCAAATAATTATCGACCTATTGCTCTGAAGAGCTTTGTAAAATATTAGAGAAAATTGTTAATGCCAGACTTTTCTGGTATTTAGAAAGCAATGATCTTCTCTGTAATGCACAATATGGCTTCCATAGACATTGTTTCAACTTTAGACCGTTTGTTTCATTTAGAAACTTGTATAAGAGATCTCATCTCATCTTCTTTATACCCTCTTTTACCTTGCAGTGTCGAGGGTCCATTGATCATCGGACCTCAATCCGTTTACAGGATAAGGTGGTCAGCCCTATGCCCCAGTATATCCTATGGCCTGTAGTGTTAAGTTCTCAAGGCCAGTTTGTCTGCTTTGCGGGATGAAAAATCCCAGAATAAACTGGGGAAAAAACCCTGCTGTCCACGCCCAAGACTGGCTAACTTGGCTATGGCTGAGGAAGATCCTTCAGCTCCTCACGTTACCGACAGGAATCGAACCTAGGACACTCCTTCCCCAGGCATATGGTTGCGAAGCACATAACCACTAGGCTAACCGCGCAGACTGTATAAGAGATGCATTTCTAAATCAAGAACATCTGGTTTCAGTTTTTTTTTTTTTTATACAGAAAAAACTTATGACACAGCCTGGAGATATGGCATATTAAAAGACCTGTATAACCTGGGTCTCAGAGGACACCTTCCTATATTTATTAAATCTTTGTCCATGTATACTTTCCAAGTCAGAGTGGGAAGTATGCTATCTCGACTATATCATCAAGGTCCTGTGTTAAGTGTGACACTTTTTTGCTATCAAAGTTAACTGAATCACTGAACAATTTCCTCGTAGTGCAGACAATGCTCTATATGTTGATGACTCTTCACAATTTACTGTCCACCTTATATAAATCCTTCCTTCCATCAAACTCACTCTATACATCCACAAACTCCACACCATTCATCCTGCACAGTCTGTGCACTGACTCATTCATGATCATAGCTCTGTATCAGCCCACCTCTATCATACCATAGCAACAACCTTACAACTTTTACTTCCTCACTCTTCTTTTTCACATGACTAGCAACTCCTTTATATCTTCTCACATACCACACTTGTCACTTTGTACCAGCCAAAATAAACATCTCTTTAATCTTCACTCAGCATCTTTACAGCATCACTAGCATCCTTAATCTTGGCACCAGGAAAACATGATTTTATCACACCTCAAGCCCTCCTCTTAACAGTGACTCACCATACAAAATCACACAAAATCTCATCTTTATTCTGATACTTATGGTCTGGATGTTTATAAAAGTCTTTGGATAGCAGATGATTTTCATAAGACGATATATTATGATGACTCAAAATAAAAACAAAATATATTCAGTTAGATTATCCATGAGCAGGATTTCTAACCTATCTAATCACTGGTTTACCTATACTGATGTTTATTGGCCCCTAACCTTTTTGTTAATGAGATTTCATAAAAATTTTCTTTCAATTTATAGAATGAGCCTTTTCTTTCCTTTTGCATATAAAGTGGCAGAACATAGTTTACTGCTTCAGGGTTTGTTCAGACTCATGTCTTTGAGTTCGCACAAAGAAAAATCTAGTCCTCATCCGTTTCTTAGCTGCAAACAAATACAACTTGCACATCTTTAAGGGTTCCCTTGTCTTCTCCTCAAATTCCATATAATGAAAAATTTCATTATATGAAATTTTTCTGAATGGGAGTTGCTTTTCTGAAAGGGTGCTATGGAATAACACCCTTTCAACTGCTTTCCAAAGAATATAATCCACAGCTTTTCAAGATAAATGTGAACAAGTTCCTTCTTGCTTATCCATGGTACTAGTGTACTATAAATTGACCAGCTGCTTGTGGATGGATTCCCCTCTCCTCCTGAAAAATCACATTAGTGTTCATCTCAGCATTGCAATTATCCTCTGAATTGTGTTTGCAATGTGACCTTTGAAGTTATTCAATATCCTATCCTTCTCGTCTGTTGTAGGATGAGGGGGTTACTGGTGTATTAATGCAGCTGGTTTGCCTCTCCTCTGCTGCATCCCCTCCTAAGGGCGATATTCATGACTGTAATCCGTGTGTGTGTGTTCACGGGGCCAGTTTGCCTGCTTGTAGGATGGAAAAACCCCCAGATAAACATAAACTGGGGAAAAAACCCTGTTGTCCATGCCCGAGACCAACTAACTTGGCTAACTTACTTACTGTCTTGGAATATGGCTCAGGAAGATCCTTGAGCTCCTCACATCATCGACTGGAATTGAACCTAGAACACTCCTTCCCCAGGCATATGGTTGTGAAGCACATAACCACTAGGCTAACTGCATGGACTAGTGAAGTTATTCACTAGGACTCCAAAATCCATAGTCTCATTAGTTTCTCCCAAGCTTATTCCCACAACTATAATATGTCATTGGAAGCTGAAGTGCATAATGTTATGCTTACTGTTGGATTGACAACCATTGTACCTGTAATTCCAACCTATTCAGTCATTCTTTAAATGATGCATATTTAGAGGAAGACTTGAATAGGTTTGGAAATGTAGGCAAATATGTAAGGCAATCCCTGGGCAATAAGCAGGGCATTTCCCATCTTTGCATTGTCATCAAACAATTGAACATCTCCTGCCAAGTCCTCTCAATATCATTAATGTATACATCAAACAACAATGATCCGAGGACTGATCCCTGAGAAACATCACTAGTTACCTTAACCTCTGATTCTTTCATGATACTCCTTTCACATCTCTAAACATAATCCCATGATTATAATATGCCAGCAAAAATCTTATCACAGTAAAGTGCATAATATGATGATAAACTACTGTTCATGATATGATGAAAAACACATAGTAAACTACTGTTGAAATTGAGTAGGATTCAGGTGATCCATCTGAATCCTGCTTGATAGCTTGATTACAAGGCTAATTGACTAATAGGAGCCAATGAGTTGTGTATGGAGGTGCAGTGTCCCAAAAAAAAGGATAGTGATAAGTGGGGTGCCACTGGGTTCTGTTCCGGTACCACTTTTTAACTTATATATCAGTGATATAGTTCATGGTGCAGAAGGAGATATTCAGTTGTTTGCTGATGATGATAAATTAGGATGAACAATGTCAGGAAGTTCTTATGTGTTGTTACAAGAGGATTTGAATAGGTTGTTGATACCTTTGGGCTGAAGAATGGGGATGTCATTCAGTGTAAAGTTATGCTTTTCAGCCAGAGAAGATGGAATAAGGTTTACCACATTGGAGGAACTTTGCTTTAGGAGGAGGCAAGGGATCGTGGTGGATGGGGAACTGAAATTCAGGGATCATCACATTGTGAGAGTTGTAAGGGTTACTCAAAAATTGCTAATTATTAATGCAAAGAATGCTGACATCTATTAATAACGAGGTGATAGTTTCATTGCATTAGGAGCTAATTAAGCCTTGTGGATTTCTGTGCACAGATATGGTCACCTGGATACATTTGGTGATAAGGCAAATTTGGAGAGAGTGGAGAGGTGAATAACTAAGTGTCTCAGGACTCTGGCTTTTGAGTATGATGACAGATTGAGGAAATGTCTTCTTCAGAGCTTGGCAAATAGTAGGAAGGATGATATAATGAAGACATATAAGTTGGGGGAGAGGAGTCTATCAAACAGACATGGGAATTGTTGCATTGGATATTCCTGGAAACTGTAAAGAGGCGAAAAAAAGAGATTTTTTGCTTGGCAGGTGGTGAACGAGTGGAATACATTGCCAGAATCGGCAGTGGGTGCTTCATCACTGAATGAGTTCAAGGCAAAGTATGGTAATTATTGTGATCCATGAGTGTTTGACTTCCTGCAATGAGTCTTTGGACTCCACAGAGGCTTGAAGAAATACTATAATGTTACACTTATTAACCTTCCTACCAGCCGATGTGGGTGAAATAGTGACACCAAATTGCACTTCTTATCCATGTTATTCAATGGGTGGTTAGAGCTTCGTATCCAGATTTAGCTGAATGTCTATAGACATTCAGCTAAATCTGGATACGTCGTGGCTGGTTGGGGGGGGGGGGGGTTAATGCTGAATTGACAATCATTATTTTCCTACAGTTCCATCCAGTTCAGTCATTCTGCAAATGCTGCATATCAGGAACATCCCCGAATTCCCTACCTATCTTTACATTGTCAGCAAACAATTCAACATCTCCTCGATTTCATCAGGATTTCACAATATCATTAATATATAGGTTGAATAACAGTGGTCCGAAGACTGATCACTGAGAAACAACACTGGTTGCTCATCCTCCCCTCCCTCCCATATACCACTTTCTGATACTGTCTGTCTGACAGCCAGTCTCTTAACCAAGTCAGCAGCTTATATTCCAATCTTGCATCTTCTAATTTATGCAATAGCCTTTCAGGTGGCATTCCATCAAATGCCTTAAGTTCAGCAGTATGTATGTTGAAGAGATAGAAGTCAGAGGGAGCTAAATCTGAGGAATAGGGGGGGGGGATGTTCCAACATTTCATAGCAGATCCCTTAATTTTCCCATTGCCAAAACACTTTCATTGGCAGGTGCATTGTCTTAATGAAAGATGATTTTTTTCTTCTGCAAACCAGGTCTTTTCTCATAAATTTTTTTGTCTAGTCTGGTTAAAAGATCAGAATAATATTCCCCGGTTATTGTTTTACCCTTTTCAAGATAATAAACAAAATGCCTTTAGCATCCCAAAACACCAGTGCCATGACCTTTCCTGCTGATGGAACCGACTTTATCTTTGGCGCTGAACGATCAGCTTCTGTCCACTGTTTTGACTGCTGTTTGGATTCTGGTGTGTAATGGCGAATCCAAGTCTCATCCATAGTAATAAATTGACGCAGAAAATCAGTTTTATTCTTGTTAAAATGCTCCAAGATATTTTCATGCGAGTGCGTTTTTGATCTGCTGAAATCTAACTCTCACCACATTTTTGACTGTATTCATTCTCAACTTCCATTGATGCCCTCCCATCCTTTCCCCAACCTCCATAAAATGAAAAATTCCATTTACTTGTATACTTCAAAAGTTTGTAAATCTCAATCATAACCCTCTTTCTCTTTTTTGCTGGTGTCTGCACATGACAAATTCTCAATCTCTTCATAATCTGTATTCCCAATCTTGGCATCATCATCTTGAACATTCTCCTTTGCACCTGACTGGCTGAATAGGTAATGTACCTGTTCTCTAACCAACAGGCTGTGGGGTCATACCTCAACTTGAGCACAGATGCCTGTTGTGCAAGTCTCAAGGCAAGAGATGAATTTCATCTCCTGGTGCAAGATTAGGCCCCATTTATTGGAGGCCTGAAATGGCTTGCTGAAGTCATGTTTGGTCTCTAGAGCAGGGTTTCCAGACCACGTAAAAAAAAATAAAAAGCATACAGAAAAAAAAAAAAAAACAACTACCAAAACAATAAAATTCTTAGCTCGCTGACGGTACTTATAATATTGGTGGTATACAGCCTTTCATAGATCAGAATCATACAACAAACGCCAAACGATAAATGCACTAAAAACCACAAATAATGTACTAAAAATACATTAATTAATCAAAGAAAGCATTCAGTAAATAAGCCAATAGTGTATTGACTTATTTTCTTTGCATCATTTACACAGCTTTTTAAATTTTGAAACTTCATCTCATTCATTATGAAGTTATTCCTTTGTAGACTGTTTGTTCCTCAGTTTGCAGAAGGACTCTGAAAGACTTTGTTGATGTTTCTCAAATGTGAAACAATTGTAATCTGTGACAACAAGTAGCAATATTTATCTCTCATCCTCTTATAAATTAAAGCCTACACAATGTCTGCAAATTAATTTTGAATAAACAGTCAAGTATTCTCAAACAACATTTCATTTTGCATAACTTGCAAGACATCATTATTCTTATAATAAACAGAGATACCCTTAAAAATTAATTTAACAAGGTAATTTTAATTTATTTCACTGCCAGCTGTAATTCACACATCAACACCCTTTTTAATCCTTAAGTAGTTATGTAGTAATAGGGGTAAGCTTAGTTTTTCAGAATTCACAACATGAATTAGCTTAGTGTAATTATATACTTAACCATACACATTGTAAAGGATTTTTAATAGTGTTATTTAAAAAAACACAATTATTTTGCAAAGACAAACCAGAGAGTGGACTATGTTATTGACATTACATTGTGTAAAGGTAGCCTAGCTCCATTGCTAGCATTGACCAATTCCTGTTGTTTTCACACTTTATCATATGTCTTTCCTATTGAATTATTTTTATGGATAAGTTATATAAATTACCCTCACCCTTATTATGGACAATAAATGAAAGGAAATGCAAACAACTATAATTTTTAGTCTTATGAAGTGCAAAAACCTGAAGGTGAAGGTATGGGAGTAGAACATTTTTTCAAAGGAAGAGGGATTCTAAAATGCTTGAACACCTTAAGTGACTTTTTAATATAGCCAATTATAAAGAAATTCAATAAACCATTTATTGACTTTAAAAACTTAATAGGTGCACTAGTAAAACAGTATCAAAATGACATGAAATGTAAAAAATTTGTCTGTTACTACTTGTTTTCATTAAATAAAAATTAGTTAAGAAAATCAGGGTCCAGTAACATGCCTTCTTAACAAGTCATCTACAATATCTGTAGATGCTTCTACAGATATTGCAAATGAGGAGAAACTTTGTCCATTATATGAGATACATAGATAAAAAGCAGAGGAGTTTTTGTTTACTTAATTCCTCTTCAAAAGTCTAATTAAGCAAAAATTATACATATGATTGCTGCTGCTTTATTCTTATAATTTTACTAATTTCATTCATTGTTAATGCACTAGAAATAAAAATTCCAATGCACTTAAATTAAATTAACATGTCATTAATTAAAAACTAAAGCATGCATCACATTTGCAAAAAAAAAAAAGTTCCAAATTGCCTATCACAGGCAGAACTACTATAACATATGACACTGCCACTTCCAAACTAAAGACAAATAACAACAATGTGGGTATGAGATTACTTTCATTAGATATGACTGAAGTTACCAAATTGAGCCTATGAGTAACTAACTGGAAACATCATCTGATCTAATGGTTATGATTGTTATAGATTATCATTATATGTAGTCTGTTATAAAGAGGGTGCAGACAATATTAACAAAAGCTAATAAAAATAACAGGAAAACATTGTTAGCATTGAGCATTTCATCTATTTTTTCATTGTAAACTTTGTATTACAATGAAATTGTAATATGAAACATATTAATGTTTTATTTTAGGTTTATTTAGTATTATTTATGGCAGTGTTTCTCTGAAACCAATATCTGATATGTAAAGCAGTTAAAATTAGTAATCTATTTAACCATATAATTTATTGGAAAAATTATCATGCAGTTAAAAAGGGGTATAGCCATCAATAACAAAAACCAGAATAAGAAATACATGGTGAAAATTTTCTAAAACCATATAGTATATGCACATTATGTACATGATCTATATATATATATATATATATTTTTTTTTTTCTGTTGGATAGATGGAGCTTGGTCATGGATTATAGAAGGATCTACATTAGATGTATTTTCTACAACCAGTGGAGAGCATAGCAGTTCCTGGTGTTTTGGTGCTGTAGTGAAAAATACAGCTGTAACGATAACAACAGTCGTGGATTTTTGTTTTGCCGATCATTCTATACCATATCTTCTTGTTGGGCTAGATGCAGATGGAGGTGGTGGACTCCTCTGTGTGTTTGATGTCAAAACTTCTAAAGTTATTAAAGCTATTGATATTCCTTACAAAGTGAGTTATATTTTCTTATTTGGTGTTTATGTATGTAAAATGAATATAAAGAATGATATAAATAAATATAAAGAAGGAAATATATATACTGTATATATGTGTGTATGTACCGGGTGGACATAAAATAACTTTCCCACTTTGGAGGCATCTGTAGCTAAACCCAATAAACGGAATGAGACCAAATTTTATATTGAGACTTTTTCCAATAGGAAAAATTTTGGCGCTGGCGGAGCCGAAAGCAGTCAGATATTTGTAGTAAATGCAGGTAAAAAGGATTATGCAAATTTTACTGTGCATACGTGAGAGCAGTACCACCAATTCCACTTAAAAAGGGATTGCGAACGTTCAGTACAGCACCTTTTACACCAGCATTTCAGTAATGAGAGGGTTATCAGTCAGTTTTTTCTGACGGCATGGCTGCCTCGATCCCTGGACATCACTCCATGTGACTTTTGGCTGTGGGGTATTTGAAATCCATTGTGTATGTTGGTGGCATTCCCAACTTGCATGTCTTGAAAGAGAACATAAAACGGGCTGTTATGAACATCCAATCCGTCTCCTTACGCTCAGCTGCAGAGCATGTCGCACACCGGATGCAATTTGTTGTACTCAAGAAAGATCAGCACATTGAAAATAGTGTATGTGGTCCAGGGGACCCTGATTCTGATGAATAAAACATTATATCCTGTGAGTTCAATCATTACCATTAATTTCTGTGTCTCTCGCAAGTTGTTGTTTTAGTTTAATTATTATTCTGATTATCATTGTAATGTGCCACATATCCAGCTGAAATGAGTGATGCAGCTGTCGCTTACATCATCAAAATGTTGTTATTCCATTTTATCTGCCTTTAATGTAATTATCTGCTTGTTTTCAGCTCCGCCAGCGCCAAAATTTTCCCTATTGCGACAAAAGTCACCAATAGGGAAAATTTTGGGAAGATTTAGTACCTATTGGCGACTTTTGTCGCCAATAGGTACTAAATCTTTTTTTTGCAGAAATCATCCCCCCCAGCCTTCAAAAGTCTCGATACAAAATTTGGTCTCATTCCGTTTATTGGTTTTAGCTACAGATGCCTCCAAAGAGGGAAAGTTATTTTATGGCCACCCAGAATATATATATTTTAAAGCTGTTGATATTCTTTATAAAGTGAGTTATCTCTTCTTATTTTATGTGTGTGTATGTGTGTGTTTATGATATAAAGCATGAAATAAATTAATATTTTATTTATGTGTGACTGTTTATGTGAGTAATAACTGACATGTTTGCTAGGGAGCAGTAAAGTCTTTATTCCATTTAAACAACTGGTCGAAGTTTTAAGAATCGTGCACTTTGTTATGAATTGCAAAGTTTACTTTTGAGGTTGGATTTGTTTATTGTTTTTTTTAAATAAATGATGAACATATATTAATATTCACCATCTCAATAGAAGAGGATTTTATTGTTAATGTCTCACATGTGTGTGATGAGTTTCCCCTCCATGAGATCAAGAAATGTACAAGATTTTAGACCTGGTAACTTGTTGATAAAGACATAGTGTTGAGAAGTTGGAATCACCTCATATCAGAGAACAATATAAATCTCACATAATTAATTCCTTGAATATCTTCCTAGAAGAATTCATAAGTATTGATAGTGAATACAAATTATTTTCCAAAGCTATTTTAGAAATAGCTGACACCATAATAGGAAAATCTTTCAGGATAATCGTATCCTTAATTACTGAAGACATTTTACAACTATAGGAGAACTGTAAAATTCACTATAAACAAGGATAATGATAGCATAGTAGCATATATATTTATATGATAGCATATAAAGAACTAAACAAAATAATAAGAAACAAAAAAGAGGAACTGCAAAGAAACAACCCTACAAATGCTTTCCAAATAATAAGGAGATTAACAAAACCCTTCACTAATGCAAATTGATCAATTGAGAATTGAAATCGAAAGCTTTTGACTGGAAAGGATGAACTCTTGCAGCATTGGCATGATTACTCAACCTTTTCGTAGAAGAATAGTAGCTTAACAATCAAAATCTTGAAGACATAATACTAATGACATTGGATAAAGGAGACTTCCCTATTTTAAGAGAAGAAGCAGAAACAGCAATTAATTCTTTGAAGATGGGAAAACAACTTCATAACTACTGAAAGCAGGTGGGGAAACCTATCATAAATGCCCTGCTCAAAATTTGCCAAGATGTGTGGAATAATGAAACACAGCCTGAAGATTCATGTACCTCTTTTCTAATTCCTCTTTCTACAAAATGTAGAAAATGTAGTAGTAGATTAGTACAAAATGTAGCTATTATAGAACTATTAGTTATCGAAGCAAAATATTCCTAAAAATCTTACTCTCTAGGATTGAAAGGAAAATAGAAAGTATACTTTCTGAGAAAGATGTTGGAAGTTTATTTTTCACTTGGTTAGACTATAACAAATTTAGTTTAATCTTTTATCCAAGTGTAAGCAAACAAAGTTTGCTCCTGAAAATATCTTCAGGACTGAGATAAGATGGTACATCCCTTGGCAACTCATAGCAAAGGTGGATCAAGTACTCATCACTCCTTGTCTCAGTATCTCCCATAATGCAAAGCACATCTCCTTGCAGACATGTATACTGCCATGCATTATGGGAAGGGCCACTACCCAGACCGGTTTCGACCTTTATTGAGGTCTCGTCAGTGGGAGGTAGACCCGGAGTGGTGATACTAAGGCAAAAGCAATGGAGAGGTCATATTTACCTGTACGTTGGCAACCGGTATAGGTGAACATGTCCGCAAGGAGATGTGCTTTGCATTATGGGAGATACTGAGACAAGGAGTGATGAGAGCTAGATCCACCTTTGCTATGAGTTGCCAAGGGATGTACCACCTTACCTCAGTCCTGAAGATATTTTCAGGCAAAAACTTTGTTTGCTTACACTTGGATAAAGGATTAAACTAAATTTATTATGTACTTTCTGAGAACCAAGCTGGATTTCATAAAAACAGGAGTACAATGGATCATTTATTTAAAATACACCTCATTCGAGAAAAATATATTGAATATAATAAAATACTTTGTCACAATTTTATAGATAAAAAAAAAAAAGACCTTCGATTCAGTATGGCATTTCTATATTCTGTATTCTCCACAATGGCATGATGCATTGTGGAGAATACAGAACTATTATGGAATAGTATGCCTATTTAAAACACTTTACTGTTCCTCAGAAATGTTAATAGAAATTAATGGCAACAAAAGCAATCCTTTCAAAATGGAAAGAGGTGTGTGTTAAGGCTGCATACTTTCGGCAATGCTTTTTAACCTTTATTTGGAATATATAATAAACTTAGTCTTGGAAAATCCTTTCTTTTTTTGAAAACAGTGCTATTGGAATTACTGTTGGTGGAGAGAAAAAAAAAATCAACAATTTCAGATTTGCTAATCTGAAATTGCAGAGCATGACCATCATGCTCTGCAATTTATGGTATTTCTAAGGCACTTAGTGATTATGGATTAAAGATCAGTATTTATAAATCAAAAATGATGTTTGCATGCAATAACTCTGAAAATTTCAGTTAACGATGAAAAATTGGAGGAAGTAGAAAGATTCACCTACTTGGGAAGCTAGTTATCAACACTACCTCATTGATACCCTTGTTAATCTGTCTTACTGTATTGAGAGAGAGTGGACATTGCTAAAGGAAGATGAGAAAAGATTATTGGCCTTTGAGATGAAGTGCTAGCAGAAAACGTTTGAAGATATCATATACGGCACACATAACAAATGATGGGGTCAAGGTTAGAAGGAAAATCACTCCATTGCTAGAACACGAGAAAATATTATCACTAAAATATATGCATATACAGAATTTCAGTAGATGGAATTTTTCTTTTATGGAGGGTGGGGAAAGGGCATGAGGGCATCCATGGAAGTTGAGAATGAATGCTAGATTTTTCTCTGATAGAGTATTGCATGATTGTGATTGGAATAGATTGCCTTTTTAGATGTTGTGTGTGCAAGTAGCATGAATGAATTCAAGAACAAGTATGACAGCTGGTGCGAATAGTATGGCCTCCCTTGATGAGTTCCTGATTCCCTGGACGTCTCTCTCTCTCTTGTAATAATAACCTTGGGACAAGGATTGCTCTGAGGACTTTGCCAGTCAGGCTGGGGGTCTGTGAGAAACTTTCCAGTGATGGAATGATTGAGCTCTGGACCAGTGTCAGGGTGTACTGAATGGCCCATCTGGTCTAGACTGTTTCTTCCAGCAACTAACAGCTGACTCAGAACTGGTACAGACCAGTGTAATCCTACTGTCTAATTGAAACAAAGCATTGCATTGGTCATTGATGGGTGTTGCTGCCATTTGATCCCTGCCAGTTATTGTGAATATTTAGGTGAAAGAATATATCATTCACATATATCAGTCAAGACCATGGATAATTGGTAGGAATAAACATGACTTTCATTGAAGCAGATGCTTATAAGTATGGAACTCTGGTTCTGCTGGTCAAATAAGTTAGCCAGTTTAAAAAATTTCTATCTGAAAGGCAGGTCCAGCATTCATCCTTAAGTGGATCATCCTGTACGAAATGCTCAACTGGCTTTTCCTAGAAACATGGAGTTGGTTGGCCACCCTGGCATAACTGTGTGCACATCACAGTCAATTAAGACCACTGTTGATGACATCATTTTAGCTGGGAGGAGGTTGTAGTGCCCAAAAAGTGCTCACTGTGCCTCTACGTATGCATATAACTTTCTGACTCTCTAATGATGGTGGACTCATTAGATTGAGTTGGTAAATCCAATGGGATGAGACCATAACAATAGATCTCCCAGTAGTATGTTGCAAATAAGATCCCATTTGTGCCTCTTGTGTTGAAAGGCAGTGCTAGTCAGAGTTGCTTTTTTTTTACTATTATGGTGTGATTGTGTTACAGTGCAATCGCTGTGGTAATGAGGCTACTAGAACAGAAGCATTAGGGCAGTCATTGAGATTATGCAGCTTCTGCTTCCTCTCTGCCACTCCATTCAGGTGTAATATGCAGGCACCAAATCATCCACAGACGACCAAGGTTCTATCTCAGTGTTGTACTTAGACAATTAGCTGCCATACTGTGATATATTGAGACTTATCCTTGCCATTGTTAGTCATTTTTTAGATATTCTGTGTTACTGTTTTTATTAATTTGCTTCTTGTTTAACTCAGTCATTTTTTTTTTATTTTGCTCTCCTAATGAAGTGTACTATAATATATGTGAAACGAGTAGAGCATTGAACTCAATATAATCAGTCAACATACAGCCTCCATGTGGAATTTATACTGGACTTAAATGTTTAACATAATAAAATATTGTATTCCTTTAAATTTTTTCCCAGACAGTGCTGAGGAAAAAAAAAAAATTAAGTACTACTGCATGTGGTACCCTAATACCAAGGCGACACATTGATAATGGTTATAAATGCTTGTTATGTTGTCTTATAGTTACAGAAACTAAATCTTTAAAGTGTGCAAATAATGCTTGTGTTTTCACAGGGTTTTATTCTTTCATCTTTTATCTTCTCTCCTTATAGTGTCCTCCATTTGAATGCAAATCCAATCTACTATCTTTGATTATGTTTTATTTCTTATTTGACAAGCTGACTACAGATGTACAAAGCTTCTAGAATAATAAATACTAATATCCTCTGAAATTAACAGAGTTATTTTTCTTGTATCTTACTGGTTTTAAAAAAAAAAAAACTTGCAATAATATTCATATCTCTAGGCAAGATGAGATTTTTCTTCTTAAGTTAAATCTCTAGCGATTTTTAGAACAAAACATCGTTAAGTTTTGTAACCTAAAGCTAATATGAGGACTTTTCCAGCATGATAAGTTTTATGTGTAAATCCCATTTGATTGAGTTGTGGAAATGATCCCTCTGTTTGGTATATATCTTCATTAGACATTAGCAATGAAGAAATCAGATGCATTAGCAGGTAATTCATCTGATTTCTTCATTACTAATGTCTAATGGTGTAAGCTGGGCTGCCGAGAGAAATTTTCGGGATTGTGACAAGTCTGTGGTCCGGGCCCCACTTAAAAAAGTGCATCACTTTTGTTTAATAAAAAAAAGTCATATAAAACATTAAACATTTATTTAAAAAAGTGTACAATAAATTCAAAATTCGATACATTACATACCATACAAAATACAAACATTAAATAAAAAGAGAATTTTTAAATTTTTATTGCCTCATCTGCCTCGTCCACTTCCTCACTTTATAGTTAGCAAAATCTTTAATCACCTCGTCATAATCAATTTTTATTGCCAGGTCATGTTCTATTGATAGCAAAAGCTAGGCCGTTTAATCTTTCCTCGAGCATTGATGATCTACTGAAGCTCTTTGTTGCTGAAAGTTTACTAAACGCTTTTTCACCTTCGGCAACTGTTACTGATATTGTGCAAAAAATTCTGATTGAAGTACATATTTCGGGAAGCACACCATGAAGTTGAAATTTATAAATGTTATTTAATAAATCTAGTCCTGGTATAACATCTTTAAACGTGGTGTTATAAATCTTTTTTATGTGATAGATTTCGTTTTTCAGAGATGATGTTGAGTCTTTCAGATATTTATTTATTAAATTATTGCACGAGTCAGAAATTTCTTGATGATTCATTGTTTGAAAATTTAATATTGGTGAAAATAAATTCTGAATATTTTTTGAAGATGTGAAATGCATCTGAAGTTGGAAAATAATTGTATCCACTGGATACGATTATTTCCCGGGCCCGACGGTCGGGCCCGTGACAAAAGTCTCAGATGTCACCCCCCCCCTCTCGGCCGCCTGGGTGTAAGTATTCTATAACAGTGAACCTGCATTCAAAAAGTATTACAATTTTAAAATGTCATGCATTCTAGTCGAAACATTTAACCTCTTTATGACTGACTACCTCACACCATTGAAAAAAACCCTTATAACTGTTCTTCAAATTGCAAATTTCAATCTGTTTTTCAATGGTCTTTCAGTTGCACTATGGAGGCACATTAATAGAATAGAGAAATTTTAATTCAGTCACTTTTTGGAGACCTAGTTGAATTTAAATAATGAATATAACCAGAAAAATAATTTCTGAAATGTAAAGTAAAAAAGTTGTATACATTATGTTTCACCTATGGATGATGCGGTAAACTGTGCATCACAGAAAGGAAATAAAGAAAACATCAATAACATACTTCCCCCCCCTTCCCTTTCAGATTACATCACTAGAAGTTATCAGTACATGGGGAGATATCTATGCAACTTCTTGTCTTGTTTGTCCTGAACTGGCCATCATGTGTGGTGTAGTTGCAGTTGGGACTGAAGGAGGACATCTTATCTTTGTAGATCTTTGTTTAGAGGAAGAAAACTATTCGAATGAAGTATCACCAAGCCAAGTTACTTTTATTGCAAGATTAACCAGTAATTTATCAGACAGACGAGAGCAGGCAATTGCCCAAAATCATCACATTTGTCTTCCTCTAAATGGTAAGTAATGGTATTTAAATAGGATAAAAGTTTTTCAAGTTTGAATTTCACAATGGTTACTTTTTTGATGCTGAAACATGATGCATTGTTTTTGATAGAACTGTGAACGAATAAAAGACAATAAAATTATCTAAAATACAATAAATATTCTGCCTGTCTCCACCACAGATGATCCATATTCAAATACATTAACTAATACAGTTGTCATGTACTTTATTTTTTTTATGAGACTCTCACCCACAAGTGGTTTTTGTAAACCTTTAGTACACATATTGTGGATGAGATAAGGATATTTTTTTCTTTTTTGAAAAAAACAATTACTTTTTTTTTTTTGTATTTTTATTTATTTTTTAGATAATCTGAAAACCCTGCTCTAGAGAACAAACATGGAACTTTTTCAGGCCTCCAATATGCAAGGCAGTGGTCTCACACCAGCTGATGATATGCATCTCCTACCTGAAGACAATCACGAACATCTGTGTTCACAGTGGAATTTGAACCTGCAGCCTGTTGGTTGGGGAGTGGATACATTAACCACTCAACCAACCAGGCTGGCCTGCTTTACTGACAGATGACATTAAAATCCATGCCATTAAATATTTGACAGTGAAGGATGTTCTCTTTGTGAAGTTTAACTGGACACATATAAAGATGGATCTATAACTCACATCTCTTCATTATTGACGAGACTATGACATTGTCAAGTATGGATAATTAACTGGGTTTGACTCATAGACATTTTATTGAATTAAAACTGAGTATTACTCTGACATGTTTCTTTGACAAGAATTTAATTACTTTGGTCATATGCAGTTTATTTTGTAGAACCCTAGATATTTCTAAAGTGGGTGTGGATCTTTCATTAACCATAACAATGACTGTAACTTTTGCCCCAGTTTGGATGTTATTTGTATGTTATCTTCTCTGAGTACTTCTGCAGTGTGATTAGAGATGTACAGTTGGGCTTTTGTATGTTAATGAGATCTCTTCCTCAAGTAGTCAGTGAACAGTATTTTTCTTATGCAATGCTCATTGGAATTATCAGTAGAATTCTGCAACATAAGGGCTCGTCTCATATGGAGGTGTCAGAGTTTTTTTTCTCTTAGAGACTCAGGTTTTTCATCAAGCAACAAGGGCAAACCTGCTAGAATAACACACACACACACAAAAATAAAGTTAGTCATGACACACTGGTTTGATAGAGAGCCTTAATTACTTTGGCCATCATTACAAACAACCCACCCCAACCCTGCATCACAGAGCTAACATCATTACAAGAGGAAGAAAAGCAACCAACTGAGTTAAAGTTTCTATAACAGTTATAGCTGCACAGATAAAATAAGAGATTCCTCTTATTATTTTCATAGTATCACATCCCCTGAGGGATAATTGATTGTTTAAAGTTATGAAGCTAAGAATCCAAGAACTGAAAACTACTCAGCTCAGTTTAGTGTCATTAGATTTTTGCCCATGACATTGTAACTAAGTTAATTTTGTCATTAAATATTATGCCCATTCCCATTAAATATTATGCCCATTCCCTGTATATAGGATGAGTTAGGAAGATGCACTTAAATTTTGAAACTTATAACAAAGGTATAAAAATTCATATGGGTCATCCAGTGCTGAGCAGTTACGGAACTATGAATTTGAAAAACACTGTTTGGAGTTTTGTAAATAAGAATAAGATAATGCATGCCCAAGAAAGTGTTTTATTTAGCAGTATACAGTTTGTGTTTATAGCAGGTTTTTCTTCTAAAAAATTCAACTTCATTCTCAATACATGTTGCAGTGCTTCTGTATATTACACTTATATACATATAAGTGTAATATACAGCTCACAGCCTTGGATCAGATTAAAAGTTGCATAGTCACTGTAACCACCCATTGCATTCAATAAATTGAGTATGTTCCCTATACTTTCTAATGCTGAATATACTGATGTGGTGTATATTTATGAATTTGGCAATGAAAATAGTGCTTTTACTGAATACCAGAGATATTTTCAAATCAAAGGATTCCTAGTTGAAGTGTATTTATTAGTGTTTTTCATGAATTGAAGAGTACATTTCCTAGCATTCACATTTCACTTAGGGTGCATCAAACAAGTCATGGTTGATTGACAGAACAGTATTGTGCAGCACAGCAGAGTCCTCAGGTATTTATCCCGAGGATTTCCAATGTTTTTGCAAGTAAGAAATAAGAAAAGGTACACAAAGCTTCTATCCATGCAGAGTACAGTTTTTTCCTAAAACTTGGGGATAATATTGCTGGAATTTTTTAATTGGACCACTGCCAATCTCTAATTTTATCAGCACATTTTGTTGTTCACTGAACTCCATTTTTTCTCTGGGAATGGATGAAATAGCTTGTGTATCAAACAAAAAGTGGAAATATGGCATGCATTGCTCAGTTACATTTTGGATGTTGAACCGATATGCGATGAACTAATGTGAACATGTGCCATATGCATACTGAGCCAAGTTTTTTTTTTCCGCAAAAAAAACATTTGCTATTAGCTCTTGATACATCTATTTGGTAGAGTGCAAATGGGTTTCTTTAGCTTCAGTAAGCGCTTACACAGCAGTTTTAGTAGAGAGGTGCAGAAAGAGCAAGCAGCATCACTGTAGTAACAGATATGAAGAAAGTTCACTCTGCCTGACACAAGGAGATGGCTCATCTAATATTTACTGTGAGTTGCTGCAGAAATCTTACTGTTCTGAATAGATTTGATCTTGATTGAGCCATTTGTTGCTCTTACTTACTTTGATATTTTTTTCTGTCATTTTATGGCATGTTTCAATTAGATGCATCTGATTACCAAAAGGCAAGCAAAAGTTTCAAATGGGATCAGTATAAAGAAACTATTCAAGTCTGAAGCACTGAAGAAGCATTGTATCTTTACTTGTGTGTTTGAACTTCAAGAGGTCATATTCATTTGCCTTACCCATCACATCATGTCTCCGTCATTGTTACCATCCTATTTAGCAGAGGGGGGGGCACTGAGTTTTTTCTTTCACAAGTAAAATCCACAGATTCACTAAGCATCTTGATGTCAAGCAGGGAATATCATACAGACTTCCAACACAATGTACATTGCAAACTCAAGTTCTCTCAAATTGTTGCTCTCAATTTTTCAAGCACCAGGTCATTTCTCCATGTTTCTTCCTTCTGACCTAATATCTAAAATTTTTTTCAGAATTGTATTAACCATCATCATCATAGCTTCATTTTATAATGCAGTGTGGATTTTATTTATTTATTTACTAGAAACTTAACTCTGCAAATACTAACCAAATACTTTGCTTTCAGTTACAATAAAAGAAAGCTGTACACCAAATGTAAGCCAGTTTGTTAATCTTTAGCATTTTATTCAAGGGATGAGCAAATTATGCAAAATCCTATTCATCATGAAAAAAATCTCCTCTCCCAAAATCCCCTTCCTCCATTTCTAAAGATATTTTGCAGTAAGTCAATAGGGGTTCCATAAAGTGATTAATGGTGCTGTTTGGAAGGACATTTCCTTTCTGTGAGAACCATTCCAGTAAGGAGAAGTCAGTAAACAATAAGAATAAGAAAAACAGTAAAAACAACATTGAATTTTTAAATATTATTATTATAATTACATAACACCTCCATGAAGTCCAAAGACTCATCGAGGGAGGGGCACCTACTCAACTCTCCATCTCCACCAACCACAACTACCTTCATTATCTACAGACCAGTGTTTCTCAAAGTGTGGTACGCATATCCCCGGGGGTACGCGAAAGGTCGTTAGGGAGTACGTGGCAATTTTTGGCTATGCATAATTAAAGGAGTCATTATATTTTTCAACAAACAGTGCAATTAGAGCACTAACTAATGAATCACATCCCCTCTCCAACAGAAATGGCTATATAGACCAAGCAAACCCATATGTTGCCGGTGGAACATATATTTTTGCATATGGTGAAACATATGGTTATGGTTTTATAGTGAATGTGTTTTGGATATTATGGAATTTGGTTGTAGGGAATTAGCATTTCAACTCAACTGTTGAAATGCTAATTTGTCTTTGGTTCGCACGATCTTTTGTTAATACCGCACCAATCATATGCAGTTCTTCACTGCTCTACGTATCTCAAGTCTTGTAAATTACTGGTAATTTTTACTTGAAATAATGGGAAAGAAGATGACGCTATTTGGGTAGATGACTTGGACGAATGCACACAAAGAAACTGTTCTCGATGCCAAAAGTAGTGATAGCGAGTAGGAGCTTCTTGGTAAGTCGCACCATTTTCAGTTTTTTTCTGAAAACTTTAGCTTCCAAAAATTCCCGCACGTATCTCGCAACACGATTTTTTAGCTTTAATTTTGGGAAAAAAGTTAGAGATATATTCGAGTAAATACAGTATTTTTTTTAGCTTTCAAATTCTTACGTATGGATTATTGGTTAAAGATTGGATTTATAAAACCCCCAAGAGAGCAATATAGCAAATACAAGTAGCTATAAGCAACAAGAAAACGTTGATATTGCATCTGGATCAAATGAAATTGATAAGAGTGTCGTCTGACATCTCTAGAGAACCAAAATTTAAAAATAAATCTTATTTTTTGTTTACATGAACATATAAATTCAAATAAAATAGATATTTAATAAATTTAGTTTAATCCTTTATCCAAGTGTGAGCAAACAAAGTTTGCGCCTGAAAGTATCTTCAGAACTGGGGTAAGGTGGTACAACACCAGGGCAACTCGTTGCAAAGGTGGAGCAAGCTATCAAAGTAGTGGGTAGTGGCCCTTCCCTTAATGCATAACATTAGACATATCCACAAGGAGATGTGTTTTGCATTATAGGAGATACTAAGACAGGAGTGTTGGTAGCTTGCTCCACCTTTGCAACGAGTTGCCCTGGTGTTGTACTGTTAAATTGTGAATGAAACTACGTTGTGTAATTTATTTTTTTCATTCACATTTAACGTTGCTTATTATGTATTAATCATGATTTGTATAAAAATTATTTATTATTCCTTAATTTAGGATTACTATTTAAATATTTATTCTAAACTTAACCTACTATTAATTTATTAAGCAATAATATGTGCAGAATTTATAATAACTAAAATATATAAGATGTAACGAAAAGTATTATTATAAAGAATTCTATACGTAATGAAAAAGCTGATTAAGTAGCTCAAATATTCTGTTTATTCTTATTTGTGAAAATTTAACATTATGTAATCACTCATGTAGTAGTAGAGCATTGTATTACATTAGCGAAATGTTTGCGTTCATTTGTTGTCATGGAGACGCATGAAATAAACAAGCACGAGTCGAAGAGAGCGTGACCTTCGGACTGAAAGGAGAAGAAAAATAATAGAAGATTTTTAATTAGAGAGAAGAGAGGAAGTTTTTGCAGAGCGGAAAGGAAGGTAGGATACAAGCAAAGGAAGTGGAAGAAAGTTATAAGTTCTCTAGGGCAGAAATTCATGAGAATAGTGTTTAGAAGTGAGCCAAAACATAGTGAATCATATACTTAGCTGCAAGTGAAGTCAGCTGTGTTGAAAAGGAAAATTAATGCCGTAACCGGATAAGTAAAGAACTGGACATTCAATGGAAAATTCTGATTAGTTCCAGTTAGTCTAGGATTACGTCTTAATTCTATGTTGCCCTGAGAAGAATTATATTGAAATTAACTAGTTTGAGAAAAGTAAACAAGGAGAATTATCAGTGCCTTATTAATGTGTTTTTTTTTTAGAGTAGTGAAACGCGATTAACAGTAGTTTAGTTAAATCGTTGGAGAATTTTTATTAATGTGTTCCGCTAATGTAAATAAGTTAATTCATAAGTGTGCTCACAATTAATTGATGTATTGAAGATTGTATCTGGTAAGAGTAGTCATACTTGTTTGTTTATTCTAACATTAACATATCTTCGAAGTTCAAAGTCCGGAATAAGATTGCTTGAAATATTGTCTACCTTGATTAGTGCTTCCTGTGAATTTAAACATTAAGTACAGCTGATAGATATGTGGAGACTATTTAAATAAGAAGTTTCGTTTTATTAACTTGATTTAAGAAAGCTTGTGATTTTGAAACTGTGAATTGTATGTGAAAGTTTAGAACATTGAATTGGCATGAGTGACTTAGCAAGATGTATTAAGTTAATTGTATTGTTTCATTTTAAAGCAGAATTCTTGTATTTGTTATATATATCATATATTAAATGTTTTATTTTGTTAATCTAAATATTGTGTTTGCCTGAATTCCTTTTTATTGCACCGTTCATAAATATTCGAATCTTGCAGGAACCCCGAGTAGAATAGTAAATAATTCGGCCTAAATAAATGAGGAGACTGCTAACTTAATTAAAAATTGATCCTACTATTTTATATAGACTAATCTAAGAATAGGGTGGCGCAGTATAATTATAAATTTCCCTACTTTTGGATCGGTGATCAATTTGCAATTAGTTGTTATATTGATAAGAGTGACTTGAACCAAGATGGCGGATTTAGAACATAACATGAAAATAGAACGTCGCGACAGTACCACCTTACCCCAGTCCTGAAGATACTTTCAGGCGCAAACTTTGTTTGCTCACACTTGGATAAAGGATTAAACTAAATTTATTATACTCTAACCAAGTGAAAAATAAACTTTCAAAATAGATATTTAATTTTAATTAATATTTTAAATTAATTTATTAATTTTAATTATTTTTTAATTAATTAAAAAATTAAATTATAATTAGGGGTACTTGGTAATAATGAAAATTTAAGAAGGGGTATGCGGATATCTGAAGTTTGAGAAACACTGATCTATACCAATGCCATCTACCACCACCATTATTATTTTCGCAGATAATCACAAACATCCATGTCCACATTGGGATTTGAATCCGCAGCCTTTAGGCTGGAGAGCTGATACGCTAACCACTCGGCCAACCATGCCGGCATATAAGAGTTAGTTAAAATAATTTTTGTTACTCAAATTACACATATTCTTTTGTTTTCTTAAATATTTTATTTAAAAAGTTTTTTTAATTATTACTAAATAAAAAGATATTCTATTTTGTCCAGGCTGCAGCTAATGTATTCAAAAGTCAGCAAAATCTACCTGCCACAGGTAGTAGGCAAGCATATTTGCAGAGTCCTTATTGTAACCATTGTACAGGAAAGTCTGGCAAATAAAGGAGACTTCAACTGAAATGGAAGCCTGGGTAAAACAGAAGTTTGAAACTCTGCTGACAAGGGATTTTGATAAAACTATATTGTTGAGAGAGAGAATAATGGGAAAGTTTGTGTCTGTGTGGGTGGGTTTTTTGTAAACTGTGGAAGAAAGGATGCCACCGAGAATTGGCATAATTAGAGTATCTAGAAAAGGCAGGCCATTATTATTTTCTTTTTCTCTGGTGAACCGGATTCTAGAGTGTTGGCTGTTGAAACAAAGGAGGAAGGAGTCTAATCTCTCTGAGCTATATGGTCAAATAGAGAACATATCCTCAATATATCTTAGCCAGATAGAAGGTTTGAGAATGGCAGTATCAAGGGTGTTCTTCAAATTGTCCCATAAAGAAATGGGACATTAGCCAGAGGGGAAGAGCCCATGGCCGAACCCTCTATCTCTTTATATATGGTATCCTTCCAAGAAAAGTAGGCAAAATTGAAAAGTCAGTGGGAAAAAGCAATTTTTGGTAAAAATAGTACCGGAAAGAAGAGATATTGGTAAATAAAGAGCTGGCATCTAAGCTCACCTTGATATCATTATTATTTAAAACTAAATCTTGAATTAACTGAGTGTGGAATTTTTAATGTAAGATTAAGTATGCCCAGTAAGTGGGATTAAATATTTAGCTAATTGTTTGGCTAACCTAAAAGAGGGGCAGGGAGTCAGTAGTATCCACTATATGACAGAGGGTTATCAGGTTTATGAATTTTTGGCAATGTGTATATACAGAAGGTGGAAGAAACTAAATGGTTTGAATTTTTTAAATGCTTCAGGAGGCCAAGAAGTGACTTTTTTTAGAAGCGCTTTTCCTTTCTTCCTTCCCGATTTACACTCACATGTAGACCCACACTTCACTGCACAGGTGTTTGCAACCCTGTCTGATGGAATAGGTTAGTTCCCTATTCCTGAAGTTTCATATATCTGTATATTGAGTGTGTTCTTCTGGCTGGTTTGCTTGTTTCGAGGGATGAAAACCCAGAGTTTCTGGGAGAAATACCCTCCACCTCCACATAAGGTGATCTAACTTACCATTTGATTGAAAACACCTGATAAAGGTATCTCACATCATAGATGGGATTCGAACTTGGGTCTTTCTAACCAAAGGGCTTATCTAAACCAACTGCACTGTGGAGGCTCAAGAAGCCTTTTTTTTTTTTTTTTAATTGGTAGGGTCGTAATTCAAAGGTTTATAAGTAGTGCAGTCTCTGAGCAACACATTCATTTTCTGATTATAATTACTAGTATTGATGACCACAGTAGTGTTATGCTTGTTAGCTCTGGTGATTATTATGTTATTGTCTTTGTGTAATTTACAGAGAATATGCAACTGGCTGTCAGAGAGATTTCTTTTAGATGGCAATGGTTTCAAGCTATGTCAAACCTGATGTTATTGGCAATAGTAGGAGACAAGTGGGATGCCATGTTCTATATTCAGCATGATGTCTAAAGATGGAACTTGATGATGGCTACTGCAGAATTGTGGCTGAGGCTTTGTTGAGACTTTTTGATGAAAGCTTGACAACCCTCTTGGCTGAGAAACTGACTTACTAAGGTTGTCATATTTTTTGATATGTTTATCTTTAATTTTCTGAAATTCTTTATGGGTTGATTTTTTAGAACTGTCAGAGAGAGTACCCTACTGCCCTATATCCAGGGTGCCTCAGAAAAAATAGCCAAAACTCTAAAAAAATATAATCTCTGTACTGCTTTCAAACCTCATCTAAAGCTGACTGCCCTTATCTGCTCTCCTAAAGATTCACTCTCTCTCTCCCCTCTCTGTTCCAGATGTTTACAAGGTTCCTTGTTCTTGCAAATTATTATGGTCAAACTAGGAGATCTACCAACATGTCTAGAAGAACACAAGAAATCCATCCACCACTATCATAACTATAGTCAGTCTAATCCTGACTGTACTTTGAATACCTTACACAGAATCAAATGGAAAAAGCCTGCTATGCTTTGCTGCAACAAATATAAACTCAAAAGACTTTTCTTATAATCACTAGCAGATTTTTTAAACCAGCCTAATCTTTATAAATATGGTTGTGTTAAACTTCCCAAGATCTAGGAAACTTTAATTCTTAGGCCTCCTGGCCAACAGCACCCATAGTGGGTGTCCCCTCATAGAGATTTAAGCTTTTAGACTATATTTTCCACTTACTGTTTTGAGTGTTTTTTGTGTGTGCTATTGCAATTTTGAGATTGTATCCATGACAGTGTCTCTGTGACAGAAACAAAATATAGGATCTAATAAACTTGTATTTTTATTGTGCAGTATTCTTTCCATTAAACCAACAGATGAACCTAAATACCAGACTATCATCGTAATATTACTATTCTTCCAATGTGATCATTGATTATTTTTATTAAGGGTATTTTATAGCATTGCATGCTATTAGATTAATGTGTCTTTATGTATATATGAATTTTGTTCTTTATGGAAGAATTTGATGAAATGTAGATTTTGGTCATTACTAAAATTTTTTGAACATTTCTAATTTTAATTAAAATCAAATTATTTTATTTCCAAATTTAGGCAAATTGATTCAAAATGATGTTGAATAATATGCATATAAAATTGTCATATTGTAAAAAACGTCTGTCTTAAATGAATAAATTCAGAGATTTTGTACCAAAGTGTGAAATTTTTGAATTAACATAAATATCTCATGGCATTTTCCATACAAATGGAAACAATCTCTCCTCTCAACAACTCTGACCACAATCTTGTACAACTCTCCTCTCTCACAAAACCTCTCTTCCAACCACTCCTAACCTGACATCCTCTGGCACTACCAAGGAGCCAACTGGGATGACATCCAGAATTTCTCCTCCTCCTTTCCTTGGTTTGACTTTTACTTCCACTCACCTGACCCTAACACCTGCTGTGAACAAGGAAAAAATTCAGCTTACTGTATATGACCCTCATCAAGAACTAAAGCCTCTTACTCTGCCAATACTAAAACATGCAACATATCCTATCTGTCATCAGCAGATCCAAATCCAGTTATATAAAGGCCACCAGCAAAAAAACTTGCCTCCTGTCCAAATAAGATAAAGAATGATGATGCCAGAAGATAAAGCTTATCTTCTGGCATCACTCTTTTTCTCAAACTCCTGCATAGATGACCAAGGGGAAATCACCTGCTACCATACTGGAATCAAAACACCGTATGCCTCCTATAGTTTTGCAACAAAAAGTCATCAAAAGACTATTAAATATATTGGATACTAAAAAGTTTTCTGGTCCTGATGACATCTCTCTCCAATTGTTCTCAAGCATTGCTCCAGAGTTAACAACCATCCTCTATCATTTCTGTAATTCATTATTCATATCTGGTACTTATTCCAATGCATGGAAGCAATCTGATATCCATCCTATTCCAAAAAAAAGGTTATAGAAGTCTACCTTCAAACCGACCAGTTGCCATCACTTCTATCCTCTCCAAAATAATGGAGAAGGTTAGAGGCCTACCAATTAATCAGTGACCACCAGTATGGATTTTGCCATTGAAAATCACAGCTGACCTCATATCTTATATCACCCACCACTGGACACGTACCATGGAAATTTTCTGAGAAATTTGTGCTCTCACCCATCACATTTTCAAAGCTTTCGATCGTGTGTGGCATCAAGACCTACTAAATAAATTGCAATCCTTTGGTCTCCCTGCCACACTCTGTAATTGGGTAGTCAGCTTTTTCTCTTGTTGTTTTCTGCGAGTCATGATGGATGGTTTTCACTCTTCGATCTTCACCGCCAATGCTGGAGTGTCTCAAAGCTCTGTCCTATCACTTACTCTCTTTTTTCTGTACATAAATGACCTATTCACAGTAACCACTAATCCCATGCTACAAGATCATCTACAACTAGTGCCTTAAACATCAATCTACATACTATCCATCAATTGGGCAAGGACAACCTTGTTGTGTTCAGTGTCACCAAAACACAGTCTTGCCTTTTCTCATGAAAAAGAGATCTCATCTCACTTATCCTTACCTTCAGTAATGCACAAATCACCAGACAAGATCAGATCTGTTTGTTTGGTCTAATGTTTATCTCCAGTCTTTCCTGGCATAAATGCATCACATCAGTAGCCTCCTCAGTATCAAGAACCTTGGCATTCTCTTTTGTTCAAGAGGCTATTTTACACTCAGCTAGTTCTTTACTATATACAAATCCCAAATATGCCCATGTTTAGAATACTGCTCTCATGTTTGTAGTGGTGCATGCATCTAAAATTTCTTTAAAATCCTTGATGCCATCCAGAGGCAAGCAATTAGACTCATAGATGATCCCTCTCTTACAGGCTCTATCTCACAGGTGCAGTGTTTCAACAGTGTCTATTCTACAGGTACTTCCATGGTTACTTCTCCAGTGAAATGGCAACTGATGGCATCTCTCCAATTGTTCTCAAGCATTGCTCCAGAGCTAATACCCATCCTCTATCATCTCTATAATTTATTATACATATCTGGTACTTATCCCAATGCATGGAAACAATATCATATCATTTCTCCACTTGCATTGCACTTCTTAATACAAGAGCAACAGCAGCTGTCCTAGCACCTTTTTACTGTGCAACTGCAAACCCACTGAACCTGATTTTCTTCTTTTTTTATTCTGTTCACCTGTCTCCTTTGGAACAACCTTCCTCACAAAGTATCCTCAAACAAGTACAACCTGCAGCAGCTCTTTAAAAAAAAAAATGAAGTAAGCTGCTCAGTTCTCATCTGCACTCCACGAGAGGATCTATAAGCACTGATGTGCTTATAGGTCCTCTATAAGCACATCAGAGATCAAGAGGTCAAGCACTGATGTGCTTGACCTCTCATGTATGGGATCAATATAAATTTTTTAAAATTATACATATTGAAATGAGAGTCTTCATTCTCATTTCAATATGCATAATTAAAAAAATTTTTATATTGATCCCTTACATGAGAGGTCAAGAACTATCTAGTATTCAAGAAGTGTTCCAAGATCATACAAACTAAAAAACACAGCATGTTGTGACTTGTTGAAACAAACTTCAGTTTCATTCTCGTCCAACCCTTAATAAGTCTGCAACTATTGCAAAGTAACTATTAACAAGTCTAACAAAATTTGATTTTAAAAGCATTAAATGCAGAAATTGCATGTTGCACAAATGCCATTTATGGCTTCTGCTCCCTTACAAAGTCTTGGGTGCAGTTTCTATTCATTGTACTTCCACTTCTCTCTCCAACACCTAAAGACAAAGTGAACTTCTTGATGTCATTCTTCTCTTCCATCTCCAACATAGATGGCCAACACAAATTATCTCTAACTATGCTAGGAGCACTGCATTGCATTTTTCTTGAGCTTTCTGCGAGACATCAAAAGAATCATGAACAACTTGAATATCAAAAAAGGCTTCCATTCCTGATAGTATTCTCATCCCCAGTTGTATTTAGATCTTTTCCTGAACTAATAGCATATGAACATATATAGAAATAGTATAGATTTACAGTATTTATGATGTACATCAAATAACAGTGTATATCATCAGTGTGGATTAAATAAGTAGTTTAAATAAGGTAGAATACAAACTAATACAATAGTCAGTTAACTGACAGAGGCAAGTGCTGCAAGCTAGAAGGGTAACATCAACAATCAAATCTTCATTTTTGATATTTGCAAGACTAAGCATACTCCCATACTTTCAAGATTGACAGGTGATCATCATGATTTAAATTAGGATAGGATAATTAAGCTTCTGAGCTCTTCTTGAACAGATGTTCTTATTTATAATCGGTAGGTATGAATGAGTAGGTTGTTAAGTTATTACTAGGTGAATTAAACTGCTCTCAAGTGAAGTAATGAGTGATATTATTTATCGAAATTCTCTAATTTCTATATATAATTTCTACAGTTTTTAAGAATGGTATGACAGCCCTTGCCTTGATTTTCAGAAATGTTCATCCCCCCCCCCCCCCACACACACATACACCATTTTGCATTCTGTATTGTTAAGTTGATAAATTTAGCAACAGTTGAATTAATGAATTTTAACTTTTTAAATAAACTAAGTGTACATTTCCTTTTCAGATGACAGTTGCTATTATGATTGTTTTCATTACAAGGGCCCTCATAAGAACATTTTAACCACGATGTCTGCAGGTATGTATATACTTGCGTTTTTCTTTACTGATGAAATGCTAGTTTATCAGAATCTTGCTGTCTCTCTTTTTATTTTTGCTACTTTATGGATTTATATTTCATTTGAAATATATGGTTTTCTTGCATATATCCTACCATATAATATTCCACTCGAATGGTAAGGATTCTTTATCCATAAAAAATATATATAATTGAGGTTGGTATGATAGATATGGTCAACCTATTTATGTTCCACTGTTGCAAAGTCTAGCACTTTTGCTATGTTGTACATTAATTATTGTAAAAAAAGGATATGTGAGACTGGATAGTTAGATTGTGTGTTATTATGAAGAGAAACTGAACATTCTACTAGGGCTGAGCATCCTATAGTTAATTTGTAACAAAACAGTAGAGTGATGTCAGCTCTTTTCTTTATGCGGATGATGTTATACTTCTAAATAAATCTGCTACAAGTCTGCAAGATTCTCTGACTAAATTGAATAGCTGTTGTAATAGATATGGTATGAAGGTCAGCAATAAAAAGACAAAGACAATGAAAATAGGCAGAATCATTGAAAATGTCAACTATGTTGTGAATGGAGAACCTGTGGAACAAGTAAAACATTTCAGTTACTTAGGCACGATTTTTACTGAAGATGGTAAATTAAATATAGAAATAGACAACAGAATCAGCAAAGCTGGTATGGTGGGAAGTCAATTGAATAAATTCATATGGAATAAGAGAGAAATTAGTCAGAACACTAAATTAGCTGTATACAAGACAGTGTTCAAACCAGTTTTAACTTATGGATCTGAGAGCTGGGTCAGAAGTAAAACACTTGACCAAAGACATGAGAGTCCTGAGAAAGATTAGAGGCGTGAACAGCTGGCATCAATGGCAATATCATATTAAAAATGAGGATATTAGGAAAGAACTTGACATTGTCAGCATCCAGAAATGCGTTAGCAGAGCTAATCTCAGGTGGTATGGTCACTTAAATAGAATGGGAGAGGAAAGATTAGCAAAACAAGTGTTCTTTGCCAGGTTGGCAGGAAAAAGACCCAGAGGAAGACCAAGATATAGGTGGATTGATACGGTACAAAGTGCCTTAGACGATAGAAATATAAGATCTGATAATGTTGGAGTCTTGACAAGTAACAGACTGATTTGGAGGAAAATTGTAGATAGGAAGTTAGTAATGATGTAAATTTTTCATGTAGTACTGTCATATCCTGTACCCCCCCCCCCACCCTTGAGGGTACATGGCAGGAATTTGATGATGATGATGATGATTCCCATTATTTCAAACATAAATACTGATTGGTGCCCAAACAAAAAATAAAAATGCTACATATAACTTCTTCTTCTTTCACTACGCGTTATTTCCGCTTCCTCTGCAGGGTCGGCGTGTTACTTAGATAGATGCGACTTCTTGTTAGTACCACTCCCAACCGACGTCACCTAGTCTGCCGCTGGGGGGGGGGGGAAGATATATTTTTGGCTGTAGAGGCGTATGTTCACGGCGTATGTTTGCCTGTTTGCGGGATGAAAAACACCAGATAAACTGGCGGAAAAAATCCTACTGCCCGTGCCCAAGACCGGCTAACTTGGCTATGGCTGAGGAAGATCCTCAAATTCCTCACCTCTTCGACGGGAATCAAACCTGGGACACTCCTTCCCCAGTCATATGGTTGCGAAGCGCAAAGCCACTAGGCTAACCGCACGGACAAAAATGCTACATATAACTCTTTTATATAAATTATAATTCCCAGAAATGTGAGTTCATGATCATACAGAACAGTCACACTGGCCAGAGAATACATGCAGTGAACAGACATAATACATTGGCTTTCCTAGTCTTATTTGATTTAGCTGTAATTTCAAGACAGCAGTAATGTTTTCTCCCCCCCCCCCCAGCACCCTCTGCACTCCACTATTTTATACATATAGATATACTAGTCTTGTATATGTTAGTATACAAGACTAGTATACTAATTGAATTTCATATTTTCAATATGAAATTCAATTTTATTCTGCTCAAGACTAACTAGTGATGACTTTGAATTTCAAATCCTCTGTACACGCTGATGTCCTGCACCAAGGAGAAAACATCACTATCAACAATAACATAGTCAATGAGACTTTTCTTATTCGTTGCCTCTCCTCTCCATGTGAATTTGTGCACATTTTTATGTGCACAAATTCACAAATTGGGACATTTTGTTAGTAATAACCAGTCCATATCCTGAGCAGAAATCCAACAGGTATTTGCCATTATTATTAGCTTTGCTCTTTTCTCCAAATTTTCTCAAAATGTTTTTGTATATCTGACAATCATTTCCTACTCTGCTATTTAGATCCCCAACAAGGACCAATTTTTCCTTTTTTCATTATGGCAGTTGCTTTCCCTAAAGCCTCAAAAATTCCCCCACTTCTACCTTAGTAGAACCTTCTGTGGAACCATAGGCACAAATTAGTCTCATTGTTCAGTACCCCATTCTCATATTTGCCCACATCACTACTTGAGACTGCCTGCCATTCAAGAAGATTAGCCTCATATTTAGTGTTGAATACAATGGCTACTCCTTCTTTTCCTTGATTGTCATTGCCTGAATATAACATTTTATATTTATTGCTCAGAAAAATATCACCAGTTTTTGTCTTTTTTGTTTCAGTCACCCCTATTATGTCGATCTGGTACTTATCTAATTCCTCAGCTAGCCCCATTTTGTTGCCATTCAGGCTTCTTATGTTGATAGTACTGATCTTAAACTCTTGTGATGTTGAGTTGGGGTGTGTTTTCAGATTTGTTCCAGTAGCTAAGTTTTCGCTGTTCACCCTGGTTCTCTGGTGAAAACAACGGGGGTCTTGTTTAATCGGGCGACACCCCAGCTGGCATGAAATTTTGCCATGTTGTATCATCATTGTGTATTTTGGTTTGAGCCAATAAGAATACAATTTGGTCGGCTAAATCCCAAATTGCCAGCCCATCCTCGTCCGTTCAGTATCCAGGTAGATACCTAACTGGGTGCACCACAAGAAGGTGAGGATTGGACATTAGGTCAGTAGCCCTGGTCGGTTCTCCACATTCCTTTAAAGGCTATGTGGAGGTCTCCTCTCAGTTATACAGCTCTGACCCTTAAGCACCCCCATTTCAAATGTGCAAGTAGTATTTCATGGTTGCATGGAATTGGGATTTTATACAGTGTTAATAGTTCTATAGGTGAGAAGTAGTGTCTGAGCAGAAAAGAACACCTATTTTTTTTTAAGAGACTGAAGAGTCTGTGGCTGAAGTATGTTTATGCCTGGAAAGGTCAGAGGAATAAGTCAGCCCAAGAAGAAAAATCTGATCATGTTTGGAGATCTGGATAAGTTCACAAGGTTATTCTAGCCTCACTGAAGAATAGCAAGGCGATCAGAGTTGAAGGCAATGATTATGGAAGATCTTGAAGATTCAGATAATTTTGCACTACAAGGTTTATCAGAAGGTTGAGTGGAGTGAAGGATTAGGATTTAAGGTTAACAAGAGAAGACATTTATGTACAGACAGAAGATGATGCAGAGACCTTGAATACTATCAAAATGGAGGCACTTAATTCTTATTAATATAAAACTTACCCATGAAAAGTTGTTTTGAGCAAGGACAGTAATCATGGTCTGATTACTGTTTTCTGTTGTCTTCACTCAGTCATCAGCACCGAATGAATAACAGACATAATACTAACTTGATTGAAGGCTTTCATCTTGTATTCTATTCCACTTAAAAATTCCCACCCATTCCCAAGCCTTAGTTCTCCAACAACTGTACCAAGCAGTTCAAAAAAAATAATCAGCGTGGGGGGGGGAAGAGTACTTCTAGTAACCACCACCTCTACTGATCAGAGCAACGAAAGAAGCCGCAGGCTTTCACGCGGGGACTAAAAGAGCCACCCTACTACTATTGCACTATTTACCTCCGGGACTAAGGTCATAGTGTGGTATCTTTCACGGGCGAGACCGCTTCGATCAATAGGAGCAACGAAAGAACCGCTACTACATGCCTCGTCATTGATGGTCGGGAAAACTTCAAAACAAAATACCAGCTTTGCATTCAGCTTACATTTCTGTTCAATACAACTGCAAAAAACCATAAACAAATCCTAATCTGATTTTGAAAATGCTAAGGCTAAAAACTTGCCTCCTAATTAGACAGTATTCAAGAATTCCATTCTTTTCCCTGGGCCACTGCTGTGTAGCTTCTGCCTTTCCATGCTTCCATCAGTAACTCATTCTGATAGTATCATTACAACAATGTTCAGAGAGAGAGAGAGAGAGAAGGAAAAATATCTGTCATTATTCTTCTCTTTCAATGCCTTCAAATCATTTCCATTACCAAGAAAAGCTTATGCCATGCCTCTAATCTTTCATCATAAAAAAAAAAAAAAAAAAAAAAAATAGAAGAATGCTGAATAGCTTGGACACCAACAAGTCCTGTCTAAATTAATACCTACTCTCTGTTGTCATTTCAAACTTTCTGACTTGTCTGACATTTACCCTACCCATTCCAAGAAAGATATAAAAGTCAGACCACCTATTTCTTTATCAAATCAAGACTTATCTACTAATTTGTGTCCATCAATATGCATTTTGAAATGCTCAATTGGATACATGCTATGGACAGGGTTTGAGAAAAGCTCACATAGTTGCTCTTGATATTTCCAGGATTTATTGGGTCTAACAGAGGCCTGTTCAACTTGTATCTGTATTTTACACTGTAGCAGTTGGGTTGCCAGCTTCCTCTGATCATTCACTATATATCATGGTAAATAGTTTCTTCTTTTCATATTCCCCACCAGTGTTAGAGGGGAATCCGAAGTGAAGAAGCAAGTAGAAGTCATAGAGATCATCCCATTTCACACCATTGTAATACCAGAGAACATGAGACTAAGTCATTGGATGAAGGGTGTTCCATTGTAAATGAAATCTGATCAGGTTGCAAGAGTTTCCCATTCAAATTAAACATCAAACGGAAATCTTAACAGTGGTTACCAAGGAGCAGAAAACTCCAGCACAACCTGTAAGTACTTTCAGTGTATTAAACCATTTATATTTTGATCCAAAATTAGGCCGCGTGCAAGCGCCCACTATGCCAACTGTGTGAAGCAGAGATGGCAGCAACAAAAGCCAATGACGAGCAAGCACCTCCCCCCCGTCTCGCCAGTGTGGTGCCATCGATTGCCGACAAACCCACAAAGTGCAGCAGCTGCAAAATTGATATCGGTGATATAAAAAAAAAGGTATACTGTCCTAATTTTGTTGCCACTGGATATACACTTCCTGTGCAAAAATGGACGAATGTATTTTTGTTCGCTGTCCTATGTCACTTATATAGACTCTCTTACTCCTCTGGTATTGAAGGCTTTCATCTTGGAAATACCACACCCTGGAAATACTGGCCTATATTCGACCCATTCCCAAGAAGGGCGACAGGTAAGTCACTGCTGTCCAGCTACTGCCCCCACATCTCACTCACCTCAGTCCTGTCTAAAGTAATGGGAAAAATCATCAATTCCCAACTTCTACACTACCTTGAAGCTACCCGTCTAATAAACAACTGCCAGTTTGGATTCCATTGCTAGCAATCACCAGGAGATCTGTTCACATATGTCACCCATCTCTGGGAAAAATGCCATGGAGAAGTTTGGCGAATCTCAAGTGGTTGGACTTGATATCTCCAAGGCGTTTGACCAGGTCTGGCACAAGGGCTTACTAAACAAGCTGCCATCGTTTGGTTTATCTAAAGATCTCTGTAGTTGGATTGCCAGCTTTCTGTCTGGACGCTCACTATGTGTGGTGGTGGTGGATGACTCCTTATCCTCTCACCATTCAACTAATGCTGGGGTTCATCAAGGTTCTGTCCTCTCACCAACCCTCTTCCTACTATATATCAATGACCTACTTCTGCTTACCTCCAACTCAATACACAGTTTTGCAGATGATAGCACATTGCACGCCTCCCTTTCTTTTGATGAACCTTACACAATTAACCTCAACCTACAGAACAGCAACCACCACTGCCCTCAATTCAGACCTCCAAGCCATCCTCCAACAGGGCTCAGATAGCCTAGTCAATTTCAATGCAAATAAAACCCGGTAGTGTCTCATTTCTCATAAAAAAAAAAAAAAAGAACCATTTTCTCCCAGTATTATTTTTGACAATTCTCAAATTTCCAGACAATCTGCAATTTCTCTTCGTGAAATTACCTGAAATGAAATGACATCAAGCCTCTCTTGGCATAAACACATAACAACCATTGCATCCTCAGCCTCTAAAAAACTAGGATTTCTCTTTTGCCCAAGCTGTTACTTCACCCCTGAACAACTGTTAACCTTATACAAATCACAAATCTGCCCAACCATCAAATACTGTTCTCACATATGGGGTGGGGCCCTCAAAAGCTCCCTCAAAATGCCCGACTCAATACAGAGGAGATCAATCAGACTTATTAATGATCCATCTCTTACCAACTCTTCCCCCCCCCCTTCCCCCCATTCCCCCCAGTTTTGCACAGACGATCGGTCTCTGCACTATGTGTATTCTACAAATATTTCCATGGAAAATGTTCATCTGAAATAGCATCAATAATTGCCCCACTTACCACTAAGCTCATTGAAACACATGCAGCTGCTGCTCAACATCCCTACACAGTGCACCTTGAAACCCACAGTGCAAGTTCCTCCTCCTCCATCCCTGCAACTGCTATACACTATGGAACAATATTCCCCTTGATGTGTTCCCTAAGGAATACAATATACAGTAATTCAAATCCAATGTGAACAAGTACCTTCTTTCCCAACTCATACACGGTACTAATGTACTCTAGGTTGATCTACCAACCTCTCATGTATGGGATCAGCATAAAAAATAAATAAAAAGGTTATGGTTTGAATTACCAAGAGGAGAACTGGCATTACCAGTAATATTTGAAAATACAGCTAGGGCAAGATAAGATGTCAAGGATGGTATTTTTGGATAGATGGATTATTTGTGTTCAATCTGATATCAAATGCCTTGACATCCTTATTGGCTTAATCACTGGAATTAGAGAAGGGAAGCTAGTACAAGCTTTAGAGGGTGATATCCCCAAGAAAGATGACCTCATTAGTTAATTATTTGTACTAAATAAAATTAGTTTTAAAAATAGATAATCAAAGAGATCAGAGTGGTTTTCATAATTTGTTGAGCAATAAAGACAGTAGATGAAATGTAGCAAGGAAATTTAGACGTAGAGTAAATGAAACAGGATTTTAGGTGACATTCTCTGACATGAGACATCATATTTAACAAATGCACATATACTTTTATGACAGAGGGAATTTGAAGTGTAGTTTGGACAAGAAGTTCCTTTAAGAATAATAATGGTTTGAAAGTGTTTTTTTTTTTTGTAGTTTATTTCATTTTTTTTTTTTTTAATGATTCATGGACAAACTGTATTTTATTAAGTTATCGTTCATTGTTGATAGAAAGAGTATGGATATGTGATGGGCAGTGAAAAACTCATAAATATGCCAGAGACTAGGTTTCCTTTGAGAATAGCAGTATGCAGAGGCATTGTCTAGGCTGTGTATGGCCCCTACACTGCTATATGTAGACTCCCTCCAGGTACAATCTGGCAGAGTAAGCGGTAGTAGGATTATTTTCTAGCTGATCAAGAGGTCTCTTGATTTGTTACTATAAAGTAAGGAGAAACCATAATAACTGGAGACTAAGCATGGTGGCAGCCTTGTCAGGCCTCTTAGTTGGTGGTGTTTGGCAGTGCAATGAAAGTCAATTAGACTTCTATCTTGAAGTCTAGTTGACATTTCTTCCATTTAGGAAAGATATATTTCTTTGCAAAACTACTCATTTGTGGAAACAGTCAGTACCATCAGAAAGTGTGATTGCTTTGGAAGAATCTATATATATTGTGCATCAGCACTCCTTTCGTATATTGTGCATTAGCACCCTCATGCAAGTAAGCCATTAAAGTGCAAAGGAAGTAGTGAAGGTGATAATAGATTTATTTATAGGTTTAAAGTAAAGTAAATACTATAGATTGCAGCAAATAAGTCTGGAATAGTGCAGTGTACTAAGGGTAGGCTTTTGAGGAAAATCACAGGAGGGTATCCAGTATTGGATTAGTTGATA
Organism: Typopeltis vanoorti; assembly: GCF_054136105.1. Lineage (NCBI taxonomy): Eukaryota > Metazoa > Arthropoda > Arachnida > Uropygi > Thelyphonidae > Typopeltis > Typopeltis vanoorti. The sequence goes on along the minus strand of NC_143561.1, from coordinate 40,096,660 downwards.
GCAGATCACATAAGTGTGGAAGTTGTTTCACTGTTTCACTAGAGACCTCATATCTGTGGTCTCTAGTCTTTGATCAAGTACTTTATTTCTAATCCAACTCTCAGATCCATAACTTAAAACTTGTTTGAATACTGTTTTGTTTACTGCTAGTTTGGTGTTTTGGCTAAATTCTCTCTTGTTCCATGTAAATTTATTCAGCTGGCTACCCACAATACCAGCTTTGCTTATTCTGTTGTCTATTTCCAGGTTTAACTGTCCATGCACTGAAAACTGTGCCTAAATAGCTGAAACACAAACAACCATAAACTTGATAATGAAATTTCAGCTAGAATGATGGCAGGATGGAAAGTTTTTTAACCATTATAGAGATATATTTAAAACAATTTGCCAAACTGCTTAAAAAGAAATATATACAACTAGCATGTACTCCAAGTAATGATCTGTGGAAGAGAAATCTGAAGTCTGAATACTAAATAGCCAGAGAAACTGAAAACAACACAATGAAACTTGGACAGAGCCATTTTGAGAAATACACAGATAAAAAAAAGAATAATAATTGAATAAGGAACCAAACAATGGTAATGGACATTGCATTAGTAATAAAAGGCAATAAATAATGCCTTTTATTACTAATGGTAGGATATGTGATGAGTATGTTTGACAATAGATGGACGAAGAGAATAACAGAACGGACACAAAGAACTGGTTATTAGAAACCAAGTAGACCAGTGGTAAGATAGTTGATGAGATAACAAGATGTTATGGACATTTATGGTGGAGAGATGCACAAGGTTGGCCAAAATGGAAGAAGCATGGAGAGTCATTTGTCCAGCAGTGGACTGAAGAAAGCTGTTCCAATAAATGTTACAGCATTAGAGCCGAAGTTGTTATTGTAAAATTAATTCATGACTTACAGTAGCAAACAAATTAATCCAAGCATTCAAATTTTAAAGAAAAATTTTAATTTCACAAGAAAATAAGTACAAGAATTAAACTCCAACTTTACCTAATAATTTATATGCGCTCCTCTGTTCATAATAAGTTCATTAATTCGTTTAGGCACAGACTCTACCAACATAGAACACATTTTTCTTATTTCAGCATCTCGAAACCATACTTTTGTAATGTATTGTATTAAGTTATCCTTTGTATCACAACTTAATTTTCCAAGTCTCTTTTTCACTATGGCCCACAAATTTCTATTAGATTAATATCAGAAGAGTTACCCGGCCATCGAAGCAATTGGATGTTGTGATTTTTGAGAAACTCTTTCAGTTTTTTTGAGGAGTGTGGCATGGAGTGAGATCCTGTTGGAAGATGAGTTGTTTGTCTTTCTGGACCTGTGGGACCACTCTTTTCTCCAATATTTTTATGTATTGGTTACTTTTCATCATACCGTCAACAGGCACAAGTAATCCTGGATCGTGCATAAAAGGAAGTCTTCTCAGCTGCTGATTTGCAAACATAGAGTACTCGCTCTTCTTGAACAAAGAAATGGCTCTCATCTGTGAATGACCTTCCACTTTTCAACACTTTGTACACTTTTGCCCATTGGGACCTCTTTTTCTGCATAACCTTTGTCAACAGGTGTTTCTTTTTTGGTCTGTGCGCAGTCCACCATGCTTCCAACAATATTCAATAGACTATCATGTCAGAAAAGTTTTTTACCACTAGCTGGCAAGTCTCTATTTAAGTCTACAGCACACAATCTTGAATTCATTTTGCTTTTCCTGGTTAGCTTTTTTTAAAATTTTTTTATTTGTGTGGGGTTTCCCCCATTCCTCAACTGCCCCTTAGGATTGGTTAAGTCCTCCTAATGACGGATTAAGTACTATATCATCTGACTGTAGCCTGTGTGTTCATGGAGCCGGTTTGCCTGCTTGTGGGATGAAAAACTCCAGATAAACTGGTGGAAGAAACCCTGCTGTCCACACCCAAGACCGGCTAACTTGGCTATGGCTGAGGAAGATCCTTAAGCTCCTCACGTCATCGACAGGAATCGAACCTAGGACACTCCTTCCCCAGGCATACAGTTGCGAAGCTCATAGCCACTAGGCTAATTGCATGGTATAAGTATAGTGTTTTTTTTTTTTTTTTTCACCCACATTTTCCTTTTCTATCAGGAGAAAAGGCACTGTCTCTCTAAACCTCTTTAAAATCGCATTAACAGTACCTAATCCAATACCACTCTGATTGACAATTTGTCTTTGAGTCATGGATGTGTACTGAGGAAAGAGTACATATCTCTGAATGCTTACTTGGAGATGTATCCATTTTATAGCTACACAAAATGAATAAAACATTATGAATGTCAGCTTGTTTACACTATTAAAAATGCACAACACTATTAATAAACACTGTAGAGACAGGTAAACACACACAGCACTCAACTAAAATAGTGACTAAAACCAAAACCAAAATTATTCTGATCTGAAACAAAAACCAAAAACTTGACAAAAATTTGGCTTGTTCAGTTTAATTTGTTCGCTACTGTATGATCTGTTAGAAACAAACAAGAGGTTGAATGGTATCACTCTCTTAAGAATAAATTCATGTGATTTAAATTATTTACTGGAGAAATTAAATTGCATGTTGTGTGGATTTGGAAAAATGTTTTTGCTATCTGATTATGGGTCAGATGGTGCCATCTTGAGATTCTTAAATCACCATTATATATATCATTGAGATTAGAGTGGCTGATTAAAAATTCACAGGCATCTTTAAATTTGCATTTATACTAGGTTTTCATATTGTTGTGTCACCTTTTCTTAATAACTTTGATATCTATGCTCTTTATGTTTATTTGCCCCTTGGTGTCACATGGTACTATCTAAGTACAAAGGGAATTGCCCTGGGGTAGAGCCAAAATCCAAATGTAACAAAGCTTCTGAGGTTCTTCTTCTCTTAAAATCCTAAGACATTTATTTGTTTTCGCTGCACCACTTAAGACAATTAGTTTAAAGGAAAAAATCTTAAACAAGAAGTGAACACCCAGCTATACCTCAGTGACTAACAACCGTGCAATCGTGACTGTAGAGACGCTATTCAAATCTCCCGCTTAGGTTTGCATATTTAGCAAGTGGTGCATTAGATAATACTAACAAACAACTGAATCAGAGTTAGCTAAAGATTTATTTAACATTCTAACATATGTACAGTTCATGGACGTCTGGGAAAGATCATTTCTAAACTACAAATTTATGTGCTATCATAGGTATCAAATACGAACAGTAAATTCTCATAACTTACATAGGATTAACAATAGAGCTGTTCTATATCACTTCACACATAAGATCCTCCTAACTCTCTTAATTAAAACCTAGTAAACATACATTATCACCTTGTATTCACACATCCTAATCAGATCCAAGTAACTATGAAGAGTTCGTGAATACCATCAAAATAGTATCTCGGCAGCACATACCACGAAGGTGCAGAACTCAATATATCGCTGGACTTAATGAAAACCAGACGGGAACAACTAAAAGAATATAAAATCAGACATGACAAGGATCCTTTTGCTGTAGACACAATTGAGGCAGGCAAAAACACTGATGGACAAACTCACAGATGGTAGAAAGATGAGATGGATGAAGCTACTGCAGAATTTGGATATGAAACAGAACAGCAGACGAGCATGGAAACTGGTGAAGAATTTAAGCAACGATCCAACTAAAATTCCAGTTTACGTAACAGAGGTCACGCCAAACCAGATCGCTCACCAGCTATTATTGAATGGCAGGACAGACAAGAAGATACTGAAAACCAGTCCTACGTGCAAGAAGCTGAGACTAATTCATTAGCCTCTCCGTTCTCCGAAGAAGAACTAAGAAAAGCTATATGTCACCTGAAAGAGAATAGAGCTACTGCCCCGGACGACATTCGGACAGAACAGATAAAGCGTTTCGATCTGGTAACCATCCAATGGCTGGTGAAACTGATGAATAGGTGTGTAGAATATCTTCAGTTGCCCAAATTATGGAGGAAAACTCAAGTGGTAGCTTTACTAAAACCTGGAAAGGAACCTACAGAGTCGAAGAATTTTCGCCCTGTTTCTCTCCTCTGCCACTTGTATAAAGTTTTTGAACAAATGATTCTGGAAAGAATAGCAGCAAACATTGACAAGAAACTTATACCCGAGCAAGCCGGTTTCTGTCCCGGAAAGTCCTACTGTGGCCAAATTCTGAATCTCACGCAGCACATCGAAGATGGTTACGAGAAGAAGCTTGTGACTGGAGCAGCTTTTATCGATCTTTCAGCAGCATATGACACTGTTAATCACAAAAAACTGTTGGTCAAGCTGTACCAAATAACAAAAGATTTTCACCTCATGAATATAGCTAAAACCATGCTCCAGAATCGACGATTCTACGTAACTTTGCAAAGTCACTCTTTCGCACATGTTGCCCTTTTACCTAGATTCTGAGGCCTCTACGCAGACTACCCTTTTCTTCTGGAGTAATGTGATTCGCCTCAGACCTTGTGACGCATAACCTTTCCCATGGATACGCGGCATCTACTGTTTCCATCTGCTAGGCATCAGGGCAGAGATATCCCCCTCACGCTCTCGAACCGTCCCTCTACTCGCGAAGTCCACACACCAAAACCACCAGGGAAAAAAAAGCCTCATGTGTGGGGGGAGTTCCTAACTCTTTTATATCTCCGCACCCTATCGGCACCTTCCGTAATCCCCCCCCCCCCGACTCATCGATAGCGCTCAATGCGATATCTCTCGGTAGAGGATTTCTTCTTTCCTGCCTACTTATCATGTGCCGTGTGCACACGATACGCTTGTAGCAACTTCCTTTAATCCTGTGCTCTTGGCCTTGGATTATGCTACAATTATCGTTAAAATTTGTGAGTCATTCATCTAAGCTTTGTCTATCTAATTCCTAGGAATGGTATACTGCTTTAATCATACTTTAACATTCTTTTTCTCTAGAATTTTACTGCCAATATTTAACTAGCTTAAGTAATCTTTCTACATAATGGAATAACACTTCTTTCTTATGCATTTTCACAATTATTATCCTTTTGTTTAATATATCCAATTTTGTTCATATATATGTAGTTTACACTCTTAGATGCAAGCAAATTTTCTATTATAGGTTCTTTGCTTGTTAAATTATGAAAGAATAAATTCTCTTAGGAATTTTATCAATCACAATTTAACAATATATTGGAATAGGTACTTTTTCAATCTTGGAGGCATTGACTAAATTCATTAATTTTGTAGAGGATTTAAAAGTGGTGTTAACATTGCATTTATTTTGTTTGTTTATTTATTATTATTATTATTTGTGCTATCCGTTTAATGTATGGAATTGTGGTTTTCTTGCAATTTATTTTATGTTTATTTTTAAGTTGTGAAAAATTTTGTTGATAGTGTTTTGCTATAGACATTGTTTATAAAAGTATTGCTGATGATTTATGTTTAAGAGCATGCTCGTTAGAGCAAATATTTTTTGCTCTGTTTTTGAGGGTGTTAATGATATAGAGTTTATAATGGGTGGTGGTGGTAAGAATTTGTGTCTTTATTGACTGTTATGGTAGATAGTGAAGGGTAGACTGCCCATAGGAAGATGTGTGGCAAGTGTATTCAGAATTGGAAGTATGTTCTGATTTTCATTTTCAGTGGCAAATTTGTATGCATTTTGTGTTGCTTGTTCAGTTGGCTGAGGAAAGTGCTTAAAGTTTGGCTGCCATGGGACCAAATAATGAAAATATCATCAACATATCTGAGTCAAATGTTGGGTTACTCAGGATCTCACTATAGTGAATGAAAGAAAAAAAATGATCATAGCTTCACTCCTGAAGGTACGTCAAAAATGATTCAACTACTTGAGAATCCCTTAGTAAAAAAGTGCAAGGACACATACATACCTGCTAATAGATAAAGTGGATACTATATCCTCAAGGAATTCAAAACATTTAAAATACTGAATATTCTGGATTCAGTTGAATTCACCATCATTTTTGATATCTTTCTTGTGGAGGAAGAGATGGAAGCTGGCAATTACATTTTCCTCAAAAAAAGGACAAATCTTAGACAGACAAAAGTAAAATTTCACAAAACTATTGATTTGATACTGCAATAATCTGCTCCTCCTCCTCTTCTTTCATCAGAACATTATATAACATGATTCAATGTTATATAATGTAACTCAATTCATGTTTTACACCCACTTGAGGGTACATATCAGAAGTTTGATGACGATGATAACTTGCAGTAGCAAAATATTGAGTCAATTTCTTCAACCACAACTAAGAAAGCACAAAACAAAGCTTAGGATATCTTCCATACACTATCATACAAAACTTAATTGCTTTCAACTGTGCTCTTGCCCAAGCACAATATATATATATATATTCAGAACAATGGGCTCGTGGATTCAGTTGACATCTTCTATCACCAGATCATTCAACATGAGAGAGAGATCTGGGACAGAATCTGGAAAATGAAGGGCAAGTGTGCTATACATCCATTTTACTACACTATACTACTCACATGCTCTTATAAAAAGTGAATTGGATGGTTCCTTATCAACATCTGTTTTTTGCAAACCATCCTTTTTGGATCGATATATCCATTAGACTTTGGCTCACAATTCCTAACAAAAATATGGTATTATTACTTAAATAAAGAGACAATAGGCTTCACTTCGGCGATCTAACATTATTTAAATTAAGGGGATATTAAATCCCACATTGTTTCAAACCGAATAAGAAACTCAAAGATCGGAATCAAAGAGTTTCATACTGAATATAGTAGACTATAAAAGTATCGGCGGATACTAGTGTAAGCTAAAGCACTTAGTACAAACTAGAGGAACTCATAGCAAATGTGGGTAAAGCTCTGATCGCTATTCTTAGTATTTCCCGTAATGTAAAACACATCTCCTAGGAGATGTATGATGTTATACATTATGGTGGAGGTCACTACCCAGACCGGTTTCAACCTTTATTGAGGTCTCATTAGTGAGTAGGTAGACCAAATTAATACTGAGGGTATAGCGAAAAGAACTTGCATACTTTGCTATACGAGTTGTCAGAAAGGTGCACCCATTTAATTACTTAAATAAAGAGACAATAGGCTTCACTTTGGCAATGTAACATTATTTAAATTAAGGGGATATTAAATCCCACATTGCTTCAAAACCAAATAAGAAACTCAAAGATCGGAATCAAAGAGTTTCATACCGAATATAGTAGACTATAAAAGTATTGGCGGATACTAGCATAAGTAAAAGCACATAGTACAAACTATTGCAACTCGTAGCAAAGGTGGGTAAAGATCTGATCACTATTCTTAATATTTCCCATAATGTAAAACACATCTCCTAGGAGATGTATGATATACATTATGGTGGAAGATCACTACTCAGACCGGTTTCAACGTTTATTGAGGTCTCATCGCCGAAGTGAAGCCTATTGTCTCTTTATTTAAGTAATTAAATGGATGCACCTTTCTGACAACTCATATAGCAAAGTATATAAGTTCTTTTTGCTATACCCTTAGTATTAATTTGGTCTACCTACACACTGATGAGACCTCAATAAAGGTTGAAACCAGTCTGGGTAGTGACCTTCCAGCGTAATGTATAACATCATACATCTCTTAGGAGATGTGTTTTACATTACGGGAAATACTAAGAATAGTGATCAGAACTTTACCCACCTTTGCTACGAGTTGCCCTAGTGTAAATTTGAGTGTTTTTATTCTATTTTATTATCCTTTATTTTATCTTTAATATCCTGTCGTTACTACTGCGCCATTGTAAACTTGTGGTGTGTTTTTTTTCTCTTTTGTTTATCTCTCTTATACCTTATATCTTTATATATCTTATATCTCTGTTATTTACTTCTATATCTTATATACCTTATGGTCAATTCCCAAATCTTTAACTTGTCTCTTTCCCTTATACATCTCTATTAACTTTAAACTTATATCCTCCTGTTCCTTATTTTTACCTCCAGTATTCCTATTTTTATTATACCAAGGATCTCTAGATATTTATTTGAATTAGTGACTGCGCCTCAGGAAATTCTTTTATGGCATTAAATATTACTACTTTCGGTAGATATCATTCCTTACTCTTATATACAGTCGTGGCTATCCTTTTATCTAATTCTTGTATTAATTATCTATCTTCCCCGCTCACAAGCTCGGTTTTTTTTAGAACAGTGCATCAAAGAACTAAAATATCAGGCAACACTCTGTTAATATTTAAACAACAAAATTTTAATTCACATAAGACAAATTTTACGCTGCATTTTCAATAATAAAAGGAAACATCATAATTCAAATCTGCATAAATAGACTAGTTAAGTTCCTGCATTTTCTCACACAAATCATATCACATATTTAACTAATTTTCTTAATGTCACATAAATCATTTATACTGAGCAATGGTACTTATTACTTAAATGTTAACTCTTACTCATCGAACACATACACAATATCTTTTACACACAATTGCTCTTTCTTTTCTATGCTGGGAATATTCTATAGGCAAATTTCACCAATTCAGCAAACAGTTATACTATGACTTAATTCAAACTACAAATTCCTGACACTTGATTACTTTATAATCTTTAACTGTTAGATATGCCTATTTAGATCAGCTTCTATTTACAGTCCATTAATAAGTGTTCTCTTAAAAGCTCAAGGAAATTTAACAAACGGGTCAACTTACTTTATAGCTGCTACCCTCTGTGTACTTGGCTTCGAACTGGACTTCCGTTCCGTGTCAGGTTTTTCAATCCCTCTTTACGCCGGCGTTAGGTCTACTGATGTTTCTAGGATACTGTGTCCTGCCGCACTTTGGGTGAAGATTATCGGCTTGTGGAATGCTTGCATGCGCGTTGGATTAACGGAGCAATTTCTTCCCTCTGACAACAGCTCCTGGCGAAGACTCGTCACTTTGTCGTCAACTATCAGCTTTGCCTGGCAGATCGGCTCCTCATCATCTTTCTTTTAGATCACGGGCATGATTTCTTCTGAAGTCGTGTACTCGATGGCCTACATTTGCCGGACAACTGTTGGCAACCTCTGGATCACTGATGAAAATTTCTCGAACCGATGATGCGATCTTTTCACCCACGCCTTTTATTCAGTCACTTCTGAATCCTTGTGCGGAGATGTGTGAACCCCGAACATTTCGGCAAAATCCCTTGATCCTTTTCTTTGGCTGACCCTTCCTTTGTTTTTCTCCCACACTCCCTAAATTCTATTCATTCTGGCAGCGGACATTCGTTTGAAGCTTTTGTTGGTCCACCTAGCACTGACCTTGAGCTTCCCATGTAGAACACGCACAAAGTTTGAAGTCTTTACAAAGCTCTGAAATTATACTGTTTAATGGCAAGGTATTGCCTTAATACTACACCTTCTAGAATATTCCTTTATTTGGCATAGAGCAATATACAAATTCCCATTGGGATTATTTACATATAACATACATCTATTTACAAGTCACAATTCTTACTGGGCTTGACCTTGGTAAACTTTATGTAAAAATATTTAGACTTCTTATAGCTACATAAATATTTTTACACTAGTTTGTACTACGTGCTTTAGCTTATGCTAGTATCCGACGATACTTTTATAGTCTACTATATTCGGTATGAAACTCTTTGATTCCGATCTTTGAGTTTCTTATTCAGTTTTAAAACAATGTGGGATTTAATATCCCCTTAATTTAAATAATGGTATTATTAAATATCTCCTTTCCATAACTCATATTATCTGTTCTTCATCTGATCAACTTCAAAAAGAAATTTCTATAATTAAAGAAACTGCCATTTTCAATGATTATGACCAAAAAATAGCAGACAAGATTATCAACCATTTCTCCATCCTCTATTAGAACAGAAGACTAACTCAGAATCACTATCCCATAAATTGAAGGCATTTCACAGTGCATTCCTCAGACCTTAGAAGTTAATATTTCCACAGCTTTTAACCTATAAATTCAATTAGTTCATTGATACCATCTCTCAAAGATAAAATTCCATCTCTACTGCTACCTGAAGTCTATTCAGTCTCATGTAATTGCAATGTATTTTTTTGGACAAACAGGTTGATCTGTTTCTATGTGCCTTTCTGAACACCAATCCTATATTTCTTCCAAGAAATGAAATAAATCAGATCCAGCAGAACATGGGGTTACCAATACTAACCCTAACCACAGGATCGTTTGCAATGATATCAAATTGTTACATATATGTTCCCATAAATATGAGTATCTCTTTAAAGAAAGTTTGATGTAAGTTTTGGCATGGACTCTCCATGCCAGAAATCTGGGAATTTATTATTAAGAATTGTACTGTTTAATAATATAAGTTTTTATTACATGTATACACATATACTTCATTTTTTTTTTTTTTTTAATCACACAAACACACACTTCATTTGATCCTAATAGTATTCATTTTTACCTGGCTATCTCGTGACTTCATATAAAGAATGATTCTATTCCCAGTATACCTTAATCGTTGTTTAATTTTTTTGATTTCCAACTGTATTAATTACACTAACAATGATCACCAATGTATTAAGTTGCTATTTAAAGTGTAAGTCAGCAGTTAGAATTGAAGGAGGTGCAGGAACATGATCTGATGTTAAATGAGGTGTGCGACAAGGGTGCGCACATTATCTCCACTATTATTCATTAACTATATGGATCACATTATGAAGAAAGGTGGTAGTAAATCTGATATTAAAATTGGAAATGTTAATCTTAACTCTTTACTTTATGCAGATGATGTTATACTTCTGAATAAATTGCTCACAAGTCTGCAAGATGCCCTGATTAAATTGAATAACTGTTGTAATAAATTTGGTATGAAAATGCACATTAAAAAAGACGAAGACAATGAAAATAAGCAGAAACATCAACTATATCCTGAATGGTGAGAGGAAAGATTATCAGAACAATTGTTCTTTGTCAAGTTGGCAGGAAAAAGACCCAGAGGAAGACCAAGATGTAGATGGATTGATACAGTAAAAAGTGCCTTAAAAGACAAATAATATATGATCTGATAATGTTGGAGTCTTGGCAGATAACAGATTAATTTGGAGGAAAATTGTTGATTGGAAGTTGGTAATGATGTAACTTTTTCACAATATCCCCCCCCCCAGGGGTACATATCAGGAATTTGATGAAGATGAGTTTTGTCTTTAATTCCTCATTTTCACATTTTTAATAATATTCAAGACTTTTAATTAACTTATTCAAGACTACTTTTTAACTTGAATTTTAACAATGTTCAAGAATCATACAGAATGATTCTTGAATCTCTTAATTTCTCATTTTCACCTATTTAGAGCCCTTATCCAATTTAGTTAAATGTTAGGAAAATATTTATTGGATATATCATCATCATCAAAATCCTGACATGTGCCCTCAAGGGGTGTACAGGATATGACAGTACTACATGAAAAATTTACATCATTACTAACTTCCTATCTAAATTTTCCTCCAAATCAGTCTGTTACTTGTCAAGACTCCAACATTATCAGATCTTATATTTCTATCATCTAAGGCACTTTGTACCGTATCAATCCACCTATATCTTGGTCTTCCTCTGGGTCATTTTCCTGCCAACCTGGCAGAGAACACTTGTTTTGCTAATCTTTCCTCACCCATTCTGTTTAAGTGACCATACCACCTAAGATTAGCTCTGCTAACGCATTCCTGGATGCTGGCAATATCAAATTCTTTCCTAATATCCTCATTTTTAATATGATATTGCCATTGATACCATCTGTTCACGCTTCTAATCTTTTTCAGGACTCTCATCTCTGTGGTCTCTAGTCTTTGGTCAAGTGTTTTACTTCTGACCCAGCTTTCAGATTCATAAGTTAAAACTGGTTTGAACACTGGCTTGTATACAACTAATTTAGTGTCCCGACTAATTTCTCTCTTATTCCATATGAATTTATTCAATTGACTTCCTGCCATACCAGCTTTGTTAATTCTGTTGTCTATTTCCATATTTAATTTACCATCTTCACGAAAAATTGTACATAAGTAGCTGAAATGTTTTACTTGTTCCACAGGTTCCCCCCCCCCCTTTCACAACACAGTTGACATATTCAACAATTCTACCTATTTTCATTATCTTTGTCTTTTTAATGCTCACCTTCATACCATATCTATTACAACAGTTATTCAATTTCGTCAGGGAATCTTGCAAACTTGTAGTGGATTTATTTAGAAGTATAACATCGTCTGCATAAAGCAAAGAGCTGACATTAACATCACCAATTTTGATATCATGTTTAATACCACTTTCCTTCCATATAGATAATGAATAACAAAGGGGGGATAATATACATCCTTGTCTCACACCAGATTTAACATTAAACCACATTGCTGTACTTCCTTCAAGTCTAACTGCTGACTTACAACTCAAATAAAGACTAAGTATTGCTTGATATAATGCCCCACCATATAACTGTAGCATATTGAATAGCTTCTCTCTTGGCACCTTTTCCAGATCGACAAAACTTAAATACAGATCTTTGTTATATTCCCATGCTTTTTCAACTATTTGTCGTAAAGTGCAGATCTGATCCTGACAGCCTCTATTTGGCCTGAATCCAGCTTGTTCTTCACCAAGCTTTTCTTCCACAATTCTTCTCAACCGTTTCTCAAGTATAGTTACTTGCATATATCTTACCAGGAACACTCAGTAGGGAAATACCTCTGTAATTCTCACATTCAGTTTTATTTTCCTTTTTATATATGGGTACTATTAGCGCTCTACTCCGATCATCAGGAATTTGTCCCTCTGTCCAGGCTTTCTGAACTATATTGCACTGCAGCCACTGTATAAGGCTTTTATACCACCATACTTCAGCATTTGTTGTCTAATATCATCTTCTTCCCTCTGCCTTTCCACATTTCAAGCCTTTGATGGCTTTTTCTACTTCAAGTATGGATATGTATTTCTGACAGTATGCCTGTTGAGTGTTTTTTACCACTGTGCTATCACTGCTTGTTTCATTTAGCAATTTTTTGAAGTAATTACTCCATACTTCAAGGATATCTTTTTCTCTTGTTTTCATGTCACCTTTATCATCTCTAACTCCTTTTACAACACTCTTTCCTCAATTTCTAAGCTTCTTCAACAACCTCCAGAATATCTTACCACCTTCTTGATATTTATTTTCTATGTTCTCGCCAAAGTCTTCCCATGACTTTTGTTTAGCTAGTTTTACACAGTGTTTTGCTTTCTTACATTTGTCTCTGTATTCTCTAAGAGCAAAAGCTGACTTATTTGCCAGGAACTTTTGATATGCTTTCTTCTTTCCCTTCACTGCCTCTTTAACTTCCTGTGCCCACCATGGAGTTCTGATTTTTCTATCCTTGCAGACAACCTCACCACATGCCTCTCTGGCTGAATCAATTAGGGTTTTGTTCAAGGCTTGCCTTGAACAAAACCCTAATTGAATCTCCAATGTTTGGTTCCTGTTCTCAAACTCTTTCATTTTTTCTTCAATAATCTTTGTGTATTTAGTCTGCAGTTCACATCTTTAAAACTTTCTTACATGTTATTCTTTTCAATATGAAATTCAATTTTATCCTGTTCAAGACTAAATAGTGATCGCTTCCAATTTCAAATCCTCTATACACTCTTGTGTCCTGCACCAGACAGAAAACATCACTGTCAACAATAACATAGTCAATGAGACTTTTCTTATTCCTTTCCTCTTCTCTCCATGTGAATTTGTGCACATTTTTATGTTGGAACATGGTGTTAGTAATAACCAGTCCATGTCCTGAGCAGAAATCCAACAAAAATATATTGGATATATTTTGGATGTATTTAGGAGTATAACATTATCTGTATAAATTAGAGTTGAGTTTCATGCACGTTGCTTCATGATTTATAATTGCTTTCCATCCTGTAAAACAAGCAAATCAATCAGAACATCACTTACCAAGCAGTATATTGACCTCATTGCCTTAGATGATTTGGCAGTAATTGAAAACATCCCACACACACACTGTTCATGATGAGTATTATATAGATGATGCGTATACCTATTCTAACCGTAAATACTGTTCACAACTTGCACAGCATATAAACCTTTACTCTAACACTGAATCATTTACAGCTTTCAGCATGTACAAACCACATATAAGATGTATGTTGCAGCTCTTAATGTTCAAGTCTCTTTTGCTTCCACTCACACCTGAAGTCTGTGAGGTTGCATATTGATGCTAGGTGTCATTTCTTGCAGGTTACTCTCTCTCTCAAGCTCCAACCACAATTTGAAGTCCAGCGGATTCAGATAGTGATGTGTGGTTGGGCACATTTGCCTCCAGCCACTGTTTTGTGGTCCTTGGCTTATGTGTAGGGACTGAGTTCTGTTGGAAGGTCTACTACCTATCATAAAACAGGTTCTTGTTCAGGCTCCATAGCACAAGTTCCTGCCCATTGTCTTGATACGCTTTGGTGGATAATTTTGCCTCTTTCTTGCAGAAATGCAACTTAGATACACATGATATGCCCCCCCCCTTCCCCCACTAAAAATAAAAAAAACAAAGAAACATCACTAACGCAGGGTTATGACCCTCTCTGAATCATGGGTACTGTTGACCATCCGGGGCAATACCCAATCATTTTGGCTGTTAAATGACTCTTCAGTGAAAATCTTTTCACTGAAGAGTCATTTGCAACAACAGATGCAGATATCTTTGCATCTGTTGTTTGTGTTCCACTGGAGAAGTTCCTTTGATTTTCTCACACTCTGTCGCATGAGTTGTGGTTAGGAAGTGTCCAGTACAATGGCAGTAGGCTCTCACCCTAAGTCATCAGTTAGTACATGTGATATCATTCTCTGCAAAATGTTCATCTCTTATGACGGCAAATGCGTTCCTTCCTTTACAATCTTCACAAGCATATTGTATTCTAATGCAGTATCATTGACCTGCTCTGTGGTGGTAAGATACATCTTCTGTATTGTTATAATGCTTAATAGTCCAATATACAAACATCTACTGATCCTGAGTGTTTTTAGCTTGTGGAAAATAACAGGTGGCAGCATTCCAATCTTGTGAAGTACTGTTACAGCTACACAGTTTTTATAATCTCTCCACTGCATGTTAACCTGTTCAGCTAGACAACTCTCAGTGCCACTAACAAAACTGGGCTCACATGATTCTGTGGGCAGAACAGGGTGTATGGAAGTTGTTGTAACAGTATTTATGACAAGACTAGCTATCTCAGCTATTTTTTAAAATTAATATTGATAAAACAATTTGAATAGCTTATCACAACAGGTGGCAGCATTTTTGCACAACAGATAAAAAAAGTAAACATTTTTATACTGGTATTTTGCATATAGTAACTGAAGCATTTTTAAAGTTAATGATCACAGAGGCAAATAAAGCAATAATTGAACCAGAAAATAAATTTCAAACAATTATTTAAATGTTCTTCTGACTATAATTTCTGAGTGCAGTCAAAAAAGCAATCGTAATTTATTGAGATTAGGAGTTCTCTGTTGAGCATATACTAATTCATAGTACAGCCTTTTGCTTTTGAAGCATATAGTCTTTTTAGATGTCGAGAGCACATAGTGTCCTAGATGAGGAATTACTTGCATATGGATGGATAGTCCAAATAGATCTTATAATGCATACCCATTTTGTGCAGTGAAATGGGCAGATTAATTATCATACAGTATATTAATTTTTTTGTGCTGTATATTAATAATTTTTTGCAACTTGAATTTTAACGCATTGTCTACAGGAAAAAAAAACAAGTTTTGTCAGCAAGAAACATCTGGATTCTTGTCAACGTAGATCCTGCCTAACTGCATACTTGGGTGTTTCTATCAAAAAGTTTTTTTCTGTTTAGTTTAGTTAAAATTTACTTTAATTTAAAGTTAGGTTAGTTAAAATTTACTTTAATTTAAAAAAAAAAATAGGTTTTTTGTTATTAAATCTTTATTATAATTTTTGTTTCAGATGATGTTACTGTCACTGTTGTAAAGTATTTTTGCAATTTAGTAACACTTGCAGTAGGTTTCAGTTTTGGTGGACTGCAGTTGTGGAACATGCAACATTTGACACTTGAGTGAGTATCTAGCAGTTTTGTTTTTGCATTAGTAATAAGGCACTATGATTAGTAAGTAATAGGATTGATGAACTTTTAAATGATTTCATTAGTAATTCCTCATAAGGCTGTTGTTACATCTCGTTTTATCACCCCTTTGACTAATACTATTTGGTTTGGTGGTCGCTACTCTTTCCTCTACCTTAATATATATGTTGGCCTCTATCTGCTATTTTTGACCCTTATATGTCTCTAAATCATCTGCCTAACATTGAGTATATGATCTTACTGCCTATCTGCCAATCTCTAGATTTTGGCCCCCCAGAAAATACCTATTCCCTGATCTCTATAAGTCATCCACATTTGCTCAAACAAATTTATTTCCTGCGCCAGCCTGGGCTTAAGGACAGAGTCAAACTCGGCCTAGGATGGTTATAGAGTATCAGATGCTACTAACATAATTCACTTAAAACCTACAGAAGCTGTAGGTTTTCTAGTCTGCTTGCAGTAGTGCCCCTTTTCCTTTCTTACTTAGGATGTCCCCTATGCACATATATGGTCACCAAGTTCGTATTTTTATGAAGGGTCTAGGTCAGTCAACATGGTCAGAAAAACAGGCATGAAAGGTAACATACAAATTTAATGAATTCGTAATTAATTACAATACAAATACAAATTGATATTAATGCTAGGTTAAAACTCTTACGTTTCTCTCACTTTCTCATTCTTAGATAAACATGGATTTTTTAATCTCTACAACACTATTCCTTCAACTTATCAAACATTTAGTTTACATCTTAATAGGAGCAAGCTAGATATTTGGCACATTATTGATTTCCCTTGAATAGGTCACAACGGAATCTCTAGTAAGTTAATAGTTTTCAGAATTCAGTCTAATGGTATAGAGTTATACACACATATATTAATTCTTCATGCTTATCCTTATCATAAATTCGAGATACACTTTCTTCCGTTCTGTAAGTCAAGTTCTCTAAAGGGCTAGAATATGTAAAAGTACTTATCTACTCTATCTTAAGTTCCTTCAGGATTTTCTCCATTCTTCCTTCATGCGAGGTTCTGGCTGCCTTGGTTCTGTTGCCACGTGGGAATCACGTGCTCTGCCTGGATCTGGTGTTCAGTTTCTTTACTAAGGATTTACGTCGATGCTATTCCTTACCGACGGCCTGCAATCGAATTTGCCATGTTCTGTGGCAGTGCCATACTGGAATTTCTCGGAGATCAGCTCTTAAGGATAAGAGCTGAAACACAATGACCACTCGAAGCACACGGTGAGAATACAGGAACAAACAAAATGGGGGGATTTCAATTCTGTGTTGACGGTTTTATACGCTCCCCATGAGTGCCACCTTTCCGAGTTTGATCTCTCCTTTCGATTCGTCCCCGACTGGGTGACTTCACCATTCCTCATACGGGGCTTTCCAATTCCGGGAATGCATGCGTCTTGATGTTTTCTGAGAGGTAGCACCCACGGACGCTTGCACTGCTATTGTAGTATTGGGCGACCTTTGCCCCTTCTTACCGAATTATTGGCATTCTTTCACGCGTAGAAATTCACTGATAATTATTTTCATGTGAGCCCTTTTTTTTGTTGACTTACAGTTAGAATAAAGTACAAACACATTAACTGCAATACAAACAATTCTTATTCTAATTTGCCAATTGTCATTTCTTTTAAGACATAGTTAAATTGTGCCAAAATGATAAGTATGCTTATTTAATGGATATCTTCTGTTAGACTCTGGAAAGGTGACCTCATTTAGAATGAGGTCACCTGTTTCAGATCTAACACTGTTTAGTGCTTTATTTGAAAACACATCAAGACTTAATTAAGATGGAATAAACTTAGTAGAAATAGGAAGTTATGGTATCCTTTATATCTACATACCAGGAAATAGTAATCCTTAGCTTATGTAGTGAATTCTATATTCTCACTGATATTTCAGTCTTGTTTTGATGGCCATATTGATTAGAATACATCATGATTTTGTTCAGTTTTAATTGCTAGTTGTATAATGCTTTACATCATCATGAAGTTCCTGACATCCTCATGTGGTGTATAGGATATTATGATAGTACTACATGAAAAAGTTACATCATTACTAACTGCCTGTCATCAAATTAATCTGTTATCTGTCAAGATTACAATATTATCAGATCTTATATTTCTGTCTTCTAAGGCACTTTTTTACTGTATCAATACACCTAGATCTTCGTCTTCCTTTAGGTCTTTTTCCTGCCATCCTGAAAAGACCACTTGTTTTGCTAACCTTTCCAATCCCATTCCATTTTAAGTGACCATACCACCTGTGATTAGCTCTGCTAAACACGTTCTGAATGCTAACAATGTTCTTTCCTATTATCCTCCTTTTTAATATGATACTGCTATGTGACCAACATATTATGCCTGTAAATTGTGTGTTATTCTGAATGGTTAGCTATGCCATCACCATATGATACTGGCTAACTCACTTTCAAATGGAAAAACTGACAGTGGGAGGCAACATGATATAAACTTGCCAAAGTGGATGATTATATCTTGTGGATAGGCAATATTATCTAATCTAATGCACGTATTAACATGCATATCAATAATATGGTTGTACTGAACTTTTCAACATGGACTCATTCACTTCAACATCAAGAGTAGGGAAGATTTTCCTTTCCAGATACAGCCAGTAAAAGAAAAAATAATATATGCACTCATCACAGGGAGAAACTATAAACAAATTATATAAGATCAAGCCACTGTTAAACATCTGCAATCCAGTCTCTATGTAGGATTATAAGAGAAGGATTTATTCTTGCTAAGTTCTGCATAAGTCACAATAAGTTTATACATTATTTCTGAATGAAAGTTGATGATTCATTTATATGTTGGCATTGTTATATTCGTCTAACCATATGTTATAATTTAGTGGTGTACTATCATGTTATTTATGTCATATTTCCTTTTTGTGTTAGACTCAGTGACTTGACACAGCCAAATAACTTGGCTTCTTAGAACATAGTGCTTGTGACAAGGCAGTTAATGCTATCTACATTGTGTCCTGTGACTGTAGAATGCATCTGTTGTGTTTTCTGGCCAGTGTGCATGTTTTATAGGATGACAAACCCTATCACCTCTCCCTGTGTTGAATGGAAAAACCTGTGTTCATATTTGAACACAGGTTTTTCCATTCAAAGGGTAGATTAGTCTTTACTGATTAATCTCCTCTTTATTCAAGAAAAACATTTTCTGGTTTTACTCTTCTGGATAAGCCACATACTTTTGTATATACTGGGAATACAAGTGTATTCCTGGTATCTTAATATTTCAGGAGCCATATACCCTCAGTAGATTCTGACCGACTCAGATAAGGTGCATGCAATTTTTCACTTTGCTAAATTTTAAATCAAGTTATTTTTTATCCATATGCCGATCTTTTTATTTGCTTATTTCTTTTTGAATACATTATGCAAAATATTTTTATTTTTGATTTATTAAACACCTTTTTCACTTTATATACTGCTTGAACCTTAGACAAGTATGGCCTTAGTTGTCTGTGCATCAAACTCATACAGACTAGCCAGCTATTCATTATTTTGCTTCTTATTCAAGCAGTATGTTTGGACTTGATTTTTGGAATTGGTTTTTAGTGAAATGCATATGGCATTTAAGCAGTATAAGTGAAATGAAATACATTGTACATAAGCACAGGTGAGACATAAACATTACTGAATTTCAAAAAATTGTTAATTGCATGAAAGAATATTTCTCTTTAGCTGTATAACTGAGAGGAGACCTTCACATAGTCTTTAAAGGAATGCAGAGAAATCGACCAGGGCTTCTGACCTAATGTCCGATCTTCACCTTCTTCTGGTGCACCCTGTTGGGTATCTACCTGGATACTGAATGAATGAGGATGGGCTGGCAATTTGGGATTTAGCCAACCAAATTGTATTCTTATTGCTTAAACCAATATACAAAATGATGGTACAACATGACAAAATTTCATGCAGGCTGAGGCGTTGCCCGGTTAAACAAGGTCGCCCCATTGTTTTCGCCAGGGAACCAGGACGAACAGCGAAAAGTCAGCTGCTGGAACAAATCTGAAAACACACCCCAACTCAACATCACCAGAGTTAAAGATCAGTACTATCAACATAAGAAGCCTGATTGGCAAAGAAATAGAGGTAGCTGAGGAATTAGACCAGATCGACATAATACGGGTTACTGAAACAAAAAAGACAAAAACTGTTGAGATCCTTTTGAGCAATAAATACAAAATGTTATATTCAGGAAATGACAATCAAGGAAAAGAAGGAGTGGCCATAGTATTCAACGCAAAATATGAGGCTAATCTTCTTGAATGGCAGGCAGTCTCGAGTACAGTGATGTGGGCTAATATCAGAATGGGGAATTGGACAATGAGACTTCTTTGTGCCTATGGTCCCACAGAAGATTCTACTAAGGTAGAAGTGGAGGAATTTTTTGATGCTTTAGAAAAAGCAACTGACACAATGAAAAAGGAAAAATTGGTCCTTGTTGGGGAGATAAATAGCAGAGTAGGAAATGATTGTCAGACATACAAAAATATTTTGGGAAAATTTGGAGGAAATAGCAAAGCTAATAATAATAGCAAATACCTGTTGGATTTCTGCTCAGGACATGGACTGGTTATTACTAACACCATGTTCCAACATAAAAATGTGCACAAAATCACATGGAGAGAAGAAACAAGGAATAAGAAAAGTCTCATTGACTATAATATTGTTTATAGTGATGTTTTCTCCCTGTGCAGGACATCAGAGTGTACAGAGGATTTGAAATTCAAAGTCATCACTAGTTAGTCTTGAGCAGAATAAAATTGAATTTCATATTGAAAAGAATAAAATGTAAGAAAGTTTTAAAGCGAATAAAAGTTGAGGTGTATTTTGGTCTACAGTTCACATCTCTCAGATGTGAACTGTAGATCAAAATACACAAAGATTATTAAAGAAAAAATGAAAGAGTTTGAGAACAGGAACCAAACCTTGGAGATTCAGTGGCAAGCCTTGAAGAAAACCCTGATTGATTCAGCCACAGAGGCATGTAGTGAGGTAGTGTGCAAGGATACAAAAATCAGAACTCCATGGTGGACACAGGAAGTTAAAGAGGCAGTGAAGGAAAAGCAGAAAGCATATCAAAAGTTAATGGCAAATAAGTCAGCTTTTGCTCTCAGAGAATACAGAGATAAATGTAAGAAAGCGAAACACTGTGTGAAACTAGCTAAACAAAAATCATGGGAGGACTTTGGCAAGAACATAGAAAACAAATATCAGAAGGTGATAAGATATTCTGGAGGTTGTTGAAGAAGCTTAGAAATGGAGGAAAGAGTGCTATAAAAGGAGTTGAATAGCTTCTCTCTCTTTGAACCTTGTCATATGCCTTTTCCAGATCGACAAAACTTAAATACAGATCTTTGTTATATTCCCATGCTTTCTCAACTATTTGTGATAAAGTGACATGAAAACAGAAGAAAAAGATATCCTTGAAGTATGGAGTAATTACTTTGAAAAAGTGTTAAATGAAACAAGTAGTGATAGCACAGTGGTAAAAACACTCAACAGGCATGCAGTCAGGAATACATAATGCGGAAAGGCAGCAGGAATAGATGATATTCAACCAGGCTCAAGTATGGAGGTATGAAAGTCTACAGTGGCTTCACTGCATACTTCAGAAGGCCTGGACAGAGGGACGAATTTCCGATTATTGGAGTAGAGCTCTCATAGTTACCATATATAAAAAGGGAAATAAAACTGAATGTGAGAATTACAGAGGTATTTCCCTACTGAGTGTTCTTGGCAAGATCTATGCAAGTATACTTTAGAAACGGTTGAGAAGAATTGTGGAAGAAAAGCTTGGTGAAGAACAAGCTGGATTCAGGCCAAATAGAAGGTGTCAGGATCAGATCTTCACTTTACAACAAATAGTTGAGAAAGCATGGGAATATAACAAAGATCTGTATTTAAGTTTTGTCAATCTGGAAAAGGCATATGACAAGGTTCAAAGAGAGAGAGAAGCTATTCAGTACTCTACAGTTATATGGTGTCAATGGGGCATTATATCAAGCATACTTAGCTTAGTCTTTATTTGAGTTGTAAGTCAGCAGTTAGAATTGAAGGAAGTACAAGAAGATGGTTTAATATTAAATCTGGTGTGAGACAAGTATGTACATTATCCCCTCTGTTATTCATTATCTATATGGATCACATTATGAAGGAAAATGGTATTAAACATGATATCAGGATTGGAGATGTTAATGTCAGCTCTGCTTTATACAGACGATGTTATACTTCTAAATAAATCCACTACAAGTTTTCAAGATACCCTGACGAAATTGAATAACTGTTGTAATAGATATGGTATGAAGGTCAGCATCAAAAAGACAAAGACGATGAAAATAGGTAGAATTGTTGAAAATGTCGACTGTGTTGTGAACGGGGAACCTGTAGAACAAATAAAACATTTCAGCTACTTAGGCACGATTTTTAGTGAAGATGGTAAATTAAATATGGAAATAGACAACAGAATCAACAAAGCTGGTA
Source organism: Typopeltis vanoorti (assembly GCF_054136105.1). Classification (NCBI taxonomy): domain Eukaryota; kingdom Metazoa; phylum Arthropoda; class Arachnida; order Uropygi; family Thelyphonidae; genus Typopeltis; species Typopeltis vanoorti. Next base: position 40,074,001 of record NC_143561.1, on the reverse strand, counting down.
TGGTATGGTAGGATGTCAATTGAATAAATTCATATGGAATAAGAGAGAAATTAGTCGGAACACTAAATTAGCTGTATACAAGGCAGTGTTCAAACCAGTTTTAACTTATGGATCTGAGAGCTGGGTCAGAAGTAAAACACTTGAGCAAAGACTAGAGACCACAGATATGAAACTCCTGAAAAAAAAAGATTAGAAGCGTGAACAGATGGCATCAATGGCAATATCATATTAAAAACGAGGATATTAGTAACGAACTTTACATTGTCAGCATCCAGGAATGCGTTAGCAGAGCTAATCTCAGGTGGTATGGTCACTTAAACAGAATGGGTGAGGAATGATTAGCAAAACAAGTGTTCTCTGCCAGGTTGGCAGGAAAACGACCCAGAGGAAGACCAAGATATCGGTGGATTGATACGGTACAAAGTGCCTTAGACGATAGAAATATGAGATCTGATAATGTTGTTGTCTTGACAAGTAACAGACTGATTTGGAGGAAAATTGTAGATAGGAAGTTAGTAATGATGTAAATTTTTCATGTTGTACTATCATATCCTGTACGCCCCTTGAGGGTACATGACAAGAATTTGATGATGTTTAATATGTGCATTTGTGTATGTATCTATCTATCTATCTATGCACATGTTGGATGTTGTTCTTTTATTAAAGTTGCATTTTAGTTTCTTTATTAGTAGTATACACTGTTTTAGAGTAAGAATTTGATAATGCCTACTTATTAAACTTCAGTGGGAAAATCTAATTCTCTAAAATTTGGGATAAACTGTAGTCATTACTCTCAAGAGTCGAAATAAACTTTAATCAATGAGCAGTAGAACATGTTCATCAAATTTCATAAACTATACTCATTAATCCCATGTAGTCATATGTGTTTATAGATTATATTAAAAAAAATTTGAGAGAAAAATATTATTTGAATTGTGAGAGAGAACTTTTTTTCATTACATAACAATCTAAGGTACAATAATTAAATTTATTCATATAATAGTAGTAGGAGTTCCAACTCAGCTGGTATTTGCATAAATGTAGTGAGCAAAAGGTTGTTCTGTAAACAGCATACGTTATTGAATTTGCCAGTTACACACTGTTTGTTGACATGCAATATTGCATTCTTTTATCATGTTATAATTTTCTAATACTATTTGCGTAATTCTGTAATTTCAGATATAGTAGTAGATATGATTCACAGCTATCATCTGTAGTGCAGGTTACTTATCAGGAACCAGAAAATGATCCAAGGAATTTCTGTTATCTTTGGATTGTAAGAGGACACCATACTTATATGGGCAAAAATTATAGGTGAGATTTTATCTAAATAAAATTGTTTTATCAAGTTGCTTAATGTGATTGTTTAATTTTAAGCTTTTAATATTTATGTAGTCTTTGAAATTTTCAATATATAACTTTTGTTGAAAAATAAAATCCATTCAGATTATTTCATTGTCTTTTGTTACAGAACTTAATATTTAAAAAATTGCCCACATTAAAAAAAAGTTGGGGGTGGGGGGAAGAGAACTATTGGATGACCATCTTTTAGGTGCATTTCAAAAAATGTGCAGCACTTATTATATTTGTTTGTTTTGTTTGTTCATCTGCAAATTTTTATCACATGGTTTAAAATGATAGAAATTCATAGATCTGCTCCTGGTTTAGAATTGAATGAAATTTGGATCTGCCTAAATTTTGGGATGATCTTAATTTTGATTTCACTGAGACAATTTTTTGCAGCAGAATAGACAAAACAAAATTTAGATATCTATAGTACATAAGCCAAAAATGGCTAGAGATAGAGTATTATAATGAAGAATGTTATTGTAAAGCATGTCATTATGAAATGTACCTTTTTAAGACTGTTGGAGATCATTTCCATACTTATTTATTTTAGTAAACAATCACTGGCATTATATGTTTCATTACATATAGTGTGATTAAAAACATCACATATAAATATTCTTTGAGCTTTAAAAAAACAACAACAACACCGTAAGGTACGTCTGGAGTTTAGCAATATAAATATAGATAATAACTTTACATACAAATAAGTAAACTAATCCATATCTATAAATGTATGTATAACAGGTTTAATATTTTATTTTATGTTTTTTATATCAGTCCCACACACACAAAAAGTCCCAAGACCTATGGCACAGCAAGTGTCACATGTGGACAAGTGGTTAGAAGGAAGAATGGAATTGATGTGTTTCTTGAAGTCCTGAAGACCTTGTAATAATTGAGGAAAACAGAATGCGGAAGACTGTTCCAAAGACCAGAGGTGTAGAGAATGAAGGGGAAAGGTGAGAAGTTGGCTCAATAAGTTTGGAGCTGAACCACATGCCATGCTTGTGCATGATTAGAAGAGAATGGAGGAATGGTAATGGTCAGCACCCATGGAAACACCTATAGAAAAGATATAATAAAGCAACAGAGCATCTATGGGACAGCACTATTCATCTCAGCCTTCCAAACTACACACTCTTTAACTCCTTTCGACCTTTTGTTGCGGCATCTGTGCATACATCTACTAAGACATACCTTGCCGGAGAGCACCCGACATAGAATTGCCCAACTTTTACCTTCTTTGGATGAAAATATCACTTCCCTAATGCAACAACCACTCTGAGCTCTTTAATTTCCTCTCCTTAAAAATTGACTTTCTCCATTCCCACTTTTCCAACAGTGAAATGATTGTCCTAGGAGATTTTAATGTCCACAATACCAACTGGCTTTCCTCCTCCAACTGTACGGATCTTGCAGGCAGAGATGCTGAAACATTTCCCATCACTAATGACCTTACACAAATAGTTCAGGTGCCAACCAGAATACCTGATGACTCAAACCACTCTCCAAATATCGTAGACCTCTTCCTGACCAATGACCCTTCCAAATACACAGTGAATGTAGAGTGCCCACTAGGCAATTCTGACCACAACGTGCTCATCCCCCCCCATGCAACAACATGTACACAGCCACACCCATACAAGAGCATTTTGGCATTATAACACCACCAAATGGGACAGCCTCCACAACTTCGTTCCCATGGTTAGACTATTGCTTCTGGCCTTCCCAAATATATGCACCAAACTTATAACCAAAGTAATCCTCACTGGCATGGACACATACATTCCCCACAGTACTCTGACCTGCTATTCCCTAACTAAACCTTGATTTTCCAAAAGATGCATCAAGGCTGTACAAATGAAAAACCAAACATACCATTACTGGCTCAAATCAAGAATTCCATCCTCCTTTAGAGCTTATACCCAAGTCTGAAATAAATACAAAAAAAAAAAAAATCAGTGCATTCAAAACAGAGTTTGAAAGAGCAAAAAGCAGGAAATTAGCAGCCTGTCCAAACAGCAGCTAAGCCTTTTGGTCTTGTGCCAAAGCAATCGTTTGTAACTTCTGTCCAACACCGTCCCCATCCCTATCATATCCAGATGGCTCCATTGCATCATCATCTACAGAAAAGGCCAATCTCTTGGCCTCACACTTTGCTCCCATTGCTTGCATAATTGACAATGCTCCAGCATACCTTGCCAACCATTCCAGATGCCCAATATATAGTGCCCACTATATCCTTTTGCCAGTAAGAGATCAATAAAATACTGTCCAAATTAGATACAAGAAAGTCTCCTGGCCCCAATGGCATTCCTCTAATTGTCCTGAAGGTTTGTGCACCAGAACTGTTTCCTGTCTTATGTTGCCTATATATACTGTCTTATTCCACTAGTATCTATCCCTCAGCCTGGAAATTGGCCTATATTCAACTCATTTTCAAGAAGAGCGATAAGTCACTGCCATCCATCTACCGCCCCATCTCTCTCAACTCAATTCCTGTCCAAAGTAATGGAAAAAAATCATCAATTTCCAATTTCTACACTACCTTGAAGCTACCTATCTAATAAATGACCACAAGTATGGATTACGTCGCTGGTGATCAGCAAGAGATCTGCTCACATATGTCACCCACCTCTGGACAAATGCCATGGAGAAGTTTTGCAAATATCAAACGGTTGCACTTGATATCTCCGAGGCCAGGTCTGGCACAAGGGCTTACTAGGCAAGCCGCCATCGTTTGGTCTATCGCAAGACCTCTGTGGTTGGATTGCCAGCTTTCTGCCTGGACGCATACTATGTGTGGTGGTGGTGGTTGGTTCCTTATCCTCTCACTATTCAACTAATGCTGTGGTTCTAAAAGGTTCTGTTCTCTCACCAACCCTCTTCCTACTATATATATCAATCAGTGATCTACTTCAGCTTATCTCCAACCCATTGCACTCCTCCCTTTCTTATGATAAACCTTACTCCACACAACTCATCTCAACCTACAGAACATCAACCACCACTGCCCTCAATTCGGAGATCCGAATTGAGGTTCAGATAACCTAGTCAATTTTAATGCTAATAAGACCCGGGACTGTCTTATTTCTCATAAAAAAAAAAAAACATTTTCTCCAAGTATTATTTTTAACAACACCCAAATTTCCAGACAATTTGAGATTTCCCTTCTTGGAATTAACCTTGGAATTTCCCTCCTGGCATAAACACACAACAACCATTGCATCCTCGGTTTCTAAAAAACTAGGATTTCTCTTTCGCTCAAGATGTTATTTCATCCCTGAACAGCTATTAACCTTACACAAATCCGCCCAATCATCAAGTACTTCTCTCACATATGGGGATTGGAGGCCCCCAAAAGCTACCTTAAAATGCTTGACTCAATACAGAGGAGAGCAATCAGACTTATTAATGACCCATCTCTTACCAACTCACTCCCTCCACTTTCCTACAGATGATCGTCTCTGCACTATGTGTATTTTATAAATATTTCCATGGAAAATGTTCATCTGAAATAGTATTAATAATTGCTCCACTTACTACTAAGCTCATTGGAACATGTGCAGCTGCTGCTCAGCATCCCTACACAGTGCACCTTGAAACCCACAGAACAAGTTTCTTCTCCTCCTCCTTCATCCCTGCAACTGCTGTGCCGTGGAACAGTCTTCCCCTTGTTTTGTTCCCCAGGGAATATGATATACAGTCATTTGAATGAAATGTGAGCAAGTACCAACCTCTCATGTATGGACTCAACATAAATCTATGGGAATGTGAATTGCTCTCTTCTGAATACAGTTATTCATTCTGAAGAGAGAGAGAATTCTTAGATATACCACCTCATATGTGTGAATAGTATTCTAAGATTAGGCAGATTTGAACTTTGTACAGTATCATGATTTTAGCAAGAAGTATTGTTTAGAACAAAAAAAAAACAAGTTTTTGGAGGCTTGAATAGGCTCTGGACCTGTGTTTGTGCTTGTGCCAGGATAGGCTAGATGAAAGTGAACCCAGGAAGAGAAAACTGATCCTTGTTAGTGAGTGAGAATGAGACACGTCTTCCTTCTGAGAAATAAGACAGGACTGCATTTTGATGGGATTAAAATTCACCATATTATCCTCATCGTACTTAAGATTTTAGCAAGGAAAACAGTGTTTATTAAGGCATTGATTGAAGATCTTGAAGTGTGAATTGCCTGAACACTACAAGGTTTTGAAAATGAAAAGAGGAGTGGAGAATACTGTGACCAGCAAAGTTATGAATAGGATTGAATATTAGAGAAAGAGAGAGGATAATTGATGTATAGGAGGAAGAGTGTATGTGAAAGTACAAAGACCCGAAATACATCAGCATTAACTGAAAAATCCGATGAAAGGAAACCCACTATGAACAACCATAAAGGAAGCAGGCAATCCATTCACAAAGGAAGGAGAAATACCATAAGATGATAGCTTGGTGAGAAGGCCATGATGGCAGACTTTGATATGGGAAACCATATACCTTAGAAATATCAAGAGCAACCATTTGAATTTCTCCAAACTTTTCCATGACCTGTGTCCTAAGATGGGTGAGGTTGGATATTCTGAAATGAGAATAATGGAATCCTTAATTGTGTTCTCTAAGTAATTAGTGAATCTTCAAGCATGTGACTTTTGATGACATTTTCCATTATTTTTGAGAGTATTGAGTTCATAGCAGTAGGTTGATAGTTTGGGAATATGCTGAATAAAAGCTTGCCTTCAAGCTGTTGAGTAGGGGTGTCAGATGAGTATAACAACTTGAAGAGATGATATAAGATGGGTGTGAGTTCTGGAGCACAAGCTTAGAGTAATACCATCAGGGCCAGGAGATTTATTGGTATCGAGGCTACTGATATATTTCTGCTATCATTCTGACAAAATATCAGAGAACGCATACTGTGGGTAGTTTGTGGAATAGTGGGAGGAGATTTACCTTGGTCAACTGTACAAGAGTTGAGGGGGGAAAGGTCTGCCTTATCTCTAGGAGATGTTACCATTATACCATGAAGATGTGTAAGAGAGGTGGAAGCATGAAAGGACAGAAGTTGCATCCTACAGCTTTTGGGACCAGAAAGCTTAACTGTCATTTTGAACAGGAAACTAGCTCATACATTTGGCCCTTATAAAGTCTCTTTTGGATTTTTTTTTTTTTTCTGTTGTTATAAGCTTAATATAAACTGAGTGAGACACTGGTGCCATTTTACTTGCTCCATTGGGTATATGCTAGTTAGGCTTGGACCGTTTTGATACAATTGTTGGAGAGGGTTTGGACAACGGTCAAGGATTTTGAGTGGAGTAGGGAATAAAAGCACTCATCCCAGCAAGAATAATTTCTGTTATTAGATCAGAGGTGGTTCTAGGATCAGAAGAGTAGAAGCAGTAATCAGACCATAGAAATGAGACAGAAAAATCCTTAAGGTCAGTCATCCCAGGTGGCACCATTGAGTACCTCAGGATGCAAGACTGAGAACAATTGGGAGAATAATCTGTAGAAAAGGAAACATGGATAAGGTTATTGTCACACATGCCAAGAGGAGAACTACCATCAATGGCATATTTGGGGAAGCGCTCTTTAAGAAATCGTCCAAGGTATTGGTAAGGTGATGAGGCTTATTCAAAATTCAAGCAGGTTGTTGAACAGTTTGTACTAAATCATTACTTATAACAAACAGTTCCGCTTCTCTTCCAACTTGGTCTCTGGAGTTGGAGATGGGAAGCCAGTATGAGGTTGAAATTACCAAGGAAGATTATCTCATATTAGGGTAATTAGACTGTGTGTGATCGACTTTCAGAGATGAATAGTCAAATAAGTAGCTGGTGAGTCATCAGAGTTAAGAGAACAGTAGATGCAACAAAGTGAGATAAGGAAATCTTGAGCCAATGCGGGATCATATAAAGGGAATTCCAAGTACAATTAATTTTGATATGGGAAATCAGACCTGACAAATGTATATGTTCTCCTTTCCCTTATGGAATGCATTACAAATGATGTAATGGGAAAAGTTGAGGTGGTGTTGTAGAGAATGTCAATTCTAGTTCAGTGATGAATAAAATATTAATAATTATTTGATTGTCTGTAGGTTGATGCTGCACATCATTGATATTAGGATTGAGACCTCAGATGTTGGTTAAGTCTATTCTGGAAGTTTTAACTATATGGAGGTTTGATATTTGTTGAATTGTTTTGAGTATATTTTTGTTTTATTGCAATTTTTTTGTACTTTATTTGAGACTTTTTTTATGAGTTTTGTGGAAGATTTTTTAAACCGTTGACTCTAGATTTATTTATGTTGTCTGTCAGGGTTGCAATTAAAATAATGGGAAAAATTTATAGAGCAGGGGCATACAGCAGGGATGATAGACTCTTTGTTGCCACTCTCACACAGGGAGAGGCCCGAACTCCAGTCCAAGCTCAGCCTCAGACAGTGTCCCCTGCTAGCTACTATACTCAGATTCATTCCAGATACAATTAGCAAAGTAAGCAGCAACAGGAATATTTGTCAGTTAATTGGGAAACCTCCCAAAGTGTTATCAACAGGATCGGTCCCATGTATTATCTGGCAGCCAACCTGTCGGAACTGCTTTACTGCTGTACCCTTGAATTTGGAGGGTTATGACTCCCTAGTTAAATAATTATGGTGTGGAGAGCATGGATAGAGGCCTACACTGCATGTAAAGAGAGTGGACAGAAATGGTATTCTAGAGACAAAATATGGCAATATCCACTTCATGCCTCCAAGAACTGACAGTGGTGTTTCAGTGAGTGACGAAACACGTCTACTACCTAAATGTCTAGTTGGTATTTTCTCCATGTCGACATTAAGCATTGACTGCAAATATTTTAGACTAAGAATGGAACCATTAATGTATCTTTCAAGGTTAATAGAAGTAAAGTCCTTCCTTCAGTAATTGTAAATATGCTGGATGGCCTAGTCGCTCCTGTTTAGAGTGGAAATGTAGTTGATCATGAACATAAACTCATCTGATATATAAATATAATAGAAAAGTAAATAAACAATATAAAATCCAAATATGAATCCAAATGATAGACAGGTAAATAACCAACATAAAATTGAAATGATGAAAAATTAAATAAATGGTGCAAAGTAAAAACAAACACAGTTAGTAGACTAATATTGGATGATCATGAAACGATCTCTTATTCATAAAAAATTTAAAATTCTCTTTGGACACTGATATTTTCTAATCATATGATTGAACCACTCATCATATGATTGAAATTATATGATAGGATCACTTGTATGATTAGAAAATATCAGTCATCCATGAGGAATTTTAAACTATTTTTTGTACACAACAGATCCAGATCATTTCATGTTTTTTTTTCCCTCTCTCTCTCTCTCTCTCTCTCTCTCTCTCTCTCTCTCTCTCTCTCTCTACCATCATCAGCTTCTATAAGCATTCAATATTGGTCAACTAATTCTGTTGGTTTTGATATTACACCATTTATTTCCTTTTCCATTGTTTTAATTATTTACCTTAGAATAATTTTTTGAAATCTTGTAAGTAAATTTTTGTAAATTTATTTGCAGGGTGTCCACATTTGACCTCTCTAGATTCAACATGTTACTACTTAAGTATATGAACCATGGTGTCAAATTGTACAGATGAAAAGGAACACTCACCAAGTTTTTGTAAAAAAAATTCTGGATGAAACTTGTAGAGTCTGTGGAACATTTGAACAACCCACACCTTAGATATTTCTGCATTTCAATTTTTTTATCATTCATTTAAAACTCGGGAGATTCAATCTGGACACACTGTATATGTGTATATATGTATATACACACACACACGTACCCTCTATCCAAAAAGATACTGAACTTTTGATAGAAAATAAAACACAGGCCAATTATAATTATTCAAATCATTTATTTCAATCAATATATCCCCCCCCTCAGCTTCTATACGGCGTTTGGCACGGTCAATTAATTCATTAAATGAGTTTTTTTATATCGATTTTTGGGATACTGTTGAGGGTCGTGGTTACTGCCGTGGTTTCTCTCCCCCTGACTTCATTTGTCAGGGGGAGAGAAAGAAGTCGCAGGGTGCTAAATCAGGTGAATACGGCGAGTGATCCAACACACAAACGTGGTTTTTGCTCAAAAACTGTCTCACTATGTTTGAACGATGAGATGGAGCATTATCATGCAAAAGTGACCAGCTGCCTGCATCAAGATATTCATGCTGTACGCGATGAATTCTTGCTATCAATCACTTCAAAACTTCAAGATAAAACTCACATTGACTGTTTGGCCAGGTGGAATGAATTCTTTGTGGATAATGCCCTTGGAATCGTAGAAACAAAGCAGCATTGCCTTTACTTGTGACTTCTCCAAGCGAATTTTTTTCGGATGCCCCCTCTTCTGGTGGTCTCCATTCATCACTGTATGCTTTTTGAAGAATTTGATGCATTTCGGTAAAACTTTTACCAAGTTTAACACAAAAGTCAATCACAGCTGTCTGTTTGAAACTCATTTTCCGACCGTTCGTCAAAACACACTGTTACTCTTGGCACTATAACTCTGTTTCTAATGAAACAAATCTCATAAATAGTTGACACAACACTAATGAAGGTTGCCGCTTTCGACAATAAAAAGATACAACAGGTGGCGCCACTATTTTCTTCTATTTTCGAAAAGTTCAGTTTCTTTTTGGACAGAGGGTATACACACACACAAGGGTGATCTGAAAAGTTCTCGGCCTAACAACGAATAAACGAATTTATAATTTCAAAATTATTTTTATTTTTCAACATAATCTCCCTTAAGACTAATACATTTATTCCAGTGATACGCCAGCGCCATTATCCTGTCCTGGTAGTGGTTCTCAGTAAGATCTGCAAAATACCCCTCCACAGCTGCAATTACCTCTTGATTCGAGGAAAATTGCTGATCAGAGAGGAAGAGTTTTAGTTTAGGGAAGAGATAGAAGTCAGACGGAGCCAAATCTGGGGAATAGGGTGGATGTTCCAACAGTTCGTAGTGCAGATTCCTTAATTTTTTCATTGCCAAAACACCTTCGTGGGCAGGTGCATTCTCCTGATAAAAGATGATTTTTTTTCTTCTGCAAACCCGGGTCTTTTCTCACAAATTTGTTCGTCTTGTCTGGTTAAAAGATCGGAATAATATTCCCCGGTTATTGTTTTACCCTTTTCAAGGTAATTAATAAACAAAATGCCTTCGGCATCCCAAAACACCAATGCCATGAATTTTCCTGCTGATGGTTTGACATGAAATAGCTCTGAGCTTTGGCTCTGAACAACCGGCTTCTGTCCAGTGTTTTTAATGCTGTTTGGATTCTGGTGTGTAATGGTGAATCCAAGTCTCATCTATAGTAAAAAATTAATGCAGAAAATCAGTTTTATTTTTGTTAAAACGCTCGAAGAGATTTTCATGCAAGTGCATTTATGATCTGCTGTGAGTAAGTGCGGCACCCATCTTGTGCAAAGCTTTTTCATTTGCAATTCTTCATGCAAAATATATCCTACGCATTCTTTTGAAATGCCTATAGTTTCAGCAATTTCACACACTTTGACTCGGCAGTCATCTAACATCATTTCGTTCACTTGATCAATGATTTCTGGTGTTGTTACACTTTTTGAACGTCCTTCAAGGCTGGTATGGCCATGTTTAAACTCGGCAGCCCATTTCTTAATTGTCGAAAATGAAAGAGAAGAGTGCCCATAAACTTTTATGAACTTCAAATGAATTTCTTTTGGTGTTAAACATTCTTTTACAAAGAATATTATAACCGCATGATACTCAGTTTTATCCATTTCAAGGGATACAACGCTTTTGCTTCAGACAGCTACATCAAACAAACTACTTAATAGAATGACTTGCAATTTCACATGGATGCTTATGACAGATATACCAAGTTAGAAAAAAAATCTTGCTGATAGTGTTGCCATCTGTGGTCGAGGCTGAGAACTTTTCAGACCACCCTCATATGCATGTATTCACTGTATCTGGACAATTCATCGTGGAGAAAATTCATCACAAGAAAATTTGAAATCCTATTTCATGTCATTCCCATATATGAAAAAATAATAATGTATTATTTATTATTTTGATTGTATTTCATCATCGTCATCAAATTCCTGCCATGTACCCTCAAGTGATGTATAGGATATGATAGTACTACATGAAAAATTTACATCATTACTAACTTCCTATGTACAATTTTCCTCCAGAGCAGTCGTTACTTTTCAAGACTCTAATATTATCACATCTTATATTTCTGTCGTCTAAGGCACTTTGTACCGTATCAATCCACCTATATCTGGGTCTTCCTCTGGGTTGTTTTCCTGCCAACCTGGTAGAGAACACTTGTTTTGCCAATCTCCTTTGCCCATTCTGTTTAAATGACCATACCATCTGAGATTAGCTCTGCTAACGCATTCTTGGATGCAGACAATGTCAAGTTCTTTCCTAATATCCTCATTTTTAATATGATATTGCCATTGATGCCATCTGTTCATGCTTCTAATCTTTTTTTTTTCAGGACTCTCATATCTGTGGTCTCTAGTTCTTTGGTCAAGTGTTTTACTTCTGATCCAGCTCTCAGATCCATAAGTTTAAATTGGCTTGAACACTGTCTTGTATACACTAATTTAGTGTTCCGACTAATTTCTCTCTTATTCTATATGAATTTATTCAATTGATTTCCTACTATACCAGCTGTTCTCTATTGATTCTGTTGTCTATTTCTATATTTAATTTACCATCTTCAATAAAAATCGTGCCTAAGTAGGTGAAATGTTTTACTTGTTCCACAGGTTCTCCATTCACAATGCAGTTGACATTTTCAACGATTCTGCCTATTTTCATTGTCTTTGTCTTTTTATTGCTGACATTCATGCCATATCTATTACAACAGTTATTCAATTTAGTCAAGGAATCTTGCAGACTCATAGTGGATTTATTGATAAGTATAACATAGTCCGCATAAAGCGAGCTGACATTAACATCTCCAGTTCTTGATCAAAGACTAGAAAACGCAGATATGAGGGTCCTGAGAAAAATTAGAGGCGTGAACAGATGGCATCAATTGCAATATCATATTAAAAACGAGGATATTAGGAAAGAACTTGACATTATCAGCATCCAGAAATGCGTTAGCAGAGCTAATCTCAGGTGGTACAGTCACTTAAATAGAATGGGCGAGGAAAGATTACCAAAACAAGTGTTCTCTGCCAGGTTGGTCAGGAAAACGACCCAGAGGAAGACCAAGATATAGGTGGATTGATACGGTACAAAGTACCTTAGACTATAGAATATAAGATATGATAATGTTGGAGTCTTGACAAGTAACAGACTGACTTGGAGAAAAATTGTAGATAAGAAGTTAGTAATGATGTAAATTTTTCATGTAGTACTATCATATCCTGTACATCCCTTGAGGGTACCTGTCAGGAATTTGATGATGATGTTTAATACCACTTTCCTTCATAATTTTAATTTTAATACCACATTTCCTTCAATTCTAACTGCTGACTTGCAACTCAAATAAAGACTAAATATTGCTTTATATAACGCCATATTGACACCATATAACTGTAGCTTATTGAATAGCTTCTCTTTTCGCACCTTATCATATGCCTTTTCCAGATCTACAAAACTGAAATAGAGATCTTTTTTATATTCCCATGATTTCTCCACTATTTGTCGTAAAGTGAAGATCTAATCCTGACAGCCTCTATTTGTCTTGAATCCAGCTTGTTCTTCACCAAGCTTTTCTTCTACAATTCTTCCCAACCGTTTTTCAAGTATACTTCCATGTATCTTACCAGGAAAACACTCAGTAGGGAAATATCTCTGTAATTCTCACATTCAGTTTTATTTCTCTTTTTATATATGTATACTATGAGAGCTCTACTCCAATCATCGGGAATTCGTCCCTCTGTCCAGGCCTTCTGAACTATGCAGTGCAGCCACTGCAAGACTTTTATACCACCATTCTTCAGCATTTCTGGTTGAATATCATCTTCTCCTCCTGCCTTTCCACATTTTAAGCCTTTGATGGTTTTTTCTACTTCAAGTATGGATATGTATTGCTGACTGTATGCCTGTTGAGTGTTTTTTACCACTGTGCTATCATGGTTGTTTAATTATCAATTTCTTGAAGTAATTACTCCCTACTTCAAGGATATCTTTTTCTCCTGTTTTCATGTCACCTTATCATCTCTAACTCCTTTTACAGTACTCTTTCCTCCATTTCTAAGCTTCTTCAACAACCTCCAAAATATTTTGCCACCTTCTTGATATATATTTTCTATGTTCTTGCCAAAGTCCTCCCGTGACTTGTTTAGCTAGCTTTACACAGTGTTTAGCTTTCTTACATTTCTCTCTGTATTCTCTAAGAGCACAAGCTGACTTATTTGCCAGGAACTTTTGATATGCTTTCTTATTTTCCTTCACTGCCTCTTTAACTTCCTGTGCCCACCATGGAGTTCTGATTTTTCTATCCTTGCAGACAACCTCACCACTTGCCACTGATTCTCTGAAGTTTGGTTCCTGTTCTCAAACTCTTTCATTTCTTCTTCAATAATCTTTGTGTATTTTAGTCTACAGTTCACATCAGAAAGCTGCTCAACTTTTATTTGCTTTAAAACTTTCTTACATGTTATTTTTTCAATATGAAATTCAATTTTATTCTGCTCAAGTCTAAATAGTGATCACTTCCAATTTCAAATCCTCTGTACACTCTGGTGTCCTACACCAGGGAGAAAACATCACTATCAACAATAACATAGTCAATGAGACTTTTCTTATTCCTTGCCTCTTCTCTCCATGTGAATTTGTGCACATTTTTATGTTGGAACATGGTGTTAGTAATAACCATTCCATGTTCTGAGCAGAAATCCAACAGGTATTTTCCATTATTATTAGCTTTGCTCTTGTCTGCAAATTTTCCCAAATTATTTTTGTATGCCTGACAATCATTTCCTACTCTGCTATTTAGATCCCCAACAAGGACCAACTTTTCCCTTTTCATTGTGTCAGTTGCTTTCTCTAAAGCCTCAAAAAATTCCTGCTTTTCTACCTTAGTAGAACCTTCTGTGGGGGGGGGGGGGGATCATAGGCACAAATAAGTCTCATTGTCCAGTTCCCCATTCTGATATTTGCCCACATCACTCTACTTGAGACTGCCTGCCATTCAAGAAGATTAGCCTCATATTTAGTGTTGTATACAATGGCTACTCCTTCTTTTCTTTGATTGTCATTGCCTGAATATAACATTTTGTATTTATTGCTCAGAAGGATATGACCAGTTTTGTCTTTTTTCTTTCAGTCACCCATATTATGTCGATCTGGTACTTATCTAATTCCTCAGCTAGCTCAATTTCATTGCCATTCAGGCTTTTTATGTTGATAGTACTGATCTTAAACTCTTGTGATGTTGAGTTGGGGTGTTTTTTCAGATTTGTTCCAGTAGCTAAGTTTTCGCTGTTCACCCTGGTTCCCTGGTGAAAACAACGGGGCCTTGTTTAACCTGGCGATGCCCCAGCTGGCATGAAATTTTGTCGTGTTGTACCATCGTTTTGTAATTTTGGTTTAAGCCAATAAAAATTACAATTTGGTCAGCTAAATCCCAAATTGCCAGCCCATCCTCGTTTGTTCAGTATCCAAGTAGACACTCAACAGGGTGCACCACGAGAAGGTGAGGATTGGATATTAGTTCAGAAGACCTGGTCGGTTCTCCACATTCCTTTAAAGGCTATGTGGAGGTCTCCTCTCAGTTATACAGCTTTGACCCTTAAGCACCCCTCAATTATATTAGCATTATGAAATTTTTTATTCCATGTAAAGTTATTAATATTCTTTCTTACTTAGATATTACAGGCTCTTTTGATGGAATATTAATTTTTACAAAACTCGGATAGGGTGGTTATGGAGAAATGACATCCTATTTAAGAATATTTAGGGATAATTATTTCCAACTAATATTTATAGATAACTATTTACATATTCCTATTAACTATTTCATTAATGGCTAGAATAGTTATTAGAGAGAATAAAAAATATTTACGGATAGTTAGGGAGAAAGTGCACAATTCTTCTAACCGTTCATATTTTTCAATTTAGACATCTATCCATCCATGTGTGATATATTTTTTATCTGAATTAATTCAGAAATTGGGGTGTTTCAGTTATTCAATGCACATGTATTTTGAAAATCACTACACTTTTCCTGCATAGTAAAGACATCTAGTACGTTGCTATCATTTGCAGAGCTAGTTTAAAATTATAGGGGCAATTTTGAGTAATCGTAGTAAAGAAAATTATGTAAACACTATCATAATGATGTATATCAGCATAAACTGAATTCCTATCTGCAGCATCAATACTAGTTTTTACCTTTTCCTTCAATACTGGTATTTTATGACACTAAGAAATTTTATATTTAGTCTTCTTTACTGAAAAAAAAAAAATTAAAAGAAAAAAATATATGTATATATATATATATATATATATATATATATAGGAGGTAGATAGATAGATGCTCCCAAAGTGAAATATGTAATTAATTCTCTTGTGAACCATTCAAAAATAAACTGTAATCAGAAATTACATTATTATTATTATTATTAAGAGATACCTCCAGGCAGTCAGATACTCATTGATGGAGGCCACATACTACACATACTACACACACACACACACATACACACACACACACATCATACTTATTCTTGAATTCATTCACACTACGTGCTCTCACAACATCCAATGGCGATCCATTGCAATAATGCACCATCCTCTGAGAGAAAAATCTAACCCTCACACCTTTCTTGGCAGCCTTCATTCTCAGCTTCCAAAGATGCTCTCTCGTTCTTTCCCCACCTTCCGTAAATTGAAAAATTCCATCAATTGAAATTTTGTATGATCCTTTCAGAAGTTTGTAAGTCTTAATCAAATCACTCCCCCCCTCTTTCTCCTGTTTGCTAGTGTCTGCAGTCTACAAATTCTCAATCTG
Source organism: Typopeltis vanoorti (assembly GCF_054136105.1). Classification (NCBI taxonomy): domain Eukaryota; kingdom Metazoa; phylum Arthropoda; class Arachnida; order Uropygi; family Thelyphonidae; genus Typopeltis; species Typopeltis vanoorti. The sequence goes on along the minus strand of NC_143561.1, from coordinate 40,057,627 downwards.
TCTTCATAATCAGTATTCCACAATCCTGATATCATTTTTAACACTCCCCTTTGTACTCTCTCCAATATATCAGAATCACAGCGGAAACCAGGAGACCAGACCTGCTCACAACAGTCCAAGCGAGATCTTATCAAGGCCTAGTAAAGAGGAAAAATAACATCCTTATCTTTACATGTGAACATTCATTTCAGAATTGCAATTATCTTTTGAGTTGTATTTGCAATCTTTGACACATGGCCCCTAAACTTCAACTTCCTATCTCTTAACACTCTAAGATCCCTAACCTCATCAGTTTCTTCTAGCCTAATCCCACCAATATAATATGACATTGGATATCTAATCATGCCGAAGTGAATGACTTTACATTTACTCACATTGAACTGACACCCATTTTCCCATGCACACAATTCCCTCCTATTCAAATCATTCTGCAAGTACTGCATATCAGCAGCATTTCTGATTACCCTCCTATCTTTGCATCATCAGCAAATAGCTGTATGTCGCTTGACATATATCATTAATATATGGATTGAATAACAATATCATTAATGTATAGATTGAATAACAGTGGACCAAGCACTGATCCTGTGGTACACCACTTGTTACCTTAAACCTCCAGACTCAGATCTGCTGTATACTACTTTTTATATCTGTCAGTCAGCTATCTGCTTATCCATGCTAATATTGTATAAGCCAAACCCATTTGCTCCACTTTATGCAACAGTCTTCCATGCTGTATTTTGTCAAAAAGCCTTAGCAAAATCCAAAAGTATCATGGTGTATCCATTCCCCTGTCTAGTTCATTGGTAACACATTGTTATAGAATGTGAGCAAGTTGCTAAGACATGACCTTCACTTAGTAAACCCATGTTGTTCATTGCAAAGTAGAGATTCACTGTCAACCCATTTCTCAATGCGAGCCCTAACCAATTTTTTCAAAATCATCACCACCACCATTCCTGAGATACTAATTGGTCGATAGTTGGATACATTGGTCTTTGCACCAACCTTGTGCAATGGAATTACCATACATTCCTTCCATTCCTGTGGAATCTTCCTTGTTCTGAGACTCATATCAAACAGCCTGGTCAAAGGAATGGCCAGTTCAGCTGAACACTCTTTTAGAACACACATGTTGATATTCCATCAGTCCTCTATTGCTGAATTCTTATTCAGTTTGTGCAACAGCTCTAAAACCTCGGCCTCACACACCTGTGTTTCTTCTTCTAGTGAAGAGGTAACAGTGAGTTCAATGTTGCGTTCACCAGATTGATAGCTTTTAACAAAATGGTTACTCATTAACTGAACAACCTCTTCTGCATCAGTAACCCTCACGCCATCTGAATTTATAAGTTATTCTTTCATATTCATTCTTTCTTTCACTTGCAGCATATTGATAGAATTCTTGTGGATTGCCTTTAGTACACAGAGCCAATTTCTTTTCATACTCAGACTTTGCTGTATTTTGTCACAATAGTCACAATTGTTGTACTTTACGTACAACAGTTGTGACTATTCTAGCCTGCTGCTTATAACGTTCATAATGGACGTCATCCTTATGCAAATGATATTCCTTCCACATTGTCCTTTTCTTACAAATTTCTTGCTTAATAAGATTACACATCCATTTGACTGCTACTCTATTTATTCTTCGAACTCTTGGGACACAGTCTGATAAATTATCATTTAAGTATTGTTTAAATGCTTCCCATGCACTGTCGATATTCTTTCCATCCAGCAACTGATCCCATTCCGCTGAACTCTGTATACTCCTCAGTTGGTCATAATTTCCTGCTTTGTAGTTCAACATGTAACCTTTTCTGAATGGAACATTCATAAATGTAGTCACTTCCCAAGTGAGTTCTGCATGATCACTGTCACCAACCGAAGGCAGAATAGTTACGTCTTTAATTAAAATGCTCTTTGACACTGTAATCAAATCTAACACTCTTTGCTTTGTACGTAAAGCAAAGTTCCTTCTGTCACATGCTGCTTGAGGAGGTTGTCCCACAACAGCTCAATAAATGCATTTTCGTTCTTCTCATGAGATTCTACTGCTACCCAATCAATATTTGGATAATTAAAGTCTCCCATTATGATTGCTCTTTTCGTGCTCATCTTTACTATTTGGTAATGCATTTCTTCATCACTAGCAACCGATCCACCAAGTCTGTAACAACACCCCACTATGCAATTGATCTTGTTAGAGATTCCACCTCACACCAGATGGCTTCAAACTCACTCCCACATGAAATATTGTTAGTAGTAGTACTACAATCATAGGACTCAACTCTAACTGGATTCAAGTCATCTGATATCATTAGCAGCACACCCCCCTGCTCTCTATCCTTCCTAAAAATACTGTACCCTTGACACTCGATACCACTTAGTATTTCTGATTCTGATAGCCAGGTCTCACTAATACCTACAATTTGAGGTTGCAACATATTGACTAAGGCGATAAACTCTATCCCTTTCTTTCTGATACTCCTAGCATTCGTGTACAGACATAATAATCTACCTGCTTGTTCTTTTGTATTGTCTTGTCTGCAGTCTGTCTGACACAGTTGGACAACTCACAGATCTCTGTTCTCTAATGCCTTACACATGTAAACATCTTTGCACACATTTGATGGGTCCGAATCAGACGAACACAAACTTGAAATCGTTCTCTCCTCGTCAAAATTTCCATGACAAAGCCCTTCACGTCATTAACACAGTTATATAACATTTTCGCACTTACACTCTCATTTACACAATTCCTCTCGTGATAATTTAGTTCACCTGACTTTCTGTGTTAGGTCTCATACCAGTTATTGGTTTTTTCCATACTCCTGATACCAAACACACTCTGGTGTAGGCCGTCCCTCTTATACAAATCCAGTCTTCCATCAAACTCACTCCACACATTCAAACACTCGCATCCATTCCTTCTACACAGCCTACACATAGAATTGTTTGCCATCATAGCCCTTCTACTTAATTCATTTTTATCATAGTGCCGTAAAATACTAATGATTTTCACTTTCTCACTCTTCACTCTCTCGCCTCTTCCAACAACCCTTTCATGTCCTCTCTCATACTGACTTTACAGCCGTGTTATAAATAACTATTTTAATTTCCCACTTTCTCACTCTTCACTCTCTCGCCTCTTCCAACAACCCTTTCATGTCCTCTCTCATACCGACTTTACAGCCGTGTTATAAATAACTATTTTAATTTCCCAACGTTTCAACCTTCATATTAAGGTCATCATCTGGAGTCTATACAAATATACAAGGTCAAGCTGAGTTACATTTCACACAATAAGCTAAAGAAACAATGATTTGATCACCAGTTATTCTACTGGCATGACCTCTACCTCTAGTGAAAAATACAGATAAAATTATTATTAGTTAATTATTTAATTAATTTGTTGGCTGTGTTTTGCCATACAAAATAACCAGAACATAATACACGCGCAAAGAGCACCGTGATATCTGGAGGGAATTTGTTCTGTAAAAGATGGATTGTGTCATTGATTGGGACATTCGTAAAGAGGGCAGAGATGTCAAAACTGACTAATTAATCATATTTTTCTAATGTAATGTCTTTGATTATGTTTATGAAGTGTTGTGTGTAGGTAAAAAGCAAAACGCTTTCTACCTACAAAAAGAAGGCACAGCCATGGGCTCGCCGTTATTCCCCCCACCCCAATTGCTAACTTTTATATGGAACATTTTGAGCAACATGCTCTGGATTCCTCTCCTTTAAAACCCAAAGTCTGACTTAGATACGTTGACGATGCTTTTGTGATCTGTTCCCATCACTGCCAGAAAATAGACACTTTCCTAGCCAGCTAAACAAACAACACAAAGCATACAGTTCACAATTGAGATTGAAAAAACAGCACACGTTTCCATTTCTAGATACACTTGTCACACGTCTCTTCCTTCTGGCAGTCTTTCCTTCACTGTTTACCAGAAACCGACACATACTGGTCAATATATACACATAAACTCCTATCACTGCCCAACACAAAAACTAGGTGTCATTAATACTCTAAAAAAACAGGGCTCTGAAGATCTGCTCCAATGAACAAGCACTGAAAGACGAATTTAAAGTTATCAGCAATACTTTTCTAAAAAATGGTTACAGCCAAAACACTATTAACAAAATTCTCTGCAAGACCTCAATCAAAAAACAGAGATAAACCAGACTACAATAAAACCATAACCATTCCTTACATTAAAGGGACATCAGATAAAATAAACAGAATACTACAGAAATACAACCTCAAAGCCACCTTTAAACCTCCTGCAAAATTAAAAAGCTTACTTAACTCATCCAAAGACCCACTCTCTCCGTTGGCCCACTCTGAAGTATACCATATTTATTGCACCTGTAATCTACCATATATAGGGAAAACAGGATGCAGAAATCCTATCAAACAAAAGGAATGTAAACGACACATAAAATATACTAACTATGGTGAAGCTGGCCTTTCTGATTTGATTGACTGGAAAAGCATCAGTTGTTTACATCATACCAAAACATGGTATGAACACAAATTTAAGGAAGTCTATGAGATTCTTATCAACCACCCCAATTTGATCAATAATGATAGTCAAAAAATCCCAAACATATGGAAGGCACATATTCTACCCACGGAACCTTTCACCTTAAGAGTTAACTATAAACAGGACTGTAGATAATCCAGAATCCTAAATCTAAAATAACAATTGTAATGTTAAAAATAGGACATCATTGTTACTGTAAGAAAACTATCTATAAGACAGAATGTTTCTCTCATGTTATCTTAAATAGAATTTAGCTTTGATGTAGTTTCTAAATAATTAATTTGTAATTTTATCTGTATTTTTTTTTTTTTTTCACTAGAGATCATGCCAGTAGAATAACTGGTGATAAAATCATTGTTTCTTTAGTTTACTGTGTGAAATGTAACTCAGCTTGTCCTTGTATATTTGTATATACTCCAGATGATGACCTTAATATGACAGTCAAAACGTTGGGAAATTAAAATAGTTATTTATAACACGGTTGTAAAGTCCATAATTTCTAAAATGAATCCTGACAACCATGCAACGCTAAAAGAAAGTTTCTCGTACTGAACTTATCGGCAGTTAAATCGTTCGTACCTACCACAACTATGATTTCATTTACTTTTCTTTTCTGTTTTTGAATTGCTTGTGTTATATTTTTAATTTTCACTCCAGGAAAACTCGACATTATAACTATCTCATCTATAGCATGTTTTATTATAGAGTCACCATACCAAATAACTTCTTTCTTTTTACCAACAACGTCACATACCTGATTTCCATTATTTCCTGACTTACCTGTTTCCTTGCTTTGTTGTTTCTTATTTTCCTGTTAATTTTTCTTTTTTTCCCTATGCTCATTTAAACATCAACTTTTTCAATTCCCGCGTCGTCTCTCTGATGATCTGCTTTAACTTCGCTATTTTGGCGGTTAACTGATTTTCGCTAACCTCCTCCATGTGTACAATAACCTCGTTAACAGAGCTAACCTTCTTGTTCTCGTCTGCGGTGCTTTTTTTTTTTTTTAGCATTATATTTCTTGCCCATTTTTGGCAGCATGTTAAACGTATGCTAAATATTGAAATATCTTAATTCTTAATAAAATATGTGATAAAATACTAAATACACTATAAAACACTAAAATCTACACTAGTATACTACAAAACACTAATTTTCTAAGGGAAAACACAATAAAAACAGAAGTCACCAGCTTTATAGGAGCAACTAAATTCAGAATTTAGTTGCTCTAAATTCTCCTAAAAAACTAAATTCACCGACCAATCACTATGTTAACAATCATGTCATTAACAACCGACTAGATAGCATATCCTCTCCTACCAACGAGCTCTAGATTCGAAACTGTTTGTAATTGTTATTAGGTGAGATGAATTTCTTCGTCTGAAAATACTGGCACTGGAGTTAAAGGTAAAGACTATTATTGCAGCCGCAGATGGCAATTTAGTTTATGCTGATTTACATCATTGTGATAGCATTTACGTGATTTTATTATCATTTTCTTTAATGTAATTACTCAAAAGTGCACCTATGATCTTAAACTAGCTCTGTAAACAATAACAGCATACACATATCTTTCCTATGTAGGAAAAGTGGAATCATTTTCAAAATACACCTATCTTCAATAACTGAAACACCTCATCTTCTAATTAGTTCAGATAATATATATATATATATATATACATACATCACTCACACACACATCTAGATGGGTGTCTAAGTGTGCATGAAAATATTGAACAGTTTGCAGAATAAATATTCTTAAATATGGTGCCCTTTCTCCCTAAACCATCCTATTCCAGTTTTGTAAATATTAATATTCCATCAGCAGAATCTGTAGTATCTAAGTAAGAAAGAATATTTACAACTTTTTAAGACAAAACAGAAATTAGGAAACTCACCGATCAATAAAATATTACTTTCACTGTATCAGAATAAAAATATTATAAAATCTAATTAAAATCTAAATAAATAATACATAAAAAAGCTATATTTTGTGAAATTTATCTTGCACTGCATTTACTTTTCATATATCGGTATCATTTCAATTTTCTAGCAAATAACATTTTCAGCGAATTTTTTCTGCAGTGAATTTTCCCTGTGATGAATTGTCCATGAACCTATATACTATATGGGGACTATATATTATATTGAAAAATTTAAGTTTGACTCTCTACTGGTTTCATGGATGTTTGTGTGTTATATTATACTTATAAAGGATGAAATAAAAAACTATATTGTTATTACATTGACTGGATTTTGCAACAAGTAAGCTGACAGTTTCAGCAGTACAGAATATTTGAAATTCTGTTTTGTCAATACTTTTGCACACGCGTGTGATATCATTAATTATTATGATGACTAGAGAAGTGATGTATAGGATCCAAGAAGATCTGCTTGTGCCAGGTTTTTTTTTATGAAAGATTATCAAAACTGATGTAGGATCATACTTTCTTTGTTGTTACAGTGATTATGGTTTTTTAAAATTTCCAGTGATTCTTTGAATGCTCTGACAAAGAAATTATAATTAATGTATGCTGCCATAGTGCATGATGTTTTTTCTCTGTTGTGAAAAAATGATCTGGTATCCCTCATTCACCATGATATTGAGTGGTGAATGAGGAAATTTGGGAAAAGCAAAGGAGAACCAAATTCTTGTTTACTGAGCAGAAAGACTTCTTAAAGCAGCACCTTGAGATGTCTGTGAGGAATCGATACCACTGCTCTGTATTCCCATTTTTTCTGTTCATCTGTTTGTCTAGGATGTATTACCCTATTTCATATAGTTTTTATAATATCAGTTTTTTTTTTTTTTTTTTTTTTGTGTGTGTGTGAGATGATGATTATAGGATTTTTGGTTTTTTGTAGACTGAATAGTTAATGTTTATACTGTTTATAGACACTCCAGGAGAGTGTCTAGAAAAGAAAAAAAAAGCACGATCTGTTCTTTTATAATTTAATGGTGAACTTTATGCTGGGATGAATGTTGTTAAGATAATTGACAAAGTACTCTAATTGTTTTGTCAGGACAGGCCATATGATGAATAAATACATCATCACCACAGAATAGCCAAAATATGATCATGATTTGCAGTCCTGTAGGTTAACTTTTTCACACTATTCCATAAATGTTTTTACTAAAAGTGAAGATGCCACAAGCCCACTGCTAGGTCTCCTTTTTTGCATGTAGGATTTCTCTTGGAAGAATGTGTTGATGTAGTGTTCAAATATCGTCATAGTGTCTGGTGGCATCCCAACTCAACATCAGCAGAGCTCAAGATTTGTACTATCAACATACGAAGCATGAGTGGAAAAGAAGTGGACTGAAACAAAGAAGTCAAAAGCAGGTGAGATCTTTCTAAGTAACAAATACAAAATGTTATATTCTGGCAACAACAATCAGGGAAAAGAAGGAGTAGCTATAGTGTTAAATGCTAAATACAAGGATAATCTTCTTGAATTACAGGCAATATCAAAGTGATGTGGGCAAATGTCAAAATGGGAACTGGACAATGAGACTTATTTGTGCCTATGGTCTCATGGGAGGTTCTACTAAGGAAGAAATGAAGGAACTTTTTGGCACATTAAAGCAGCTGACTGAATGAAGAAGGAAAAGTTTGTCCTTGTTGGAGATCTAAACAGTGGATACAATAAATAAGTAGATAGATTCAGTAGATACAAACAATAATAAGTGCCTGCTGGATTTTTGTTCAGGATATGGATTAGTTATTATTAACACTATATTCAGCAAATGTATACAAAATCACATGGAGAGAAGATGCAAGGAATAAGAAAAGGCATTGAGTATGTTATTGGTGATGGCTATGTTTTTCCACTGGTTCAGGACACGAGTCTACAGGGGATTTGAAATAGGAAGTGATCACTGTTTGGTTTTTAGCAGGATAAAATTGAATCTCATATTGAAAATAAGACTAATTTGAAAACAAATCAAAATTTGAGTAGCTTTCTGAGGTCAACTGTAGTCTCAAATTTACAAACATCATTCAAAAAAAAAAACTGAAAGAATTTGAAAACAAGAACCAAACCTTGGAGATCCAGTGGCAAATCCTGAAGAAAGTATTGATTGATTGATTCAACGAGAGAGGATATCAAAATCAAAACTCAATGGTGGACTTAAGACATTAAGGAGGCAGTTAAGAAGAGAAGAACATATTGTAAAATATAAGAACAAAGAAAATAAATGAATTTTTAATGGCACATGTAACATAATAATGTTTATTATACACATGTATTCAGAAGAATATAATAATTCTATAATTTTATCAAAAACTAACTCGTCATCATCAATGCATCAGCATAATCACAAGAACTAGAATTTTAATCCTATTTATGGAGCTGAGTCATGTGTTGGGCTTTAATTGTAATCTCATTTTATTGTAACCACCGACTAGATGGCATCTGACATGTGGCTTGGCTCTGTAAATAGGATTAACATTCTTTGCTCTAGCTTCACTTTGTGATTATGCTGATGCACTGATGATGACAACCGGTTAGTTTCTGTTCAAAATATTTGTAGTAATAAAATTATAAAATTATTATATTCTTGTGAATATATGTCTAATAAACATAGAAAATAAATATCGAAACAATAGCAAAATATTCTGGAGACTATAGAAAAAGCTTAAAAATGGAGGAAAAAGTATGGTAAAAGGAATCTAAGATGATAATGCTGAAGGGAAAACTGAAATAAAAATATTCTGGATGCCTGGAGTAATTACTTTGAAATATTTTATAATTCAATATTTGAATTATAAAAAGCCATAAAAAACCTGAGATGTGGAAAGGCAGCTGGAGTAGATAATATTTGACTAGAAATGCTCAAGTATGGAGGTATAAAAGTTTGACAGTGGCAGCACAGCATAATTCAGAAAGCCTGCTAATAGGATGAAATTTCAGATGATTGGAGTAAAAGCTCTCTTAGTACCTATCTATAAAAAGGGAAATAAAACTGAATGTAAGAATTACAGAGGTATTTCCCTACTGAGATTCTCTACCAGTAAGATTTATTTAAGTATACTTGAGAAATGGATAAGAAAAATTATGAACATGCAGCTTTGTGAAGAACAAGCTGGATTTAGGTCAAATAGAGGTTGTCAGGATCAGATTTTCACTTTAAGACAAATAGTTGATTAATTTAGAGGAAAATTGTTTATTAGAAGTTAGTAATGGTTTAGCTTTTTCATGTTGTACTATCATGATATCCTGTTCGCCCATTGAGGATATATATCAGGAATTGGTTGATGATGATGTGTCTGGTGGCAGTAATTCTTGTAGTAGTCCTATGGTTTCCATTTGAGGTATATTAGTGAACAGGTTCATGATGATAATTCTAGGAACTAGTGGATATCTAGAAGCGAGACAATTCTTGGTATTCTCTGGTCAGTTTAGGTCTTTAAGGAAATTGTTAGTTATATTGTGTGCATGACATGTGGATTGTTATCCGAGTACATTGCAAGTATTTGTGTTGTGTCACTGAGTGACTTCTGCATTTTGCAGAATTGCTTCTACCCTTGGGGTTTACACAACCACAAGGATAGGTCATCACACTTAACAGATTGGATGATATACTCTAAAGACTGTTCTTCTGGCAGTTGCAATTGCCCAGGCACACCCATCTGATTTAAAGAATTTATATTGTGATATGCCGGCCTGGTTGGCCGAGTGGTTAGTGTATCTGCTCTCCAGCCAAGAGGCTGCAGGTTTGAATCCCTCATAGGCATGAATGTTTGTGACACTCTCCCAATTGGGTCTACTATTTCCATGGTGAAGTAGTTGGCTCAAAACTTCCCGCAGTGGGAGAGGCCTTCATCCTGCAATAGGCTGTTCATACTGTGATATATCACTAAATACCACAGTTTTCCAACATTCTGCTATTCAGTGACAGTGAGCCCTGCACTACATGAGCTAGTGCAGGGCTCACTGTCTACTACTCCATAACAAAGATGTACTAGGATTATGTTTGCCTTGAACACAGCTACCTCTTAATGAAAATCAAGGCTAGGAAATTGGATACATAATGTTCTAACACAAATCTCTATAGTCATGGATTTTCTCATTAACAGAATCTACTGATGTATGATAGTGCAGAAATGTCACTTAATGTATTCTTCTGCCTCTATATTGTTTGGATTTCTTTTCACTATCACATTTTCATCTTTCAGTTGTGTCACATAGTTGATCGCAGATGTGCTCAAATTGTGCTGCAATTATGTAGCACTAATTGATGACTGACTGATATAGGCATTTAATAGCACCTCATTAGATGTACATTAATTTCAAGCCACTCATTTTTAGTATTGCAGTCATTTAGCATTCATTTGTTTCACTTTGTATGTTGCCATGCCACATGGTAAGTCACTGGTATGCAGGGTTGGAAAATGGAAGGGTATCTGCATAAATTTTGCAGTATAGTGTATGTATAACCATATGTTATTTATCTTTATTTGTGAATGCATTAATGTATAATTGTTTTTGTTTGTCTTATTTTTTTATAGACCAAACAGCTTAACTACTGCTTCACTCTATTCTTTAACATATTCAGAGAAGGAATGGTTAGACAATTGTGGATTTCTATATCAAGTAAGTAAAAAAAAAAATCCTTTAATTTTAGAATATGTTGATGAATTTATTTATTTTTAATAAGTAATTTAAATTAGTACTTTTTTACCCCAAATCCTGACATGGAGATGAAGGGTTTTTCATCCTGCAAAACAGGCAAATCGGCCATAAGAACACATACACAATTAACAGACATAATACACTGGTCTCATACTCTGAGCTGCTTCAGCCATAAATCCAAACCACCAACAAACCAACTCCAGATCCATCCAGTATCTTAATATATTAAGTTCAGTGACCTTTCATGGCCAAGTATTTTTGTTTTAATATGGTATAGTGCCAGAAAAAAAAAAACAGTACTGAATTTCAACACTCCCTTCAGTACACATGCTATGAGATATGCTGTTCGACTGCATGCACATTAATAGAGAGCATGTGTAGAGTCTATGCCATTACATTTAGCTGTAGCAACAGTGTTGATGTTCGAAAAAAGGACATTTATTGTTGAGCATTATTTTTGTTCATACGAAGTTGGTAGAGCAAATGATCCAAGTCTATGACATGTTTGTGAGCAGTTTTTTCTTAAGCATGCCCCAGGCAATAGTGTCATCATTGCTTTATTTATTATGCTGCACGGCAGGAATACTGTGCATGTGCGCTAGCCAATTTTGATGAAGATCCGTCCTTTCTTCATAATGTCTGATTCTCGAATGCAGTGCATTTCCATCTAAGTGGTCATGAAAACAGATGAACCTACAGGTTCTTGGTTTCTCGAGACCTGGATTTGTCTAAGAGAAATCTCTTAGACAAGGATGTACATTATTCATTATCTCTTCATTATCACACATCCTGCATAATATGGATCATATTATGCAGGAAAGCAGTATTAAACCTGATATCAAAATTGGAGATGTTGATCTCAGCTCTCTACTTTATGTAGATGATATTATACTTTTAAATAAATCCAGTACAAGTCTGCAAGATTCCCTGACTAAATTGAATAATTGTTGTAATAGTGAGGGGGGGGACCACAATCATACCAGGCGCATCCCCCGGGTGGCGGATGGGGGAAACCCAAACGGGTTGCTCTGAATAAATAATAAAGAGCCGTGGACCAAAGGATGTAGCAGAGGCATGGCAAGCTGGCTACATTATTATGCCAGTAACTTTCATGAGCAGGAGAAAGTCTACAAACCGAGATAGTGCTACTGCGTACTGGACAACCAACGTGCCTACTCGAAGACCACATAGAGTAGGTGAGAAATCAGCAATGTGGTCAATCAAGGATGTGAAACATGTAGCTACCCTCAACATAAGATCACTATACCAACCTGGAAAATTGCAATTAGTCCAGGAAAATTTAAAAAGACTGAAATGGAGTATTTTAGGTTTATCAGAGACACATTGGTGCGGAGATGGATTCATGGATTTACCAGAAGAAAGACTGTACTTCTCAGGAAGAAAAGATAACATACACAGAGAAGGCGTTGCATTATTAATTGAAAAGAAACTTACACACTCAGTAATTGAAATAAACCCAGTGTCTCCTAGAATAATCACAGCCAAACTTCAAGCAAAAGAAAAATAATCCAAATATATGCATCAGACAGTAACCATTCAGAGGAAGAAATAGAAAATTTCTATGAAGAACTACAACAGGAAATAGATAATCCCAAAAATAGAGAACTCATGATAGTGATGGGAGATTTTAATGTTAAAATAGGACAGTTCACAGCAGACAAAAAAGATGTGATGGGGAAATTTGGATACGGAGAGCTTAACGACAGAGGAGAACAATTACTCCAAATCTGTAAAGCAAACGATCTAATGATTACAAACACATTGTTCTATCAACACCCTAATAATAAATATACATGGACATCCCAAGATGGTAATATAAAGAACTGCATAGACTATATCATCATAAACAAACAATGGAAAAGATCAGTAAATAATGTACGAACATTAAGAAGTTTTGATTTTGACACTGACCACGAAATATTAACTGCCAAAGTGAAGATAAAATTCAACAGGAAAAACAATATCAGAAAAGAAGAAAACATCAACCTATCAAAACTAAAAGATAGCTCAAGCAGAAGTCGATTTTTAGAACAGATGTGCTTGAAATTAAAACCCTCCATCTTCCAGAACAGCGGAAAATACTGGGAAGAAGGAAAAGAAACAGTGTTATCAATTGCAAAAGACACTCTAGGTTCCAAACCCAAAATAAACAAACAGTGGATAACCCAAGAAATCATAGCTACCATAGAAGAGAAAAGAGAGGCCAAGATACTTGTAAACCAACAAAACAATGAAGAGAATAGAGAAAAATACAGAGCACTAAAAAATAAAGTTGATAACCTATGCAAAAATGCCAAAGAAAAAGGTTAGAAGAAAAAGCTAAGAAATGCCAAGAAGCATACCAACAAAACAATCTAAAAGTCTTCTATGATACTGTAAGAGAAATTACAAAGGAATTCTCAGCAAAAGCAGTAACAATGATAAACAACAATATGACTGAAACCAGAAATATTGAATATATAAGAAAAAGCTGGTCAAACCATTTTAAGACTATCTTCCACCAAAGAAACAAAACTACAATGCCAACAATAGAAGAAAATAATGATCACCCAAAAATTTTACAAGAAGTTAGATACGCAATAAAACAGATGAAAAACAATAAAGCACCAGGCATTGATACTATCCCTACTGAAGTGTGGTCGTATGGAGGCAGCATATCAATAGAATATTTAACAACCCTATTCAATAAAATACTACAAACAGGAGAGATCCCAGATGACTGGAGAAGTGGAAAGATCATCCCAATATACAAGAAAGGAGACAAAAGAGACTGCAGAAATTACAGACAAATCAATTTACTCCCTCACATCTATAAAATATTCATAAGAATTATACAAAATAGATTAAAAAACACCTATGAAGAAATGATAGGCATAGAACAATCTGGTTTCTGAGGAAACTATTCAACAATAGACCAAATTTTCACATTGTACCAACTAGCAGAACTCAGCTGGGAAGACCATAAAGAACTATATTGTTGTTTTGTGGACTTTAAACAAGCTTTCAATAACATCAACAGAGAAATCCTTCTTAAAATTCTGCTAGAAAAAGCAATAGACAAATATATAATACAGTTTCTGATAAAATATTACTCTAAGACAAATGCAATAATTAAAAAGGACACACTCACAACAGAACCCATAGAGATCCAAAAAGGAGTAATTCAAGGATGCCCATTATCCCCATGCCTATTCAACATATATCTAGAAGAAGTTATAAAGAAGGCAAAATGAGCCTGGAATCAATGTCAATGGTTTAAACATAAATAATATCAAATATGCAGGTGATCTCGTCCTTCTTGCAAGAACCCCAAATGAACTACAAAAGTTGATCAACAAGCTAAACGAAACCTGTAAAACATATGACATTACAATAAATATACAAAAGACAAAAGTGATGAAAATAGGGAGGAACGGAACTACCATCTCAGCCACCCTAAACGGAGAACAAGTAGACCATTTCATATACCTTGGATCAAAACTAACAGAAACAATAGATGAACTCAAAACAATCAAACACAGAATAGCGATAGGATGGACCACCATGGGAAAATTACAGAAAATCTGGAAAACAAACAAGATATCTAAGCAAGCCAAAATCAAATTGTATGAAGCAATAATTATACCAACAGTCATCTATGGAGCAGAAGCATGGACAGTTAAAAAAAGAGAGGAGAAAAAACTGCTGGCATTTGAAATGAAATGCTTAAGAAAAATAAATAGAACAAGTTGGATAAAAAGAAAACAAACATCACAGTCAGACAAGAACTATTGTATAAACAGACAATAATAGAAAAAATTAGAAAACAACAACTGAGATGGTTTGGAACACTGTATGCATGGATGCAGACAGACTTCCTAACATCCTAATCAATACTTTTCCAACTGAAAAAGGAAGACCCAGAAGACCAAGAATTACCTGGCTGAAATTAATAAAGAATATCTCGGGATGCAGAACATATAAGGAACTTTTTCGAACAGCAAGGAATAGAGAAGACTGGAAGATCCTGCTCAAGAGAAGACTCAACCCGTCTTAGACAGAAGAGAAGAGTTGTAATAGATATGGTATGAAGGTCAGCAGTAACAAGACAAAGACAATGAAAATAGGCATAAGCATTGAAAATATTAACTGCATTGTGAATGGAGAACCTATAGAACAAGTAAAACGTTTTAGCTACTTAAGCACGATTTAGTGAAGATGGTAAATTCATTATCATCATCAAATTCCTGCCATGTACCCTCAAGGGGTGTACAGGATATGATAGTACTACATGAAAAAAATTATATCGTTATTAATTTCCTATCTACAATTTTCCTCCAAATCAGCCTGTTACTTGTCAACACTCCAACATTATCAGATCTTATATTTCTATTGTCTAAAGCACTTTGTACCGTATCAATCCACCTATATCTTGGTCTTCCTCTGGGTCGTTTTGCTGCCAACCTGGCAGAGAACACTTGTTTTGCTAATCTTTCCTCGCCCATTCTGTTTAAGTGACCATACCACCTGAGATTAGCTCTGCTAACGCATTCCTGGATGCTGACAATGCCAAGTTCTTTCCTAATATCCTCGTTTTTAATATGATACTGCCATTGATGCCATTTGTTCACGCCTATAATCTTTCTCAGGACTCTCATATCTGTGGTCTCTAGTCATTGGTCAAGTGTTTTACTTCTGACCCAGCTCTCAGATCCATAAGTTAAAACTGGTTTGAACACTGTCTTGTATACATTTAGTGTTCCAACTAATTTCTCTCTTATTCCATATGAATTTATTCAATTGACTTCCCACCATACCAGCTTTGCTGATATGGTGGGAAGTCAATTGAAGCTGATTCTGTTGTCTATTTCTATATTTAATTTACCATCTTCACTAAAAATCGTGCCTAAATAGCTGAAATGTTTTACTTGTTCCACAGGTTCTCCATTCACAACACAGTCGACATTTTCAGTGATTCTGCCTATTTTCATTGTCTTTGTCTTTTTATTGCTGACCTTCATACCATATCTATTACAACAGCTATTCAATTTAGTCAGAGAATCTTGCAGACTTGTAGCGGATTTATTTAGAAGTATAACATCATCTGCATAAAGCAAAGAGCTGACATTAACATCTCCAATTTTGATATTATGTTTAACACCACTTTCCTTCATAATGTGATCCATATAGATAATGAATAACAGAGGGGATAATGTACATCCTTGTCTCACACCAGATTTAACATCAAACCATCTTTCTGTACTTTCTTCAATTCTAACTGCTGACTTACAACTCAAATAAAGACTAAGTATTGCTTGATATAATGCACCATTGACACCATATAACTGCAGCGTATTGAATAGCTTCTCTCTTGGCACCTTGTCATATGCCTTTTCCAGATCGACAAAACTTAAATACAGATCTTTGTTATATTCCCATGCTTTCTCGACTATTTGTCGTAAAGTGAAGATCTGATCCTGACAGCCTCTATTTGGCCTGAATCCAGCTTGTTCTTCACCAAGCTTTTCTTCCACAATTCTTCTCAACCGTTTCTCAAGTATACTTGCATAGATCTTGCCAGGAACACTCAGTAGGGAAATACCTCTGTAATTCTCACATTCAGTTTTATTTCCCTTTTTATATATGGGTACTATGAGAGCTCTACTCCAATCATTGGGAATTCGTCCCTCTGTCCAGGCTTTCTGAACTATGCAGTGCAGCCACTGTAAGACTCTTATACCACCATACTTCAGCATTTCTGGTCGAATATCATCTACTCCTGCTGCCTTTCCACATTTCAAGCCTTTGATGGCTTTTTCTACTTCAAGTATGGATATGTATTCCTGACTGCATGCCTGGTCAATGTTTTTTACCACTGTGCTGTCATCACTGCTTGTTTCATTTAGTAATTTTTCAAAGTAATTACTCCATACTTCAAGGATATCTTTTTCTCCCTTTTTCATGTCACCTTTATCATCTCTAATTCCTTTTATAGCACTCTTTCCTCCATTCTTAAGCTTCTTCAACAACCTCCAGAATATTTTGCCACCTTCTTGATATTTATTTTCTGTATTCTTGCCAAAGTCCTCCCATGACTTTTATTTAGCTAGTTTTACACAGTGTTTAGCATTCTTGCATTTGTCTCTATATTCTCTAAGAGCACAAGCTGACTTATTTGACAGGAACTTTTGATATGCTTTCTTCTTTTCCTTCACTGCCTCTTTAACTTTCTGTGTCCACCAGGGAGTTCTGATTTTTTTATCCTTACAGACAACCTCACCACATGCCTCTCTGGCAGAATCAATCAATGTTTTCTTCAGAGTTTGCCACTGAATCTCCAAGGTTTGATTCCTGTTCTCAAACTCTTTCATTTTTTCTTCAATAATCTTTGTGTATTTTAGTCTACAGCTCACATCTGAGAGCTGCTCAACTTTTATTCGCTTTAAAACTTTCTTACATGTTATTCTTTTCAATATGAAATTCAATTTTATCCTGTTCAAGACTAAATAGTGATCACTTCCAATTTCAAATCCTCTGTACACTCTGGTGTCCTGCACCAGGGAGAAAACAAATAAGTCTCATTGTCCAGTTCCCCATTCTCATATTTGCCCACATTACTCTACTTGAGACTGACTGCCATTCAAGAAGATTAGCCTCGTATTTTGTGTTGAATACTATGGCTACTCCTTCTTTTCCTTGATTGTCATTGCCTGAATATAATATTTTGTATTTATTGCTCAGAAAGATCTCACCAGTTTTGGTCTTTTTTGTTTCAGTCACCCATATTATGTCGATCTGGTACTTATCTAATTCCTCAGCTAGCTCCATTTCTTTGCCATTCAGGCTTCTTACGTTGATAGTACCGATCTTTAACTCTGGTGATTTT
This sequence comes from Typopeltis vanoorti, assembly GCF_054136105.1. NCBI lineage: Eukaryota > Metazoa > Arthropoda > Arachnida > Uropygi > Thelyphonidae > Typopeltis > Typopeltis vanoorti. The sequence goes on along the minus strand of NC_143561.1, from coordinate 40,039,546 downwards.
GAGTTGGGGTGTGTTTTCAGATTTATTCTAGTAGCTGACTTTTCACTGTTCACCCTGGTTCCCTGGCAAAAACAATGGGGACCTTGTTTAACCGGGCGATGCCCCAGCTGGCATGAAATTTTACCATGTTGTACCATCATTTTGTGTTTTGGTTTAAGCCAATAAGAATACAATTTGGTCTGCTAAATCCCAAATTGCCAGCCCATCCTCGTCTGTTCAGTATCCAAGTAGATACCCAACAGGGTGCACCACGAGAAGGTGATGATTGGACATTAGATCAGAAGCCCTGGTCGGTTCTCCGCATTCCTTTAAAGGCTATGTGGAGGTCTCCTCTCAGTTATACAGCTTTGACCCTTAAGCACCCCCAGATGGTAAATTAAATATGGAAATAGACAACAGAATCAACAAAGTCGGTACGGTAGGAAGTCAACTGAATAAATTTATATGGAATAAGAGAGAAATTAGTCCAAACACTAAATTATATACAAGACAGTGTTCAAACCTATTTTAACTTATGGATCTGTGAGCTGGGTTAGAAATAAAACATTTCACCAAAGACTAGAGACCACAGATATGAGAGTCCAGGGAAAGATTAGGGGTGTGAATATATGGCATCAATAGCAATATCATATTAAAAACGAGGATATTAGGAAAGAACCTTGACATTGTTGGCATTCAGGAATGTATTAGCAGAGCTAATCTCAGGTGGTATGGTCATTTAAACAGAATGTGAAAGGAAAGATTAACAAAACAAGTGTTCTCTGCCAGGTTGGCAGGAAAAAGACCCAGAGGAAGATCAAGATATATGTGGATTTATGCAGTAAAAAGTGCCTTAGAAGACAGAAATATAAGATATGATAATGTTTAGGGTCTTGACAGATAAGAGACTGATTTGTGGAAAATTATTGATGGGAAGTTAACAACGATGTAAGTTTTTCATGTTTTAAGATATTATGTTAGTATCCTGTATGCCCTTGAGGGTACATGTCAAGAATTTGATGATGAAACCTCTTCACAGCTAGAGGGTCACCATGTGGTATGTGCTTTCTGGCCATGGCATAATTGGGCCCTATTTCATTGATGAGGGTAGTGTAATCAGGACCTTGAATAGCAAATGCTATATTGAGATTGTATTGGTTCCATTCACCCAAGATTTGCATAGAATGTTTTGTGCAAAAAAAGCATTCCATTTTGTGCACAGGTATTCCAACAGGACGGAGCAACCTGTCACACATCATTTGGTTCTAAAGCCTATTTATCAGAACACTTTCCCAGGAGGTGCAGTTCACTGTTCACAGAACTCCCCCTACCTTTCTGACCTGATGTCCAATCCTGTCGTTTTCATGGTGTATCCTGTTAGGCATCTACCTGGGGCTGGCAGTATGTGATTTAGCCAACGAAATCATATTCTTCTTGGCTTAAACCATAGTGCAAAATGATGGTACAACGTGATGCTGTACAATGTGCCATTGTAGTGCAATTAGAAGAACAGTGGAACATTGCACTCTTCAATTGGAAAAGACCTGGGTTTGATTCTCATCGTGATGAGGGGGGGGATCCTTATATGGGCTTTTTCGATTGAAGATGAGTTAATCTCATATGGAGGTAGCGGGGGTTTTTTCTCTTGGAAGCGCTGGTTTTTATCCTACATACAGACAAATCAGCCTTCAGAACACATGCAATTTACAGACAAAAAAATACTGTTGTTGGTGATGATGATGATGAGCAGTAGATGGTGTTAGTGTCATAGTTGGAGAATTAAGTAGTAGTGGAGAGGGTGAGATGTATTTAGTGAATATTATTATTACGTGAAACTTCCAGTGAGTTCTTGGACTCCCTGGAAGTTTCATGCAGTAATAATGACCGAATTTCATGCTGGCTGGAGCATCACCCAGTTTAACAATGGTCCAATTGTTTTCGCCAGAGCAAACAGTGAAATTCAGCTACTGGACCAAATCCCAGAAACACATCCCAATTTAACATCAACAGAGTTCAAGATTAATATTATCAACATAAGTAGCTTCAATGAGGGAAAGAAATGGAACTAGCAGAAGAATTGGATAAGTACCAGATTGACATAGTAAGTGTGACTAAAACAAAGAAGACAAAACAGGTGAGATATTTTTAAGCAACAAATACAAAATGTTGTATTCAGGAATAACAAGCAGAGAAAAAGAGTGGTATAGTATTCTGATATAGTGGTATAGTATAGTATGTTGGAGATTTAAACAGCAGAGTAGGAAATAGATTACCAGACATGCAGAAATGTTTTGAAAAAATTTGGAGAAAAGAGCAAAGTTAATAATAATGGTAAGTACCTGTTGAATTTCTTCTCAGTACATGGACTAGTTATTACTAACACAATGTTCCAACTTAAAAACATGCACAAATTCACATGGAGAGAAGATGCAAGAAATAAGAAAAGTCTCATTGATTATGTTACTATGTTTTCCCACTGGTTCAGGACACATGAGTATACAGAAGATTTGAAATTGTAGTGATCACCATTTAATCTTTAGCAGCATAAAATTGAATTTCTTATTGAAAAGAAGAGTGCATAAGAATGTTTTAAAACAAATCAAAGTTGAGCAACTTTCAAATGTGATCTATAGACTAAAATACACAGAAACATTATTCAAGAAAAAATGAAATAGCTTAAAAACAGGAACCAAACCTTGGAGATTCACTGGCAAACCCTGAAGAAAACATTGATTTATTGAGCAAGAGAGGCATGTAGTGAAGTTATCTGCTAGGATAGAAAAACCAGAACTCCACAGTGGACTTGGGAAGTGAAAGAGGCCATGAAGGAAAAACATATCGAAAATTATTGGAAAATAAGTCACATTGTGCTTTTAGAGAACACAGAAGCAATTGTAAAAAAGTGAACCCAATCCCTTCCCCCCCCCCGTTTCCAAGACCCAAAGTAGATGCCACTGATTCTCCTTGGTATAAATTATCCAAACAGTTAGTGAAATCGCTTGATTTCCCTCTTACTGGTCATACTACATCATACATAAAAAAATTCTTCCCATTTTAAAAGCTCCATTGAAAATATACACTGAGTTAGCTTTGCATTAGGAACTCCCACCTAATAATGCATTGGTCCACCTCTCTGTGCAGTCACAGCTTGCAGGTGTCTAGGAATAGATTCCACAAGGTGTCAAACATTCTACGTGCGTAACTCAACCCATGTCTGCTGCAGCATCTCCATCAGTTCACACTCATTCTGTGGAGGAGGATCAGAAGTTCTCACACCCCGTTCTAGCATATCCCACAAATGTTCAGTTGGGTTATAGTCTGGGGGGGGGGGGGTCAAGGCAATATGCCGAATTCACTGTCATGTTCCTCTAACCACTCAGTAGTTGTTGAGCCCGGTGAGAAGGTGCGTCGTCCTGTTGAAAGATGGCACTGTGGTCAGGGTAGACTTCCTGTAGATATGGATGGAGATGTTCGGCTAACAGGTCCCTGTAGTGTAAACCATTCAGTGTTTGTGGGATGATAACCAGCTGACCTGGGTTAGAAATAAAACACTCAAATACAAGAGTTCTAATAGTTCATAGATCTGTAAAATTATTAACAGAAGATTAGGGGGCGTGAACAGATGGCATCAGTGGCAATATCATATTAAAAATGAGGATATTAGGAAAAGACTTGACATTATTAGCATTCACCAGTGTGTTAGCAGAGCTATCTCAGGTGATTCAGTCACTTCAGCAGAATAGCAGGGGAAAGATTAGCAATACAAATGTTCTTTGTCAGATTAGGAGAAAAAAGACTCAGAGGAAAAGATACAAGTGGATTGAAACAATAAGATGTGCCTTAGAGGACAGAAATATAAGATCTGATAATATTGGAGTCTTGACAGATATCAGATTAATTTGGAGGAAAATTGTCAATCAGAAATTAGTAATGATGTAACTTTTCTGATAGTATTATCATAATATGCTGTACACTCTCTGAGGATACATGACAAGAATTCGATGATGAGTTGTAAACAAATTAGCCAAAATAGGCAAGAAGTTTATGGAAGTTTTTTTCCACTTGACTATGCTACTAATTATATATTGGGTTTTAAATATGACTTCTCTGTTACTTCCACCTTAGTATCACCACCTCTGGGTCTGGCTCCCGCTGATGAGACCTCAGTAAAGGTCGAAACCGGTCTGGGTAGTGGCCCTTGCCTTTAATGCATAGCATCATACATCTCTGCAAGGGGATGTGCTTTGCATTAGGGAAAAATACTAAGGAAAGTGATCGGAACTTACTCCACCTTTACCACGAGTTGCCTCAGACCTGAACTATGTTCAGGCAAAAACTTGACTGACTTGTCTGTTTGCTTACTTGGGAAAAAGGATTAAAACCCAATATATAATTAGTAGGCAAGAAAATTGAAATCTTCACATGTATTCTCAATGGAAAACTTAAGTGAAGCATTTCGTACATTTGGGCACATTTTTTTAGTGAAGATTACAATATAAATATGAAAAGAGACAATAAGCAAAGTTGGTATAGTTGGGTGTGTGTGTGGGGGGGGGGGGACTTGAATAAATTTATGTGGATTAAGAGAGAAATTAGCCAAAACACTAAACTAGTGGTATACAATAGTGTGTAAACGTTTTTAACTTGTACATCTGAGAGTTGGTTTAGAAATAAGAGTTGATGAAAGTGTGAAGACTGCAGATAATGAAAGTTATGAGAATAATTCAGGAAGCAAACAGATAGAATCATTTGCAGAATCATATTAAAGTGAAGATTTTCGGAAGGAACTTAACATTGTTAGCATTCTAGAATGTGTGAACGGATATAATCTTAGTCGGTATTTTCATTAACCATAATGGGAAAGTAGAGGTTAGCAAAATGTGTTAAATGGAAATATAATATGTAAAAGACTAATTGGAAGACTTAGATCTAGCTGGATTTGTGCGGTCAGAAGTACCCTATAAGACAGAAATATAACATCAATATTGAGGTGCTGACTTGCAATAGAATAATTTGGAGGAAAATTATTAACAGGGCATTAGTAGTAATGTGAACTTAATCATGTATCACTCTCATCTTATACACTCCTTGAGGGTACTGATGTCCTTATCAAGAAATTGATGATGGTATACAGAATAATGATAATTCTAAAATATCTCTTTGTTCAAATTTTTTGACTTTCAAAACTATGAACTTGAAAAGATATTAATGAGTGCTTGTGTATATATTGTAGCTCTTAAAATACATGAAGAATGCGGAACTATGTAATTTAAGCAACTTCCTATTCTTTTAAAATTTTGATACTTGTATTATTTTATGGTAAAAGCTTCTTAAGCATTATGCTTTTGTTTTAGGGATTGTAATGTGAACTAGTTTCATTCTTTTTTTAAGTTGGGAGGCTCAATATCATACATGTCAAATTGCCATACATCTTTTTGGTTTGTGTGTTAAAAAGATTATGCAAGCTATTGACATAAATATTCACAACATTACCTGTGCAAAACATAATAACATTTCATCTTGGCAGGTTTATGCTCCATCATGCAACCTCTCAGTGTATTAATTAAGACAGTCTCACACTATTATCCATTTGCATGCAGTTATTTAATGTACACAGAGAAGAAAAAAAACTGATTTCCTTCTCATTTTACTAGTGGCTCAGGATCAGACTTCTGTTGGTTGTGATGCTGTATTTCATACTTTATCATATCCAGTCAGATCCCACTTCATGCAGTTAATTATACAGCAGAGTTGCATGCAATTCAGCTTGTGCATATAAAAGAATACTACCAAAAGCATGTGATTTATACAGACTCATTGAATTCTTTATAGATCATTTCATCTCTGGTGTATTATCTGTGCCAAACATTGAGTGCTTTGTGAGGTTCTACAACTGTTGTACAAATTTTAGGTCTGTAATTTTTATATTCAGCTGTGCTGGATTCCCATTTCATTTCCCCCAATTCCAATGTGGCTGGATTCCCAACCACATTGGAATTGGGGGAAATGAAACTGCAGCTGCTGGATCAGCTGCTAATTTTTCTCTGTACTGTTAGTCAGTCTCATATATACAGCCTACAGACCGTTTATAAGATGAAATCTAATAACCCAGTGGCATGGTGCACCTACAAATATCTGGAAATATCCAGAGCCTTACTAGGCTCTGGATAGGTCACAGTCATCTTACACATTCATATTTATTGAGAACTGATGATTCACCCATCTGTGAATAGTCAACACATGTCTCACCATTTGTCATGTTCTGGTGGAGTGCCAGCACTTCTCTCAAGAAAGGAATGAATTTTTTATTTATCTGTCTGAGTCTGATAAGATCTGTCTTGGCCAGATTTTAGACTCAGATTACATACAATTTTTAACTTTTTTTTAAAAAAAAATAATTACTACAAACACATTTGATTATACATATCATATACATATCCTTTTTTCCCCCCACTTGGTTAGAAAGTAAATTATACTTGCTAAGAAATAGGAATGTGGCAAACCATGATTTTGCTCAAGCACCAAATATTTGGTTGAAGCATACTGAATTAAATTTTATGAAAAATGTTTTTAGGGGAAAAAATACACTCATTAAAAATTGCTAAAAATGTTATTGGATGTATAATTTTTATTGAAAACATTTGTTTATAAAATTTAATTCAGAATGCTTAAAATTTAATTTAGTATGCTGCAATCAAATCGCAGAATGAAGAAAGATAAACAAATGTGTAATAATACTTCACCAATCACTTAACCATTTAACCACATAAAAATGTAAAAATAAAATTGACAAGAGGACTTATGAGAAGACAATCCTTGCATCGGATTTGCCTTAGCTTGCACTACTTAAAAGATATGAATACTTCCCAAGCTTCCTGATATTTGTTTTTTATTAGTGCTTTTGATTAAAGTTTCGCTGCCTTGACAGTAGTTTTCAAATGTTGGTTCTTATCAGAAATCAGACAGAAATGTTAAAATAGCAATTACCATCATTCATTAACAAAGCAGTCCTGTTTCAAAGAGTTGTAATTTTTATAATTGAACAGCAGTCAGTGAATAAGAGTATATCAAAGAATAGCCTTAAAAGTCTTCATTTGGCATTGTAAAATACGAGGGACGTCCAGAAAATAAGTTTCAATTTTCTCTGGAAACAAAAATATATTTGTTTCCAGAGAAACAAAAATATACTTACAAAAAAAACTTTATCATCATCATCAAACTCCTGACAGGTACCCTCAAGGGGTGTACAGGATATGATAGTACTACATGAAAAATTTACATCATTACTAACTTCCTATCTACAATTTTCCTCCAAATCAGTCTGTTACTTGTCAAGACTCCAACATTATCAGATGTTATATTTCTATCGTCTAAGGAACTTTGTACCGTATCAATCCACCTATATCTTGGTCTTCCTCTGGGTTGTTTTCCTGGCAGAGAACACTTATTTTGCTAATCTTTCTTTGCCCATTCTGTTTACGTGACCATACCACCTGAGATTAGCTCTGCTAAAAAATTCCTGGATGCTGACAATGTCAAGTTCTTTCCTAATATTCTCGTTTTTAATATGATACTGCCATTGATGCCATCTGTTCACGCCTCTAATCTTTCTCAGGACTCTCATATCTGCGGTCTCTAGTCTTTGGTCAAGTGTTTTACTTCTGACCCAGCTCTCACATCCATAAGTTAAAACTGGCTTGAACACTGTCTTGTATACAGCTAATTTAGTGTTCCGACTAATTTCTCTCTTATTCCATATGAAATTTTCAATTGACTTCCTACCATACCAGCTTTGTTGATTCTGTTGTCTATTTCCATATTTAATTTACCATCTTCACTAAAAATCATGCCTAAGTAACTGAAATGTTTTACTTGTTCCACAGGTTCTCCGTTCACATCGCAGTTGACATTTTCAACAATTCTACCTGTTTTCATTTTCTTTGTCTTTTTATTGCTGACCTTCATGCCATTTCTATTACAACAGTTATTCAATTTAGTCAAAGAATCTTGCAACCTTGTAGCGGATTTATTTAGAAGTATAACATCATCTGCATAAAGCAAAGAGCTGACATTAACATCTCGAATTCTGATATCATGTTTAATACCACTTTCCTTCATAATGTGATCCATATAGATAATGAATAACAGAGGGGATAATGTACATCCTTGTCTCACACCAGATTTAACATTAAACTGTCTTCCTGTACTTCCTTCAATTCTAACTGCTAACTTACAACTCAAATAAAGACTAAGTATTGCTTGATATAATGCCCCATTGACACCAACTGTAGAGTATTGAATAGCTTCTTTGTTGGCACCTTGTCATATGCCTTTTCCAGATCGACAAAACTTAAATACAGATCTTTGTTGTATTCCCATGCTTTCTCCACTATTTGTCGTAAAGTGAAGATCTGATCCTGACAGCCTTTATTTGGCCTGAATCCAGCTTGTTCTTCACCAAGCTTTTCTTCCACAATTCTTCTCAACCGTTTCTCAAGTATACTTGCATAAATCTTACCAGGAACACTCAGTAGGGAAATACCTCTGTAATTCTCACATTCAGTTTTATTTCCCTTTTTATATATGGGTACTATGAGAGCTCTACTCCAATCATCGGAAATTTGTCCCTCTGTGCAGGTCTTTTGAACTATGCAGTGCAGCCACTGTAAGACTTTTATACCATCATACTTCAGCATTTCTGGTCGAATATCATGTACTCCTGCTGCTTTTCCACATTTCAAGCGCCTTTGATGGCTTTTTCTACTTCAAGTATGGATATGTATTCCTGACTGTATGCTTGTTGAGCTTTTTACGACTGTGCTATCACTGCTTGTTTCATTTAGCAAATTTCCGAAGTAGTTACTCAATACTTGAAGGATATCTTTTTCTCCTGTTTTCATTTCACCTTTATCATCTCTAACTCCTTTTACAGTGCTCTTTCCTCCATTTCTAAGCTTCTTCAACAACCTCCAGAATATTTTGCCACCTTCTTGATATGTATTTTCTATGTTCTTGCCAAAGTCCTCCCATGACTTTTGTTTAACTAGTTTTACACATTGTTTAGCTTTCTTACATTTGTCTCTGTATTCTCTAAGAACACAAGCTGACTTATTTGCCAAGAACTTTTGGTATGCTTTCTTCTTTTCCTTTACTGCCCCTTTAACTTCCTGTGTCCACCATTGAGTTCTGATTTTTCTATCCTTCCAGACAACCTTCCCACTTGCCTCTCTGGCTGAATCAATCAGGGTTTTCTTCAAAACTTGCCACTGAATCTCTTAGGTTTGGTTCCTGTTCTCAAACTCTTTTGTTTTTTTTAACTTCTTTAACTTCCTGTGTCCAACATTGAGTTCTGATTTTTCTATCCTTCCAGACAACCTCCCCACATGCCTCTCTGGCTGAATCAATCAGGGTTTTCTTCAAGCCTTGCCACCGAATCTCTTAGGTTTGGTTCCTGTTCTCAAACTCTTTTATTTTTTCTTCAATAAACTTTGTGTATTTTAATCTACAGTTCACATCTGAGAGCTGCTCAACTATTATTCGCTTTAAAACTTTCTTACATGTTATTCTTTTCAATATGAAATTCAGTTTTATCCTGCTCAAGACTAAATAGTGATCACTTCCAATTTCAAATCCTCTGTACACTCTGGTGTCCTGCACCAGGGAGAAAAAATCACTATCATAGTCATAACAATAACATAGTCAATGATACTTTTCTTATTCCTTGACTCTTCTCTCCATATTAATTTGTGCACATTTTTATGTTGGAATATTGTGTTAGTAATAACCAGTCCATGTCCTGAGCAGAAAACCAACAGGTATTTGTCATTATTATTAGCTTTGCTCTTTTCTCCAAATTTTCCCAAAATATTTTTGTATGTCTCACAATCATTTCTTACTCTGCTATTTAGATCCCCGACAAGGACCAGCTTTTCCTTTTTCATTGTGTCAGTTGCTTTTTCTAAAGCATCAAAAAATTCCTCCACTTCTACCTTAGTAGAACCTTCTGTGGGACAAATATAGGCACAAATAAGTCTCATTGTCCAGTTGCCCATTCTCATATTTGTCCACATTACTCTACTTGAGACTGCCTGCCATTCAAGAAGATTAGCCTCGTATTTTGTGCTGAATACTATGGCTACTCTTTCTTTTCCTTGATTGTTATTGCCCTGAATATAACATTTTATATTTGCTCAGAAAGATCTCACCAGTTTTTGTCTTTTTTGTTTCAGTCACCCCTATTATGTCGATCTGGTACTTATCTAATTCCTCAGCTAGCTTCATTTCTTTGCCATTCAGGCTTCTTTATGTTGATAGTACCGATCTTTAACTCTGGTGATGTTGAGTTGGGGTGTGCTTTCAGATTTGGTCCAGTAGCTGACTTTTCTCTGTTCGCTAAAAGATGTCAAAAAATATGAGAAAGAGTTTAGACGAACAACGAATGATGCAGAATGGTACATATAATTATGAATGTACGTTATCTTCCGCATGGCCCCCTTCAGATCTTCCCGGAAACGAACAAATTCTGAAATTATATCCTGGACCCGATTATATCGGAAACGAACAAATTCTGAAATTATATCCTGGACCCGATTATATCGCTGCTGTAATTTTTGATAAAATAGTTCTCCTTTATTTTTTGATGTATCATAAATCAACTTATGATTATTGTTGAGTTCCGTGTAAGGGCCATTCCTAATTTTAATCGGATTGGATGCATGTGGTCTGGCCCTAAAAGTCGGCTTATTACTGATAACTCATTCTTCTCGACATTCGAGCCTGTTATGTTAGCGGGCTGTTAAGGCGCCGTCAGCGACACAAAATAATCAGTAAACTTGAAGAACTCTGCAAATTCACTGATTGCATTGAGAATGCTATTGACTTTGTCCATTTCAGTTGATAAGGGAGAGAGAACATTTTCTAAATTACAATTAATAAAGAACTACATGCGTTCAAGCATGAATCAAGAAAAACTAAATGGTTTGGCACTAATGAAAAACAAATGAAAACTGTAAAGCAGTTTTCATTTGTTTTTCATTTCCAGTTTGTTTTATTCACACACTTCATTCAAAAAAAACTTTTTCGGAAAGGCACCGAACATTAATTGTGCACACAAGAAAAATACTATGCGCCGGTCCTCTGTGTGTGTGTATATATATATATTAGATTTTGTGCTTTGATATTTCAATTACACTTTACTCAAAATTTGCCAAGGTGGTCACCAACCTCCGATAGGAGATGGCACTCAAAGAAGAAGAATCAGAGATGTGTACCTTGTTTTTCTGTGTCACTCATATATTTTGTTTGCATATTTTCCATTTTGCTTAGTGTTGCATATAAATAATTTTCAAATACTGCTTCTTTATTATTCATGCCCAATATTTTAAGAAAAATTTTTATACCTCATAAAGTAAACAACTTTTAAGACTGCAATAATATAGACTAAATAAAAATACCAAAGAAAGTACCTATTTCAAATGACAAGCTGCTGTGTGCAATCACGTAAAATAAAGGGTGGCTTTTCTCAATTGTGTTTGTCATGTAACAAATTTTTTCTTCTTTCGCCAGCCAAATACCAACTAAATACTTGAAAAGCATGCTGAATTGGTCAAATACTGAAGGAAATGTTAAGAATCAGATTATGAAAAGGAATAGAATGAACAGTGCAGTACTATAATATCAAGAGAGAGAGAAATCTAGATTTTTTGTTTTTGCAAGTGGTTAACTGGTGGTGAGGAGGAATATTTATGTTTTACTTCCATTTCTTAACAATATGTCCAAGGCATTTGAATTTTTATAGATAATTTATAGAAACAACTATTTTTCTTTTGGGAAGGCATCTCGTGACTGTATTTTGCTTTTGTGAAAATATAATTTGAACACCAATTATCAGAAAGGAAAAACAAAGATCTAATTACATTTAGTGCATCTCTGTTAGTTGCAGTATAATTTTAAATTTGTTGATATTGAATCCTATGTAAATTTTTAATTTGAAAAAAAAAATTCTGAATAACAATTTTTTGATGTTTTTAAGGGCTTACTGAATTGCTGTTTGAGGTTAGAATATAGACTTTCTGTGGATCCTCACAATCCAGATGATTTTAATGATCGTGCTGTTAGTCGTCTCATATCTTGCTATACTGTTCCTCAAGTTGACATTCTTCGAAGACCAGATCAAGATACTCTCCAAGAAGAAGGTAATTATTATATGCATTGAAATTTGTCCATAAACAACCATCCCTTATTGCAGCATATATAGTTACAGTAAACTCTCTCTTGTAACAGACTAACAGAAACTGGCCAAAATACCATAGCGTTAATGCTATTTTAAAAGAAATTCACTATAGCAAACTTTCTACTATACTATCCCTTTGTTCCCTAAGAGTTGCACTGCAAATAAAATTAAAACCCATCTAAATATTACTGACTTCAGTAATATTTAGATGGTTTTAATTTTATTATTTTTTAATATTGTCATATTTCTATCTTCTGGTTTAATATATGCACAGTTTTCCATAAATTAAGGAACAAAGAGAAAAATTAGAATGACTTTGGTGGGAGGGGAAACACTTGAAAGCCAGGTGTTTTCCTAAAAAAGTGATGCTGAGCCTGGTTATTGTATACAAACAGGTGGTGCTGTCAGAAGTATATTCAAATGCACAAAGACATTTTTGTGATAGCAAAATTCTTGGATATGAGAGGACACAATTTAACTGATGAATTCAGGCAGCAAACCATTGTAAGACTAGAGGCCAGCCAAAGTCGAGCAGAGGTAATCAGATGGCTGCATGGTAGTTGTTTTGTGGTTTACAGACTGTGAAACCAATTCCCACAGTCACGAACAGCATCCTGGAAATACAGTGAAGGAAGGCTACAGCTACAATGGGAAATCGATATCTTCAATTATCTACTTGTTGAAATGAGTGCCAACCTGAATCAGCTGTGATCTGACGTCATGTCGGCCAGAGGAGGAACATTGCCATCTGGTTCCACTGTGCACAGAAGACTTCATAAAGGTAGTCTAGCATACAGAGCACATAGTCTGCATGCCACAGGAGAGAAGAAATTAGCCAGGCTTCACATCAACTGGTCCGATGATCAATAGGGGCTGGTATTGCTTACAGACAAGTCCAGGCTCTAAAACAATACCATGATGCTTTGATTTGGAGAGACAGAGACATGTTACCATCCCTCTAATATGGAGATAGTATGATGGTTTGGGGAGGCATCTTAGTGGGTGGAAGCACCAACCTGTATTTGCTTCCTAGTGGAACCGTGAATGCTGCAACCTATAGAAATGGGGTCATGGATGCCTATGTTCATTTGTGTGTGGTATGGTAGGGAAGACATTTATCCCACAAAATGGTCATCCTCATTGATCGAAGCTCATGGACCAGTATCTTCAAGAAGAGACTGTTGTGCATATATACTGACCAGCTAGGTCTCCCGACCTTAATCTTATTGAGAATGTCTGAATGTGTTGTAGACATGCTATTGCTCTCAACTTCTCTCCCCAAAACCTTGAGGAACTTAGGAGAACTTGGCAGGAATAATGGTTGTTATTATCACCTGAGCTCCTAGACACTATTTATGATGGTGAGCAACTGTACAGCTGTGAGGTGTGACCACATTCCTTAATGAGTAATTTTGACAATCTCATTTTAACCTCGTCTTGTTTTTGACCATTGTCTTCGTGTCCATTTGTTAATTAATTAAACTATTCATTTAATTTTTGTGGGCATTTCTTTCACATCTCATATCATATCATACTGTTTTTCACCGAATTGCATAAAAATTCATCATGCAGTTTTTGTGGGAAACTTGTGCCATAGTATTATAAATTATCTACACATAAACACAAATAAATATTATTTATTAAATATACTGCCAAATATTTCAGTTTGAAATTAACAACCTATCATCAGTGGCTTAAACAATGGTTTTTTTACAAGGTAGAATGCAAGCAATGATTTATTCAAAATAGTACGAGCCACGTGATGTTACCTCCCTAATAGCATTATTCTTTCACTGAAGAAAAGGTTAATCATAAAAGTGTAAAATAAATTGCATGAATAATTATATAATTTATATTATCATACAAAAACTTAATTTATAATAGCATACTAAACAGATCATTAGTATCCAGATGGTTTCTTAGGACCTTCTGTCTTTATGAATATCATTATTGGCCTTAATTTAAAATAAATAAAATAAAATAAAAATTTAATGTCTTATTTGGATCAAACGTTTCTGTATTTTTGACAAGGATAGGCAGTCATTTCGATTCAAGTTAGGGTGATGAAGTAAGACCTCAGCACTCTCTTTAAATAAGCGTTCGAATTTATACCAACATCTGTATGGAAGGCAAGTTTTACACCAGAGAATGTTGTGATCTGCCTCTATTCCATGTTGCACCAATCCATTTCTATTAACCTTTTCTTCAGTGAAAGCATACCACTATTAGTGATTTAACATCATGTGGCATGTACTATTTAATAAATCAATTGTTTGCATTCTACCTTGTAAAAAAAACTGTTGTTTTAAGCCATTGATGATAGTTTGTTAATTTCAAACTGAGATATTTGGCAGTATATTTAATAAATATTACTTTTCCCTGTGTTTATGTATAGATAATTTATAATTTTTGTGTTATTGTGATTTTTCTCCTTGTTCCTTAAATTATGGAAACCAGTATATATTTGTAATATATAGTGGTTGTTGCTGAAAAGTCATAAGCAAAAAAATTTTACATAGACCTTTTATGTTTATTATCAGGGATTACAGCTAAAACATTTGTATAATTGAGTTGAGAATTTATGTGGCTTGAAATATCCATGCTTATTTTGTCTGGAGAGTGCCACATATAGCTTATTATAAAAAAAAGTGTTTATTTTATTACTAGTTTTGTGCATCTTGTATGTAGACTACATCTTCAGATTGAATATTATATATGAATAGAAGAAGAAAAAAAGAAAGATAGTAACAGAGATTTCTAAATTAATAACTTTTATACATTGAAAAATATAAACGAGATGGTGAATATAATATCAAGATGTCAGACACGTGGCTGATTGTTTCAATACATTATGTATCTTCTCTCATAGCCTAATTCATTGACATGTAGGTCTTTGATTAATGCTGACCAAAGCTGGTTTATGATGAGACCTAGATTTTTATTACATTGGATTGAAATCATATCATTATGCTAACTTCTTTAAATCTGTAAGTAGTTGCTAAATTCTATATATGGCATTTTAGCAAATTGCCAAAATACTTGATCCTTTCCTTTGGTAATGTGAAATGATTATCATTTCACACTACTCATAATCCTGACTTGTGAGCACATATTATTATTATTATTGGCGACTCCAGGGAGTCCTTAGACTCATCGAGGGATGCCCTAAACATCATGTCCACACAACTATTCGACATTCTCACGGTATCTATCATACCTTGCTTGAACTCACTCACTGTCATAGCGCCCGCAACAGACTCTGGCAGCTTATTCCATTCATTTACCACTCTAAAAGTAAAGAACCCAGCTCTAACACCGTTGCTAACCACACTCTTGCCCAGCTTCCATAGACGTCCCCTAGTTCTCCCACCACCAGTCCTGATCTCAAAAATATCCTCTGAATTAACCCTTCAGCAATTTGAATGTCTCAATCATATCTCCCCTTTTCTGCCTATCAACCAATTTCTGCAACCCACAAATCTTCAACCTGTTCTCATAAGGTTCATTCCATAGACCTGCTATCATCTTGGTCACTCGCCTCTGCATCCTCTCCACCTCCCCATCAAGAAGAAACCTAGGTGACCAAATCTGGGCACAGTAGTCGAAGATAAGGTCTTATCAAGGCTCAGTACAGAGGAACAATAACTTGCTTGTCTCTGCTCGTCAAAGTATTTTTCAACAACCAAGTGAGTTGATGAGCTGATTAGTCACTTTTGCAATGTGCCCCCTAAACTTCATCTCCCTATCCACCAACACTCCCAAGTCCCTGGCCTCATCAATCTCCTGAGCTACAGTTCCACCAATGTGGTATACTGCTGCTAATCTTTTCACTCCAAAATGCATTACCTTACATTTTAGCACATTAAATTGACATTCATTCTCCTTAGCCCAGAACTCCAATCTATCCAAGTCATCCTTCAAGATTTTGACATCGTCTGCATTCACTATTGCCCTACCCAACTTTGCATCATCAGCAAACAAATGAACTGTTCCTCATAGATCATTCCCTATATCATTAATGAACAAATTAAACAGCAGTGGTCCAAGAACACTGCTGTTTAATGATCCAAAATCCAAAAGATTTTGGATCATTAAATGATCCAATTTTGGATTTTGGATCATTAAATGATCCAATTTTGGATTTTGGATCATTTAATGATCCAAAATCCAAAAGATGGCCTGTGATTAGTGGTGTACCCTGCGGCACACCACTAATCACAGGCCATCTTTTGGACTCTACTCCTGAATAAACTACTCTCTGATATCTCTCCATCAACCACCCGCCTATCCATCTTACCAACCCTATATCCATTCCCATATGTTGCAGTTTACGGTTTAGAATTCCATGTGGTATCTTGTCAGGCCTTAGCCAGGTCCAGCAGTATCACTGTAAACCCATTACCCTTATCCAGTTCAGCTGTCACTGTGTTATAAAACTTGAGCAAGTTACTGAGGCATGATCTACCCTTCACAAAGCCATGCTGTCCCCCAAGTATATCATATTTATCATAAATCAGGATTATCATTTTTTACATCTTCTGTATGGTTTTTTGAGGTGGATTTTTCTGGATCAACCCTTTTGTCCAACATAACAGATATCATGTGTATGTCAACCTCCCAGACAGTCAGATGAATATGAAAAACAAGACTTCAGAGGAATGGTGATTTCCCCTTATGGCAAGAAACCTGGTGTCTATTCTATCAGATCAACTGTTCTTGTGGTTTGTACTACATAGGACAAATAGGCATGTCAGGAAATTTTCTTGAGAAAATTTTTTTTTCTCAAGAGCATTCAAGGCATCAGCTGACATGATCAGATATCCTCAACAGTGCATCTTACAAGGGATGATTCTACTCAATTCTGATTTTCTTTAATTCACACAACATGCATGCAACTACCAGTAGTCTCCAACAGACCATGAACCAACAAACATTAGCATAGCAAATGCATGCTTTCCATTGTTATTCCTGTTTTTTCAAATATTTCATTATATACGCTACTTGTTATAACTTGTTTTTTAGTTTGTTCACGAGGGTGTTTGTTCTTGAGGGTGTGAAATACAAGCATCTTCATGAAACTAGCAGAGCGATCAGTAAAAATTATTCTATCCTATCTATTTCTTTCATGCAAAATAATACCAGCAAAAACTATTATTTTTACGGCTATTTTTGCCTACTTTCGTTTAGGAGTGACCCTTTTTTTTAAAGTCATTGGCTTTTTACTCAAGAATTCTTAGGGCATTACAGATGTGTTTTAGAGTTTTAATTCTGCAAATATATGCAGAATAATAGGAAGAAAATTTGCACATACCTTGTTTGGATGTTGTTATTTGGTTGTCTTCATTCTGCGATGTGCTTACTTCTGCTATTAGGCTGTTAAAAGGGAAGGGGGTTGAGGCAAAGTGGGAGAATTAATTTGAAAAAACTTGGGTTTTTTAAAAATAATATATACATATGTTGTTATTTTTAAGAGCGCTTTTTTTGAGGAAGGGGAAGGGTTTATGGGAAAAGGGGCCAGGGAGAAACTCTCCCAAACCAAACAACAACATCTAAACAAGGTATGTTCTTCCTCTATCATTCTACATATCAGGTAATAATCATATCATCTGCGTTATATCAGGTAACCCTCATATAACGCAGATGTTAAGTTCCATAGAAATGCCACGTTATATAAATCACGTTATGCGAGACTCAGATTGCATAGAAAAAGTAGGGTTATGTTCCCATATAATTTTTTTTAAAAATTATATAAACAATAGTGACATATCCAACAAAAATATATTTTTATTTACTTCAGGTAATTCGTGTAAGTTAAGAAAACATAAACTATGAAACAAATACATAGTATAAACTTATAAAAATTATGAATTGTACGTAAACTTCATTGCACATAATGAATAAGTGTTGTAGGCAAAATAAAATAAAGTGCATATTTTAATCATTATCACTGTCTTCAAAACTAAAAGAACATAAGTGTTCTATATTTACGTGTGGCCGGACGTCGTCATCACTTAAATCTCTTGGACATCATTTGTATAATTCTCATTGCATACTTCAGCTGGTTTAGTTATCAAGAAGTCAGTAATAAGACCTTGCTTACCCTATGCTGAAAATATTTATCATCATCATCATCATGCGTATCAAGGATTTAGGCCTAGCATGGCCTCCGGCCTTAGAAGTCATCGATGAATCATTTAAGTGGACGTCCTGGTTTTCTTTTTCCTAATGGCTTGTACTTTAAGGCTTGTTTTGGTAATCTTTCTGTTTTCATTCTTTGAATGTGTTCCATCCATTTATGTTTATATTTTTTAATTTTTTCTATTACTGGTTCTTGATTTAATTCTTTCATAATTTCTTCGTTTCTTTTGTGATCAAATAGGGTATACTTTGCAGTTTTTCTCATAAACTTCATTTCTCCTGTTGTTAATCTTTGTTTGTCTTTTTGTTTTATTGTCCAGATTTCGCTTCCATACATTAAGACTGGTAGGGCTAATGTATTGTATACTTTTAGTTTGGTTTAAATATAGAGTTAATTACACCTGTTATTTTTAAATATTTTGCAATTTTTACATTTATATCTTTTTCATTTTCATATGTGATCATACATCCTAGGTAGTTAAATGAATTCACCTGTTCTAAGATCTTGTTATCTATTACTATTTTAGTTCTTGCTGGATCTTGTCCTTTAAAGGCCATAGTTTTTGATTTTTCTGTTGATATTATCATACCATAATCTTTGGATATCTCATTTAGATCTAAAATAGCTTTCTGTGAGTTATCTTTAAAATTTGTAATTATTATTTGGTCGTCAGCAAAGAGGAGAGTGTTTAAATTTACTGTAGGAGAAAGTTTAATTCCTTGATGTAAATTTTTATTCCATTTTATTATTATTTCACTTAAGTAGATATTAAAAAGAGTTGCCGAGAGGGGACATCCCTGTCGGACCCCTTGGTTTATCTCTCTCGTATATGATAGCTCGTGATTTAATCTTTATTTGTATTTGATTATTTTCATATATACTTGTGATAGCTTTTAGGATATTATTTGGTATTTGTCTTTCCTTTAATATGTTAAATAATATGTTTCTCTTAACTTTGTCAAATGCTTATTCAAAGTCAATAAATGCTATATGTGTTTCTAAATTGTATTCTCTTCTTTTCTCTATTATCAATTTTAGGCAAAAGGCCGGGTCTATACATGATCGTCCTTTTCTAAATCCATTCTGTACTTCTAAAATAAAGTTTTCGGAATATTTCATTAGTTTGCTATTTAAGATTCTGCTATATATTTTGTAACAGGAATTTAGTATACTGATACCTCTATAGTTTTTAGGGTCATCTCTATTACCTTTTTTAAAAGATAGGAATCACAATTGCTTTTTTCCATTCTGTTGGGGGGGGGGATACCAGTTGAATAAATTTTATTTAAAAATAATAAGAGTCTTTCTTTGAGTGTTGTTCCGGCTTATTTATATAGTTCTGAACCTAGCTTATCTCTCCAGGTCATTTTCTGTTTCTTGTTTCTTTCAGGCTGATTTCTAATTCTTCTTTAGTTATTTTCTTTTCATTTTCATTAATTGTTTGCCAGTTGTCTTTTTTAAAATATTTGTCTGACCACAGTTCTGTGTAGTAATTTAGAAATTCTTCTAATTTCAATTCAGTGTTTAATTTTATGTTTTCTTTGGTATCTGCATTTAAGTGTTTCAAAATCTTATATACATTGGGTCTTATTTTATATAAATCCTGTTCTAAATTAGAAACAAATTTATTCCATGATTCTCTATGTCTAATTTTAAGATTTATCATCATCGTATCACTTTTCACTTCATTCTTTCTTTCCACTTATCATACTCATTTTCCAACCAGAATGTGTTTTCAAGTTAAAACAACATGTATGGAGCCTGTATGGCTCAGTTTATGTCAATGATACCCTTTGGTTGGAAAGACCAGGTTCGAATTCTATCAAGAATGCAAAGAACCTTTATCAGAACTTTTCAAGTAGCAAGACTTATACGTTGGTTAGACATAACTGGTAATTAGTTTACGGAATTAACAATGCATATAAAGTATATTAATTAAAGGTAACTTTAATGAATAACTTCTATATTTCGGCAATGTCACATTGCCATCTTCAGGAACATAAAGATATGGTATGTGCACTCAGGAACTAACACAAAGCAAATGAGGAAGAAAGCAAGAAACTAATATTGTTCCTAAAGTTCTAATGGTGCCCTCTTGCTGGCTAATTTGGTAGTCTTGGCAGTTGGGCTGAAGTTCTCATAATGAAAGTCTCCCAAATTTGTTGAGGTTAGGAACGTTTTTTAGAGCTGCTGAAGATTCTTTGAATAATCTTTTGTATTTAAACTTGCTGCGATGAATTATTTTTGTTTTCTTCCAACGAATTTTATGGTGGGTATCTAAGGCATGGTCTGCCAGCCCAGAGCGGCTGTACTGGTGAAACTGCCCCAAATTTGGGAGACTTTCATTATGAGAACTTCAGCCCAACTGCCAAGACTACCAAATTAGCCCGCAAGAGGGCACCATTAGAACTTTAGGAACAATATTAGTTTCTTGCTTTCTTCCTCATTTGCTTTGTGTTAGTTCCTGAGTGCACATACCATATCTTTATGTTCCTGAAGATGGCTATGTGACATTGCCGAAATATAGAAGTTATTCATTAAAGTTACCTTTAATTAATATACTTTATATGCGTTGTTAATTCCGTAAACTAATTACCAGTTAGAACTTTTCAAGTGAAGGAAATTATCTGGTCTCATGCAAAGATTGAAGTGTTTTCTTCCCAGAAAACACCAGCCAAAAGACCACATGCAATTTGAAGACAATGCAGATAGGATTAACTGACCCATTGTTAACAGCATCAGATTTGTAAGAAGCCACATTACTTGCCTGTAACATGCTATTTTAGCTTTACACAAAAAAAGGGAGATTGGATGAGAATAACATATAAAAGAAAATGAAATTAATTCTTTTTTGACATTTTGTTAGCAATACATGAAAAATAAATTTTCTTTATATATGTTATTAAATATAGTGCATGTGATATATTATAATCCTTTGAAGAATAATTTCATTTTATATTTAAGTGTATTGGTTTCATGGATATCAATATCATCAATTCTTGATATACACCCTCAAGGGATATAGCTGCTGACTTCAGCTTAAATATAGGTGTTTTTTTTTTTTTTTGTACTGATCACATACCTACTTTTAAAGATCTACAAACTTAAGTACATTTCTCATGATTTCTTGAACTTTCTTGTTTTAAAATAAATTGCATCCATTATGAAAGCTCCGATTCTGTCATCTGGAATTTGGCCATCTAACAAAGCCTTGTAAATTATGCATTATAACCACTGAAAAACTCATAACTCAATGTTTCAGCCTTTCTGGTCAGATATCATGTACTACAACTGGATTTCCACATTTCAAGTTTCTGATGGTTTGCAGGCTTAGCAATGCCTTTATTCAAGGCATTGCTAAGGTGTTGACTTACGCTTGGACTCGCCGAACGTTCTTCGGCATAAAACTCTTAGATTTCGATCTTTGAGTTTCTTATTCAGCTTTAAAATAATGGGGGATTTATTATCCCCTTAACTTAATTCACGTCGCCGGAAAAAAATAGCCTCTTGGCTCTTTATTGTAATGCTTTTATTCATCCTTCACCCCCCCTTTTTTTTTTTTTTTTTTTTTATTTATTTCTTCCTACATTGCTTTCTAATAAGATTTTTCAAGAACCTCCAGAACATTTTGTCATTTTAGTGTGTATGTTTTTTTTTTTTTTTTGGTCAGTTCACTCCACAAAAGGTTGTAAACATAGCAATTAGTTTACTCATTTTTTTTCTTATTTCTAATTTTTTAATTTTTTTTTAATAATTTTTTTACATAGTCCAGAAAGTCTGTTCCAAAGACTGAACATCGAACCAGTTCATGACTTCCAAATGTCATGATGCTTCATGACATTTGGAAGTCATTAATTAATATATGTAACATTAAAGACCTCTCCTATGCAAGCAATCAGAATGTACAACAATGTTGATACTGCATAACATGCCTAATGATACTTGTGATTAAATTATCATTCCAGTCTTTTCAATTCATAGATATAGTGACTATTTTGGAAAGTGTTTTTTTTTTTTCTACATTTTTTTTTAACTTATGTTAAACAATCTCTTGAAGATGCGGTTAGCCATATAGACAGTGAAACATGTCAAGGAATTACATCCAGTATAAATTAAAAAAATGTATACGAGTTAAAACTTGATTATTTATTATTCTAGCAAATCTGCTCAGGTCAAAGCTATTTAACTGAGAGGAGACCTCCACATAGCCTTCAAAGGAATGCAGAGAACTGACAAGGGCTTCTGATCTAATATCCAGTCCTCACCTTCTCATGGTGCACCATGTTAGGTATCTACCTGGATACTGAACAGACGAGGATGGGCTAGCAATTTGGGATTTAGCTGACCAAATTGTATTCTTATTGGCTTAAACCAAAATTTCAAATGATGGTACAACATGACAGAATTTCATGCAGGCTGGGGGGGCGTCGCCCAGTTTAACAAGGCCCCCGTTGTTTTCACCAGGGAACCAGGACAAACAGCAAAAAGTCAGCTATTGGAACAAATCCTAACACTTACCCCAACTCAACATCACCAGAGTTCAAGATCGGTACTATCAACATAAAAAGCCTGAATGGCAAAGAAATGGAGCTAGCTGAGGAATTGGATAAGTACCAGATCGACATTATAGGGGTGACTGAAACAAAAGAGACAAAAACTGGTGAGATCTTTCTGAGCAATAAATACAAAATGTTATATTCAGTCAATGACAATCGAGGAAAAGGAGTAGCCATAGCATTCAACACTAAATATGAGGCTAATCTTCTTGAATGGCAGGCAGTCTCAAGTAGAGGAATGTGGGCAAATATGAGAATGGGAAACTGGACAATGAGACTTATTTGTGCCTATGGTCCCAAAGAAGGTTCTACTAAGGTAGAAGTGGGGGGAATTTTTTGAGGCTTTAGAGAAAGCAACTGACATAATGAAAAGGGAAAAGTTGGTCCTTTTTGGGATCTAAATAGTAGAGCAGGAAATGATTGTCATTTCTATTTGCCATTATTATTAGCTTTGCTAACAATAATTGCAAATACCTGTTGGATTTCTGCTCAGGACATGGACTGGTTATTACTAACACAATGTTCCAACATAGAAATGTGCACAAATTCACATGGAGAGAAGAAGCTCGGAATGAGAAAAGTCTCATTGATTATGTTATTGTTGATAGTGATGTTTTCCCACTGGTACAGGACACAAGAGTGTATAGAGGATTTGAAATTGGAAGTGATTACCATTTAGTCTTGAGCAGAATAAAATTTAATTTCATAGTGAAAAGAAGAACATGTAAGAAAAAGAGAATAAAAGTTGAGCAACCCTCAGATTTGAACTGTAGACTAAAATACACAAATATTCAAGAAAAAATCAAAGAGTTTGAGAGCAGGAACCAAACCTTGGCGATTCAGTGGCAAGCCCTGAAGAAAACACTGATGAGGTTGTGTGTAAGGATATAAAAATCAGAATTCCATGGTGGACACAGGAAGTTAAAGAGGCAGTGAAGGAAAAGAAGAAAGCATATCAAAGGTTCCTGGCAAATAAGTCAGCTTGTGCTCTTAGAGAATACAGAGACAAATGTAAGAAAGCTAAACACTGTTTAAAACTGGCTAAACAAAAGTCATGGGAAGACTTTGCAAGAACAGAGAAAATAAATATCAAGAAGGTGGCAAGATATTCTGTAGGTGTTGAAGAAGCTCAGAAATGGAGGAAAGAGTGCTGTAAAAGGAATTAGAAATGATGAAGGTGACATGAAAACAGGAGAAAAAGATATCCTTGAAGTATGGAGTAATTACTTTGAAAAACTGCTAAATGAAACAAGCAGTGATGACAGTACAGTGTTAAAAAACACTGACCAGGCATGCAGTCAGGAATACATATCCATACTTGAAGTAGAAAAAGCCATCAAAAGCCTGAAATGTGTAAAGGCAGCAGGAATAGATGATATTCAACCAGGCTCAAGTATGGAGGTATAAAATTCTATAGTGGCTTCACTGCATAGTTCAGAAGGCCTGGACAGAGGGACGAATTCCAGATGATTGGAGTAGAGCTCTCATAGTACCCATATATAAAAAGGGAAATAAAACTGAATGTGAGAATTACAGAGGCATTTCATTACTGTGTGTTCCTGGCAAGATATATGCAAGTATACTTGAGAAACAGTTGAGAAGGATTGTGGAAGAGAAGCTTGGTGAAGAACAAGCTGGATTCAGGTCAAATAGAGGCTGTCAGGATCAGATTTTCACTTTACGACAGATTATTGAGAAATCATGGGAATATAACAAAGATCTTTATTTAAATTGTGTAGATCTGGTAAAGGCATATGACAAGGTGCCTAGAGAGAAGCTATTCAATACACTACAGCTATATGGTGTCAATGGGGCATTATATTAAGCTATTCAATACTTAGTCTTTATTTGAGTTGTAAGTCAGTAGTTAGAATTAAAGGAAGTACAGGAAGATGGTTTAATGTTAAATCTGGTGTGAGACAAGGATATACATTATCCCCTCTGTTATTCATTATCTATATGGATCACATTATGAAGGAAAGTGGTATTAAACATGATATCAGAATTGGAGATGTTAATGTCAGCTCTTTGCTTTATGCGGACGATGTTATACTTCTAAATAAATCCACTACAAGTTTGCAAGATTCCCTGATTAAATTGTTGTAATAGATATGGTATGAAAGTCAGCAATAAAAAGACATAGACAATGAAAATGGGTAGAATCGTTGAAAATGTCAACTGTATTGTGAACTGGGAACTTGTGGAACAAGTAAAACATTTCAGATACTTAGGCACAATTTTTACTGAAGATGGTAAATTAAATATGGAAATAGACAACAGAATCAACAAAGCTGGTATGGTGGGAAGTCAATTGAATAAATTCATATGTAGAAATTTGTCGGAATACTAAATTAGCTGTATACAAGACAGTGTTCAAACCAGTTTGCAAGATTCTCTGACTTAAGTGAATAACTGTTGTAATAGATATGGTATGAAGGTCAGCATTAAAAAGACAAACACAATGAAAATAGGCAGAAACATTGAAAATATTAACTGCATTGTGAATGGAGAACTTATAGAACAAGTAAAACATTTCTACTTAGGCACAATTTTTAGTGAAGAATGTAAGTTAAATATGGAAATGGACAACAGAATCAACAAAACTGGTATGGTAGGAAGTCAACTGTGAATAAATTTATATGGAATAAGAGAGAAATTAGCTGTATACAAGACAGTGTTTAAACCAATTTTAACTTATGGATCTGAGAGTTGGGTTAGAAGTAAAACGCTCGACTAAACACTAGAGACCGCAGATAAGATGAGAGTCGAGTCCTGAGAAAGATTAGGGACATGAACAGATGGCATCAATGGTAATATCATATTAAAAACGAAGATATTAAGAAAGAACTTGATATTGTTAGCATCCAGGAATGCATTAGCAGAGCTAATCTCAGGTAGTATGGTTACTTAAGCAGAATGGGAGAGGATAGATTAGCAAAACAAGTGTTCTCTGCCTGGTTGGCATGAAAAAGACCCAGAGGAAGACCAAGATATAGGGATTGATACAGTAAAAAATGCCTTAGAAGACAGAAATATAAGTCCTGATAATATTGGAATCTTGGCATTTAACAGACTGATTTGGAGGAAAATTGTAGATAGGAAGTTAGTAAAGATGTACATTTTTCATGTAGTACTATCATATCCTGTACACCCCTTGAGGATATATATCAGGAATTTGATGATGATGATCTGCTCAGTGAATTGCATACAAATTTATCAGCCACTTCTGGTCTCCAATAAATGGGCAGTGATCTCATTCAGGGCAGTGAAGTCCATCTTCTATCTAAGGACAGTCGCAAACGTCTATATCCATGGTAGGATTAGAACACCTATTGTCTGTACGTTATAACCACTCAGACAACCAGGCTAGCAAATTCTGTGTTCTTAACAAAGTTGTCCATAAACATATGTTTAGCTACTTTTATTCATAGCTCACCTTTCTGAATTTTTTCCTCTATATTCACTGAGAGTACCTGCTGACTCAATTGCTAGAAACTTTCAATATGATTTTTTTTTTTTTTTCACTTATCTATCTGACTTTCTGACTGCTCTTTCACCCCTTGCAAACAGCTTCATCACATTCCTGACTGAATCAATCTGTATTTTTTTTTCCCCATTTTGTCATTGGGATTCCAGTGTTTAGTCCTTGTGTTCAAATGCTTTCAATTTTTTTCTGCAGTTATATTTGTATATTTGAGTCTAGAGTTTACTTCTGAACTATTCATCTTTGATTTCTTTTTAAGCTTTGTAGATATTTTCATTTCAATGTTGTAATATTCATTTTTATCATACTTAAATGGTGATCACTTCCTGTTTAAAATCCTCTGTATAATCTTATATCCTAAACTAGTCTGAAAATATAACTATCAACAGCAACAGATATAAGACTATGGCATTAACGATAGCTTTCTTTGCATGTGAATTTATTAATATTTTTATGTTGGAAGGCAGTGTTGGTATTGAATATTCCGAAGAGAAATCCAACAACTACTTAATACTTGAATGAATTGCAATAGCTTCTCTTAGAGGAGAATGTGAGCACATTCACTTCAGTGACCATCATAAAATTTCGATTTTAAGTTGTGCAACATTCTGTTTATTTCCTAAATTGAACACTCACCTCATTGGTATCCATTTAGAAAATAACATATAAGTCAAAGCAGAAAAAAAAAGAAGTTTGCCACTGTTCATTTCCAGCTTACACATAAGTATGTAGACTGCCAACTCTTTCATTCTTAAAAGTGGAATTTTATCATGCTAAGTGTATTTTGATGCATTGACGTATGGGTGTATAATTATTTGTGTTATATTTGAAATCTACAAGCATTTAAAAAAAAACAAAAAAAACATTTACCTTCCTTCCATCTAACAGTATTCTGCCAGTGTGCAGAATGCATATTATTCTTATCCTCTCATAAGTAGGGTTTTAATTCCAAATAAAGCAAATAATAATTCCTTTTATTTCTTTAGAATGGAGTAATTATCATGACCTTAGCATCTGTGTTCTTGCTTGGGAAGCCTGGCAAGGTCCAAATGATATCGCATCTTCTTCATATGTTGCCCTTTTTGATATCAACCAGTGGTACAAAGTTCAGATGCCCAGTGCAGTTGGGTGAGTACAAAATTAAGAAATTGAGATGTTATTTTTATTTAGAAGTTAATTGAAGTTTAAATGGTTGAAAAAAAAAAATCTCCAACTTTATAAACACTTCAAAGATTGCCTAATTTTTCACCCATCAACTGTACAAAAATATGAGTGGCAAATGTCATGTGTGATATTGAATCTACCGTCGTTTGGGTTCTTATGTACAGATTGAAACAGATTTTTGATTTTCAATATTTCCATATTTTTATGAAAATTTTCATAATTTTACCTCTTTTAGCAAAAGATCAATTGTAGTGTAGATTCTAGATAAAAATTTCATTATATTCTGCTTACCAAGTATGAAATTATTAATAAATATCAGTTTCAAATAATTTTGATAAATTTTGTCAATAACAATTTATCAAAATTGAACTGCAGATCCTGTATATTTTCATCATCATTGATTTGATGTATCCTCACAGAATGTTCATGATAAAAGTAACATACCAAAGGATTAAGTTTGCGTTATTATTGACTTCCTATAAAACGTTTTCTTCCTAATTAATCTTATTTATCAGATCTCTTACATTGCTATAATCTTCATTTTCATCTTCTAAGGTACTAATGCAGAGATCCATCTTCTCCAGTTACTGTTTTTTGTTTTTTGCAGCCCAGTTTGCTTCTCTCTAGTTCTTCCAACTTACCATCTTTCTTTTGTTTTTGTTTTTTCTGTCATTCTTTGCCAAGTTAGTTTAGACTTTCTTCTTTTCCATTTTCCTTCTAGAATCCCATTCCAGCCCCCTTCTAATTTCCCTTCTGTCTTTTCTCAGTATGTGATCAATCCATTTTCACCTCTCTCTCTTTATTTCACTGGCAGTACTTTTTTTGTTTTGTCTATTTACATCATTTGTTATATTATTATTATTATCGTCTGAGACTTCCAGATAATAATAATAAGGCAAGGACTCATTGAGGGAGGCTATAAATCACCCAAACCACTACCTCCTTTCCCTTAAATTCATTCACACTAGATGCACTCACTATCCCTAAAGGCAAACTACTCTTTTTTCGCTGTGAGAGAAAAACCTAGCACTTACCCCTTTCTTGATTGTGAACAAACTTAACTTTCATGGATTGTCCCCATGTTCTCTCCCCACCATCCATATAATGAAAAATTTCATCAGTGATATCCTGTAACACCCATTCAAAAGTTTATAGACCTCAATCATATCACCCCTCTTTCTCCTTTTAACCAGAGTCTGTAATCCACATACTCGCAATCTGTCCTCATAATCTAAATCCCATAATCCTGATACAATTTTTGTAACTCTTCTTTGCACCCTTTTCACAGCTTCTTTATCTATCCTCTTGGAATCTGGGAGACCAAATCTGCACACGATAATCCAGGTGTGGTCTTATCAAAGCCTTATAAAGAAGAAAATGCCTTCCTTATCCTTAGATGTCAAGGTTTGCTTCAACATCTCAGTTATCCTCTGAGTTGTATTTGCAACTTTTGCTATGTAACTTCAAATTCCTATCCACCAATATGCCCAAGATCCCATTGTCGCCTTAGTTTCTTGTAGCGTAATCCTGCTAATATAATATGCTGCTGGAAATCTCATCATGCCAAAGTGCATAACTTTACACTTACTAACATTAAACTGATAACAATTTTCGTTTGCCCAAATTTCCAGCCTATTCAAATCATTTTGTATGTGCTAAGTATCACTAGCATCCCTGGATTACCCTGCCTATCTTCTCATCATTGGTAAACAATTGCACGTCTGATGTCAGACTCTGCCTGATGTCATTATGTATAGAGTGAACAATAATGGTCCAACAATAATGACTGTACCCTGAGATAACCCACTGGTCACCTTAAATCTGCAGATTCATATCCACTGTATACCACTTTTTTATATCTGTCTGTCAACCATCCCCTGATCCAAGTTAAGAGTTTATATTCCAGTCCCATATTTTCCACTTTTATGCAACAGCCTTTCATGTGGTATCCTATCAAATACCTTAGAAAAATCCAACATTATCAGAGTATATCCATTCCCTTTATCCAACTCGGCAATAACATTGTTATAAAATATGAAACAATTGCTGAACATAACTTTCCTTTAGTAAACCCATGCTGCTCCTTGCAGAGTATAGCTTGTTTGTCTACCCATTTCTGTATGTGACTTCTCTAAAATTGTCACTACCACACCAGAGATACTGATAGGTCGGTAGTTAAACACATCAGTTTTTGCACCACCCTTGTACAATTGACTTATCATACATTCCTTCCATTCCTGTGGTATCATTCCTGAGCTGAGACTCAAGTTATACAAACATGTGAAAGGCCTAGCCAATTCAGCTGAACATTCCCTTAGCAAACGGGCTGATATTCTATCTTCAATTGATATTCAATTTCATTTTCATGAACCTCTAACTCTTCATCCAATGCAGCAGTAACACTGTACACCATGTTACATATACTTGGTTGATATATCTTAGCAAAGTGGGCACTCATTAACTGAACAATCTCATTAGCTTCTGACACTATAGTACCATCTGTGTTTAATAAAGTTATTCTTTCACATTCGTTCTTTCTTTTGCTTGTGGCATATGTGATAAAAATTCTTTTGGATTGCCTTTAGCTTGTATGGTCGATTTCTTTTCTTAGTAACTTTCTGCACAATACTTTTTTGGCCTGAGCTTTATATATTTCGTAACTCCTCTCACTCTTATTCTCACAATATTTTTTCCACATCATTATCTTGTGGTTCTCTTGCTTAATGTGGTTGTACATCCTTATTATGGCAAGTAATATTTTCAAAATACTCTGAAAATCAAATATTTCACTAAAATTGTCCCTAAATAGGTGAAATGTTTACTTGTTATATAGGTTCCATTGAGAATGCAGTTATTTTCTCTTCAAGCAAAAAATCTTCACATGGCTATTAACCACACCTTTATTCAACTTCCAGGGATGATCCCTTGTTCTGACCCCTCTAGTCAAGTGCAGAAACATTTTTCCTACATCAATCCTATATATATCAATAATTGAAGTAGAAAAAGTCATCAAAAACCTGAAATCTGGCAAGGTAGCTGATGTAGATAATATTTAAACCAAAAATGCTGAAACATGGTGTAAAAAAAATGTAACCATGCTGCATAATTCAGAAAGCTTGATTACCTTGATGGACCTGTTGTTTCATTCTGGGTGTCTCCATGAATGCAGATTGCAAAGTTTCCAGCAATGGCGATCTTGGGCCATTCTTCTCCATTTGTTTCCTACCAGTGTCTTTCCATTCAGTTGGAGGTCTACTGGGTTTTCTTTTGGTTGATCTTGGATACCAGTTTGTGACATGCTAGGTCCACCTATTATCATTGAGTCTTGCAATATAACCTGCCCACTGTGCCTTGTTATCATATGTGATTTTCACTACTTTTTTTACTGATGTGGTCTCTTTTACTTATCCCTAAGATTCTTCTTTCCGTGGCATGCTTGATGGTTTGTAAACTAAGTTCTTTTTGTGTGGAGCTCCAAGTTTACTAAATAAAAAAAAAAAAGAGAGAGAAGAGAAGAACTTGAAAGATAAACCAAACTCACAACTTGAATATAAAATTATTTGCAAAGTATTAAGAAAGAAGATCCCAGAGGACTATCAAATAGTCCTCTGGGTATGTCTTCAAAAATATCGTTGCTCATGTTTATTGTTTGTCCAAGGTATGCATAGGATTTTACACTTTCTATGGTGAAATTATTTAGTTGGATTATGTGGATTTGGCAGTATTTGTTTCTCATCCATTTGGTTTTGTCAGGGTGAATTTTTAATCCTATTTTATTATAGACACTCGATGAAGCATTGTTTCAAGTTGTGGAGGGTCTTGAGCTATGAGAATTATGTTGTCTGCAAACATTAATATTTGGAGCAGCTCTCTCCATCGATGTTTATGCCACCTTTTAAGTCTGTTTTCCTTAAAGTGCTTTCCAGAGTACACATAAAAAGGTTTGGTGATATGACATCTCCCTATTGCACACCTTGGTTTATGATGATAGTTATTGAGTTGTCAAATAAGGTTATTTGGTAGAGCTACTAGTGTTAATTTCTTTAATTAAATTGATGAAGACTGGATCGGTGTGCCCTGTTCTAGAAGTGCATGTAAAACCGTGTTATGTTCTATAGCAATGAAGGTTTTTTTAAGTTGATAAATAGAAAGCAAAGAAGGATCTGGTATTCTTTGCATCTTTCACTAAGTTGGGTGACTACTTGTATGCGATCTATTGTAGAATAATCTTTTTTTTTGAATCCTGCTTGTTCTTTACTATTATTTTCTTGAAGGGTTGTTTTGATACTGTTTGATATAATTTTTGTCATTAACTTATATATGTATGTGATAGCAAACATATAGGACGGTAATTCTTGATATCTTTTATTTTGTTTTTATGAGTGCATATTCTATTTCGTCTGGGAGCACTTCTGGTACATATATATATTAAGTTTTGGTTCAGGTAAAGGATCTTTTTGCATCTTCTACGATGATACAAAAAGATCATCGTAGAAGTCTTGTACTATCCTTTCCGTTTTTATTCTGTTTGTGTGTCTTCTTCCATCTTAATCTAGTAGTGTGCTGTTGGGATTGGCCTTTTCATAGTTAATTCTCTTTTTCTTTTTATACTCTTTTTAGATTCAGCGGTGTTTCTCGATCTTTTTTTCCCTGTAGGTTTGATAGTTCTCTGGGATCTTCTTTCTTAATACTTTACAAATAATTTTATATTCAAGTTGTCAGTTTGGTTTATCTTTCAAGTTCTTCTCTTCTCTTTTTTTAGTAAATTCAAAGTTTGTATGGAGAATCTTTCTTTTCTGAGGTGTTCTTGATTGACTTTAGAATTTTTCATGTTCTTGGATATATTTTCCAGGAGTGTGACATATTTGTCACACTCCTGGAAAATCTATTTGATCAACAGATTGCTTAAACAAATCAGGATCTAAATATTTTGTCACATGCATAGTTTGGGTCATATTTGCATGGTTTGAGATGGCTTGTATTTTTTCTTCCTTCTTTTGGTCAATTTGTGAGGTGCTTAAAGGCCTGTATACAAGATAGTATTCAAACCAGTTTTAACTTATGGATCTGAGAGCTGGGTCAGAAGTAAAACACTTGACCAAAGACTAGAGACTGCAGATATTAGAGGCGTGAACAGATGGCATCAATGGCAATATCATATTAAAAACGAGGATATTAGGAAAGAACTTGACATTGTCGGCATCCGGGAATGCATTAGCAGAGCTAATCTCAGGTGGTATGGTCACTTAAACAGAATAGGTGAGGAAAGATTAGCAAAACAAGCGTTCTCTGCCAGGTCAGCGGGAAAACGACCCAGAGGAAAAACCAAGATATAGGTGGATTGATATGGCACAATGTGCTTTAGACCAGTGCTTCCCAAACTTCTGGATGTCAGGGCCCCCCTTTGCAAAAATTAAAATATTTCACGGTCCCCCTCGAAAAAAAATCGTAATAGAGAGATATATTATTATAATATTTATTGTATTTATATTCAATACAAAACATTCACAGTGAATATTGCAAAAATCAAATGCATATATTACATTTTTTGCCTCGTACTGTTTGGTTCTGAAGACGATGCGGGCTGTTCTGGTAAAATATGAAATACTGTCCTTTTTTTATTTTGAGTCTGTTTCTGCTTCTTCTGATTATTTGCAGGAACTTTTTTATATTTTTTATCAGCCACTTATCCATCTCAGGGTTAAATTTTTTAATGTAGAATAGATCAAATAGTATCACCACTTACTGATACTGGCACACCACAGACTGATAACATGAAATTAGTGAATATTACCTGAATAAGGGAGTCCCCGGACCAGGGGCATTTTTCTCTTTTGTGACTTCCCAAAAGGAACTGACAAAAGAAAAAAATTTAGCACCCTTTACGGTAATTAAGCCTAACGCGAAACACACAGCAAAGGCAGGTTATTAAAACGTGCATGTGATTGGTGCAGTATTAACAAAAGATCATGCAACCGAAAGATAAGAGCATAGCTGACAATTGAGTTGAAATGCTAACTCTCTTCAACTGAATTCCATATGTGAAACTGCCATAACATTCATTATATATATATATATTACTTAGTTTTAACACTTTTACGAATTTTAACATGTTTGGTTGAATTTTATTGCTGCCTTGGGAAATCGAACTCACACACATCTAATTAATAACAATAGTTTTTAGTTAGATACTGTGTTTGCCCATGCAACATATAGTTTTGTTTCAGTCTATACAGCATAGTTTCTGTATGAGAGGACATGTGATTCATTAATTAGCGTGTTTTTATCCCAGTTGTCTCTAATTGCACTATTTGTTGAGAAATATATTACACAGACTCCTCATACCTTATTCACTGGCATAATAAAAGTACTTGTTTTTATTGCCTCCGCAGTATAGTGGCTGTTAGGGAGGGCATGCTGTTTACCACTGCAAGTGAGTTACTATCTCCCCCACATGAACTTGTTTAAGCTTTTTTTCATGTGTGAAGTATATGCGAAATTTTTATTGGTCGGATGACAGTGATAATATAAAACAAGTTTTGATATGTATATAAAGTGAATATCAACAGTCCCCGATTACGAACTCGTGATGAAAGGGACAGGAAGATTTGGAGCTTCCCTGGAGAGCATTCGAAGTAAATACAATTAACCACTGCTTTGAAATGAAACATATGAATAAGCAATATTTAATAATATTCATTAAGTGCCGAAATACGCAGAAAGCAAAGTCTGTGAACCTACACCAATGTGTGAATTTTTCCATTAAAATATAAAAAATAACAAAAAAGAATTAATAAATAATAAAAGTTAAATACGTTTCTTTTAAAATAAAAAAAATCTACTTAGTCTTAAAACATTTTAAATTTGTTTTCATTATTTCACAGCCCCCCCCCCCCTCAACAAAACCTACGGCCCTCAAGGGGGCAGCGGCCCACAGTTTGGGAAGCGCTGCTTTAGACGATAGAAATATTATCATCGTCATCATCAAATTCCTGTCATGCACCCTCAAGAAGTGTACAGGATTTGATAGTACTACATGAAAAAAAATTACATCATTACTAACTTCTTATCTACAATTTTCTTCCAAATCAGTCTGTTACTTGTCAAGACTCCAATATTATCAGATCTTATATTTTTATCGTCTAAGGCACTTTGTACCATATCAATCCACCTATATCTTGGTCTTCCTCTGGGTTGTTTTGCTGCCAACCTGGCAGAGAACACTTGTTTTGCTAATCTTTCTTCGCCCATTCTGTTTAGGTGACCATACCACCTGAGATTAGCTCTGCTAACGCATTCCTGGATGCTGACAATGTCAAGTTCTTTCCTAATATCCTCATTTTTAATATGATATTGCCATTGATGCCATCTGTTCACACCTGTAATCTTTCTCAGGACTTGCATATCTGCGGTCTCTAGTCTTTGGTCAAGTGTTTTACTTCTGACCCAGCTCTCACATCCATAAGTTAAAACTGGTTTGAACACTGTCTTGTATACAGCTAATTTAGTGTTCCGACTAATTTCTCTCTTATTCCATATGAATTTATTTAATTGACTTCCCACCATACCAGCTTTGCTGATTCTGTTGTCTATTTCTATATTTAATTTACCATCTTCAGTAAAAATCGTGCCTAAGTAGCTGAAATGTTTTACTTGTTCCACAGGTTCTCCATTCACAACACAGTTGACATTTTCAACGATTCTGCCTATTTTCATTGTCTTTGTCTTTTTATTGCTGACCTTCATACCGTATCTATTACAACAGCTATTCAATTTAGTCAGAGAATCTTGCAGACTTGTAGCGGATTTATTTAGAAGTATAACATCGATTTATTTAGAAGTATAACGATAGAAATATAAGATCTGATAATATTGGATTTGTCACGATGTGATGATTATGTCAAGACTCCAATATTAATGATAATATTGGAGTCTTGACAAGTAACAGACTGATTTGGAGGAAAATTGTAGATAGGAAGTTAGTAATGATGTAAATTTTTCATGTAGTACTATCATATCCTGTACACCCCCCTTGAGGGTACATGTCAGGAATTTGATGATGATGAAGCTTCTCTCTTTTTTTTTAACTGTATTTGAATTGTCCCTTCTCTCCTAATCCTCAAAATCATTATTTAACAATTTTCTGTTATATATGTAAATTAAGGTGAGCCCATTAGATCTTTATCTCTCAATTTTGGTATGCCAAGTTATATGACCTTACTATCTCTTTCTCATTTTTATTTACTTGAACACTTAAAAAAAATCACTTGAATTCATGTAATTTTCTGTTTTGAAAGTTATGTGAAATAAAA
This sequence comes from Typopeltis vanoorti, assembly GCF_054136105.1. NCBI lineage: Eukaryota > Metazoa > Arthropoda > Arachnida > Uropygi > Thelyphonidae > Typopeltis > Typopeltis vanoorti. The sequence goes on along the minus strand of NC_143561.1, from coordinate 40,003,680 downwards.
GGAAATCTGCAATGATCTTTTTAAATAATTTTTATATATTCATTATCCTTTATTTTCTACAAAAGTACGTGATGCCATTTCCTTCCATGCAAATTTAAAATATTTGCTATAGAGTATTATTGTATTCATAGTTATAAAATTATTGAAGTCATCAAATGTTAATTGAAACCTTTGCACATTTATATTATTTGTAAAACTTACAAAATATACAAACTTAAATAATTTATAGAAGCCCTTCTAGAGAACTGTGCCCATTTCTTGGAATATTTTCATTGTCTGAAATCGCAAACAAGATGAATCCTAGTCCTATTTTGGTAAGTTTATATTCCAAAACCATATATATATATATATATATATAGCATACAGTCACTTCTTACTATGGAAAATGTTGATATAATGATTTTGTTCACTTTAACAAACTATTGAAATATTTTGGCCAAGCCCTCCATTATCATAGCATTGATGTTTAAGGAAATTCACTATAATGTCACTTCTTACTATGGAAAATGCTGATATAATGATTTTGTTCACTTTAACAAACTATTGAAATATTTTGGCCAAATCCTCCATTATCATAGCATTGATGTTTAAGGAAATTCACTATAATGTAGTGAATATCCTTTAGCATCAGTGCTGTTTGTAACTATATAGAACCTTTGGACCCTACCAGTTCACCGTGGTTAGAGCTGACTGTATTCCATTAAAAAAATTAGCTGAATAATAGCATGCCTACCAGCAACTTAGTCAAAACATGATATGGCTTGTTATTATATTTCACTAGTCCTTGTAATGTAGTTGTGCTCAGTATCATTGTGGTAATGCTGTTTAACTCTTTTTTTTGTCTCATTGAATAACTACTTTCAATAACACTAATAATCACCACATCACGATAAGTCAGTTTTAGAAATTGTTTCAGAATTTACCATAATGACACATACTGCAGAAGCCTTACAGTCAGTTCTGGATGGTTCCAAATTTCCATGATAAATGAAAGCACGTAGAATGTATTTTGAAAAAAAAAAAAAGAAAAAAAAAAGTGTCTAATTCAGTCATACCCTTAAAGCAGCCTCAAATCTCAAAGAACTTAATCTCTCTCTCTCTCATATGTGTGATGTAATGCAGGCCACAAGAATAGCCCTGATGTATTACACCATTTGAGCTCATCATGAAGCATTTTGACATAGTATGATACTTTCTTAATATTGACATGATTTAAACAGAAAAGAAAAGTGTACTGTGACTTTTTAATGTATACAAAGGTTACATTCCACAATGTCTCTTGCAATTGAAATTCACATGTAATGTAAGTAATCATCAAAAATGTGATAATGGGTCTATGAAAGTAACTCTCATCCTAACTAAGTTATATTTTTCTGGTATATAACATTTGTTTTCAGAGACTGGGTGTTTTAAAAAAAATTGCAATCAATATAAACCTGTTTCATCAATCTTGAATATGTGTTTGGGCCTGTACTCTTCCCTTCTGTGATCACCTTCACAGATCGCCTTGGTTACAAGCACTGTTACCTTCCATGATGAATCTGTGGATTCTAAAGAGTAGTGTCCATGGTGACATATTTTCTTACTGATATATTTGTGGGGAGGGGACTTGCAGGATGCACAGTTATTCAACTTTATCTAATCGGAATTGTTTGTTATTCAATGGTGTGCAAAATTGACTAAAGCATTTGATAAGATACTACATGAAAGGCTGCCTGATAAACTGGAGAATATAGGATTGGAATATAAACTATTTTACTTGGATAAGCAGGTGGTAGACCTGGCTTTGTGAACTGTGATGTACAAAACCAGTCATGGAGCATGTTGAAACAAGTATCATTTAGTTTTGCGATTGAAGCATTATTCAGAGAAAGCTGTAAAGTCTTTGCAGACCAGATCTGAATAGAAATGATGCCTAAAATTGTCATCATTCCATGAAATGTTGTTCTTAATATTCCTCATCAGTCTTAAATTTTTTTTAAAAATATAATTATTAGAATAAGGATTTAGCAGGTGACCTAAGCCATTTGTTAATGATGCAAAGATAAGCACAGTAATCAGGAATACAACTGGTACACAGTGCTTGCAGAATAATTTGAATAAGCTGGAATTGTGGGCATGTGAGAATAGCTGTCAGTTCAATGTTGCCCTTTGATGTAATGAGATATCCATTAACATATTATTATTGGTGGTATTATGCTAGAGGAAATTGACCAGGCTAGGGATCTTGGAGTTTTAGTTGGTAGAAAGTTGAAGTAGGAAAACTCCATATTTTATAACTGGGTTGTAGTTATAAAAATTGTAAGATGAACAATCTTGAGATTGTCAAATGTCAGGTACACAATTTAATAAAATTGAAATATAAGAACAGTTTCCTTTAGTGTTACACAGTGATCAGCATTCGTTTCAGTAAAATTATGGAGACTACAACTGTGTTAGGAATAATTACTTTAATCCTGCAAAATTAAAGAAGTTATTCAATTCACTCTAGGATCCACTTCCTTCACTGTCCCACCCAGGAGTATACCATATTCATTGCACCTGTAATTTGCCCTATATAGGTGAAACAGGATTCCCAAAATAAGGGAACATAAATGGCCCATTAAATTTAACAACTGTAGTAAATCTGGATGCTCTATATAGAATTGACTGGAAAGGAATCTGTTGTTTACATTGCACCAAAATTTGCAAATTTAAGGAGACTTGTGAAATTTTTATCAACCATCTTGATCTTAACAATAATGGTGGTTTAAAAATCCCAACAATATGGATGGCATATATTCTACCCACTTAACCTTTTTGTCTAAGAATTAATTTTAATTAGGACTCTAAGCAATCTAATATAACAACACTCTTGTTAAATTATGGATTAGGCCACCACTTTTGCTGTCTTAAAAGTATCTATATAAATTTGTTCTCTGGTGATGTTATAAATAGAATATAGCTTTGATGTAGTTTTTTTTCTTCCACTAGAGGTCAGGCCATTAGAATAACGGTTGATCTGATCATTGTCATTTTGGTTTACTGTTTGAAATGTAGTATAGCTTGTCTTTGTATATATATATATATGTGTATACTTCAGATGTTGAAGGCAATTAGAATAACGGTTGATCCAATCATTGTCATTTTGGCTTACTGTTTGAAATGTAATATAGCTTGTCTTTGTGTATATATATATGTGTGTATACTTCAGAAGTTGACCTTAATATGAAGGTCAAAATGTCGGGATATTAAAGTAATTATTCCTAACACATTTGTAGTCTCCTTAATTCCATATTTTTACTGAAATGAAATATAAGAACTCTTAAACCAGCTGATCTTTTTAAAAAAAGGTGCAGAGATAATCAAATTATTCCAAGGTTTTTGATGATTGCATTTAACAGTTTTAGGCTCCCAATCTGTATGTCTGAGTAAGAAATCTCTCAGATTCCTCTTCCTTGTATACTTAAATTTCTGAGCCCTCTCAGCATTGTGGTTTCGTTTCATCCTGTTAGGAAGATTTCAGCCTTCCTTTCTTCACCTAAAGATAAGTTTCTTCCAGTTACTTACCAGATATCTATCATATCCCTTGTTCCTGTGGTTTGTCATACTTTGGACAGTCAAGTAGATCTGCCATGAAGAACACCATCATCATCATGAAATTCCTGATTTGCACCCTTAGAAAGTGTACACAATATTATGATAGCACTGTTCCCCCGCCGCCCCACCAAATGCTAACAATATTAAAGAAAAATAAGGGAAATAAAATTTTTGGCACTATGCAGGTCAATTAAACAGGAGTTTAAAAATAGTGTGTTTATGATTACCATTTTTCTGAAAAGCTGATGAAGGCAACTTTAATTCTTTGATCTCTTCTTCATCATTGGTGAGGGTTGCACACAGGTTCGCAAAGAAATTATACCAAACTTTTGAGTATATATACAGTATATATGCCAGCCTGGCTGGCCGAGTGGTTAGCGTATCTGCTCTCCAGCTAAAAGGCCACAGGTTCGAATCCTGCCGTGGGCATTGATGTTTGTGATTGTCTTTGGAAATACTAGTGGTCGGCAGTAGATAGCATTGGTGTAGTTGCGATCAGTTGGTGTGTTGAGTGGTGGAGACAGAGTTGTAGAGCAGGTGCCCTCCCTCGATGAGTCTTTGGACTCCCTGGAGGTATCTAATAATAATAATAATATATACACAGTCTTGCTATAAATACGGTTACAACTTCTGCACATCCCTGCACTGGCCACAGAATTGTGCAAGTCCAGTTCTGTTTAATGGAGCTGTGCACAGCCAATGTTCACATGTTTATCAGTAGAGAGAGAGAGAGAGTTGTCTAGCTTTATGGGTTAATGTGCACTACGGAGATTATTAGAACCTTGTAGTTGTAATAGCACCTCATAAGGTTGGAATGTGCCACCTGTTATTTTCAACACACTAAAGACACTTGGATATCTGTCATATCCCTTGTTCCTGTGGTTTGTCATACTTTGGACAGTCAAGTAGATCTGCCATGAAGAACACTACCATCATCGTCATGAAATTCCTGATTTGCACCCTTAGAAAGTGTACACAATATTATGATAGCTCTACCCCCTCCTCCTCCCTGAATGCTAACAATATTAAAGAAAAATAAGGGAAATAAAATCTTTGACACGGTATGCAGGTCAATTAAACAGGAGTTTAAAAATAGGATGTTTATGTATTGGATCAGTAGGATGTTTATGTATTGGACTATTAACCATTATAACAATACAGAAGATGTATCTGACTGCCAAAGAACAGGTCAACCACGATATGTTAGGATGCCATAGCTTATGAGGGCTGTGAAGGCATGCCTCCACTGTAATCCTGTGAGAATGCTGAAATTGATGTCGCAAGAGTTGAACGTTTTGCAGAGAATGATGTCACCTGTACTAACTGATCACCTGAAGGTGATCAGTTAGTACAGAACGCCTATCATCGTTCTGCTGAAACTTCATAATACCGCACCTTATGCAGCAGGGAGTGATAAAATCAAAGACACTTCACCAGCAGTATGTGAACAACAGACACAGATATCCTCTTCACAGATGAGAAGATTTTCACTATTGAAGTGTTGTTTAATCACCAAAGCCTTGCCATACCCCAGAGCACTTGCCATAGCACCCAGGATTCAGAAAGGTCATCACTTCACATCAGTGATCATTTGGTGGAGGGGGGGGGTGATGTATCTCAGGGATATCCAGGTTGCATTTCTGTGAGAAAGGGATCAAAACCTCCACCACACACACACACACACACACACACACAATTTTTTTTAAAATTAATTGATTAGAAATTTTATTGACTAGTTATATTATGCTATAATGCTGTAATGGTGCTTTTTAAGATGCTTTTGTTAATTGTATTTTGATTTTGTTTCATTGCCATTATGTACTGAAGATGCCTTTGATATTAAGACAACAATTTTATATCATAAAAATAATTTTCAGTTTTAAACAACTGATTTTGTTATATTCACAGAATATTTCACAAAGGGAAAGGTTGGGTTGTTTTGAATTATAGCTGAAACACCCAAGGCTGTGAGAGTAGTGTGCTATGTCTGTATTAATTGTGTGTGTGTGTGTGTGTGTGTGTGTGTGTGTGTGTGTGTGTGTGTGTGTGTGTGTGTGTGTGTGTGTGTGAGAGAGAGAGAGAGAGAGAGAGAGATTTCTTCTCAGTTTGCCTATTTTGCAGGATGACACACCAAAGTTTCCAGGTGAAAAAAACCTGCCAGTTCCAAATGAGACCACATAACTCACTATCAGTCGAAACGCTCCTAAACAGGAATAAAAGGAATATTTTATTTTGTTATGGTGAAGAGTTGTTATGTGAGATTTCTTTAAAATATCACATGCTATATTATATTATATGTATTATATAATAGTGAGAGTTCTGTGCTATTCGTTATTTACTAATTCAATTCAGTCACTACTACTAATGTAGCTGTAGGATTAAAAACACATGCTCAGATGTGTGTGTGTTGGTATATATGCATATATATTTCTCTTAATTATTAAATTTTTAGAATTCTAATTTAATAATAAATATAATTCATAATAATTTTAATGACCATATAAATATTTGTTTATATTATGCTTTCTCAAGTCATTTTGTAAATATTAATGTTTTATTTTATAGGATGTATATCTTACTCCATATTCCCTAGTAAAATTCAGGTATCTCATTGCTGCCGAAGAATTTTTCTTTCCCTCTTCCTTAGCATATTGTAAGTATGTTTTATTTGTGTAATAATTAATATTTTGCTTCTTTATATTAGTGAATCCTGTGTAAGAAATTGTTCATAAGATTAGAAGCAAAAGTTAAATTCTCTACAAAAATGTTTTTCCATTTAAATGTTCAAATTGCGTTTGGCAGTTTTTTCCCATGAACTTTTGCAAGTAATTGGACCACGAGATCAATAATACAATGAATTTTTAGTTAGTGAAGAAATATAAAACTATGTAGCACTTAACAGCCTACCTCAACTGTAACCTGTATACAGTTGAGGATGCAAGTGATATTATAGACCATTTATTTAGTGAGATGGAGTTGGATTGGTTGGAATTGTGACTGAAGCAACTAAAGCTATGAGGTCCAACATTTTATGTATCTTAATTTGTTAATTGTTTGTGTTTTCTTCCTGAGTTTACCATTTTGCAGGATGGGGAGAAAAATAATAATTGCCACCTCCATACGATTCTGGCTCCAGCACCAGTTGAAAAGTTGCTACAAAGATTCTTCTTATCATAGATGAGATTTAAAGTAAATGTTGTAACTAGTGAGATAGGGAATTTCAATGTGGGATATGGACTGACAGAATTCAACAGCTGACAGTACAACAATAAATAAAATTCTGAAGCTGCATCATATATGCTTCTTAGATAATCATTAAGATAACTAACTGGAAAGGAATAGAATCTTGGATTTAATAATAGCATAAAAGGAGGTAGCGATATGGAACATCTGCATGTTGTCTGAAATGTTCAAGAGAAAAGATAAAAAATTGCATATTACATTCTTCACACTCTCTCTTATCGCTGTGCAGTTTTTCATATAATGGATCATGATAGTCAAGCACTTATTAACCAGAGACCTACGTTGGAAATTTGGGTGCTTTTCCCTTTATGAAATTGCATTTCACAAATTACAGAAATTATATGAAATTTAATAGCATATTTGCTCTAATTAAAGAGAAACTTTAACTGTGATGTAGAGTTAATGTTTTCCTGTTTTCACATGGATCACTTAAACTCATGTATAAATGATCTGGCTTGTGGTAGGTTCGTTGATTCTGAACCATGAGCATTATGTTTCATTTCTAAGCATGCTTATAGATAATAAACAAGTGACATCTTGTGTCAACTGTTGGCATTCTTGACCCATTAAAATAATTTGTTGTGGAATGGACTGTTAAGGTTAAAGAGCAACAAAACAATGAGAACTATTGTGAAACATTTAATAGGTAATGAATATTTAAGATTGAAAGTGAACACCTCAGAATCATCTGTCCACGTGGAATATAATTGATTTGAATTATTGCGTAGTAAGATTTCAGGTCTCTAAGACTGCAAATTTTGTTTGAAAAAAAAAATAAAGCATAAAGTTACTTTCCTTCTGAAACTGGTGCCTTCGAACTCTGTTACTGTATTGAATTCTTGACAAACCGAAATATACTGACACAAGATATGAAGCCGAAATCAAGTAATCATTTTGAGGGATTAAAATTTAACTGCATCTCTGTATTTTAGTGAAGTACTATAAAATGAATCCTGTTGTCTTGAGCATATTCCAGTGTAAAAGTTTAACAGAATCTTCCAAATATAAGAGAGGAATTCTATGACATCTTTTTGAATATTTGAATGAAGAAACTTATTAAAATTGTGCCTCATAAATTTATCAGTCCAGAAGTGTTATTCGTAATATTTATTCAATCTGAAGATGATTAGTCATGAATTCAGTTGCTCTTAGGTGTCTCAGAGAATGTAAAAAATTATTATCAAGTTTAATGCAGTTCACACCCAAAATCTTCTTGACTGATTCTTTTTTAAAATTTTCAGCCTGATACTCCAACTCAAACCTAAATGGCAGTCACTTCCTATTTTAGATCTGTTGTTATTTCCTTGTATCAAGAACCAGTCTGTAGATAGAAATATCAACAACACGTTTTCTTATTTCTTGTGTTCTCTCCATGTGAATTTCTGTACATCTTTATGTGGAAACATGATTTTACAAAATGACTGTTCTTTTGATTAGACATCCACGAGGTACCTACCATTATTACTAGATTCGATATTTTCTTCAAATGTTTCCAGAACATTTCTATGCCTAGGATTCATTCCTATTTTAGATCCCTAACAAAAACTGAAAGGAAACCTCCACATATCACCTTTCAGGAATGCAGAGAACCAACTGGGGCTTCCTGACCTAATGTCCAATCCTCACCTTCACATGGTGCACCCTGTTAGCAGGTATCCATTGGGTACTGAATGAAAGAGGATGGGCTGGGACTTAGCCAACCAAATTGCAAATTGGTTAAACCACAAATGCATATCATGGTACAATGATGAGATTTCATGCCGGCTGGGGCATTTCCAAGTTAAACAAGGCCCTCGCTGTTTTCATCAAGGAACCAGGGCAAACAGTGAAAAGTCAGCTACTGGAACAAGCTCCATCTCAACATCAAGAAGAAGAGGAAGAAACCCAACAGCAGAAGAACTGACAATAGGAACCATCAAAACAAGGAGTGTTGGTGGAAAGGAAATTGAACTTTTGCAGAAGGAAAAGTACCACATGAACATAATTGTCATTACTGAGACAAAGAAGACAAAAACAAGTGAGATATTACTAAATAATAAGTATAAAATGTTATTTTCATGCAATAATGATAAAGGAATGGAAGGAGTAGTGATAGCATTCAACACCAATATGAAGATAAACTTCTTGATTGGAAGGCAGTTTCAAGCAGAGCTATGTGGGCAGACTTCAAAATGGGGACACAGACAATGAAACTTATTTGTACATGTTGTCTCACAGATGGTTCTTCCAAGGAAGAAGTGGAAGGATTTTTTGGATTCATTAAAACATAAAGAAAATGGAAAAATTTTCATTTTCTGGTTGGAGATCTGAACAGCAGAGTAGGAAATTAATCCCACCTGGCATATAGGAACATTTTTGAAAAATTTGGAGAAAAGGTCAAAGCTAATAATAATGGTAATTATTTAATGCACTTCTTCTCAGGACACAGACTAGTCATTGCTGACACCATTTTCAACATAAAGATGTGCACAAGTACACATGGAAAGAAGACACAAGAAATAAGAAAAGCCTCATTGACTATGTCATTGTTGATAATGATATCTTCGTGACCATTACTTAGTACTAAGCAGGATAAAAATGGATATCACATGGAAAAGAACAGTATGTAAGAAAGCTTTAAAAAGAATTAGAGTTGAGCAGCTTTTACAAATTGAAAACAATAATCAAACCTTGGAGTCTCGGTGGCAAACTCTGAAGAAGACATTGATTGATTCAGCTAGGGAGGCATCTGGGAAGTTGTCTGCAAGGATAGAAAAATAAGAACACCATGGTGGACATAAGAAGTTAAAGAAGCAGTCATGGAAAAGAAGAAAACATACCAAAAGTTCCTACAAATAAGTCAGCTGATGCCCTAAAAAAATACAGAGAAAAATGTAAGAGACCTAAGCTGTAAAAATGTGAAAGTAGTTAAACAAAAGTCATGGGAAGACTTTGGTAAGAATATTGAAAATAAATATCAGGAAGATGCAAAATGTTCTGGAGGCTATTGAAGAAACTTAAAAATGGAGGAAAGAGTACTGTAAAAGGTATCAATGATGATAAGGGTGACACGAACACTGAAGATAAGGATTTAATAGATGTCTGGAGTAATTACTTTGAAAGACTCAAATGAACCAACTAGAAAATTTTCAATAGGAATGCAGAGAGGAGGACATATCAATACTTGAGGTAGAAAAAGCTGACAAAAACTTGAAATGTGGAAAGGCATCTGGAGTAGATGATATTCAACCAGAAATGCTTAAGTATAGAGGTATAAAAGTTTTGCAGTGGCTGCACTGCATAATTCAGAGGGCCTAGTCAGAAGGTTGAATTCTCAATGATGGGAGTAGAGCTCTCATTTTTCCCATCTATAAAAAAAAAAGGAATAAAACTGAATCTGAAAATTACAGATGAATTTCTCTACTAAGTGTTCCAGGGTAAGATTTATGCAAGCATACTTGAAAAGAGGTTGAGAAAGAGAAACTTGGAGAAGAACAAGCTAGGTTTAGGTCAAATAGAGGTTGCCACAGATTTTCACTCTAAGACATATAATCGAGAAATCATGGGGATATGACAAAGAGCTGTACTTAAGTTTTGTGGATCTGGAAAAGGCATATGACAAGGTATCCAGAGAAAAGCTTTTCAAAACACTACAATTATATGGGGTGAATGGAACATTATACGGAGCAATACATAGTTTATATTTAAGTTATCAGTCAGCAGTTAGAATTGAAGGAAATAGGAAGGTGGTTCAATGTAAAATCAGGGGTAAGACAAGGATGCACATTATCTCCACTCTTATTCATCATCTATAAGGATCACATTATAAAAGAAAGTGGCATCAAGTCTGATATTGAAATTGGTAGTGTCAAACTTAGTTCTTTGTTTTATGCAGAAATTGAATGAATCTCCATGATTCACTAACTAAATCGAATAACTGATGCAACAAATATGGCATGAAAATCAGCAATAAAAAGACCAAAACTATGAAAATAGGCAGGAACAGAGAAAACTTCAGCTGCATTCTGAATAAAGATCCTATAGAACAAGTAAAATATTTCAGCTATTTAGGCACAGTTTCTAGTTTCTATTTAGGCACAGGTCAAATCTGGAAATAGACAACAGAATAATCTAAACTGGTATGGTGGTTGGCAATCTGAATAAATTTACATGGAATAAGAAAGAAATTAGCCAAAACACAAACTAGCAATATACAAAAATAGTGTTTAAACCAGTTTTAAATTTAGAAATAAAGCACTTGATCAAAGATAGAGACCACAGATATCAGGGTACTGAAAAAAATTAGGGGAGTGAACCGATGGCATAATTGGCAAAATCATATTGAAAATGAAGATATTAGAAAGGAACTTGACATTATTAGCATTCAAGAATGTGTCAACAGAGCTAATCTAAGGTTGTATGGCCATTTAAATAGAATGGGTGAAGAAAGGTTAGCAAAACAGGTGTTTGATGCCAAAATGGTTGGAAAGAGACCCAGAGGAAGACCCAAGGTCTAGGTGGATTGAAATATTAGATACGACAATATTCAGTGCTCACAAGTAATAGATTGATTTGGAGGAAAATTGATAGGAGATTAATAATAATGCAAACTTAATCATGAAGTGCTGTCATAGTAACCTGAACATCCCTTGGGGATACATATCAGGAAATTGATGACGATGATGAACAAAAAGGTCTTTTTCCCCTCCAGCTGGCCTCTCTAATTACTCAAAAAAATTCCTCTTCTTCTACTTTAAAATCTGTCCTAGTTTTCCATTTTGAAGTATGCTTACTTTACTGGACTTAAAATTGACTCTCATTCAAGCAATTTATCTGCTTGTTTAGTGTTGAATACTATTACCATCCTCTTCTTTTTCTTATACTTGAATAAATCATCTTATATTTATTATTTAGTTGTTGTTTTTTCTTTTCATTTTCATTTAGTTTCATTTTTGTGTCTTCTTAGTTTTGGTAACACCAACTGCAAAAAAATGATATTTCATTTATTTGGTATTTCAGCATTTGCCCTGGTTCTCTGACTAAAACGGTGTACCTTGTTTATGTTTTGGATTCCCCAGTCAATATGGCATTTGATTTAAATATAATACTGTGGTTGAATCGTGCACAATATGATGCTGTACCATCATATTGTGTACGTCGTTTGTAACCACCATACCAACCTTGATGTGTTTATACCTCATTAAATACATGGATGCAAAGTGTCTGTTGAAATGGTATTCAAATGTTATAACATTTGAATACTATTGAAAAAACATGGATACAAAAAGCATTAATTATTATTAAGAGAGCCCTCCAAGGAGTCAGGGTCTCATCGAGAGAGGCCACATACTGTGCGTACCAGCTATCATACTTGTTCTTGAATTCATTCACACACACAACATCCAATGGCAAAATCACACACTATGAGAGAAAAATCTATCCCTCACCTCCTTCTTGACACCATTCATTCTCAACTTCCAAGGATGCCCTCGCATCCTTTCTCCACCCTCCATAAATGAAAAATTCCATCAACTGCAATTCTGTATGACCCTTTCAGAAGTTTGTAAGTCTCAATCGTATCACTCCTCTTTCTCTTGTTTGCTAGTGCCTGCAGTCTACAAATTCTCAGTCTGTCTTCATCAATATTCCACAATCCTGATATTATTTTTTACACACTCTTCTTTGCAGTCTCTAGAGGAAAACAACAAATTTAAAAAACAAAATTGATAGTTTTGAAGTTTAAAAGTGCACAAGACTTTTTGGACTCCCTGTGTGTGTGTGTGTGTGTGTGTGTGTGTGTGTGTGTGTGTGTGTGTGTGTGTGTGCGCGTGCACGCGCTCCAGATGATCTTAATATGAAGGTTGAAATGTCAGATATTTCTGACATTTCAACAAAAATTATTTTGGTTTATATCAAAGTTATAACTCTGACATGATGGTAGTCTACATAATTTTTATCATAATGAATGTAGAATGCAGTTTGGTTATGTTCTGAATTGCCAGTTGAAACTAAGTTATACATTTACATAACTCCTTTAGTTTTAGATATGTGATAAAATTTGTATGCAGTTTAAATTACATTGTTTTGATTTTCTTAAGAGAAAAAGAAATGATACATACAGTAGAATAAGAATTTATTATATAGCATCTTAAAAGATATTATTATACTGAAAACACTGTAAAATAAAACCGTATTGTTTTCATATTCCTCATGAAAACATGCTTGTTTCCATTTATTGTGACACTAAAAGCATGTTACATTCTGAAAGCTTTTCTCGTTTTTTTTATATATTTTTTTTTATTGTTTTTTTTTAAATTACTTGACTTTTGTTATTGTATTGCATATAAAAATTAACAGTGACTCTACCTTCTTTAATATTTGAAAGTATTACTAGCTGTTGAATTGCCAGCTTGATAGGTCAAGTAGATAGCATATATCTACTTGACCAATACATAACCCGTGACTAACTTATTGATCATGGGTTTCAGTCCCACTCTAGGAGAGTGAATGCCTTTAGGTGGTAGATGAATTTAATTTCATCATCCATTGGAATTATCACTATGCTAATTGGAGCCTGGAGTGGCTTAAAAAAGTTCCATGTTTAGTGTCTTTATCACAGATTCTGGATTATATAAACCTTATTCCACCCATAGTACAAATCATAGTAGACTTACAGCCTTTTGTGTGTGGATTCACATTTAAAAAAAAAATGTTTAGGAAAGAACTACTTTCACATCATAGCAACAGCAATGAGTGTAACCAGCAATCTGTTTTGAGTGAATTCAGACATGGAGAATATTAATCTGAATTAATATGGAAACCAAGAAATTTATGAGAATCTGAATTATATTATATTTTATTAGTGTTTGTTCAGAAAGTACAGAACATTTTCATATCACAGAAATTCTGCTGTGATGTGTCTCACCACATAAAAGAGAATTCATCTATTGTGGATTACTTCGTGTAAGTAATTTCTCCTTGCCATCTTTTTGTATTATGTCTACTATAATGTGGATTTGTTCCAATGATTTTTCACACAGAAATAGGCAAATGGCAAAAAATATGAGAAACCATTACTATAGGTATATATTTTACATCTGATATTTTGATTTCTTTGACATGTATTTGCTCAGAGGAAGAGCATTAACATAATTTATTTTAATTTTTTATGAATGAAGCTAGAAACTTTGTACAGTGAGTTGACATTTAGGAGTCACCTTGCTAAGGTAGGTTGTCAAGTTATCACATTGGATAACAGTATTTTTAAAGAGAGCACCAGCTTCTAGGAATAAGGGTTATTCTCCTACTTGACAAAGCTTTGATAAGAAAATATCTGGATTACTCTCTGCATTTTGTTCTACAGCTGACCTCCTTACTAATATCACCCATTCAGACATAGGTCATGGAAAAATTTGGGAAAACCCATATTGTCACTCGATATTTCATAGGCATTTGATCGTGTCTGGCATCAAGGCCTGCACAAACTACTATCTTATGGCAAATGTGTAAGAGGAAGTGTTTCAACATTCTCTTCCTTTGTGACTGTATGGTAGGAAGAGGAAAGCCAGTTTTTGTGAACATTGAAGTCCCCAAGGAAGATGACCTCATGAAATGGATTTGCTCCCTCCCCTCTCTATTCCAGGTGTTTATAAGGCTTCTTGTTCTTGCAAATAATCATATTATGGTCAGACTGGGAGATCTGCTAACGTCTGCCACCACAACTATGGTCAATCAGGTCTAGCAGACCATGCCTTTTATACCCTACACAGAATCAGATGGAAGAAAACCACCATGCTCCATCACAGCAAATGTAAAGACGCTTTTTAGAATATGCAGTACTGAAAACCAGCCTAATCTTAATAAATATGGTTGTATTAAACTTTCCAAAATTTGGGAAACTAACTTTTAGGCCTCTCACCAAACATCTAAGGCCAGCCAACAGCACCCATAGAGAGTGGTCATGTCTTGGTACCTAACCCTAACAATATATGTTACTGTCTGAAATAATGTAGGTTCTACAGTCGATTTTCTTGAGTTTACAGGATGAAAACCCAAGTTTCTGGGAGAAAAAATCCACTTGCCCATGCCAGAGATCGACTAACTCTCGGGAACTGGTCAAAGAAAGGCTTAGAAAAAGTCCAGACTTTAGTCTTTATTTATTCTATCTCATTTTTTCCACTTATTGTTTCTTCTATGTTTTTGTGTATGTTATTATAATTTTAACATTGGATTCTTGATATGTCTGTGACAGATGAAACATTGAAATCAATGAAACCTCTTGCTTAATTATTTCTCTTTGCTGTAAATTATTCCATTAAAGTGCAACATGATTTGGTAGGTTCTCTGAGATTTGTTGTTGACCACATGAGCTGAGCATGTTCCCTACGTAGTGTTGGAGTTTTGGTTTCCATGGTGGCTATAAGTAGACATTGATTTTTGTACCAGCATTCGTTTTTTATAGTCAGCGATCCATACTTTATCACCATTTCAGCATGGTCAACCACCTTGTTCCCACCTTGGTCAGTGGGAACAAGGTGTGCAGTGATCAGATCCAGACAAGCTTGTACACATGATGAGAATTGGGCACTTTTAAGTTTACTAATTATTGCTGCCATTCAGAATTTGGATCTGCTTGTCAGTATATTGCAGGCCACTTTTACCAGGCACGGAAAGTTCGTTCTGTGTGCATGTGGGTCCATAGTGGTGGCATCTGACAGTTTTTCTGTGATTGGTGTTAATTGTTTCAGTAGCCAGCCTGGTTGGCTGAGTGGTTAGAGTGCCCACTCTCCAGCCAAGGGCAGTTGATGATCCTTGATGTCTTTGTGCCATAAAAATCAAATAAAACCCAAACTTGTTTCAGTGAATTTGCTGATGTCATCCTTAGTGTTGCAGCATCTGTTTCCAGGATTTGAGTATGATGCATTTTTTATTTTTGACTTCTATTGAGTCATACACTGTTGTCACAAGAAAGTCTTCTCAAAAGATAAAGAGCTGTTTGAAACTGTCAGTGCTCTTGACAGTTTCAAACTGTCAAGAGCACTGCTTGACAGTTTGATAATGGCTGCTTGAGATTGGCCAAAAGAATATACTTCAATCAGCCGATATTTACACAGCTGGCATGCACCCCGTGATAACAAAAAGCACGTATAACACTTTTTTTTTTTAACTGCTCTGATATTGCTGAGCTTTGCTGCTGCTGCTTTTGCTTTATGCAGTAAGCAAAAAATGGTGTAGTTGAATCGTGATGCAGTGTGTGCAGATGGTTGCTCATGGCCGATATAAAATTAGAGGAAAATTTTTTTTTGATTGTTTAGAGTACTTATGGATTTCTCTGAGTTCTTCTGCCTTTTAAGAATTATTGCTGTACTTCCCTTTTGTGTTGAAGTTTGAAGGAAAACTCTTTTAAAAATGATTAAATAAGAAAGCACAAATTGAAGGTAACATATTCTGAAACACCACCTGATAGACTATTCTGATGGCCACTCACACTGATTTTAGGCACTGAAAGAGTTGGTTGTTGATGACTTTCTCCATTAATTTTGATAGAATTGAAGTGAGTGCAGTAGGACATAGTGTACTGGCTGGCTTTTATCTTCTTTCTTTGGGATGGGTTGAATATAGACTTTGTTTCCATGCTGTAGGGTAGCTGGCAGATAAATATGAAAGATGATAAAAGATAAGTCTTTTTTGGGGTCGTAAGTTTTAAGCACAATTTGTCGCAGAAGATAACATCAAAATAAGACTTGTTTGCAACCTAGCTGTTCACAATTCTTCTGATGACTTTGGACAAAAGTCCAAAAGATTCATGCAGTTTTTCTGTAAAGTGGAAAGAGATATTTGTCCATGCTGCCTAGAGATTTGGAATAATTTCCTTATGCATTTAAATACATGTCTAAGTGGTAAATGAATTTCATCACTTGGTGAAAATACCACCATGTTGCTTATTGCACCCTGAAGTGGCTGTTGTCCTGTGCTAATTGAACAAGGAGATACTTTTTTTTTGGAGAGTATAGAATGAGGGCTCCACTTTTTCTACCTTCTCATTTTCCTCCTTGGCTGACCTCCCAAACGATATTCCAAACTTTAGGGAACTAAAAAGCCTAATTTATAAATGAAATGGTTCTATGGGCTATACGTGGGACAGTGGAAAAGATGATACAGGATGATTAGTTCAGGAGAACAGTGTTTAAGCACCACATGACTTCATATCCCAGCTGTTCAGGATTCTTCTTTTCTGATAGAAGACTAGAGGAGTCATGCAAAGTGGAGATACTTTATCTTGATCATTCCTACAGGAATTGGAAGAGATGAAGGATGTGAGGAACTTGGCTTTTTATTTAGGTGATGTTACAATGATACCATCTGTATCTGGTAAAATGGAGATTTGGATGGACAGAACTTGTGTCCAGTAACCCTAGTGAGGTACCAGCAGTAGACAATTGCTTGTCTGCTATTTGAACAGTAGGCAAGTTTGTTGCACTCAGCCCTTTTAAAATCTTTTGGTTTGACAGGTGGTCCTTTAGTAGTAGTTGCATGCTGCTTTGTAGGCTGAGTGGAATGTAGACTTTTTGATGAAAAAGGGGAGAAAGGTCTTTGCTCTAATTAGAATTATTTCAGTTCTTCAGTTGGAAGATATCTGGATTAGAAGAGACTAAAATAGTAGTTGAAGGATGTTCTGCAGAAAAAATACTTGGATGAGGTTATGGTGAGAATTATCGGGGCGGGGGATAGCCTATATCTACGGTATATTTATCAGAACTGGTGTTTGTAGAGAGAGGATTATCGGGTATTACAGTGAGCACATAGGCAATTTGTGTTTAGATTATTACTAACAGCAGATATTTCTTCATTTCTTGATAGAGAATTGAAAAAGAATAAATACATCATTTCCATACAGTAATGTAAGATTTAGACTTAATGATAAAAAGAACTTAGAATTATTATACTGCTTGACATTTTCTCTGAAATTTTGAGAACAGACATGATTTCTGGCATACAAATTTGAAAATGTTCAGTCTTTGTCACAGAAGGTATAAAGATACATTTCCGTCTTGACAGCAACTATAAAGTTACCACAAAATTTTTCATATAGGAAATGCAGTGCATGACATCTGTCACACTTGAAAAATTTCCGTATTGCGGGATGGAAGATTAGCATGGTATCTTTCACATCATAATTGAATTCTGAATGAGTTGTGATTAAAGCATTATATTTCATGATAAGAATCATCTTTAAAATATATAATATTATTCCGATCATTTCTGCATAATTAAATAATAAATCATGATTGAGATATTGCTGTTGTGCAATTAAAAAAGGTGTTCAGAAACAGAGAGAGAGATGTGTTGATTTAGTCAAAAAATTTATTAATTAAAATTAAATTAATTTAAAATAAAATAAATCAATAAAAATAACAGCAAATTGATATTGATAGTCTTATGCACCATAAATTCACACCATAAACAATTGAAAAGTACTAACAAAAGTCCCATAGTCACTCACACACACACACACACACACACACACACACACACACACACACACACACACACACACACACACACACAATTCTAAAAGAAATTCACTATAGCATCTATCCTCTATAATGGCTCTTCTTATTGTCACAATGAGTTTGCCATTTCAGCTTTAGTTGATATTAATTATATTACTCTGTAATTTTTGTAATATTTAACAAGACAACACACAGAATTTTTGCTGATAACATTAGAAATTAAAAAATAATTATGTAAAACAAATTAAATTATTTTTTATTTTTTTTCAACTTTCCAGCAATGATCTGTCTTTTTGGAAAAGGAATTATTGAATGCTCATTTCTTGGAATTCAAAGACAGGTAAAATTTTATTACTGATAACAAACATTCATTAGAAGAGAATTAATGACAGTTTACTATGTGAAAACAAGAAAGGAAACTACGAGAGTGGTCTGAAAAGTTCTCAGCCTCGACTATAGATGGCAACACTATCAGTAAGATTTTTTTTTCTAAGTTCGTATATCTGTTGTAAGCATCCATGTGAAATTGCAAGTCATTCTATCAAGTATACAGCTGTCTGAAGCAAAAGTGTTGTCTGTATCCCTTGAAATTGATAAAATTGAGTATCGTGCGGTTATAAATTTCTTTGTACAAGAAGCTTTAATGCCAAAGGAAAGTCATTCGAAATTCATAAAAGTTTATGGGCACTCTTCTCTTACGTTTTCAACAATTAAGAAATGGGCCACCGAGTTTAAACGTGGCCGTACCAGCCTTGAAGATGATCCACATGAAGGACGTCCAAAAAGTGTAACATCACCAGAAATCATCGATTAAGTGCACGATATGGTATTAGATGACCGGCAAGTCAAAGTGTGTGAAATTGTTGAGACTACAGGCATTTCAAAATCTCTGAACAGTGCTTGGAGTGTTTTAACAAGAATAAAACTGATTTTGTGTGTCGATTTATTACTATGGATGAGACTTCATCATTACACATCAGAATCCAAATAGCAGTCAAAATAGTGGACAGAAGCTGGTTGTTCAGCTCCAAAGAAGACAAAGTCGGTTCCATCAGCAGGAAAGGTCCTGGCATCAGTGTTTTGGGATGCTAAAGGCATTTTGTTTATTAATTATCTTGAAAAGGATAAAACAGTATCCGGGGAATATTATTCTGATCTTTTAACCAGACTAGACGAAAAAAATTCATGAGAAAAGACCCAATTTTCAGAAGAAAAAAATCATCTTTCATCAGGAGAATGCACCTGCCCACAAAGGTGTTTTGGCAATGGGAAAATTAAAGGATCTGCACTATGAATTGTTGGAATATCCATCCTGTTCCCCAGATTTTGCTTCCTCTGACTTCTATCTCTTCCGAAAACTAAAACTCTGCCTCGCTGGTCAGTGTTTTTCTTCAAATCAAGAGGTGATTGCAGCTGTAGAGGAGTATTTTGCAGATCTTACTGAGAACCACTACAGGGACAGGATAATGGTGCTGGAGCATTGCTGGAATAAATGTATTAGTGTTAATGGAGATTATGTTGAAAAATGAAAATAATTTTGAAATTATAAATTCGTATTTTCATTGTTTGGCTGAGAACTTTTCAGACCATCTTCATAATAGTTTCTTTTCTATATACGGAGTTTTTCTAAATCCACTTTCTTAGACGTGTTCTATATTTTAAGATGTCATTATTTGGGTAATTGTAAATTTAGCTATTTGATTAAGAATCAAATCTTTAACTCAGTAATCTGTCCACCAATAGATTAGAAAAAGAACAATGAAAGAAAAAAAATCCTATAATAACGTTAGATGAAGTCATCTTTTGTCAATAACTGAAAAAAAAAAGTCAAAATCTTATTACATTTTTCTACTCCAAATTTAATATAAACAGGATATCTTAGGTAGCTTTGACATATCTTTCTTATTTAGAAATAACTATTTAAAAAAAAAAGGGGGGGGATGCTTATGATTTCAGATATGTATGAAAAATGAACGAACATAGATTCGGTAACATTGGTAGGAAAATAATTCTCCATTGTTATTGCTTGTATTTTCATCCATATTCTTAATTCAAGCTGATATATGTTGTGAGAATACAAAACCAGCATGAAATATTTAATTAAACCTCAGTGAAATTAAAAGTTTGTTTATCTAATTTAATTTAATTAAATTAGATAAACTTTTAAATCTAATTTAATTAAATTAAATTAATATAGTAAATTAAAATTTACTATTTTAATTAAATTAAATTAAAATAGTAAACATCCTTAAAAGTCAGCTACTGGAACAAATCTGAAAACAAACCCCAACTCAACATCACCAGAGTTAAATATCAGTACTATCAACGTAAGAAGCCTGAATGGCAAAGAAATGGAGCTAGCTGAGGAAATAGATAAGTACCAGATCGACATAATAGGGGTGACTGAAACAAAAAAGACCAAAACTGGTGAGATCTTTCTGAGCAATAAATACAAAATGTTATATTCAGGCAATGACAATCAAGGAAAAGGAGGAGTACCATAGTATTCAACACAAAATACGAGGCTAATCTTCTTGAATGGCAGTCAGTCTCAAGTAGAGTGATGTGGGCAAATATGAGAATGGGGAACTGGACAATGAGACTTATTTGTGCCTATGGTCCCACAGAAGGTTCTACTAAGGTAGAAGTGGAGGAATTTTTTGAGGCTTTAGAAAAAGCAACTGACACAATGAAAAATGAAAAGTTGGTCATTGTTGGGGATCTAAATAGCAGAGTAGGAAATGATTGTGAGACATACAAAAATAATTTTGGAAAATTTGGAGAAAAGAGCAAAGCTAATAATAATGGCAAATATCTGTTGGATTTCTGCTCAGGACAGGGACTGGTTATTACTAACACCATGTTCCAACATAAAAATGTGCACAAATTCACATGGAGAGAAGAGGCTAGGAATAAGAAAAGTCTCATTGACTATGTTATTGTTGATAGTGATGTTTTCTCCCTGGTGCAGGACACCAGAGTGTACAGAGGATTTGAAATTGGAAGTGATCACTATTTAGTCTTGAGCAGGATAAAATTGAATTTCATATTGAAAAGAATAACATGTAAGAAAGTTTTAAAGCGAATAAAAGTTGAGCAGCTCTCAGATGTGAGCTGTAGACTAAAATACACAAAGATTATTGAAGAAAAAATGAAAGAAGTTTGAGAACAGGAATCAAACCTTGGAGATTCGTTGGCAAACTCTGAAGAAAACATATTGATTCTGCCAGAGAGGCATGTTCGGAGGTTGTTTGTAAGGATAAAAAAATCAGAACTCCCTGGTGGACACAGGAGGTTAAAGAGGCAGTGAAGGAAAAGAAGAAAGCATATCAAAAGTTCCTGGCAAATAAGTCAGCTTGTGCTCTTAGAGAATATAGAGACAAATGCAAGAATGCTAAACACTGTGTAAAACTAGCTAAACAAAAGTCATGGGAGGACTTTGGCAAGAATATAGAAAATAAATATCAAGAAGGTGGCAAAATATTCTGGAGGTTGTTGAAGAAGCTTAAGAATGGAGGAAAGAGTGCTATAAAAGGAATTAGAGATGATAAAGGTGACATGAAAACAGGAGAAAAAGATATCCTTGAAGTATGGAGTAATTACTTTGAAAAACTGCTAAATGAAACAAGCAGTGATGACAGCACAGTGGTAAAAAACACTGACCAGGCATGCAGTCAGGAATACATATCCATACTTGAAGTAGAAAAAGCTATCAAAGGCTTGAAATGTGGAAAGGCAGCAGGAGTAGATGATATTTGACCAGAAATGCTGAAGTATGGTGGTATAAGAGTCTTACAGTGGCTGCACTGCATAGTTCAGAAAGCCTGGACAGAGGGACGAATTCCCGATGATTGGAGTAGAGCTCTCATAGTACCCATATATAAAAAGGGAAATAAAACTGAATGTGAGAATTACAGAGGTACTTCCCTACTGAGTGTTCCTGGCAAGATTTATGCAAGTACACTTGAGAAACGGGTGAGAAAAATTGTGGAAGAAAAGCTTGGTGAAGAACAAGCTGGATTCAGGCCAAATAGAGGCTGTCAGGATCAGATCTTCAATTTACGACAAATAGTCGAGAAAGCATGGGAATATAACAAAGATTTGTATTTAAGTTTTGTCGATCTGGAAAAGGCATATGACAAGGTGCCAAGAGAGAAGCTATTCAATACGCTGCAGTTATATGGTGTCAGTGGGACATTATATCAAGCAATACTTAGTCTTTATTTGAGTTGTAAGTCAGCAGTTAGAATTGAAGGAAGTACAGGTTAATGGTTTAATGTTAAATCTGGTGTGAGACAAGGATGTACATTATCCCCTCTGTTATTCATTATCTATATGGATCACATTATGAAGGAAAGTGGTATTAAACATGATATCAAAATTGGAGATGTTAATGTCAGATCTTTGCTTTATGCGGATGATGTTATACTTCTAAATAAATCCGCTACAAGTCTGCAAGATTCTCTGACTAAATTGAATAGCTGTTGTAATAGATATGGTATGAAGGTCAGCAATAAAAAGACAAAGACAATGAAAATAGGCAGAATCATTGAAAATGTCAACTGTGTTGTGAATGGAGAACCTGTGGAACAAGTAAAACATTTCAGCTATTTAGGCACGATTTTTACAGAAGATGGTAAATTAAATATAGAAATAGACAACAGCATCAGCAAAGCTGGTATGGTGGGAAGTCAATTGAATAAATTCATATGGAATAAGAGAGAAATTAGTCAGAACACTAAATTAGCTGTATACAAGACAGTGTTCAAACCAGTTTTAACTTATGGATCTGAGAGCTGGGTCAGAAGTAAAACGCTTGACCAAAGACTAGAGACTTCAGATATGAGAGTCCTGAGAAAGATTATAGGTGTGAACAGATGGCATCAATGGCAGTATCATATTAAAAACGAGGATATTAGGAAAGAACTTGACATTGTCAGCATCCAGGAATGCATTAACAGAGCTAATCTCAGGTGGTATGGTCACTTAAACAGAATGGGCGAGGAAAGATTAGCAAAACAAGTGTTCTCTGCCAGGTTGGCAGGAAAACGACCGAGAGGAAGACCAAGATATAGGTGGATTGATACAGTACAAAGTGCTTTAGACGATAGAAATATAAGATCTGATAATATTGGAGTGTTGACAAGTAACAGACTGATTTGGAGGAAAATTGTAGATAGGAAATTAATAATGATGTAATTTTTTTCATGTAGTACTATCATATCCTGTACACCACTTGAGGGTACAACGCAGGAATTTGATGATGATGATGAACATTCTTAAACTCTAATATTAATAATAAATGAATTAAATCCAAGTTTGTGAGAAATGTTACTCAAAATTATATCAATAAATTTTTTTTTAATTATAATCAGTATTAATTGAAAGAAAAATTTTGCATAAATGAAAGTGATTATTCTTTACTAGAAGAGCATCCTTATATACAGTGCTTTGCATTTTCCTCCATTAATCCCTTTAGAAGATCTTCATAGGATCTACATCCTATTTGTTAAAAGTTTATAAAAGTAGTCCAGCTGTGTTTTCCTTAAATCTGCAAGTCGACTTTCTGACAAAGTTCGTTTTTCACATTTTTGAAGTATCTTTTCTGAGATGGTAGTGCTACATAGAGCTGTGTGCGTGCGTGCGTGTGTGTTTGAGTGAGTGAGTGAAAATAGGTTTTGTTAAATAAATTCTCACTATATATTGTAATATGTTGGGCCGCCCTCGATGATTCTAAGGACTCCTTGGAGCTGCCCGTAATAATAATATCTGCTATTCTGAATCTGTTTAAAAATAGAAACAACATAAGGCACAGACATACTAGAATTATTGAATGTAATATACATAAAAATATTTTTTATATTTTATGGGGGGGGGGGGGAACTGGGCACTTCCCCCTGGAATTGATTAAAAAATTCCACAAATTATAATCGTAAAATTGATTGAGATGGGTAATCTTACACCCTCGACCCTGGGAACGTTTCGTCTGTCTTAAAATTTTATTATGGGTTGGCCTGTTGCGGGGTAGCCATAGAATACGTGTTTTATTGCAGCAACAAAACACATCTTCCTGTTTTTGGTTCAGCTGTTTTCTGATTTGTGAATAGTGACCAGTTAGTTTGCCCTCTGTGTCTAATGAGTTACAGAGTGAATTGTAAATTTATAGTGAAACAAATTTAAACAAAAAAATACATTTTTAAAAGGTAAGTGTATGTAATTTAATATTATTTTACTTGTTAGTTTTATGATTTTTTTGCTTTTAAACTGAAATAATTTAATTTATGATTAATTAATTAGTTGATTTTTAATAAAATATGCCAGTCAATTTTTTAATATATGAAATTGTGCTAAAAACTATTAATTCTGAATACCTTTTTTCCCAAGAATTAAGGATCATTAAAATCGATGCAAAATGAAAATAATGTATTTAAATTACTTAGATAAAGAGCCATTAGGCTTCATTTCGGCGATGTAACATTATTTAAATTAAGGGGGGATATTAAATCCCACATTGTTTCAAAACTGAATAAGAAACTCAAAGATCAGAATCAAAGAGTTTCATGCCGAATATAGTAAACTATAAAAGTATTGGCGGATACAGCTAAGCACGTAGCACAAACTAGGACAACTTGTAGCAAAGGTGGGTAAAGCCCTGATCACTATTCTTAGTATTTCCCATAATGTAAAAACACATCTCCTAGGAGATGTATGATGTTATACATTATGGTGGAAGGTCAAAACCCAGACCTGTTTCGACCTTTATTGAGGTCTCATCAATGAGTAGGTAGACCAAATTAATACTGAGGGTATAGCGAAAAGAACTTATATACTCTGCAATACGAGTTGTCAAACAGGTGCACCCATTAAATTACTTAAATAAAGAGCCAATAAGCTTCATTTCTTTGATTCCAATCTTTGAATTTCTTATTTGGTTTTGAAACAGTGTGGGATTTAATATCCCCTTAATTTAAATAACGTATTTATAGTTTACATCGATAAATAATTACATCAAAAAAAAGCCAAAAGACATTTATTGGTGTAATTATTTGTCTCCAAGCTCCCTCCCGGAAAATTTTCTGCAGACACACGCCTACGCATATGGTAAAATTGACATGAAATTTGTAGCGTGGGTTGCATAACCCACATGACAGCACATCCAACCGAAATGGGCACGCGATGCCACTGATATATATATATATATATATACACACACACACACACACACACAGTGCATTATCTGGTTGTAAAATATTGTTATGTTATTTATTTAAATTTGATTAACTAACTTTTGTCTTAACTTAACTTTTAATTTTACTTTATTCTGCTTCAATTAGTTAGGACTAGAAACTTCTTGAACACAAACTTCTCAAGGTTAAACTTATGTTTGCTTAACCTGTAATACAAAAGTTAATCTCATCATAACCAATTTCTGTCCCCCCCCCCTTTTTTTTTTTCCCTGCGGTTAGTTAGACCTCGTGTAGTAAGCCTATTTAACATAAGCAGTCCCTAAACACTTACGTAATATCAATTAAGAAATTTATATTTTATTATCGACTGTGCCACCTAATTGACTTTCTATTGCTTGAAAGTTAGGGTGGGAAGAAAACAGAAATAAATCAATACGTTTACACAATTTCCTTATATGCAAGTCGTGGTTAGTAATTTCTTACTATGCCCACAGGTTCACTAATTTTTTCGAGATAGTGCATTGGCTAAGGAATAAAACCAGGTAATTACAAAACAAAACATTTATTTTCGATCTATTGGAATAGGTACAGAGCACATAATAATTACTGAAAGATTAATTCATTCAAAAGTTTTAACACATAAAAAAAAAAGCTATTTTAGCAACAGAACGTACTGTGCGTTTACTACCAGAAAACTTATTATACTTTAACATAAAGATGCTCTTGTGACACAACTATGCACATATATGCTTACAAGCTAGCATAATTCTTCCTGTAAGGATTATAACAAAAACTTTCTTCCAGCCACATACAATACTTATTTAGCACTATTTCCGATATTATCACATACTTAACAACACATAATCTTCCCTCAACTCATAACCAAGTTACCGCTTGTTTACAAATAATATCTCACAATCACATACGATTCTGAGGTACATTCTCTTAACAAAATACAATAAAATAGTTGCTTATTTACTAACTATCACTAGTGGAAGGTCCAATTTACACACAGCAAACTACATTGAGACTGGAGCGTCTTCCGTCTGGTCAGTCTTCGAGAGTTTTCCTCCATCGAACTAGCTGGGGTTCTTCCGTAGCTACCCGAAGCATAGAGAGAGAGGGCTGGTGGCAGAAAAACATCTGTCATCATTGGTGGGAAGAACAATCCTCCTGGATGAAGGGAAGGAGCCCCGAGGAAGTCAAAGGTAAAAAGCCACAAAAAAAAAAAAGTCTTGAGCCAAGCACTGCATTCCCTTTTATGCAGATTTTCAGCCCTTTGTTCTTAATGATGAACTTGCCAGGATTAGCCAGTAGCAAAAATGACGTCATTGCTGGCTGTTCGACCATATGATCTTTGGATGGTGGTACTTATCAGTGCTAATCTGGCTTAATTCCTACTAAGCTTTACTAACAGGTCAAATGTATGTGTGCATTACAAAAAAAAAAATTTTAACATCTTAATTAGCACATTTTTCCTTCATAATTTCAAACAAAAAAAACTGGAAAATCTTTAGCGAAAAATTTACGAAATTTAATTTCTCACGAGATTTTACATGTTGACTTATCTGTGGCTCATGTTTACTGGTATATCCTTTAAATGTGCGGTATTTTGGGTCTTTAAGTATGTTTGGCATACCCTTGAAGGGTATTACCCACACTGCATGGAGAAGGAGGACAAACTTGAACCTATATTCTAGAGACAAAACTATTGATATTCTGGAGACAGAACTATAGCTATAGTATTTAGCAAATAAATACAAGGATAATCTTGAATGGCAAGAAATATTACATAGGGTGAAATGGGCAAATATCAGAATAAGAACTTGGACATTGAAACTTATTTGCACTAGTGGTCCAACAGAAGGCAGAGGAATTTTTTGCGGTATTAGAAAAGGCTGCTGACACAAAGAAAATGGAAAAGTTGGTCCTTCTTGGAGATCATCAATATGTCTTGGATGATTACCAGACATCTGGAAATGTTTTTGAGAAAAGAACAAAAGCTAATAATGGTAACAGTAAGTACTTGCTGGATTTCTGTTCAGGACATGGACTAGCCATTACCAACACCATGACAGTATAAAAGAGGTGCACAAATTCACATGGAGAGAAGACATGACAAATAAGAAAAGTCTTGATATAGAGAATAGGAAGTGTTCATTTAGTTTTTAGCAGTATAAAATTGAATCTCGTATTGAAAAGAAAAGTAAGAAAGTTCTAAAAATAATCAAAGTTGAGCAGCTTTCAGAGGTAAATTGTAGACTCAAATATACAAATCCTATTCAAGAAAAAATGGAGGAGTTTGAAAACAAGAACCAAATCTTGGAGATTCACTGGCAGACTCTGGAGAAAGCAGCCAAAGAGGTATATGGTTGTTGTTGTCTGCAAGGATAGAAAAATCAGAACCCCATGAGGGACTCAAGAAGTTAAAGATTGCAGATAAGGAAAAGAAAGCATATCAAAAGTTCCTGGCAAGTAAGTCAGCATGTGCTCTGAGAGAATATAGAGGAAAAAATGTAAGAAAGCAAAGAACTGTGTAAATCTCAAAACAAATATCAGGAAGGAATTTAAAAGTGGAGGAAAGAATACTGTAAATTTAATCAGAGATGATAAATGTGACATAAAAACTGAAGATAAAGATACTCTAGATATTTGCAGTAATTACTTTAAAAGATTGCTGAATGAAATAAGCAATGACAGAACACTTAGTATTCAAGAGGAATGCAATATCAGCAGTACATATCAATATTTGAGGTAGCCTATTAAAACAAGAGCAGCAACTCCCCAGTATCCCTATTCAGTACCACTGCAAACATATCTAGCCAGCTTCTCTTCTTCATTTATTCCATCTACATATGTCTTCTGAAATAGCCTTCTTCATAATGTGTTTCCTAACAGCTTCAACCTCCAGCACTGATATGCTGGAGGTTGAAGCAACTCACACATAGCACTGATATGCTGGTTCTTGTGCCTCTCGTGTGGAATAAATATATATATAAAAAAAAAATAATGAATAAAAAAAAGATGGAGGTATTAGAGTTTTACCATGTCTACACTGCATAATTCAGAAGGCCTAGTCAGAGGGTTGGATTCCAGATGACTTCAGTAGAGCTCTTTCATCATACCTATCTATAATTCATGTTGAAGTTCCTGGAACAGAAAATTTATTTACATTGAATATTTATTTACATTTCAATGTCTATGTAGTTTTCTGTTCCCTTTTCTCTCATAAAAGGGATCTCAGCTCACCTTGCCTTACCTTTGGTAATACATAAATCACCAGATTGGATTACATCTCCTTCCTGGACTGACATTAACCGCCATTCCTCTGGTAGAAACGAATTACATCAGTAGTTTCATCAGCTACTTAGACATGAATAATATGCAACAGTTACAGAAATTTAAACATGGAAATATCCATCTATAAAAAATAATAATAATAATAAAAGGGAAACAAAACTGTGTGAGAATTACAGAGGAAATTCTCTACTGAGTGTTCCAGGTAAGATTTATGCAAGCAACTTAAGAAAAGATTAAGAAAAACGGTGGAAGGGGGTGCTTGGGGAAGAACAAGCTGGATTCAGACCAAATAGAAGTCCATTTCATTTTAAGTCCAGGTCTTTCCTAATGTTTATTTCTTCAACACCAGAGTCCACCTGTTGGGCATAGCCTGCAAAATTTTTTCCAGAATTTTTGATTGATTGATGACTCCCACACACACACACTCTTACAGACTGACTGCAAAGTCTGTTTCATAGACGGAATTTCCTCATTGTATATCTCTTCTACAGATATTTTTGTGGTCACTGTTTGTTAGAACTAGCATACATTATACACACTTCCACCTCCATTTCTGTTAAACTTGCAGGAACACAAGCAGCAGATGGCCAGAACCCCTTTACAGTTGGACTGCAGACTCATTGGACCAGTTATTCCCAGCCATCTGTTATTCTGTCTACTTTAGTTCTGTTCCTCATTTCTTTTCCATGAAATATTCCCCAAGAGTACTAAACCCCCCCCCTCCCCATCTCTTCAAGAAGGATATCAAGAGATTACTTGTCTTGACTCCAAGCCCACACACAGCATTTATTTGCTATAGGCCTTGTGGCCTCTTGTGCGTGTGTGTGGGGGGGGGAGGGGGGAGTGATTTAAAAAAAGAAATAGTCTCTTTTTTCTGTGTTCAACAGCTTGTTTCAAAATAGTTTGTGCTGCCTCATTCAGTCCAAAATCACTTTGCTGTCTTATCACCACATTATTTCGTAATTAATTCAAGTTTTTGCTCTAAAGTGATAATTTTTTTTATTATTTTTAATATATATATATATATATATATATAATTGGCACTCACCATTTCACTCTTCCTTCCTTTCATCCTTAATGTTGAAGGATATTTTTTAATATGAAAATGTTTATATAAGGCAAAAAAATTAGGGGTCATCATTGCCCTCAAACATAAGCCTCTAATAATTTGCTCCATTGAGCAGGTGTTGAACAAACAATATGAAATTATTACCCAAATGTTTATGAAAATGGTTACAATAAAAAAAAACATTTCACAAGATCCTCCACAGAAATACCATTAAAAGCAAAAATGATTATAAGAATGCCATACCATATTAGGGGCATATGAGAAAAAATAGATAGAACACTATATAAATACAAAATTCAGAAATTTACTCAGCTCATCCAAAGATCCTCTTCCACACCTTGCCCACCCAGGGATTTACAAAACTCAGTGCACCTATAACCAACTCTTTATAGGGGAAACAAGGTGCACCATCCCAATAAAAAAAGATGAACATAAACACCACATTAAATTTCCACACTATGGTAAAATAGGCCTGTCAGACCATGCACTTCAAACATGTAACAGAATCAACTGGAAAGGCACCAAAACCTGGTTTGAAAGAAAGTTCAAAGAAGCCTGCAGAATGCTGAAACATCATCCGAATCTAAACAAGAATGATTGATTAATAATCCCAAGAATCTGGAGGACCCATATAGCATCCAGAACAACCCAAAACAGAAGAAAACCTTAATATGAAAGGACTATAGAAATTATTTAATGTAGGTCCACTATGAAACTTTTTATTTTATTTTTTTAAAATTATCTTTACATTATTGTGCTGATGTGTATAAAAAGTTTATTTTATTTGGTGAATTAATTTTTAATTTTGTATATATTTCATTTAGTAAAATAAAGAACCAAAAGGCTTCACTTCAGCAATGCAAAAATTATAAAAAGCAAGTGGATATTAAATCCAGCATTATTTCAAAGCCAAATACAGAAACTATATCTATAGTTCTCTCTGGTCAAATTTCATACTATAGAAACTATAGTATGAAATTTGACCAGAGTGCTTATGGGAATACACTCGCCAGCATTTATGAGTTGCCCTAGCTGGACCTTATAGGAGAAATGATCGCTATGCCCAAGTGTCCATATATTCCCCTCCTATTGGTCCATTTTGATAAGGTTTCACTGGCCTGACAGCTGTTGAAAGAGAGTTTTTGCTCTCTTAAGGTTTCTTCCTAGTCTCTGACAAAAACCAACCAGTTTGAAACACTTCACAAAGGAACTATTCATCTGTTTATTGATTATAAGAAAGCTTTTGATTGCGTGGATCACAACAGACTGTGGATTGTAACGAGATTAATGAGAATACCTGAATATCCAATTCTCTTGATAAGAGAACTGTATGACAGCCAAGAAGCTTCAGTAAAAGCAGTCTTTGGAGAAATAGATAGTGTTCAAGTGGAAAAAAGGGGTGCAGCAGGGTTAATATTTATAGTGAATATATTATGAGAATGACTAATTTAGACAAAGATCCAGCTGGAATTAAGATTGGTGGCAGAAAAATAAATAATTTAAGATATGCAGATGAAACAACCCTCATAGCATAAACTAAAGAAGATCTGGAGCAGCTGATTCTATTGGTTAAGATGGAAAGTAACAATGCCAGGTGTAATTTAAACATCAACAAAACAAAAAGGGTGTCTTCTGGCAATTTAAATGAATTTATAATAGAGGAAGATAAAATAGAAATCATTGGAAGTTATGATTTACTGGGGTCCAGAATCAGGAATGATGGTAAATTTGAAGATTGAATTAAAAGAAGGATGGTCTTGAGAAAAAAAGCAATGTTAAACCTGACAAAAATTATGAAAGATAGAGGTGTGAGTAAGGCCACGAAAGTTAGAATTCTCAAAGCAGTGGTATTTCCAGTAATGATGTATGGATGTGAAAGCTGGATTATTAAGAAGAAAAACAGAAAGCGAATTGATTCATTTGAATTATGGGTGTGGAGGAGACTATTAAAAATCCCATGGACTGCAAGATTTAGACCAATAAGATTTAGCGATCATCACTTCCAAGGAGGTGATGATTGCTAAACAGAAGTTGATGTACTTTGGACATATCATGTGATCTGATGAATCATTGGAAAAGGCAGTTATGTTGGGGAAGATTGAGGGAATGAGAAGAGGAAGACCACAAAAGAGTTGGTTGGACAACATAAAAGAA
Source organism: Typopeltis vanoorti (assembly GCF_054136105.1). Lineage (NCBI taxonomy): Eukaryota > Metazoa > Arthropoda > Arachnida > Uropygi > Thelyphonidae > Typopeltis > Typopeltis vanoorti. Next base: position 39,971,656 of record NC_143561.1, on the reverse strand, counting down.
CTTACCAACTTGAACTTAAAATTACTGAAAGAAAGGACAAGAGACTGAGTGGGATGGAGAGCCTTTGTTCACAGGATCCTCAAGAGTCAAAAATGACTGGATGGCACATAACATCCTATAGTTTCCCTTATTATTTGTTTTATAAGTAAAAATCTGGTCTGACAACTTTTATTTGCCCTGAACCCTTCCATAGCATTTCTCTCTTATCCTATTCTCAAGTTTGCTTGCATAAATCTTACCTGAAATATACTGCAGGGAAATTTCCTTTGTAAATCTCACATTCTTTTTATTCCTCTTTATGATAGATAAATATCATGAGGCACTTCTGATCTAAACTTCATCTTATGAGCAGACTTCCTGAATTATGTGGGTTTTTTTAATGCGACTCCCACCATGAAAGGTTGTAAGCCTCTAGTACATAAATAACGTGGGCATATATTCAGGCTGTGCTAGGCGTTCGGTGCACACCCATCGAATAGCAATATCACTGATATTATATTTTTGTATTGATTCCTGTTAAAGACTCCCCTAATTGTTTTGTGTCTTCATGTGATTCCTAAAATTAAACACAATATGCTAATACTTCATGAAGAGGACACTTTATGATGTGTAAACATTGCATTCATGTTAACCTTGGTGTGTGTAGTCACAAATATGGACACCTTTGAGCCCTTTGAACAGATGTACAGATGATGCAGCAGGTCAAATTCTTAGCTTTTCAGTGGTTTTAACCACTCGGAAGGTGAGGCATGGTGTGTGCTGAGACAATAGTACCCAAAAATCAGTGGCTATGATTGGTTATTGTGTCAACCAATCCAATTTGTCATATTTGTCATGAGTTGCTGTTTTTGTTTTCTGAGTTTCACTGTTTTGTGTGCATGAAGTGTGAACCGATGTGTTTAGGACACCGATTATAGACGAGTAATTTTCTATAAATAATTTATAACTTTTTTGTCCATATTCATTAGGAAACACTATTGATGATCTACTGATTGTCCCATTTTCTGCCAGAGCTTTTGCAGATTGTATGAATATAGTTGAAGGAGGTTGGAACTAGTATATAAATAAGTAAACCGAGTTATTTCAGCCTTTCTTTGGGTTCAATCTGGAAAAATAAAAAAGTGTTACTTTTTCTGATTTCTTTCCATATTATATGGCTGTATTTCCAGATTCAAAATAGTATCAAAATTCAAATTATCCATGTCTTTCTAGTATATGCCAATGATAATCTAATCCCACTATGAAGCCTAAACCCTTTGTGCTTCTCACATAAACAGCACACATGAAGCAATGCTATTGTTCATTTGACCTTTATGCTTTCCATATTTAAAATTATATTAGTTGATAAATTTAAATATTTAAAGTTATCCTACAGTTAATTGCATTTGACCAATTAAGATGACTGCTGATGAGCTACGCACTCTTAAAACTTTCATACATCAATAAAAATGCAATCATATGGTCAAATAGACGTGAAAATTTTGTAGCGTGGACTGCATAAGCCACACACAGCACACCCAACCTAAATGGGCATGCAATGCCACTGATAAATACTGTAAGTGTTTCTTAAGGATTTTTATTTATTTAGGGAGACCCTACTCTAAAATACCAGGCATGGAACTTTTTTCAAGTCCCTTCAGGTCTCGAGTAAGTGGAGAAGTGGTTCACTGGGGGATGAAATCCATCTCCCACCTAAGTACAATCGCAAATATCCATGCCCATGGCAGCATTTGAACCTGTATTTATACTTTCACCACAATACCTTGGAATTAAGAAGGAATTTTTAAAAAACATTATATGACTTCCATGTCATCTTCTGAGTTATTTTGCTATATTTCTTCGTTATGATGTGTTAGCATTTCATCTGGGTTATGGTTATCATCTTCTTGAGCAGTTTATTTTGCTTATTTGGTAATAATAAGGATGAAGCAAAACTAACCCTTAGTCACAAAAAAAAAAAAAGACCAAAAGGCAAATTTTCAAGTCATGCTTTGACTTAGGTGTTTCGTGTTTCAAGACACTCCCACTTCTAAATTAAACGATAGATTGCCATGTCCTTATTGGGCATGGCATATATAGACGTGATGTCCTTATTGGGCATGGCAATAATAAATAAATAACAAAATAAATGGAATAGTTAATATTACTGTTGTTATGATATTCATCATGCATTTCTTCTGTCTCTTGGTAGTAGAATATTAAAAAGGATTTATCATGAAGGTTGTTTTCTTGATCATAAATTAGTAAATAATAATATTTGGTTAACCGACCAAGTGTTGATCAATTTTATTAATTAACTGAACCTTTCCGTATGTAAGTGGCATCTCCAACAAGCTCAGCAATCTCCTCAAACAACACAAAATAAGAGTAGCATTTCAGCCTATAGATACTATTCGTAAACTACTAAGATCTCCAAAAGACAACCATCCTTTCTACAAATATGCTGGAGTCTATAATATTCCATGCTCATGTGGCTCTAATTACATCGGACAGACTTCGAGAAGCCCCGAAATCAGGCAAAAGGAGCACATTGGCTATGTCAAAAACAACAGACAGGACATTTCTGGCCTATCGTCTCATTTCTCCACAACTAACCATGTCATTGAGTGGGACAAAAGCTGTTCCCCTTACTTAGAGGAAGATTACCATTCAAGAATGTTCAAAGAAGCAGCCACAGTCGCCCGTTCTACTGTGAATCTTAACAGAAATCAAGGCCTAATATTCCCAGAGATATGGAAAACCCTAATCAGAGCCTTAAAAAAGGAAGAAATGAACTTTAATACAAACTACAGAAGGTTCCTCAGCAACAGCTAGCTGATCTTGTACACGTGATATGTGTTTCACTCACGTTCGATACTATTTTATTTGTAATTATTCTAGTCAGTTTTTATTCTTGTCAGTTTTGCAGTTACGCATAATTGTGAGAGTGTTTAAACCTATATGTAAGTGCCCTGAAGAAGCCAACAGATAAGTGTGGCGAAACTAGTTAGGTTCAGTTAATTAATAAAATTGATCAACACTTGATCAGTTAACCAAATATTATTATTTACTAAAAAGGATTTATTTTTCTTTTAAAATACTGTCTGATAAAGAAATCTAATGTTTCAGCCATATTTATTAACTGCATTCAGTGAGGAATTTCTCCAAGATATATTGTCATTTGGTGAAGTTTAAAAAGGATCTGTGATGCAAGGAGGAACAAGTATCCTATTATTTATTATTATTATTTTTTTAATTGTAGCCATTGAATACGAAGATGCAATGAATACCTTTCCATCCAGTGGAACAGAAGTTAGCGGATCTATTGACAAGAGTGTTTATGATACTATATTGTTGGAGATGATGGGGAAAGGCTATGAATGTATCTAATTGCATGGGGAAGTTGTTTGTAAACTGAGAAAGAATAGAGTACTGCCAGAGAGATGTGTGATTTAAGTGTATAAAAAAGACAGACTATTATTTTTTCTTGACAGTTCTAGTTCTATCAAAATTATATTCCTGATACTCAGAGCAGTAGAGTATTATTACTACATGAATCTCAAGATTGCAAAGAATTCGTTGTGAATGCATCATACCAGTCTTTATTGTATGTCTCCACTGCTATCATTTCTCTGTAATAGATATCTTTTGCATACTTCCAAATTTAAAAAAAAAAAAAAAAAAAAAAAAAAATCCAATACCATGAAGCCAGAACTTCTTTGAGTTGATGCATTTTTAGTCCTTTTAATCTACTACAAGTGAACATCCAGAACAATACATACGTTAAATTAAATATGCCAAGAAATTATATCCTTGATTTAATTTTTTGTCCAAGTGTAAGCAAACAAAGTTTGCACATGAAGTATTTTCACAACTGTGCTACTTGTATATAGAGACTAATGACTTCATCAGTTGCATTATGGGAAGGACCACTATCCAGACCAGTTTCAACCTTTATTGAGGTCTCATTAGTGGAAGCCAGACCCAGAAGGGATATCAAGGTTGAAGTAATGCAGAAGTCATATTTCCCATATACAAATAGTGTAAAGCTGTATCACCTTATTATTAAATTACTCTGGATCAGAAGATGCTGAAAGTTATTAGCCTCTATATACAAATAGCCCAATCATGAAGATACTTCATGCACAAACTTTGTTAGCTTACACTTGACAAAAGATTAAACCAAGAATATGATTTCTTGGCATCTTTAATTTATAGTTTAACCAAGTGAAAAAACTTTAATAGTATATAATAATATAATATTTATTTTAGAGATTTTGTCTTTTGTACATCATCAGTGAGAGTGAAGAACTACAGTAAGGAATTTGAACAATAAAACACTGTCACGTTTGCCAAATTTGAATCCCTCTGTACAAGTAGTTGCATATTTGTTAAATTAAAACTATTGGGCTGAAATGATTATTAATTAAATTAATTATTATAATACAATCTATTTAACACAATCAAATATAACAATTTCCCAAACTTTTGTCATGGTAAGACAGTCATTATGGTTAATGTTTGATCTATGAAGTAAAGCTTCACTACATTCCTTGAATAGCCTTTCATATTTGTACATAGATCTGTATAAAAAGTGTTGTGTTTTTCCATTGGATCCTATGGTTTATGTTTTCAGTTTCATGGTGTGCTGGCCTGATTTGTGCAGTTTGATGAGCTGGATGTATTCATCTGGCTCATCAAATTTAATTAATTTAACTAGTTTCCCAATTAAACCAAATCATTTTTCCATACATCCTTCTGTTTTAATTCTGACTTTGTTCTTCCACAGTACCTCTGTCAGCCTCATTTCAAATATGCTTTCCGAAGTATTATTTGGAACACTGCATGGAAATTTCTTATCTGATTCTCCCATTTAGTTTTATTCCTGTTTTTAATAGCGAGTACAATGAGATGCTTAGGTTGACTTTCTTATTCTTACTCGTTGTCTATCTTATTCTGGCACACATTCCACACCATGCTTTGTTTTGTTTTATTTTTATTTTTTCAAATGTAACTTTCCCCCCACAAATGCTGTAAAACAATAGTTCATAAGTACTATGGGTGGTCTAAGAAATTTTTTTTCTATTTATTTATTTAGTTTGTACTTTGTGATTTTTTTTTATTTCTTACATAATCTCCTAAATCCCTACTCGGTAGACTAAACATAAAACTTTTTTCAAGCTGCTTCAGACCTCCATTAAGGAGGACAGTGGTCTCACACTGGGTGATGAAATTCATTTCCTACGTGATTTCTATCTCAGGTGTTGATACATGTACTCCTTGGAAGTTTTTCCTCTTGGTTATACCATAGATTAAAGATACCAAGAAATTATATACTTGGTTTAATCCTTTATCCAAGTGTAGACAAACAAGTTTGCACCTAAACTATTTTCAGGACTGGAAACTCGTATATAGACGCTTATAACCTCACATCACTTGTCTTAGTATCCCATAATGCAAAGCACATATCCTTACGGTATGTATAATGCTATGCATTAAGGGAAGGGTCACTGCCCGGACCGGTTTCGACCTTTATCTATATACGAGTTGCCACAGTCCTGAAAATAGTTCAGGTGCAAACTTGTTTGCCTACACTTAGATAGGATTAAACCAAGTATATAATTTCTTGGTATCTTTAATTTACATATACTCCTTGTTGCATCTTTTGAATATTTTCTAGGCACTTTTGTCATTGCTTATATCATTTAGCAATTTTTCAAATTACTTCAGACATTCAGAATCTCCTTATCATCAGTTTGTATCCAACTTTTATCACCTCAGAATCCTTTTTCACTATTTCTAAGTCTTTTCAGTAGCCACCAAAACATTTTGCCACCTTTATGAAATTTTATCTTCTATATTCTTCCCAAAGAAATGTTTGTTTAATCTTTTGTATAGTTGCTTTCTCATAATAGATTCTTTAAAAACATATTAACTGATATGGAAAAAAAAAAAAAAAAAGAAAGAAAGAAAGAAAAGAAATATATATATATATACATATTTAATTTTTTTTAAAAAATAGATACTCTCAGAGATTACTTCACTGGGACCAAGCTGTTTAATTGATCCAAAAGAACTGTATATCTGCTGTAATTTTGCAGGACTACTTTATCACACAAAAGAAATTACAGTAGAAAAGACATCCCTGGTATGCATCCCTTTGTATTTAATCAATAGTTTGTTCTTTAAAAAAAAAAAAAAAAAAAAAAAAAATCTTGCATTATATTTTAGGTATATTATATACAGATTTTTCACAAAATAATGCTACTATTTTAAGTAGAATATTTTTCAGACCATATTCTTTATAGTTATCTAACATGCTATAGTTGTTTATATATACATAATGTTGTTAAACCTGATTTGTGATGGTTAATATTAAAATTTCATAGCAGGAGATCAAGGATAAAGTAGAAATCTGTCTATATGTTTCTTGAACAGCTGGCGATTGTAGTCATTGAACATAAGGTAGGTGAAATGAAAGAGAATGAGAAGTTGTTGCAGTAGGTTTAAAGCTGAACACTAGTAGCTGGTACAGCCACAACTACCTGCCTGTGTTCAGTTGAATATTATCCTTGGAAAGATCTGTACATAAGGCAGAAATAGAACATGTATTAGAGAGCACACAGAGTGAATTTGTTAGTGAAGGGCCATGAATTAATCTTATTGCCTCTTCAAGCTGTACTTCCTTTTATTCATAGTACCTTCCTATCCAAGGGCTATAATGCCAAAAAATTAAGAGAATGATAAATACTTGGTCCATCCTGCATCTCACATGCTTCTCATATACAGATTACACCGATGCTAATACTATTTATTCCCGATATCTGGGATATCTCAGTACTGCTTCCAAACCCCATTTGAAGCTTGCTGCCCTTATCTACTCTGCTCAAGATCAACTCCTTACCCTCTTAGTTCCAGGTGTACACATGGTTGTTTATTCTTTCATGTCTTTTTATGATCATATTGGAAGATCTGCCACCATCTTTGGTATCTTATGTTTCTATTTATTTCAAATATTTTGAATATTTTTAGTTGAATATATTTTATTCTTTCATGTCTTTTTATGATCATATTGGAAGATCTGCCACCATCTGTCTTGAAGAACATAATATATCTGACATCACAATTATGGTCATTGAGGTTTAGCTGGCCATGTCTTGGGTACCTTACAACATATTAAAAAAAAGTATTATGCTTCATTGCAGCATGAGAAACTTTTTTTTTTTTAATAATCAGCAAAAGATTTAAAAAAACAATCATATCTTAACAAATATGGTTGAGTGAAACTTCCTAAGATTTGGGAAACAGTAATTCTCATACTTAAAGGTCAGCAAAACAGGTGTTTGATACCAAGGTGGCAGGAAGAGGATCAAGGCTAGGTGAATTGATTCAGTCAGAAGTGCTTTAGAAGTCCACAATGTTAGATATGACAATATTGAAGTGCTGAGAAGTAATGGACTAATTTGGATGAAAATTGTTGATAGGAGATTAATGGTAATGTAAACTTAATCATGTTGTACTATCATAGTAACTTGTACACCATGACAATATCAGGAAATTGATTATGATGATGATGATTGCCAGCCTGGTTGGCCGAGTGGTTAGCGTATCTGCAATCCAACCAAAAGGCTTTTGGTTTGAATCCCCTCCATGGGCATGGATGTTTGTGATTGTCAGTGCAAATACTAGTGGTGGTGGTGGTGGTGGACAGTAGATGGCATTGGTGTAGATGATGCAGTTCACTGCTGTTGGTGGATTGAGTGGTTGAGATGGAGAGTTGTAGAGTAGGTGCACTCCTTTGATGAGTCGTCAGGCTCCTTCGAGGTGCCACGTAATAATAATAATAATTCTTAGACCTCTCTAATGTGATGTGATGGTAAAAAACAGTCAGAATTCATGGCTCTGAAAAAAAATTAGTTTTTTTTACTTCCACTGTGTGTTCGTGAATTCTCTCAAAACCAAGAGTTTAGGACAACCATTCCATAGGTTTTTATCAGAACGTTCTCTGCTGTCAGGAAACATTTATTTTTTATGGAAGTAGTGCTTCACATATGCTGGACAGTGTTCAGGGTCAGCACATACATACACTTCAGATTATTTTGGTATATGTTTGGATATGATGTCTGCCAGGAGGACGTTTTTTATTAGGGTATACTGGCCCATCTGTAAAGTGTGGTGTGATGATGATGTTTCTTCTGGTTTGTATTAGGCTCCCTTGTGCTGTTCCAAAAGTGAAAACCAGATGTTATTGATATTCTGGAAAACTCTATCATTGAATTTGCTATAATGGTGTTATACAGACAACCTAGCTGATTATCAATACAGTTAAATTTGTCATGTTATAAGGGATGTGGTGATATGCATTTGTGAAAATCTAAATGTACAGAATAGACTGGCAAGCACAGATTTCCTGCAAAGAATTGGAACTTTGGTAAGGGAAATACCAACATGCTCTAAATTAAAGGTGCTGCCAAGAAATTATATTCTGCTTTTAATCCTTTATCCAAGTATAAGCAAACAGTGTTTGCATGTGAAGTATCTTCATAACTGGGCTACTTGTATATAGAGGATAATGACTTAACATGAATTGCCTTAGCATACATAATGCCCCCCCCCCCTTTTTTTTTTTTTTTTTTTTTTTTTTTTTTTTTTTTTTTTTGGACATGTATAATGCTATGTGTAATAGGAAGGGCCACTACTAAGATGGGTTTTGACCTTTTTTGTGGTATGTTGAAGTTCAGGGATACCTCTCCAAAAAACTGAAGTGATCTGCAAGATCAGGATCACTACTAAACTCATCACTCCTGATGTGAATGACTGCAGGACAGGAAACTCAGCAGTGGTTCCACTCAGTGACAGGCAAAAACCTGCTACTGAGCAGAGTCTCTTTACTCCACAGGAAGCAAGCAAATTCAAAGGTGAACATTGTCAAATGTTATCAGAAGGAGCCAGCCCCAGAAGAGATACCAAAATTGAAGTAATAATGCAGAAGTCATATATTTTCCATATACAAGTAGTAAATATCACCTTATTATTCAAATACACTGGATAAAGATATATATTGAAAGTTTTTCCACTTGGGTTTGACTACAAATTACAGATGCCAATAAATTTTATTATGAGTAAGCCAACAAAGTTTGCATATAAATTATCTTCACAGCTGGGCTACTTGTATACACAGGCTAATGACGTCACATCAATTAAGGTGATACATCTTTTGACTACTTGTATATGGGAAATGACTTCTGCATTATCTCAGCCTTGGTATCTCTTCTGGGTCTGGCTCCCAGTAATGATACCTCAATAAGGTTAAAATCAGTCTGGATAATGATATGAATTATGGGTAGGTATCCCAGATACATTGGAAAAAAAATACGGGACACTTATGACTGTGGGTGAAAGTTTAGTTATGTGCATCCATCACATATGCCAGTCTTACAAAATGATTCTAACTTTCCAAGTATGTGTGTGGCAAGCTTTACTATGCACACACTATACTAAGTATAAGGAAACAAATAGTAAATTCAATTGTTAGGCTGCATATTTTCATTACACCACTTTAAGTTGCCTTCAAGTGGTTTTTTACGTACTATTATATATACAAAATAGATTGTTAATGCAGTAATGCTCTTCTCGCCTGACAATACTCTTATTAATCAATCAGTCTTGCTCACTCTTGCAATACTTTTCTGAAGGAAGAATGCATCCCGTTCCATTCTGAAAAATGAAACGGGATGCATTAGCCAAACACGGGACGATCCCGTATTTTATGTGATGTCTGGGATCCCTAATTATGGGCCTTACCCATAATTCATATTATTATACATGTCCAAAAGGCGGTGGGGGTGTTTTGCATTATGGGATAATAAGGCAATTGATGTGAAGTCATTAGCTTCTATATACAAGTAGCCCAGTCTTCAAGATACTTCACACAAACTTTGTTTACGTACAACTGGATAAAGGGTTAAACCAAGAATATAATTTCTTGGTGTCTTTAATTTATAGTGTTAAACTTTCCTGAACTTCTTCCACAACAGCTTCAGCAGCACTCGGCATTCCCATTGACCTCAGATGAAGCACAGAACAGCCTGTTTTCACAAAATTCTTGTGCCTACCAGGAGGTTCTTTGCCATATTGTGTGCAGAAATTCTTCTGAACTTGTGTTGCAGACTTTGTTTTTTCAAATCAAAACAAACATACTCACTCTGCACTATCGAAAGTCACCATTTACAAATGGTATGACATAGCGCACCATCTAGTGTTGTCATTTGGTAATAAAGTTATGTGACCAAAAATTAATGTGTTTCACTACGTTATGACACTCAGTCAGCTTTTGTACATCTTCCGAGTTATTCTCTGTTCTCCTGCAAAGTTGTATACATTCTTTTGAAACACCCTGTGTATAGACATACACACTCATACTGATTCATGAGTGTTTATATATACAGGGTGGCCATAATTAAAGAGGTGTTCAGAGTTCTTTAGTGAAAACTATATTGGACGAAATACAACCAAATTTGATGTAAGTACACTCTAACATTGTTTCTATTTATAGAAGATAAAAAAAAAGTACAAAATTCTGTCACCAGGGGACATTTGGTGCTATAAGCCCATGGTTTGGGATTGATTAAACAGTAATTGCTAGAGGAGACACAACAAATCAATTTTTGTGTTTGTATAACTTACAGATGTGGTTCAATATTGTCCTCCTTTCAGATGTTCTAAGAACTGTATTCTGTAAATGACATTTTCTCCAGTGGAATGCAACAAATCTGCATTGATTTGTTCCTTTCTTTTAGTGTTGCACGGTGATCAGCATTCATTTTAGAAATTATGGACTTTAGTTGATGATCTTAATATGAACATCGAAATGTCGGAAAATTAAAAGAGTTATTTATAACGCGGCTGTAAAGTCCATAATTTCTAAAATGACTGCATTGATTTGCCTCACATGCAGCATTATTCTGTCAAAGTTGCTAAATCAGGAACATGTCCTTCGTACACCATGCATTTCAGATAGCCCAAGTCACAGAAGTTGAGATCAGGCAAATAAGGTGGCCATGCTGTGGGAAATGCATGACTAATCACTCTGTGTTCTGTGAAGTGTTGTTTTCGCAATAACATTCGCTGTACTAGCAATCCAGTGTGAAGTGGTTCTCTATCCTACATGAATATGGTAAAGTTAGAGCATCTTCGCTGCTGCAGTTGTGGAAAAACAAAGTTGCGCAGTATCTCTCAATACTTAACAGCAGAGATGATACAGTTCACTGGTCCTGTCAGGCAAATTTCTTTGGAAAAGCTGTGCACCAAAAATAAAATAAACAATGCAGTGAAACCACACCACACTGTGACTTTGTAAAGGGAGTCTGATGGAACACGAGGGTTATTCACAGCCCAAATGCAGCATTTGTGTGAGTTAACACTTCCTTTCAGATAAAAATGTGCCTCGTCACTTCACAAGATCTTCCATGGCAATGCATTATCCAACTCCATTTCAGCTAAGAACACCAGGGCAAACTGCAGTCGATTTTCCAAATTACTGTGAAGCAAAGCTTGAGTATGGGGGAATGTTATAGGGGAAAAGACCTCAGTCATTGATTTAGGATTTTCCATACAGTTGAATATGTGATGTCCAGTTGCCTTGATATTGCCCGAGCATTATTCGCCGTTATTCATTCCATGTTCCATGACAGCAGTTGCAACTTGTTGAGGGAATAATCCGTTTGTGCCCTTGTCCTGGCCTCACTGCTAAAGATCCACTATTTTCAAATGGTAAAATCATTTTTCTAGGATTTGTTATTGTCATTAGACCTTTTCTCTTATCCTCCAAACACTGGAATTCTCGAAATATGGCATTAACTTTTCCATGTTGTTGATAGTAAAACTTGACTAGTAATGCACATTCCAGTAAGGTAAGATCCATTTACTTCAGTCTTATCAGAATGGCGCAAATCCATTTCAGTTTCCTTATATCCACCAACTCATCAGTAAGAACAGTGATATGCAAATATCACATAATTCTAGCATCAGTTGTATGCTGGTGACAGAATTTTGTACTTTTTAAAAAAAAAAAAAAAAAAAATCAAAGCCCCATGTTATACAGTGTACTTATGAACAAAGTTTGGTTGAATTTTGTCCAATACATTTTTTGCTACAGGGCTCTGAACGCCTCTTTAATGATGGCCACCCTGTGTGTGTGTACACAACACACACACACATATAATCACTTTTAGCACTTATTTACTTGTATGATTTTAAGTATCTTAAGTGTTCTATTTTTACTACATTTAGTAAGCATTAAACTTTCTTAGGGATATGTAGATGAACTCAGTACTTTGTTATCACTCCTGTATTATGTACATTATTTAGCAATATCAGTCATCAGTATAGGTGATAGTGGTAAGTTATTGTTTTATGCCAAGCTACAAAACAATAATCAGTTGCTTTAAGAATTAAACAATCCCATGCTATTTGCTTTAAAAAAAAAAAAAAAAAAAAAAAAAAAAAAAAAAAAAAAAAAAATTGGGGGCGATCATTTTCAGATATTAGAAAATGCATATTTTTTTTTGGCATGGTAATTTGTTTCTCATATTTTAGAAAGTGTCTTGTTCTCTCCATAATACCATTTTTTTATAGTGTTGTATATGCGTTCCTAAAAATCACTGTATTACAGAATTTTATGCAATAAAAATAACAGCCTTAAAACTTGCACAGTCTCATAAGTTATATTGTGCACTAAAAAAAAAAAAATAATAAAAAAAAAATTCCTAACCAACTCCATAAAAATGTTACTATAGTTAAAAGAGTTTTAATTGCTAATAAATAAAGAAATATAGTATTGCAATAAATACTATATTTCTTTAGGCCTTATTCTAATTGACTTTGCAGTACTAACAGTTCCTTTCAAACAAGTTTCTTTTGTTTTCATAGCAATTTCTCTGATGCTGGTGTGCAATATGGATTTCTTTAGGCCTGTTACTCTTGCAATATCACACTCTCTCTCTCTCTCTCTTCTTTAAAAATGTTTTGTTATTTCAGTCTTATCCTCAATGCTTAAGGCTTTCCTTTTTCATTTGCTACTTGGATTGGATTCTTATAACCTGGATGCTTACTCATGTTTGGAATACTGTATTAAACACTTTTCAAGAAGAGGCATGATATCAGGAAAACAGAATAGGTCACTATGTTCAGTCTGTATCATATATATTCTGTATTATTTCTATTAAGTAATTTGTTCCTTTTCCCCCTATCTCTTTTATTAACTCAGTTGATATTCCATCAAATCCTGTCATTTTAACATTAGGCCATTCTTTTATTGCATCAACACTGTGATCTGTGTTAACTCAAAGAATCCTCGCCTGTGGTCATTATACAGTTCTATTAAACTGTGTAATGTACATTCTTATTCGTATCTTTTAACTGTGCGCTTGTTATTTTCTTTTGGTTAGTAAGAAATTTTATATTTGAATATAACTCTACCATCATTTTGTATTTTGGAAGTAGAACTTTCTGGTCCCACAGAAGGTTCTACTAAGGCAGAAGTGGAGGAATTTTTTGAGGCTCTAGAGAAAGCTACTGACACATTGAAAAAGGAAAAGTTGGTCCTTGTTAGGGATCTAAATAGCAGAGTAGGAAGTGATTGTCACACATACAAAAATGTTTTGGGAAAATTTGGAGAAAAGAGCAAAGCTAATAATAATGGCAAATACCTGTGGGATTTCTGCTCAGGACATGGACTGGTTATTACTAACACCATGTTCCAACATAAAAATGTGCACAAATTCACATGGAGAGAAGAGGCAAGGAATAAGAAAAGTCTCATTGACTATGTTATTGTTGATAGTGATGTTTTCTCCCTGGTGCAGGACACAGAGTGTACAGAGGATTTGAAATTGGAAGTGATCACTATTTAGTCTTGAGCAGGATAAAATTGAATTTCATATTGAAAAGAATGACATGTAAGAAAGTTTTAAAGCGAATAAAAGTTGGGCATCTCTCAGATGTGAACTGTAGACTAAAATACACAAAGATTATTGAAGAAAAAATGAAAGAGTTTGAGAACAGGAACCAAACCTTGGAGATTCAGTGGCAAGCCTTGAAGAAAACCCTGATTGATTCAGCTAGAGAGACATGTGGTGAAGTTATCTGCAAGGATAGAAAAATTAGAACTCCAATGTGGAAAGAGGAAGTTAAGGAGGCAGTGAAAGAAAAGAAGAAAGCATATAAAGTTCCTGGCAAATAAGTCAGCTTTTGCTCTTAGAGAATACAGAGACAAATGTAAGAAAGCTAAACATTGTGTAAAACTAGCTAAACAAAAGTCATGGGAGGACTTTGGCAAGAACATAGAAAATAAATATCAAGAAGGTGGCAAAATATTCTGGAGGTTGTTGAAGAAGCTTAGGAATGGAGGAAAGAGTGCTGTAAAAGGAGTTAGAGATGATAAAGGTAAAATGAAAATGGGAGAAAAAGATATCCTTGAAGTATGGAGTAATTACTTTGAAAATTTGCTAAATGAAACAAGCAGTGATGACAGCACAGTGATAAAAAACGCTGACCAGGCATGCAGTCAGGAATACATATCCATACTTGAAGTAGAAAAAGCCATCAAAGGCTTGAAATGTGGAAAGGCAGCAGGAGTAGATGATATTCGACCAAAATGCTGAAGTATGGTGGTAATAAAGTCTTACAGTGGCTGCATTGCATAGTTCAGAATGCCTGGAATGAGGGACGAATTCCCGATGATTGGAGTAGAGCTCTCATAGTACCTATATATAAAAAGGGAAATAAAACTGAATGTGAGAATTACAGAGGTATATCCCTATTGAGTGTTCCTGGTAAGATATGTATGCAAGTATACTTGAGAAACGGTTGAGAAGAATTGTGGAAGAAAAGCTTGGTGAAGAACAAGCTGGATTCAGGCCAAATAGAGGCTGTCAGGATCAGATCTTCACTTTACGACAAATAGTGGAGAAATCATGGGAATATAACAAAGATCTGTATTTAAGTTTTGTCGATTTGGAAAAGGCATATGACAAGGTGCCAAGAGAGAAGCTATTCAATACGCTAGTTATATGGTGTCAATGGGGCATTATATCAAGCAATACTTAGTCTTTATTTGAGTTGTGAGTCAGCAGTTAGAATTGAAGGAAGTACAGGTTAATGGTTTAATGTTAAATCTGGTTTGAGACAAGGATGTACATTATCCCCTCTGTTATTCATTATCTATATGGATCACATTAAGGAAAGTGGTATTAAACATGATATCAAAATTGGAGATGTTAATATCAGCTCTTTGTTTAATGCGGACGATGTTATACTTCTGAATAAATCTGCTACAAGTTTGCAAGATTCTCTGACTAAATTGAATAACTGTTGTAATAGATATGGTATGAAGGTCAGCATTAAAAAGACAGACAATGAAAATAAGTAGAATTGTTGAAAATGTCAACTGTGTTGTGAATGGGGAACCTGTGGAACAAGTAAAACATTTCAGCTAATTAGGCACGATTTTTAGTGAAGATGGCAAATTAAATATAGAAATAGACAACAGAATCAACAAAGCTGGTATGGTATGGTAGGAAGTCAATTGAATAAATTCATATTGAATAAGAGAGAAATTATTCGGAATTAGAAATTAGCTGTATACAAGACAGTGTTCAAACCAGTTTTAACTTATGGATGTGAAAGCTGGGTCAGAAGTAAAACACTTGACCAAAGACTAGAGACTTCAGATATGAGAGTCCTGAGAAAGATTAGAGGCGTGAACAGATGGCATCAATGGCAGTATCATATTAAAAACGAGAATATTAGGAAAGAACTTGACATTGTCGGCATCCAGGAATGCGTTAGCAGAGCTAATCTCAGGTGTTATGATCACTTGAACAGAATGGGCGAGGAAAGATTAGCAAAACAAGTGTTCTCTGCCAGGTTGGCAGGAAAACAACCCAGAGGAAGACCAAGATATAGGTGGATTGATACGGTACAAAGTGCCTTAGACGATAGAAATATAAGATCTGGTAATGTTGGAATCTTGACAAGTAAGAGACTGATTTGGAGGAAAATTGTAGATAGGAAGTTAGTAATGATGTAAATTTTTCATGTAGTACTATCATATCCTGGACACTCTTTAAGGGTACATGGCAGGAATTTGATGATGATCATGATGATATAACTCTACCATTTTATTTTCTTTATCTAATTTCTCTACGTCTATGCAATTATTATTGATCCATCTGTGTTTTCTTCTCTACATTTATTTTTTATTTGTCTATCTAATCTTTCACAGTCTTCATTTCCATTAAGGTTATTTTCCCAGGTTCTTCTTTTATCCACTAGTTCTGGTATCTCTTCTGTCATCTGTGGTTTTTTAAATCTGTTCTTTGTTTTTCCAATACATTTTTCTGCTATGTTATTTTGGAAGAAAGTCTTGGTGTTACTGTTATTTAATTTAGCTCTATCATCCTTGAATGTTCTTAATAATCTTAATAAAGATGATTAAGATCAGATCATTTGGGATCTGATCAACAGTTGGCACTTAACATAACTTTTGCATTTGTTATTCCTTTTCTTTATCTATCTCTGATTGATCGTTATAAAATGTATTCGATTAATGTATGTATATAACTAATATATATACATGAGATATCTCCAGTATACCTTGCTTTTTCTTTTTATTCATAAAAAAGTGTTCATGATTATCAATTGATGTTTTAAACAAAACTCAATACATCTATCACCTCTATCATTTTTTATGCCATATCCATACGGGCCTACAATAGAACTTATTCTTTCCTTTCCTATTTTTGGCATTTCAGTTTCCCATAATGGTTAATACTCTGTTTTGTCTTTCACTCCTCCAATATCTTAGATAGCTTCCTGTATTTTCTCTTAAAATTCATCATTATCTGTAAAATCATCAGTGGTTTTATTTCTTATTAAGATTGATATTATTTCAGGTTTTCTATTAACATTAATAACTGAATATGAGAATTCGTTTTCTATAATGAATGCAATGCCTTTTCTAGACTCACTTCTTTCACTTCCCATAACTTTAAATTCCTTTCCATTTGCAAGAGTTGTTTAAAATTCCTTATCACCTTTCAAGAATGTCTTCTGCAATCCGTATTTTAATGTCTAATCATTCCATTTCTTTACACACATTTGCTGCTTTTCCAGGTTGATTCAATCCTCTCACTTTCCATGTATCAATTTTAATACTTTATTTATATCTTTTATTTCTGACTTTCTTGGTTTCTGCAGTAATCCATTTCTCACTTCCAGACAGATCCCTGGACAGTGCTGAGGACTGGTCAGATTACTTTGCAAATTCTCCTTATCTCTGACTTATCATAATTAAACGTTCGGGCTGGTACTGTAACTGGGTCCTAAGAACCATTTACATTGTCCATAATTAAGGTATGACAAGTATCTAGGGAGAGAATGTCTTCCACTGGTTAATGTAATAAATTCAGCAGTATAGGAAAGATTTGCTCCAGCCTTCGATTCCTCTAATAGCTTAAGAGGAAAATGAAGAAGAAAGAGAAGCCAGAAAGAAGAGTAGGGACCAACCTATAGATAAGGTTTCTATTATTTGAAAGAAGATATGTTCCTGCATCAGGTTCCTTGGGATTGTGATTTCTATACTAACCCTTGACAGTGTGAACAGGTGTGAACCATGTGTTCACTCCGCTAATATTTTACGGAACTCACATATTTAACATTTGCACCAAGTTGGTGAGATCTTGGCTAGAGCTTGTTGAACTCTTTTATAAGAAATCCAAAAGGACACATCCACTATCTGAATGATCCTCGCCGAGCCATCCAATACAGCTCATCTTGCCAGAAGCAGAGGTCAAACCAGTGCATTACTACCAGGATTCAGCAAACTTCTAATTTCAGCTTACCATCTCATCAAAAATACTTTATCACAGTTTCATTGTGAACCGTGGCTCTTAGTTAAGATGCAGTTAAATGACCTGTATTATTATTATTATTGTTGTTGTTATCATTGATAAATAAATGAAGGCTGTTTATGAAACAAAAAATTTTACAGTAAGAAATTTTATATTCAAATATAACTCTATCATTTTATTTTCTTTATCTAATTTCTCTACTTCTAAGCAATTATTATAGATCCATCTGTGTTTTCTTCTTTACATTTATTTTTTATTTGTCTATCTAATCTTTCAGTCTTCAGTAAATTCTACAGCATTTGTTTACATTTGTCATTTATTAGATATTTGCTTCCAAATAAATAAATATTTTAAACTTATTCTGCACATCAAAGAAAATAACATAAATTGATTAATTAATCATGCAATTAATATAGTCATTTCAGAGGGAAACCTTGCTCACTGTAGCACTTCAGAATAACCTAACAACATTTTTTGCATCTTGTGTACAACTATTTTCAACAGGGGGTAAGTGTCTGGAATTAAGTTTCAAAGTAATAAAATTTAATATTATGTAATTAACAGCTGAACATAGAACATACTAACTATCTATTAAGGATGTACATAGAACTTTGATGATTCATTCATTTAATTTAAAAATTAATTTAAAGATATCCTGAGTATATAGCATATCATTTGTAGAATTCTGCTTGAGTGGTAACAATCGTTTTTTTTTCCTCTCTCATTTAATTATTTTGATTTACTTTTCATTTAGTGTTACATGGTGATCAGCATTCATTTTTGAAATTATGGATTCTACAACCGTGATAAAATAACTCTTTTTATTATCCTGGCGTTTTGACTTTCATATTAAGGTCATCATTTCGAGTCTATATAAATATACAAGACAAGCTGCATTTCAAACCATAAGCTAGAGAAAAAATGATTTGATCACATGCTACTCACTGGCATGATATTTTTTTCATCATATTGAAAAGAATAACATGTAAGAAAGTTTTAAAGCAAATAAAAGTTGAGTATCTCTCATATGTGAACTGTAGACTAAAATATGCAAAGATTATTGAAGAAAAAATGAAAGAGTGAGAACATGAACCAAACCTTGGAGATTCAGTGGCAAGCCTTGAAGAAAACCCTGATTGATTCAGCTAGAGAAGCATGTGGTGAAGTTGTCTGCAAGGATAGGAAAATTAGAACTCCATGGTGGACACAAGAAGTAAAAGAGGCAGTGAAGGAAAAGAAGAAAGCATATCAAAAGTTCATGGCAAATTAATCAGCTTGTGCTCTTAGAGAATTCAGGGACAAATGTAAGCAATCTAAACACTGTGTAAAACTAGCTAAACAAAAGTCATGGGAAGACTTTGACAAGATCATAGCAAATAAATATCAAGAAGTGGCAAAATATTCTGGAGGTTGTTGAAGAAGCTTAGAATGGGAGGAAAGAGTGCTGTAAAAGGAGTTAGAGATGATAAAGGTGGCACGAAAATGGGAGAAAAAGATATCTTTGAAGTATGGAGTAATTACTTTGAAAAACTGCTAAATGAAACAAGCAGTGATGACAGCACAGTGATAAAAAAAAAAAAAAAACTGACCACACATGCAGTCAGGAATACATATCCATACTTAAAGTAGAAAACGCCATCAAAAGCTTGAAATGTGGAAAGGCAGCAGGAGTAGATGATATTCGACAAGAAATGTTGAAGTGTGGTGGTATAAAAGTCTTACATAATTCAGAATAGCTGTACTGCATAGTTCAGAATACCTGAACAGAGGGATGAATTCATGATGATTGGAGTAGAGCTCTCATAGTACCCATATATATAGAAAGGGAAATAAAACTGAATGTGAGAATTACAGAGGTATATCCCTACTGAGTGTTCCTGGTAATATATACGCAAGTATACCTGAGAAACGGTTGAGAAGAATTGTGGAAGAAAAGCTTGGTGAAGAACAAGCTGGATTCAGGCCAAATAGAGGCTGTCAGGATCAGATCTTCACTTTACGACAAATAGTGGAGAAATCATGGGAATATAACAAAGATCTGTATTTAAGTTTTGTCGATCTGGAAAAGGCATATGACAAGGTGCCAAGAGAGAAGCTATTCAATACACTGCAGTTATATGGTGTCAATGGGACATTATATCAAGCAATACTTAGTCTTTATTTGAGTTGTAAGTCAGCAGTTAGAATTGAAGCAAGTACAGGAAGATGGTTTAATGTTAAATCTGGTGTGAGACAAGGATTATCCCCTCTGTTATTCATTATCTATATGGATCACATTAAGGAAAGTGGTATTAAACATGATATCAAAATTGGAGATGTTAAT
The DNA here is from genome assembly GCF_054136105.1 of Typopeltis vanoorti. NCBI lineage: Eukaryota > Metazoa > Arthropoda > Arachnida > Uropygi > Thelyphonidae > Typopeltis > Typopeltis vanoorti. The sequence goes on along the minus strand of NC_143561.1, from coordinate 39,951,442 downwards.
GTCAGCTCTTTGCTTAATGCGGACGATGTTATACTTCTGAATAAATCTGCTACAAGTTTGCAAGATTCTCTGACTAAATTGAATAACTGTTGTAATAGATATGGTATGAAGGTCAGCAATAAAAAGACAAAGACAATGAAAATAGGCAGAATCATTGAAAATGTCAACTGTGTTGTGAATGGAGAACCTGTGGAACAAGTAAAACATTTCAGCTACTTAGGCACGATTTTTAGTGAAGATGGTAAATTAAATATATAAATAGAGAACAGAATCAACAAAGCTGGTATGGTAGGAAGTGAATTGAATAAATTCATATAGAATAAGAGAGAAATTAGTTGGAACACTAAATTAGCTGTATACAAGACAGTGTTCAAACCAGTTTTAACTTATGGATGTGAGAGCTGGGTCAGAAGTAAAACACTTGACCATAGACTAGAGACCGCAGATATGAGAGTCCTGAGAAAGAGTATAGGCATGAACAGATGGCATTAATGGCAATATCATATTAAAAACGAGGCTATTAGGAAAGAACTTGACATTGTCGGCATCCAGGAATGCGTTAGCAGAGCTAATCTCAGGTGTTATGATCACTTGAACAGAATGGGCGAGGAAAGATTAGCAAAACAAGTGTTCTCTGCCAGGTTGGCTGGAAAACGACTCAGAGGAAGCCCAAGATATAGGTGGATTGATATGGTACAAAGTGCCTTAGACGATAAAAATATAAGATCTGATAATGTTGTAGTCTTGACAAGTAACAGACTGATTTGGAGGAAAATTGTAGATAGGAAGTTAGTAATGATGTAAATTTTTCATGTAGTACTATCATATCCTGTACACCCCTTGAGGGTACGTGGCAGGAAATTGATGATGAGTCCTCTTGGGAGTCATGGACTCATCCAGGGAAGGCACATACTACACACACACACACACAAGCTATCATACTTATTCTTGAATTCATTCACACTGCTTGCACTCACAACATCCACTGTATCAGAATCACAATGGAAACACTCGAAGATCCCTAGCTTGACCAGTTTCTTCTAGCATAATCCTACCAATATAATATGACATTGGATATCTAATCATGCCCAAATTCATGACTTGAACTGACATCCATTTTCCCATGCCTACAATTCCAGCCTGTTCAAATCATTCTGCAAGTACTGCATATCAGCAGCATTCCTGATTCCCCACCTGTCTTTGCATCATCAGTAAATAGTTGTGTGTTATCTGTCAAATCCTTTCCAGTATCATTAATGTACAAATTGAATAACAGTAGACCAAGGCCTGATCCTCGTGGCACACCACTAGTTTTTTGTTTTTGGTTTTTTAATTTTTTTTTATATTTTAATCTTTATACTGGTTATAGGCAGTACTACCCTTACGTCACGTCCAGACTTCATATAGGCCTAAGCCTTTACAAGTGTTTTACCCTATGCCTGTTCTAGTTATCATTCTAGTCATTCTCTGGTGGCAGCACCTGTAGGGCCCTCAAGGAAAGAACTTTTATATCTTTCTGCATAAGCCCAAGCTGTTTTAAGTCCTTATAGCTATCTGTGCTCCATATGCCATGTAAAGAGATGGTGGTGCTGTAAACCTCGGAGTTGTCCCATGCTCCTCTCTTATCTTACTAACTAGATCTTGGTTATTCTTATAATAGTTTACCTTATTATTATGGCTATAAGCTAGTGGTTGCCCTGTTCCCACCACCTGGGCATCAACTACCCAAACATCACCATTCCTTTTAATCACTAAGTCTGTCTTACACAAACCTGCTGAGGTCCTATAATGTGGTTCCACCGCAGTCTCCCAACCTTTGTTCTTAAAGCGGTTGTTCAGAATGGAAACCACAGTGTCATGCCTCCGCACGTGGACCCCATGGGTGCAGAAGCAACACTACAGTGAGACAATGTCTCTGTAGTGGCTGCCAGCCCTACAGTTTGAGTCATCATTACACCATCGAGCTGTGTAGGCTCGAGTAGACAAGGCATTGATCCTCGTCCTGATAGGGTCAATATACTCGAACCCAGGGAGTCTGGTGCCATCCCCTACCCAGTCATGCTGGGGGAGGCATCAGATATGACTCTTTTAAAGGAGCACCATCTACAGAACAGTGCAGCAGAGATGCCCATCTCTTGTGTTCTGCAGGTGCTGACTCAATTAAGGTACCTTGATAGTGGGACCAGCCTTTAGCCCTCCTAAAGTCTTCTTGTATTAATGGGCTATAGAAAGCCTCTCTGCAGATAGGGGAAGAAGATAGTTCTAACTCTCGCAATTCTGGACAGCCATAGGCATGAGATCAGCCATCTAAGTGATGGAACCCTGAGCCTGTCTTCCTTCACACTCGCATGGAAATATGCAGTAGTGAAATGGGGGGAGGGGAGTCAGAGTCATGATTCACGGCTGAATGGATAGCCCTGTCCATTCGGGAGAGTACCGAGATATATGTCCTACCAAGCACCAACTTGTGGTAAAAGCAAGGTAGGAGATAGTTGGAAAGGAGAAACAGTCTTTGCTGGGGGCTTGAGAGGAGGAGCTTTCCTCAAAGAAGCAATCACAGCTTCTAGGATAGAAGACCTTCCCTTTGTGGTGAACATGATACCAAGGTATCCCTTCCAGAATGATCAAAGAATGCAATGGCCTCCCATGCAGGGGAAACTCTATAGTCTCGACCTGAAGCTTCTTGTCATGACCAGATAGGACAAGAGCTGAAGAGCAAGACTTCTCTACATTAATAGAAAGGCCTCGAATAGAGAAAAAGTCAACTGCCCAGTCAAGGAGTTCCTGCAAGCTTACCTTAGTAGAGGCTACGAGAATACGATCATCTGCAAAGGCCATAGCATTAATGGAAGAAGCACCTAGAAAGTAGCCTATATGACTAGGAAGAGAGTGAAGAAACTCATCTATGATGCAGTTAAAGAAAAGGGGAGATAGAGGATCACCCTGGTGCACACCCTGCACTGCGGGAATAGAAGTCGCAAGGGACCCTGTAGTGATAGTGATGGGGGGCTACCCAAGTATAGCCAAGTCTTCCATGCTGTATTCTGTCAAAAGCCTTAGCAAAATCCAAAAGTATCAGGGTGTATCGATTCCTCTTGTCTAATTCAGTGGTAACATTATTATAGAATGTGAGCAAGTTGCTAAAACATCACCTTCCCTTAGTAAACCCATGCTGTTCATTCCAAAGCTGAGATTCCATCCCATTTCTGAATGCGAGCCCTAACCAATTTTTCCAAAATCTTCACTACCACTTCTGAGATATTGATTGATCGATAGTTGGATACATCAGTCTTTGCACCATTCTTGTGCAATGGAATTACCATACATTCTTTCCATTCCTGTAGAATCTTCCCTGTTCTGAGACTCATCTAAACAGCTTGGTCAAAGAAATAGCCAGTTCAGCTGAACACTCTTTTAGCACCAATGTGGATATCCCATCAGTCCCTATTGCTGAATTGTTATTCAGTTTGGGGAAGTGTTTACCTAACAAAGTGACCACTCAGTGTATATCTGAAAGAGCTATATTTGGCCTTTTGTGGCTAAGTTAGCAAGCTAGTTATAAATAACTTATTTTCACCCACTTAAGATATATTAAACAGACTGTGATCATATGGTTGACCATTCTACCCATTACGATCAATTGTTTGTACGTGATGAAAGTTAAGTGTATGAAGCTTAACTTTAAATTACTGCTGTAGCGGACAGTTTTGTTGAAAGAGCCAGAAGTTGAGAACTGAGGAAAAGGGGGGGGGGAATCATTGCTGTTATTATTATTACTATATGACACCACCAAGAACTCATCGTGGGAGGGCACTCCTCTCTACTCAACTATACACCTCTCACCATTTCTCCTACTTTTTAATAATTCTCCAACTACACACAAATCATCTCCGCTTCTTAATTTTCCAACCACACTTTGCCATTCTACTACCTACCACCAATAACAATAGTATTTTTGTCTGTAAATTGCATGTGTTCTCTTGGTTGATTTGCCTGGATGAAAATCTGAGTTTCCAGGTGAAGAAATCCTGCTACCTCCATATGAGATTGGCTAACCCACCTTTCTGAAAAAAAAAAAAAACCATATAAAGATTCCTCTTGTCACAACAAGAATCGAACTCAGATCTTTTCCAGTTGAATGATGCAATGTCATGTTGCTCTTCCAGTTGCACTACAGAGGCACTTAAGTGCAATCTTCTATAAATCTTAGGGAATGTAAGGGCAAGTTTTAGGGAATCTTAGGGAAATTATCAAATGTCATTTAAAGTGTTTGTTTAAATAACAAAATCAATGTTATTTAAGTTTATTAAATCAGTTTTATAAAAACAGAATTAATAGTTTGTTAAATTAAGAATCATTATTATCATTATTATTACATGGGCAAGTTCATGGAGTCCATAGGCTCATCAAAGTGACCATCACAGGAATAGTTGGGGGGGGGGAATCCTTTATCTCCCCACACACTATTCCTATGGTATCTGCTCTACATTCTAGATATTAGCCCATAGCCCATATTCAAGCCATTCCTAAGAAAGGAAATTGGAAGATATATATCTACTCCAGTTGACTACAAATCAATACACAGTTTTGTTTGCTGATGACAACACACTGTGTTTGTACTCCTTATTTAACAAATCCTGTGTTAAACAAAATAATCACAACCTCCAGAACATGAATCTTTATTATCTTAAATTTTGATATGCAACTATTCTTCACTGTGGTATAACCCTAGCAAAACACAGTCCTGCTCTATTTTCCACAAAAAAGCAAAACACTTTTTTTCAAGTCTTACTTTTGAAAATCAAATCTGTATATAAGAACACAATGAAATTTCTCTTCTTGGGATTATCTTGATATCAAATCTCTCTCTGTTATTAAATATATATTATTATATATTTATATTAATAATTTAATTATTATATATTAAATATAACTATTATTGATGCCATAAATGTATTATAAATATTGCCTTCTCAGTACACAAGAAAATTAGTTGTTGTTGCTTTTTTTCATTTGCTCAAGCTACAGAAAAGAACAATTAGATTGACAGATCTCCCCTGTTTGTTTTCACCAGTTCGCTCGGTCTCCACTATTTTCATCCTCTATAATATTTAATGTTTCCGATCCCACTATTCATTATATTTCCTGAACTGGCATCAAAAATTCCCACACTGTTCTAAATCCAATTTTAATGCACATAGGAGCCATCCAATATCTTCATAATTCAGCTCCAGACTCACAAAACAAATTTCTCTTCCTCTTCATTTATTTCTTCTTTGATGTCCTGTGGTACAGTTCTCCCTGGTGGGTCTTAGTGAACAAGTTTTTTCTTTTCCGTCCACAATAATAACATACTATAGGTTGATCAGATGTGTATGAGATCATCATAAAAAAAAAATAAAAATAAAAAATGATCACATTCAGATGTATTTTCCTTTTTATAGACGAGCACTCTAATAATCTGCTCCTGTCATTCAGAATTCAGCCATCTGACTAGGCCTTCTGAATTATGCAGAATAACCAAAACCTATACCTCTGCATTTGAGCATTTCTGGTTGAATACCATCTACTTCCAGCTGCCTTTTCAGGTTTCTAATAGCATTTCACGTATATTCCTGATTGCATTTCTCATGAATCTTTTCTCTCACTGCTTTGTAATTCTCATTTAATAGTCTTTCAAAGTAATTAGTTTGGTTCTAATGAATTCTAGATCTAAGTCAGCAGATGTTCTAGAGATAGAATCAGTAAAGGAATATGTTAGGCAAGAAGTAAAAAACAACTAATGCAGATACTAGAAGGGTAAGAGAGAGAATATTCAAATTGTTAGAAGAGCTCAAGTTAAATAACTCTTCTAATAAATTGTCTAATGAAACTACTAGTAAGGAAGTGATAAAAGAAAAAATTCCACCTATTTGTTACAACTGTAACAAAATAGGGCACATAGCTAAATATTGTTTTAGACGGAAAAAGGTATGATTATAGGCAAAGAAAAGGAATGAGGTGTGATGCAAATATTGTATTAGTAAATAGTAACTTCCCAAGTGATCAACCTAATAGTAATGAAGTAGCACATAAAAGGCCTTTAGCTATCATATAGGAGTTTATTAAAAGCTCTGAAATAAGACAGAAAAAAGTTATTAAAAAGGAAATGATAGATAAAAATAAGAAAAGAGCTTCATAGAACTGAAAAAAAGACCAAGTAGTAAATGTTGTAGAATTGGAAAGTTCTGTGGATGAAAATAAGTTATCCCTAAATTATTCCAAATGTAAGTCCTTTCAAGAGGAAATTGTAATCGTAAGTCACAAAAGATAGTAACATTGAGGTTGCCTGAATAAATCATCAGAAGGAGGGAAAGCAAATTAAAGATGTGAAAGTAGGTGAAGCAATCAAACAACAAAATTGAGAAAAGTTCAATATGATTGTAACTTTTACTAAACCTAAGAGCTATAAAAGAAGAATATTTGTTAACAGGAGTATGAATTGCCTAAATTTAGATAAGCTCGCAACTTGTAAGAATAAAAATAATCCAAAGGAGGGCAATGAGTATAAGATTAAGAATAGCGAAGATCATCTCCTGAAGGTGTGGGAAAGAGAGAAAAAAAAATTTTTTTTTTTTTTTTTTTTCAAGAAAGATTAAGCCTTTGTAAAATCTTTTATGATAAGTAATTCCATACCTTATCATGTTTGGCTTTACATGGGTTTTAATTAGAAAATTGTACTAAATTAAGATATGTAAAACATTCTGTGAAATAATATTCCTTGTAAGTTATTGTATTCAGCAAGAAGGAATTTCCTTTGTTACTATAATGTGGTACATGAGTCAGCAAATTTATGGTAAGGTTAGTAAAGAACAAAGAGGATTAACGTAAGTGAAAAGTTTCAGAGACCTGCAAAGAATGACGTCATAGTATCAAAAGGTCAACAAGTGTCAAGGACAAGAATTTCAAAAAGAGCATGAAGATGACACCAACATGCCTGAAGATGAGCACATGACAAGTTCAAAAAAACGCATGAATGTGAAAACAAAGGAATTCTAGGCACATGTAAGGAACTTCATCAATAAACAAATTTATCCCAGGTTCTCAATGCTTACTCTTGCCTGTGACCATCTCCACTTGTGGTTGGGAAATGAAAGAGAAGCTTCATTGATTTATCCCAGGTTCTCAATGCTTACTCTTGACTGTGATCACTGCCACTCATGGTTGCAAAGTGAAAGAGAAGCTTCGTTGGTTCATCTTCAGAGTTCTCAAGGCGTTCTCGTTATTGGAGATCTCTGCCATTCGTGGTTGGGAAAAAGAAAGAGAAGCATCGCTCGTTGTCTATTTGGATCGCCACTACAAAGAAAATGTAATGTCAAGACATCAGGAAAGAAAGGAGCAACATAGTGAGTGAAAGGAACGATAGGAAGATTCTTGTGGAACATTGATTAACGTGAAGGATTGTTTGTGAAAATGAAACTTGTAAGTAATTGTATTTCTAAAAAAAATATGTGTAGTGAATGCATGCAACTATTGTATGTAATGTATGAGTGAGACATTGTATAAGTAATAGTAACTTGGATTTGACCGGCATGTGTTTTGTGATTGCATAATGTCATGTTTAGATCCTATGATAATTCATGACTAAAGTTAGAAGAATAAGGAGTTTGTATCCACTTAGTGTATATACTGTGGATATTCTTTAGGTTTGTAATTGCTTGTAAACAACATACTGAACCGTGAATTGTCAGTGCACTATCTAAAAAAAAAAAAAATTTTTTTTTTTTGAACCTGTATGCGAGTAATACATACGATTTTTATTCAATTGCCATGCCTGATTTAAGGTTATAGTAGGATAAAGCGGGGAATTACGATTTCAATTAAAGATACCTGCATTGTCTTTGACTAACATCTTATACTCTCATTTTCAATATATTGTCTAGCTGGCACGGTCAATAAACAAATAAATTTGCAAGACTGTAGAGCGTGAGAGATAAGACAGGTTCAGAAGTTAAGATGGCCAACCATAATAACGAAGGTTAATTGAAGATAAAGAACCAAAGGCAAAGCAGGATAGCGAAATATAGATAAGTTTTACAAAATGGCATAGTCGACATAATTTACTGCATTTTTTTACACTGTCACTTCTTGTTTCATTTAACAATTTTTTGAGTTATTACTCCATGCACATTATATCTTTATCGTCAGTTATGTCACCTTTAGCATCAATGTTCCTTTTACATTACTCTTTTCTTCATTTGTAATTTTTTAATAACTTCTGGAACATTTGCCAATTTTGGCATATCTTTTTTTGGTATTACTTTCATTAAAAAGCTTCAGTAAGAAATTTTACTCAGTGTTTTTTCATTTTGGTTCATACCAAAAGTAATACAATTTGAAAAATACCAACCACAGAGCTTAATATTTATTTACCATCTATATTCCTTCCAAGCCTTCCCATTAGTTTTGTTTAGCTACTTTTTTTTTCATATAGATCAAATGTCTTACATGTTTCTTTATTCTTCCATCAAAAGTTCCTGGACTTATTACTTTACTTGTAAGAATCATTCTCATAAAATTGAAAACACTCAAATCCTTATTGTTGCATATATTTAAAATGATATTTTAATTTTTTGTAGCATAGTTACTATTTAGTAGAGTGTAAGTGCATTATCACTATTCATTATTATTATATATTTAATATTAACATGATATATATATTTTATAGAAATGAGTCATAGTGGTTGCACACTGAAATTTTTAATGGAGTGGACATGGAAGAGAGTTACAAATATCAAGACATCAATTGATAAACTATGTAAGTATCATAATATTATGAATAAATAACTATATCTAATTTGAGTTATATAGAATTTGTTAATATATTTAGCTTATCTTCATTTTACAGACCTTTTTTTTTAACCTAATTAAAATCAAGCCTCAAAAATGAATGAATTATTTCAGCTTACATAGTATTATTATCTTTGCTGATAAAAGATGATATAACAAAGATTTTGGAGTTGTACTAACTTAAAATTTTTGCTGAGTAATGAACAGTTTTACACAGATTTTTTTTGTATTCAAAATTTATTTCTATATTTGTTATTGCTATTTTTTTCCTCGTTTATTTTTATTTTTTCCCTTTTTAATTTTGAATTAATCAAGTTAATGTGTTCTGTTTCAATCTGCTACATGTTTTAATATTGGATTAGCTTGTGTTTTCTATGATATGTATTCCTAAGGATGACCTTGAGGATTATTTTATCTCGTGTAAAAAATGAGATAAAATAAGAATCTGATAGTCTAATCTAGAATAGAATTGCTGTGGTGAATTTTGCTTATAACAACATCATGCATATGGGCTTACTTTTGACTTTCCAGTAGTTACAGTGAGTGAGTTGCAATAAGAGTTTTTTTTGTCTCCCTTTCCCATTGGAGGCTTAAAATAGATTGATAAAGTTCCATGTTTAGTCTCTAAGAGAGAGCAGAGTTTCTTGACAAAAATAAATAACAATAATAATAAAAATTCTCATTCAACTCATGGTATTAATACACTACAGATTTACAACCCTTTGTAGGTTGGGAGTAACATAAAAAAAAATGAAAAAAACACTGAATTTCTTTCTGTGGGATGTATCAAAGACTGAATTTGTATCTCCACTTGCTACACCACCTGAATGCTTTTAAGTAAGTGGAACAGTGTTTATGATGGTCTTATTGAAATTATATAGAAGATAAGCAGAATTTCTGCAGTTTATCTTTCTAAGTCCAGAAGTCATTCCACAAATGAAGTGGATGAACCAATCAAGGAAGTGAAGTTAAAAAAAAAGTGCAGATCCAAAGTTTAGGTCCAAAGCCCCCCTTTGAGCAAGAAGAGAGTAGAAATCATTATGCATATATTGCTTACATAAAGTATTCCAGCTGTTCATTAGACATCAACAGATGCTGTGTGGTCACTCAGATGTTTCATGATGTGCTACACCAGTCCTTACCACGTGGTCCTGCTATTGTATGTTTATCTGGAGGCTTCAACACTGTGAAGATCAGTCACTCCACACACACACACACACACAATCTTATTGATGGTCTATTCCTTCCTTCCTCTTTTTCCAGGAACTTTGCTTTCTATTACTGTTCTGAGAACTCCTTCTTCCATCCTTTCAATGTATCCAAAGTATTTCAGGTTTCTTCTGTCAATACCTAAAGGAGCCTTAAAGTTCTACTAATCCTTTCTAAAATCCATCCATTTGTCCGCCTTTCAGTATATGATATCCTCAACAGCATTCTTCTATAACACCACATCTCAAAAGCAGTGATCCTTTTCCTATTAGACTTCTTTAGGTTCCAAGTCTCAGATCTATAAGTTGCTGTTGGAAACACGACTGCATCCAAAATTCCCAACTTTGTTCCTGTGGAGATGGATCCATCCTTCCAGATTTTAGACAAGGCATTGACTGTTGTTTTAGCCATTGCTAATCTTCTGACATCTTCTGAACAGCAATTCTTCATGTTAATAATGGATCCCAGTACTCGAACTTGCTTACTTCCTTAATTATTTTTCCATTAAGGTGCACTTGTTTCTCAGGAGCTTCTTATATGTATTTCCTTTGAAAGCCATAATCTTTGTCTTGCTAGGATTGAGCTGAAGTGTTCTGTTCTTATTGATCTTGTTAACTTTGTCAAGAATTAGTCCTAGTTCTTCCTTGTCATTACAGAGAAGTACTGTATCATCAGCATACCTCAGATTATTGATCAGTCTACCACCTATCCTAATTCTTATTTTGAGCTCATCCAGTGCTACACAGATGAGGTCCTCAGCATAGATACTAAACACGTGGGAGATAGTAGGCATTCTTGTCTAACTCCCTTTCCAACCTGAAGCCATTCAGTTAATCCTGTTCTTACCTTGGCTTCTTCTCCTGCATGATATCCTGTACAAGCTATCTATCAGACTGATAGTGTGTTGAGGAAAACCTATTCTTTTCATTACTTCCCACAGTTTCACATGCTGAACACAGTCAAAAGTATAAAGAATTTAGACTCCCTGTGGTAATGTGTTTTATAGACTACCCTGAAGCTTTTGAGTAGTCTAAAGGCAAAGGATCTGATCTCTGGTACCCTTACCTTTCCTAAATCCTGCTTGTTCCTCATTCATCTTCAACTTTGGCCTCAGTCCTATTTAGAAATCAGAAAAAAAAAATCAGCTAATGCCTTTTTATTCCCATATAGAGAGTAGGTGAGGCCGTTTTTAGTCTATCTAACTTTTGGAGACTGAGTGGGCAGTTCAATCTCTACTGGTACCCAATCAGAGATAGCTGGCTCAAAGCTATCACTAATTAAGCGACACGCAGTGAAGAGAGAGAGAGAGATGGCTCAACAAGTGCTGCCATCTCGTGGTTCTTAACCCTGACACAATATATTTAATGTATGATATAATGTGGGTTTTCTACGGTCGATTTTCTTGAGTTTACGAGACAAAAAACCGAGTTTCCGAGAGGAAAAAACCCACTTGGCCGTGCCAGAGATCGACTAACTTTGGAACCGGTCAAAAAAAAGGCTTAGAAAAATTTCCTCTAGTCGCCGACTAGATTCAAAAGCAAGTCTTCCTTCGTGTGGTCAAGCAGCGCTGTGGTGTGCAAACACCACATCCACTGAGCTAGTCTAATTGCAATCTTGCCTGCATGAGATATTAAACAAATAGTTCTATAGTTCTTGCAGTATTTCATATTTTCCTTCTTATGTAGTGGTATAAAATCTGACTTCTTCCCGTCTCTAGACCATGATTCTGTTTCCTATATCCGCATAATCAATTTATGAAACACTTATCCCTCCATCCTCTGTAGCCTTAATTAACTCTGCTGGGATTCCATCTACACCCAGGACTTTAACTGTACCTTCAATCTCATGTCTAAGTAGAGGAGGTTCCAAATTGAAATTTTCCTGGTGAGAGGGCTGCTCCAAATTTTCTTTATCTTCTCTGTTGTTGTACAGTTCTTCACAGTATTCTTTTCATCTCTTTTTGATTTCTCTTCTGTTAGTCTGTTCCATTCCTCTCTTTGATGACATTCAATTTGGACTTAAACTTGTGCTTTAGGTCACAAACTAAAGAAAACATCTTTTTTATAATTGTGCCTCCTCCTCATCTGGAACGCTATCACTTCATATTTATTAGTATAAAAATTTTTCTTGTCCTGTCTAATGGCTCTTCTGACTTCTCTATGTAATCTCTTACATTCTTCAGTCCCTGTGTCTCTGTTTTCCCAACTGCCTTCTTTCGATTAAATCTCTTGTTGAATCTGATATCCTGGGTCTCTTAGTATTGGACAGGGATACTTCTTGACCGTATCCTGTTTTATAACCTTGATTCCTTCCCAAAGCATTTCTGATGAGTTCGCCTGACTAGTCCCCAAAAAATCACCCAACCAAGTTGATGTTTCTTATATGAACCCACTAGGAATTACTCTGACATCCACTTTAGTGGGATGTGCCTGACTTTGAAGGTTTCGGCGTCTTAGACTTATTTTGGCTCTTAGTAGTTGATCTGTACCACAAACTGCTCCAGTACAAGTATCGACATCAGAGATGCTTGACTTTCACCATTGGAGAGCCAGGATGTAATCAATCTGGTGCCTTGACCTATCAGCGTCTGGTGTCCAGGTCCATCGTGGGTATTTCTGGAATCAGGTTTTGGTAATAAATAATCTGTTAGCATGGATAAACTCCAACACTTTTTCACCATCACCGACCAAACATATCACACTCAGGCGTAATTCTCATACTCTTTCTGATATTTGCATTAAAATCCCCTGAGATGTAAAGTACATCTCTCCTTGGTAGGCAGTCCAAAATAATCTGTAAGCTTTCATAGAATTCCTTGCTCTGCCTATCTGTGTGGAATGCATAAACTGCCATGATTGAGATATTGGTAGGATGAGTCTTAAGTCTGATACAAAGTATCCTGTATTTAATGGGATTATAACCAAGAAGGGTTCTTGCCTGAACTGTCTTCAGTATCACATCTACCCCATAATGCTGTAGGTCACCTCCTGAACTGGTTTTAACTTTTATTGCAGTTTCATCTGTGAGATCCAGAGCCAGGAAGATACCAAGAATAAATTAATACAGAAATCATATATTATATACAAGTATCAAAAAGATATATCATCTTATTATTAAACTATTATGGATCAGAGGTTATTATAGAATGTTTATTCACTTGGTTACATAAGGCTGCTATGCATCATGGAATACTAAGGCAATTGATTTGAAGTTATCAGTCACTATATACTCTTCTTCTTATTGTGCTATCTTCTATCGAAGGTCAGCGACCATCTTGGCGAACAAACTGCGCTCTTGTGTTAATCTGAGCAGTTGTGCACTGCTCTTTCCTGTCCATGTCTTGATGTTGTCAAACCATGATATTCTTTTTCTTCCTCTAGTTCCTTTGCCATCAATTCTTCCTACCAAAATAGTTTGTAGAAGTTGGTATTTGCTGTTTTTCATGATGTGTCCAAGATATGATGTTTTTCGTTTCTTGATTATTTGTACAAGATGTTTAGCTTTGCCAGTGGATTTTAAGACATCTTCATTGGTAATTTTTTCTGTCCATGATATCTTTAGCATTCTTCCGTATAGCCACATCTCAAAGGCTTCGATTTTTTTGATGGTTGTCGCCTTCAATGTCCATGTTTCAACTCCATAGAGCAGAATAGACCACACATAACATTTCAGCATTCGGCATCTGACTTCCATGTTTAGGTCTTTATTGCAGAATAGTGTTCTCATTTTCATGAAGGACTGCCGTGCAACTTCAATCCTTGTCTTTATATCTATTTCTGGATCCCACCGTTCATTAAGCCAGCAACCAAGATATTTATATTTTGACACTTGATCAATATTTTTCCCATTGAGTGTCAGTTTCATTGATGAGGCTGGATGTTTGCTGATGATCATGTATTTTGTCTTGTTGATGTTTATATTTATTCCCATTCTTTGGCTTTCTATGTATACTCTGTCAACGAGTTTTTGGAGATCCATAATGTTATCTGCAATTAGCACGGTGTCATCTGCATATCGTAGGTTGTTAACAATCTTTCCATTTATTGTGATTCCCTCTGGACATTCTTCCAATGCTTTTTTAAAGATTACCTCTGCGTATATGTTGAACAGGAGTGGTGAGAGCACACATCCTTGTCTCACTCCTCTTTTGATGTTAATATCACTGGTGGTAATGTTGTCTAATTGAACGGTAGCTGACTGATTCCAATACAGATTTGTTATTAGTCTTATGTCTTGTTCGTCTAGCCTTATTTGGTGAAGGATTTCTATTAAGTTGGTGTGTCTGACTTTATCGAATGCTTTTTCAAAATCTATGAAACACATAAAGACAGATTTCTGTTTTTCTATGCATTTTTGTATCAATATTTGGGTACAGAAAAGGGCCTCTCTAGTACCAAAACCATTCCGAAAGCCGAATTGTGTTTCACTTAGAGTTTCTTCACTTTTTCTATAAATGCGATTCTGAATTACTTTCAAAAATATTTTTAATGTTTGGCTCATTAGACTAATAAGTCGAAAGTCACCACAGGAATTCGCTTTGGATTTCTTTGGGATAGTGATAAATGTAGATTTGAGCCAATCTGATGGAAATTCATCACTTTCATATATTTTATTAAATAGTTTTTCAAGAAGTTTGATGTTATCTGGTTCGATTAATTTTAAAAATTCTGTTTGCACACCATCTGGTTCACTAGCTTTTCCTGTTTTACTTGTTTGTATAGCATTCTCTATTTCGCATTTCATGATTGCTGGTCCTTGAATGTTATCTTTTATATTTATTTTATAGAACTATTTTTCCATTTTCGTCTCTTAGAGACACTATTTGCTTTTTCCTCAGTTTTCCGGAAATTTCGTTGATTTTCTTATACAGATTGAAATTATCATGTTGTTTCTGAAGCAGTTCAATTTCAGTACATAAATTTTTCATCCAATTTTCCTTGGCTTCTTTTATTTTTTTCTTGATGATGTTATGTGTTTCTGTATACCTGGCTAGGTCTTTGTTTTTATACATTCTTCTTGTATCAATAAGAGAAAGAATCTCATCTGTCATCCATTCCTGTTGTTTTATATTATTCACATAACCTACTTCTTCAATACTTGTTGTTACGATGCCATTCTTTAAGCTATTCCAAAGAGATTCCACACTTTTATTTTCTTCTATGTTAATCTGTTGTAATCGCAGGTTAAGCTGTGTCTTGGCACTTTTATTTATGTTCGGGTCTTTCAGTTTTTCTACATCAATTTTCTTTTTCTTCTTTTGTGATTTTTTAGCTGATTTTAATCTAAGACGTACTTCTGCAACTATGGGATTGTGGTCTGATGAGATATCTGCTCCAGGATAAGTCTTTGCGCTCTTTATACTACTGTGGAATCTTTTATTTATCAGTATATAATCAATTTGATTTCTGACAATATTATGTTGGTTATCTTGAGGCGATTTCCAAGTGTATATACACTTGGAAATCACCTTATATATATCACTATATACAAGTAGTTCATTATCATCAAATTTCTGACCTATACCATCGGGGGTGTATATGATCTTATGATAGTGCTACATGAAAAGTTACATCATTACTAACTTCCTATCAGTAATTTTTCTCCAGAACATTCTTATCTCTGAACATTCCAATATTATCAGATCTTATATTTCTGTGTTCAGAGGCACTTTTTTACTGTATCAGTATCTCTACTGATATTGATACTGATACTCATCTTGGTCTTATGGGTTTTTTCCTGCCATCCTAGCAAAGAACACATGTTTAGCTAATTTTCCTCTCACATTCTGTTTAAGTGGCCATACCACCTGAGATTAGCTCTGCTAACACATTCCTGAATGTTAACAATGGCCAGTTCTTTCCTAATATCCTAATTTTAATATGATACTGCCATTGATGCTATCTATTCAGTTTCCTTATCTTTCTCAGAACTCTCATATCTGTAGTCTTTGATTAAGAGTTTCTGACCCATAAGTTAAAATTGGTTTGAATACTGTCATACAGCTAGTTTAGTCTTTTGAGTAATCTCTCTCTTATTCCATGTAAAATTATTCAGTTGAGTTCCTGTCAAACCAGCTTTGCTGATTCTGCTATTTCCAAATTTAATTTGATATTTATTTTCTATTTTCTTGCCAAAGTCCTCCCATGACTTTTGTTTAGCCAGTTTTAGACAGTGTTTAGTTTTCTTATGTTTGTCTCTGTATTCTCTGAAAGCACAAGCTGAATTATTTGACAGGAACTTTTGATATGCTTTCTTCTTTTCCTTCACTGCCTCTTTAACTTCCTGTGTCCACTATGGAGTTCTGATTTTTCTATCCTTACAGACAACCTTACCACATACCTCTCTGACTGAATCAATCAGTGTTTTCTTCAGGGTTTGCCACTGAATCTCCAAAGTTTGGTTCCTGCTCTCAAACTCCTTCATTTTTTCTTGAATAATATTTGTGTATTTTTGTCTACAGTTCACATCTGAGAGCTGCTCAACTTTTATTCTCTTTAAAACTTTCTTACATGTTCTTCTTTTCGATATGAAATTCAATTTTATCCTGCTCAAGACTAAACTTGGTAAAAGGTTTACCGAAACGCATCAAATGCATCAAAAAGCATATGGTGATGAATGCTTATCCCCTACTCAAGTTTACGAGTAGTTTAAGCGATTTCAAAGTGGTCGTGAGACGCTTGAGGATGATGAAAAGCCGGGTCATCCAAAAACTGGACTGAGGGAAGTTAACATTCAAAAAGTGTGTGATTTCATCAAAGAAAACCCGAAATCGTCCGTGGGATTGATTGATGATGAACTGGGGATTTCAAAATCAACTGTGCACAACATTTTGAACTGGAGTTTGGGCCTTCGTAAATTGAATTCGCGATTTGTTCCCCACAAGTTGACCGATGACCAAAAAAATGCATTGAATTGAACACTGCAAGGACCTCATTGTAAGGACTCAAACTTCCTTGAAACGATCGTTACTGGTGATGAAACGTGGAGTTTTGAGTATGAGCCCAAAACAGAGTGCTGGACGGAGACCACCAGAAGAGGAGCATCCGAAAAAAAGTCGCTTTGGAGAAGTCAACTGTAAAGACAATGCTGATTTGTTTCTACGATTCCAAGGGCATTATCCACAAAGAATTCATTCTGCCTGGCCAAACGGTCAATGGTGAGTTTTATCTCGAAGTTTTGAAGCGATTGATAGCGAGAATTCATTGTGTGCAGCATGAATATCATGATGCAGGTAGCTGGTTAATATTTGCACGATAATGCCCCATCTCATCGTTTGAACATTGTGAGACAGTTTATGAGCAAAAACCAAGTTTGTGTGTTGGATCACTCGCTGTATTCACCTGATTTAGTACCCTGTGACTTCTTTCTCTTCCCCTGACTTCATTTGCCGATGAAAGGAAAGCGGTACCACACCATTGAAAACGTTCAAGCGGCAGTAACCACGATCCTCAACAGTATCCCAAAAACTGATATAAAAAACTCATTTAACGAATTAATTGACTATGCCAAATGCTGTATCGAAGCTGAGGGAGAGTATATTGATTAAAATAAATGATTTAAATAATTATAATTGGCCCGTGTTTTATTTTCTGTCAAAAGTTCGGTTTCTTTTTGGACAGAGGGTGTATTATTAACGAAGCAGTGAAGCATGTCACAGGTCTTATTGTCTATACAGCAACCGCAGCAATTCCAAAAACATCATCCCAATTTCCACTCTATCCAAAGCTTTGGTGGAACCCAGACAAAAAAGGCCAAGATGAGCACGAGATATATTTTGCAGATACCCTACTGCAACAAACTTAATTACATTTAAACACACTATGTGAGATGTCAGAATCACAGACCATCTTGGATCCAATTTACATCATTGATCAATCAAACAACTAGTACTAAAACTGTATGGGATAAAATCCATAAGATGAATGGTAGATACAGAACACATTAGCTGTCTGCCTTGGAATATAATTGATGCATCATCATGAATTCCAAAAGCTATTGTAGACAAGCAATCTCAGCAACTGCCTTATATCCCCGTGAGTTTTTAATATTAAAAGAGCAATGAGAAACAATGATTAAGCATCTGTACCAAAGACACGATGCCATATGACAATCCATTTATTAAAGAGGAACTCAAAAGAGTTCTTTTGCTATCTCATCCTAACTCAGTAGGCCCCTATGATATCCATTATGAGATGATAAGCACCTCCAGTTATCTTCTGTGGATTTCCTACTCTTATTATATAACAGAATATTTACAAAGGAAGAGTTTCTGGACTCTTGACATTAGTCAGTTATAATTGATATCCCAAAAGCAGGTAAGGATTCAACACAGACTAATAATTATTGCCCAATCGCTCTGACTAGCTGTCTATGTAAGGTCTTAGGACAAAAAATGTTAAATGCAAGGTCCTCTGGTACCTAGAAAGCATCTAACTTCTTTCCAACACACGATGTGGCTTTTGTAAACACCAATCAACCTTGGACCATTTGATCTGCTTAGAAACATGTATAACAGATGCTTTTCTCAAATGAGAACATGTGGTTTCAGTGTTCTTCAACATTGAAATAGCTTATGACACAACCTGCAGATGTGGTATATTAAAAGACCTGTTTAATCTAGCTCTGAGGGGACACCTAGCCATTTTTAATAAAACTTTTTTTCCATTTGAGCCTTCCATGTCACAGTGGAAAGTATGTTATCTTGGTCATATTACCAAGAAGAGGATGTTTTCCTCGAGGCTGTCTTAAGTGTGAACTTCTTCGCCGTTAAAGTGAACTCAGTCACTGAACAGCTTCCTCCTACAATAAGCAATTGCCTTTATGATAATGACGTTACAATTTATTGTCATTCTTGAAATATGAGAGTCATTAACAAGCAATCAGTTGTGTCTCTTCCTGGG
Source organism: Typopeltis vanoorti (assembly GCF_054136105.1). Taxonomy (NCBI): domain Eukaryota; kingdom Metazoa; phylum Arthropoda; class Arachnida; order Uropygi; family Thelyphonidae; genus Typopeltis; species Typopeltis vanoorti. The sequence continues at coordinate 39,932,504 of NC_143561.1, read as the reverse complement.
GCTCAATGTCAAGGATTCAGCAGAGAAGAGTGCACTTCTGCCAGAAATGCACCCTTCACCCTGATCCTGATTTAATAATGGGACAAACTAATATCCCAGTAGCACGAGAGACTAAATTTCTGGGCCTTATCTTTGACTCAGAAAACTAACATACTCTACACACATTTGTCATCTTTAGCAAAAGTGCAAAAAATCATTGAGTCATTGAATATCCTCTGCACCTATCCTCTACTGAATGGGAATGTTGATTGAAGTTCTTTACTATGCGTTTATCATGCACTTGTGCACTCAAAATTGATTATGGATTCCAGGTTTATAGTTCTGTAAGCAAGAGCACACTCCAGTGGTTGGACCTATCCATCATCAGAGTATCCGAATAGCAACTGGTGCCTTTGACACATCACCCATTCAAAGTCTTTATGTAGAATCAAATAAACCTCCTTTATCACTCAAACGAAAATATCTGTTGCTCAACTATGGTCAAAAAATAAAGTCCCTTCCTGATCACCTACATGAACCAGTCTCTTTTTTCTATATCACAAGACTCAATATCACACACACATCAGACTGCCATTCGTCCTATTGGTATGCGCATCAAAGAAGCTATAGGCATTAACAACACTACCTGTTTGATACAAAACAGCATCCCCTCTCTGGACAGGCTTACACCCCCCATCTTGCAACCTCTCACTCAGTCAACTGAGTGAGACCCCCATCTGTCTACATTCAATTGTTTAATGCCCACAGAGCAGTTCACTCTGATTTCTTGCCCATCTATTGGTTCAAGATCAGAGACATCTGTTGGAAGTGCTGCTGGTTTCTTAATATTATGATCTCCAACCAAATCCCATCTGATTGCAGTAATTATACAGCAGAGTTACATGCCATTTATCTTGCACTTATACATATAAAAGAAAACTCCTTCCAAAAGTGTGTAATTTATACAGACTCTTTAAGCTCTTTACAGGCTGTCTCTTCTCTGATCCACACCCAATACTTGGGGAGGTGTTACAACTGTTAAACAAAATATAAAGATCCTTAATATTGATGTTCAGTTTTACTGGATTCCCAGCCACATCAATCGGAATTAAGGATTTTGTTTAACAGTTGTAACATGGAGCTACTAGATCAACTCATTCTTTCTCAATATCTTGTTTGACCATTCCACACACTGACTACACACAAATAATAAAATCAAAGTTAAAAGCCCAATGGCAGTACTCCTAGCAGGAAGCACTAACAAACAAACTGTATGAGATTAAACCTGAAATTAGGCACTGGCAGTCTAGTGAATGTAGGAACAGGAGAGAAGTTGTTCTAGCTATGCTCTGCATAGGCCACAGTCATCTTACCCACTCATATTTACTGAGGACTGAGAATCCACCTGTGTGTGTGAGGAATGTAACACTTGTCTCACCATTAATGTGTGGAGTGCTAGTACTTCACACAAGAAAGGAATGGCATCTTTATTCATCTGGCTGCGCCCTATACAATCAGACAAATGCTGTCAGACTCAGACAAATTGTATGATGTTTTTAAATTTCTACAAAAAAATCAACCTATACAAACATATTTGACTATAATTTTATCTATAAGTAGATCCCACATCGCTCAATTTTGTACATAAACATAATCTTGTTATTTATCCTTGACTATTTATGTACTGCTACAACTTTGCTGTAATTTTACTCATATGTAGATACCACATCGTTCAATTAAATTTTAGTACATAAATATTATTCAATAAATCACCTTAACTATTTATGTACTGCTCTTGAACCTTGTGTACCACTGTGTACTTAAGATGTGGCTTTACTTATAGGTGAATGCTACACTGCTTAACTTGATCTTTGTATGTACAGTTGTACATATATGCTAAGTTGTCCTCAACTACTTGTGTGTTGCTGTAACCTTTACTGTACTTCTGCCTATATGTATAGGGTGTCCCAAAATTGACGCAAGATTTAAATTTAGCGCCATTTGTGCGCTAAAGTGTTGCCAACGAGAAAAAAAGACAGCGTGACAGCTGACAGTTCAGGGTTATTAAAAATGGAGCGCTACACGAAAGAACAACGCATTTTCATTGTTGAGCCATATTTTAAAAATAATGAAGGTTTGGCAGCTACAGTTCGCAATTTTCATACAAAATATGGTCAGAATAGTGATTTAACTTCATCAACTGTGAAAAGATCAATTAAAAAATTCAAGGAAACTGGATCAATTAGTGATCTTATACACTCTGGCCGTCCTTCAACAAGTCGTTCAACAGAAAACATCGAAGCAGTTCGTGAAAGTGTTGCTGAGAGTCCAGGAACATCAATTCGGCACCGTGGTCTTGAATTGGGCATTTCGAGAAGCTCTCTACAGCGTATTCTCACGAAAGATTTGCATCTTTATGCTTACAAAGTTCAATTGACTCAAGAACTGAAGCCTACTGACCACACACAGCGAAGAAAGTTCGTTGAATGGATTATGGACAACAAGTGGATGCTTATTTTTCGAACAAAATCATCTTCAGCGATGAGGCTCATTTTCATCTTGATGGCTTTTCTAAACCCCAAATGTGACAATTTTGTCGCATTTGGGGTTCAGAAAATCCACGAATGATTGTTGAGAAACAAATGCATCCACAACCTGTCATTGTTTGGTGCGGATTTTGGACTGGAGGCATCATCGGTCCATTCTTCTTCGAAAATGCGGCTGGTAAGGCAATAACAGTTAATGGTGCTCGCTATCGTGACATGATAATCCAGTTTTTTGTGCCTAAATTGCAAGATATGGATGTGGACGACATGTGGTTTCAACAAGACTGTGTCACATGCCATACAGCCCAAGAAACAATTCAATTACTGCATGAGTCATTTCCTGGTTGTGTAATTTCCCGTTTTGGTGATCAGAATTGGCCGCCCAGATCATGTGACTTAACGCTGTTGGACTTTTTTCTTTGGGATTTTTTGAAGTCTAAGGTTTATGCCAACAAGCCCACAACCACCCACACCTTGAAGGAGGAAATTGAGCACTGTATCAACGAAATTCAGCCACATTTATGCAAAACGGTCATGGAAAATTTCGACAAAAGAGTGCGTATGTGCCAGCAAAGCCGTGGAGGCCATTTACCCGATATGCTATTCCATGCATAACCCTATACTGTATACTTTATGAATCAATAAGAAATTACAATTTTTAATTAAAAACCTGTGTTTTCTATCAAAATTACTTCTTGCATGAATTTTGGGACACCCTGTAGATGCCACATTGTTTAATTTAATTGTAAACAACAGATTCCTCACATTATCTACTTACTGACCTTGACTGTTGTGACCCTGTGTACCACTGTGGCCTTTGCTGTGTCTTTGTTTATATGTGGAAGCCATATTGTTTAACTTGACTTTTGTACATACACACATTGATTTTATCCTTGATTACCTGGGAATGGCTGTAACTTTTTAACCTTGTGTATTGTTGTAACCCTTGCTGTAATTTTATTTATGTTCAAATAATGTATTGTTCAACCTTATACAGTTTTGTGCATATTTTCATTTATATTTTTATGTACTAATATATATATATATAGATATGATTATTTTGTGTGCCACTGTCGCTTCTAACCTTATGTGCAGCTATAACTTTTACTGTCATTTTATTTATATGAAGACACTGTATAACTTAACTCTGTACATTTTTGTATATATCTTTATTTACTTTTTATTTACTAATGTATCTTGGACTATCTGTGTGCAGCTGTAACCTTTGCTGTCATTTTGTCTATGTGTAAATACTCTTTTGCTTAATTTCTTGTATAACTTTCTGTAAACCTTATGTACTGCTGCAAACTTTTGTTATGGTGCAGTATGACCATTGTAGTCTTTGTGCCAGTAAAATATAAAGCAAAAAAATCTTTCCTTCTCAGTTCCAGGTGTCTGTAAAGTTCCTTGTACTTGCAACCTGTCTTATTACAGTCAAACTGGAAGATAGAAATACATGCAACACCACAGTTATGGTTATTTATATTTAACAGCTCATACTGTGGACACCCTGCACAAAATCAAATAGAGAAAAACTATGCTTCACAACAGCAGTTAGGTTCTGTGACATTTCCCATGATCAAGTAAACTCTAATTACCACCACCCATAAAGGATGTCTCTCTCTCTCCCAGTACTTTAGGCTTTTAGCCTAATCACTTCCACTTTTTTGCATGTTCACATGTTACAGTTCTTATAATGTTTCCCCAAAGATGTCTTTGGGATAGAGATGAAATATTGGAGTCATTAATGTTTAATTCATTCCTAATGCCATTTTCTTCCATTAATCTCCCCCCCCCCCCCCACAAAAGCTAAAGTATTTGCTTTTATTATGGTGGAGGATTTTTGATATCGCAATGGAATTTACATTGTGTAGTGTTGAAAAGCGACAGGGACATCATTAGAGAAAATTTAATAATTGAATTTTATTCATCTGTTTGTTTAGCTTCATCATTTGTTTCAGGGTTCACATTTATTAATTTATGAGGTTGTAAATAAAGTAATGGCAATGCACAAAATGTAAAATGAAGTATTTATCAAGTCTATACAATTACATCCCTTCACGTAATCTACTGCTATGTTCTGCACCTGTTTCCAAATTTGTGGAAACAGGCAGAATGCTGCCTGTTGATATCAGTGATAGTGCAACTCCTGCTATATTCTTCACCTGTTTCCAAATTTGTGGACAGGCAGAATGTTGCCTGTTGATATCAGTGATGGTGTAGTCTACTGCTCAAAGAACCTCTTGCACATCACAAAACCACAGGCATCTGATGGGTTCATTCATTTTGGGGAACAAGTCAAAGTTGCAAGGACTCGTAACATGGAATATGGAGGATATTCCAGTACTTCCCATTGCTGTTTGTTTAACATCTCTATCACCAATTGCGACTCATGACATCATGCATTGTTGTGCAACAAACACAGTGGAGAACCCATGAAATAATGTGGTCACTTTCTCCTTAAAGCCAGACACAAATGGTGCTCCAGAAATTGTCAATAGAACTGCACATTAACAGTTTGCCCTTGAAGCACAGCATGATGAAGAATGACACCCTGAACATCATAAGCAACTGTCAGTATGGCTTTGCTGGGTTCCTCGCAAAGTTTTTTTGGGTGATCCTGAATGGTACTATTGGTTGGATTGCCTCTTTCGTTCAGGCTCATAAGCCTAAGTTTCATCAGTAGCTATGTATACAATTCAGGAATGCATTCCCTTCATTTTCGTTCCAAATGGAGGCAGTGTACTATTTTTTATCTCATTCAAGCGATGTGGAACCCAATGAGCTGAAATTTTGCACACACCAAGCCTCTTTTTTTTTAAGATGTGCCAAACACTTTGGTGGTTTATCCCAGTTCCATTGACTACCTGGCATACAGCCCATCACGATCAACCACGAGGAGTCCCCGAACAAGCTCAACATGTTCATCTGAAATGGTGGGTCATCCTGCATTTCAATTATCATCTGGGTGATCTTGCTCCCACATGACATGCACTGACCCATCTTGAGACAGTCCAGTGTACAGTAGGACAATTTTGCCACAGGCCATAATAACAGTTGCTTACAGTTTTACCTTGTGCAACCTGGACCTTGATCCAGAATTGTTTGAATCTTGTGAACATAACTAGATCATTCCATACCACATTAAGACGTTGACTTTAATCACTTCTCCACACAAGGACATTTGTTAGAATGGGCTGTGTCCTCTTGTGCACATATACAGTGCATGCAACTAGTGCCTCTATCTGTCAAGAGCAACATTTGAGTTACCAACTATGTCTCCTGACAGTGTTGCCACTACTTTATTTACAACTCTCATAATTTAAATTTGACTTAAATGATCAAATTTTTTACTGATTGAAGTTTTTAAGTGTAACTAAAAATAATTTAGTGATAATTACTTTTTAGAATGCAGCTGCTACAGTTTTTGTCTTTACAGTTGTTCCTTTATTTAATTGTTCTGGACACTCTCTTGGACGAGATACGTTACAAGTTGTGCACAGTTACAATAGCCAGTTAAAGAACTTGATTTGTTTGTTGTGGATGTTTCAGAATCACTCAGGTCCTATTACTGAACAAGGTAATATTTTATAGTGTTCTGGACAAGTCAAAAAGGAAGGAATTATAAGACTTGCATATAATTTAAATGCTGTAAAATATATAAATTTTGAGCTTTTTTTAAAAAAAAATATCTATTACTACATCTTACTCTTTTCTTGTCTACATACATTCATTTTCTCTTTGAATATAAACCTTTCTCACACTATGTTCCCTGATCATCCTGAGTCTCCCCATTTCCCTGTTTGTCTTGTACACTTGTTCTCCCATTCTCTATACTCATGCTACTCTCTTCTTCATTCATAAACACCGCTTCAATCTCTCCTTTCTTACTCTCCCACTCTTTCACATCGCTTCTTATTTACTCAGATTCATTCTCTGCATTCATTACTCTCCCTTCTAGCAGCAGTTACTCCAAATGACTCGCAACCATAAAAATGATGTTGGCTCTCTCTGTAGATTTTATATATGAGTTTGCCTTGGTCAGACTTAAGGAATGAAATGAAAGACATCCAGAAATGGGAGGAATCCGTTGTTTTCTGTTTCCACTGTAAAGCAGATATGTGGATCCAGAATGTTCAGATAGCCTGTCAATTCTTCCAGCTTTTTTTTTCCACCTCTGGGTTTGGCTCCCACTGACGAGAACTCAATAAAGGTCGAAACTGGTCTGGGTAGTGGCCCTTCCCTTAATGCATAGCATTATACATATCCACAAGGAGATGTGCTTTGCATTATGGGAGATACTAAGACAAGGAGTGATGAGAGCTTGGTCCACCTTTACCACGAGTTGCCTCAGTCCTGAAGATACTTCAGACGCAAACTTTGTTTGCTTACACTTGGATAAAGGATTAAACTAAATTTGTTATAGTCTAAACAAGTGAAAAAAAAAACTTCCAACATCTTGGTGATGTGTTACAGAAGGCTTTTGAGGATATCATATACTGAAAGGTGTACAAATGAATGGATGTTAAAAAAGATCAGTAGAACTTTAAGGCTCCTTAAGGATATTGACAGAAGATTAAAATATTTTGGATACATAGAAAGGATGGAAGGGGGACTTCTCAGAACAGTAATAGAAGGTAAAGTTCCTGGAAAAAGAGGAAGGGGGTAGACCATCAATGAGATGGATAGATGGTGTGTGTGGAGTGACTGATCTTCAGAGAGTTGAGGATGCCAGAAAAGCAAACTAGACTACATAGCAAAACCTGGTGTGGCACATCACCGAGCATCGGAGTGACCATACGGCTGCATCTGTAGATGCCCAGAGAGAATATTTTATCTCAGTCACTGAGACATCTTCAGGGAGTACAAATAACACTTGTCTCTCTCTCTCTTGCACACACACACACACAAAGACTACAGTACTTAATGAAACATGCCTGTCTCGGTGGTGTGCCCTTTATGGGCATTTGTAGGTTGCCTAGGATATAAACTGGGACCTCTGACAATTATTGTTTCCCAAATTTTGAGAAGTTTTATGCATCCATATTTGTTTAAATTAGGTTGATTTCTAAGTGTCTCTGCAGATCCCACAAATAGGCTTTCCTTTTTAAATTTATGGTGGTGGACCAAGTTGGTTTTCTTCCAGAAGATCCTGTGAGTTGTGTCTAGTACATGGTCTGCAAGGCCAGATTGACCATAGTCGTGATTGCAGGCATAACATTTGTGTTCATCTAAATGGATGGTGGTTGATCTACCTGTCTGTCCAAAAAACTTGCTGCCCTTATCCGTTCTACCAAAGATCAGCTCCCTCCTCCTCTCAGTGCTTGGAGTATATAAACCAGCTTGCAGGAGCAGGACACTTTATTGTCCTCATCCATTTAGATGAACACAAATCTTACATCTGCAATCATGACTATGGCAGTCTGGTTGCCGACCAATGTACTGTACACAACTCACATGATCTTCTGGAAGAAAACCACCTTGCTCCACCATAGTAAATTTAAAAAGGAAAGACTGTTTTTGGAATCTGCAGCAGCACTTAGAAATCTACCTAATTTAAAAAAATACAGATGCATAAAATTTCTCAAAAGAGGTCCCAGTTTACATCCTAGGCCGCCTATAAATGCATCAACTAGATAGGACTTTAAAGTCACCCCTATGTGTTTCATAAAGTATTGTGTTGTCTTTGTGTGTGTGTGTTCCTCATTTCATATTATTGCTAATATGAAATGAGGAACTTCCCCCCCCCCCCCCCCAAAGTGTTCCCATCATGGTCACTCACACCAACTGGTGGAAGATTTGCCACTCCATTTATAATAACATCATCTGATGAGATGATCAGTTCCGAGACTCTTGATCCCCATGTAACGCTCTCTGTTATATTGCTTACTACCTAAGGTAGTTGTCTCTCAAAAATTCCAAAAATTCATTCTCTTTGCTCCCAGTTTTTCATTCCATCTATATCACCATAATTGAAATCACCCATAATGATTGTTCTTTTCTTATTTACCAGGCTAGTTTACCTATACCTTTCCTTTTCACTGGCCTACACATTTCCAGGGCTGTTGCCACCCACCTAAGTATTTCATACTGTCCACCTCCATCTCACACCATACTGCCTCAAAACACTCCCACTATTTGCCCCTTGTATCTACACTTTAAATGGGCATAACTTGTCTGCTATAATTAACAATACTCCTCCTCCCCCCATTCTTTCCTGTCTGGATATCATCCTCATTCAACCAAATTTTGCTTAGTCTGGTGATTTTAGGCTGAATAGACCTGATCAATGCATCAATTTCACTTCCCTATTTCAGATACTTCTGGCATTAGTATACAAAGATAATAGACTATTTCTGACTTTCTAACAAGTCCTACACCACTTCGAAGATGTGTCTCCTCACTGCCCTCCTTGCTCTCTTGTTCTACACTACCATCGATCCTACAACTCTCCTCTCCCATCTCAGACCATCTATCTTGTCCACTCACACATTTTCTTTGAATCCACCATCCACATTTTTCATACAATGACCCTCTGTCTACCCTCCCTTTCCCCATTTCTCTTCTCCGTGTTGCATCCCTTCTCATCTTCCTTACTCATGTTACTCACTTCTTCTCATTCACAAGCTCCCTACTCTTTCTTGCTCTTTCACATCACCTTGCACTACATGAAATCTTCTATTCAATACATTCATTACCCTTCCTTCTAGCAACAATCTCTCCATCTGACTTACACCAAAACCATTTAAATGCAATCCATCTTCTTTATACAGTTCCATTTGTCCCACAAATTCATCCCAGAAATTCACAAAATACACTCCTTTTTCCTCACATAGTTCTGCTAACATAGCATTCATGATCTTTGCTCACTACCTCAACTCATTACTATCATACCTGGGCAGTACACTGGCTGCCTTTCCCACCACACTGTTATCCTTTACTCTCGGCAACCTCTTCATATCCAGTTTGATAATCTCCTTATTCTCATCCAAATCATTTGTCCTTACTACTACCACCACCAGCTTGTTTGTTCTCTCATGTCTCATATTTAATGCCTCAATCATTCTGCACATTCTGTTTCTGGGAAAACAAACCTTATGCACCTTCTCATTCACCACATCTCTAATAAGGGAATCTCCATATAGAGCTGCTCTTGATTCATTTGTTACCACTTCCTGTTAACCATCTTTCCTTCCATTCTTCACTCTTCCATGTATTTCTGTAATTCTCTTCATTTCAATATGCATACACTTCATCTCTGGCCTTATCTCACCATCTCCACTTTTGTGTCTGGATCCACAGAAGAAATATCCCTAGAAGACACCTGCTATTATTATAATTATTATATTATTATAACTATTATTATAATTTCTGACCCAGTATTAACAGGCATCCCATGGGTATCTTCATACATCATGGAACCAGTATTATTATTATTATCATGATGCAAAGGATCATCAAAATTATGAAGAGTAATCTAAGTGGATGTAGAAAACTCAGAGAGTATAAAGCAATGAAGTAATGCTTGACCATCTTCATGTAACCCTGATGCTTTGAGATGAGGTGGAATGTGAATTAATTCAACAGTGGCAAGACCGGGCTGCTTATGCGAATTTAACATAATACTTGGATGCATTTATCAGAAGATATACATTATCTGTTGTTGTCAGTTACTCTATCTTCTCTGGATTGTGATCCTTCCAACATTACAGAACACTGAACATTGAGAATGATTTGAGTCACACCATTGTCATCATCATCATCATCATCATCAAATTCCTGCCATGTACCCTCAAGGGGTGTACAGGATATGACAGTACTACATGAAAAAATTACATCATTACTAACATCCTATCTACAATTTTCCTCCAAATCAGTCTGTTACTTGTCAAGACTCCAACATTATCAGATCTTATATTTCTATCATCTAAGGCACTTTGTAACGTATCAATCCACCTATATCTTGGTCTTCCTCTGGGTCGTTTTCCTGCCAACCTGGCAGAGAACACTTGTTTTGCTAATCTTTCCTCTCCCATTCTATTTAAGTGACCATACCATCTGAGATTAGCTCTGCTAACGCATTCCTGGATGCTGACAATGTCAAGTTCTTTCCTAATATCCTCATTTTTAATATGATATTGCCATTGTTGCCATCTGTTCACGCCTCTAATCTTTCTCAGGACTCTCATATCTGCGGTCTCTAGTCTTTGGTCAAGTGTTTTACTTCTGACCCAGCTCTCAGATCCATAAGTTAAAATTGGTTTGAACACAGTTTTGTATACAGCTAATTTAGTGTTCCGACTAATTTCTTTCTTATTCCATATGAATTTATTCAATTGACTTCCCACGATACCAGCTTTGCTGATTCTGTTGTCTATTTCTATATTTAGTTTACCATCTTCAGTAAAAATTGTGCCCAAGTAGCTAAAATGTTTTACTTGTTCCACAGGTTCTCCATTCACAACACAGTTGACATTTTCAATGATTCTGCCTATTTTCATTGTCTTTGTCTTTTTATTGCTAACCTTCATACCATATCTATTACAACAGCTATTCAATTTAGTCAGAGAATCTTGCAGACTTGTAGCAGATTTATTTAGAAGTATAACATCATCTGCATAAAGCAAAGAGCTGACATTAACATCTCCAATTTTGATATCAGGTTTAATACCACATTCCTTCATAATGTGATCCATATAGATAATGAATAACAGAGGGGATAATGTACATCCTTGTCTCACACCAGATTTAACATTAAACCATCTTCCTGTACTTCCTTCAATTCTAACTGCTGACTCACAACTCAAATACAGACTAAGTATTGCTTGATATAATGCCCCATTGACACCATATAACTGCAGCGTATTGAATAGCTTCTCTCTTGGCACCTTGTCATATGCCTTTTCCAAATCAACAAAACTTAAATACAGATCTTTGTTATATTCCCATGCTTTCTCGACTATTTGTCGTAAAGTGAAGATCTGATCCTGACAGCCTCTATTTGGCCTGAATCCAGATTGTTCTTCACCAAGCTTTTCTTCCACAATTCTTCTCAACCGTTTCTCAAGTATACTTGCATAGATCTTGCCAGGAACACTCAGTAGGGAAATACCTCTGTAATTCTCACATTCAGTTTTATTTCCCTTTTTATATATGGGTACTATGAGAGCTCTACTCCAATCATCAGGAATTTGTCCCTCTGTCCAGGCTTTCTGAACTATGCAGTGCAGCCACTGTAAGACTCTTATACCACCATACTTCAGCATTTCTGGTCGAATATCATCTACTCCTGCTGCCTTTCCACATTTCAAGCCTTTGATGGCTTTTTCTACTTCAAGAATGGATATGTATTCCTGACTGCATGCCTGGTCAGTGTTTTTTATCACTGTGCTGTCATCACTGCTTGTTTCATTTAGCAGTTTTTCAAAGTAATTACTCCATACTTCAAGGATATCTTTTTCTCCTGTTTTCATTTCACCTTTATCATCTCTAATTCCTTTTACAGCACTCTTTCCTCCATTCCTAAGCTTCTTCAACAACCTCCAGAATATTTTGCCACCTTCTTGATATTTATTTTCTATATTCTTGCCAAAGTCCTCCCATGACTTTTGTTTAGCTAGTTTTACACACTGTTTAGCTTTCTTACATTTGTCTCTGTATTCTGTAAGAGTAAAAGCTGACTTATTTGCCAGGAACTTTTGATATGCTTTCTTCTTTTCCTTCACTGCCTCTTTAACTTCCTGTGTCCACCAGGGAGTTCTGATTTTTTTATCTTTGCACACAACCTCACCACATGCCTCTCTGGCAGAATCAATCAATGTTTCCTTCAGAGTTTGCCACTGAATCTCCAAGGTTTGATTCCTGTTCTCAAACTCTTTCATTTTCTTTTCAATAATATTTCTGTATTTTAGTCTACAGTTTACATCTGAGAGCTGCTCAACTTTTATTCGCTTTAAAACTTTCTTACATGTTATTCTTTTCAATATGAAATTCAATTTTATCCTGCTCAAGACTAAATAGTGATCACTTCCAATTTCAAATCCTCTGTACACTCTGGTGTCCTGCACCAGGGAGAAAACATCACTATCAACAATAACATAGTCAATGAGACTTTTCTTATTCCTAGCCTCTTCTCTCCATGTGAATTTGTGCACATTTTTATGTTGGAACATGGTGTTAGTAATAACCAGTCCATGTCCTGAGCAGAAATCCAACAGATATTTGCCATTATTATTAGCTTTGCTCTTTTCTCCAAATTTTCCCAAAATATTTTTGTATGTCTCACAATCATTTCCTACTCTACTATTTAGATCCCCAACAAGGACCAACTTTTCCTTTTTCATTGTGTCAGTTGCTTTTTCTAAAGCCTCAAAAAATTCCTCCACTTCTACCTTAGTAGAGCCTTCTGTGGGACCATAGGCACAAATAAGTCTCATTGTCCAGTTCCCCATTCGGATATTTGCCCACATTACTCTACTTGAGACTGACTGCCATTCAAGAAGATTAGCCTCGTATTTTGTGTTGAATACTATGGCTACTCCTTCTTTTCCTTGATTGTTATTGCCTGAATATAACATTTTGTATTTATTGCTCAGAAAGATCTCACCAGTTTTGGTCTTTTTTGTTTCAGTCACCCCTATTATGTCGATCTGGTACTTATCTAATTCCTCAGCTAACTCCATTTCTTTGCCATTCAGGCTTCTTACGTTGATAGTACCGATCTTTAACTCTGGTGATGTTGAGTTGGGGTTTGTTTTCAGATTTGTTCCAGTAGCTGACTTTTCGCTGTTCGCCCTGGTTCCCTGGCAAAAACAACGGGGGCCTTGTTTAACAGGGCGACGCCCCAGCCGGCATGAAATTTTGTCATGTTGTACCATCATTTTTTATTTTGGTTTAACCAATAAGAATACAATTTGGTCGGCTAAATCCCAAATTGCCAGCCCATCCTCGTTCGTTCAGTATCAAAGTAGATACCCAACAGGGTGCACCACGAGAAGGTGAGGATTGGACATTAGGTCAGAAGCCCTGGTCGGTTCTCCGCATTCCTTTAAAGGCTATGTGGAGGTCTCCTCTCAGTTATACAGCTTTGACCCTTAAGCACCCCACTTTCACACCATTGTTTACACATGAAGTCACACCATTGTTTACACATGAATTAGGAAGGGATACTTGAGTTAATGGGGAGAACTTTGATTTTCCTTCTCTTGTAAACAGCACTGCCTCCTCATTAATATCCTGGAGTATCCCCTTTGTGACCAAGTCTATGGATCTTGTCTTTACCTCTTCCTTTATACATTTACTATTTGAGTCGCAAGGAAATCTTTACCTAGGAGTGCCTCTTTTCCTTCTTTTTTAACGATGGCAACTCATCTCCAAGTTTTTGTTTTATTCCAGTAAAAGGCAAGGCTAGGGTCACATTTCTCTTGATAATGAGAGCACATCTTGACTCATCCAGCACTAGGAAGACTGAGCATTTTATTTATATTTATAATTTCATGTGAAGAACAAGCAACGGGTCACATGGAAGGTTTTTCAAATGAAATCAGGCCTGATTTGATAACTTGTGCTGAGTCCTGGGCAACACGCAATGCTTAACATCAAATAACCCAACAGTAGTTGCATTGGATGGCTGATATGCAACTGTAGTAAACATATGACATTGAGATGAATCATTAGAATATAACAATACATTTCTGCTGCTGTCACCTATTCCATCAACTTAGATGGCACCAATGAGATTCTGTATTCAAACCCAACTGTTCTTCTACAAACACTATTTCTGATGTGTGCTGATAACTGTTGTTAACCCCCCAACCGGCCACGATGTCTATAGACGTCAAGCTAAATCTGGATACGAAGCTCTAAAACCCATTGAATAACATGGACAAGAAGTGCAATTTGGTGTCACTATTTCATCCACATTGGCCGGTAGGGAGGTTAATGTACTTGGAGGCAGCGCCTGAAAACAGTATTCTGAATTACTCCCTGTAACATTAAATCTGAATCACCCTATTGTTCACATGTGATGACTTCTAATTCTTTTGCCTTCAGAGATTTTGCCTACCTTTATGAGTGCAGGAAGCTGAAATTGTGAAATGTTCACAATATCATTGATGATAACAGTGGAATGTTTATTAAGTAAACTCTGAAAGAAAGGACTAGACACAGATAGCACCATTATGTGAGCCCTTAAGCTCAATCCCTGACATGCTAATGTCACATCTTCATTTGAAAATAACCGACAGAAAGCAGCTAACAAATAGGTTGCAACTCTTCTCAAATACAAATCATAAACTTCAAAATCATTCCAAATAGCACTTCAAGTTAACATATTTAACTGAATATAAAATTCCAAAACAGTTAATATATTGATATGGTGATTATTCCTTTTTAAAGATTTACCTAGTATCTTTTATAATTAAATGGCATTTCTTTTTAAAATTAACCAATATCAACTTGTAAAAATACAGCTAACTTCTTAGTTATTATAGATTATCATGTCTTTTATTGGCAATGCAATGCTAATCATCAAGCATATGAAAATTAGCCCTAACTCAGCATGTGCACACTCTAATCTATGAAAGAATCACATCAGATTATTGACTTTACATACCAATTCATGGCTTAATTTATCCTAAGACACTTGTGATCACACATACACTTAATATAAATCAACTTCTGAACAAACAATATAAACACAAGAACTGAAAAATATACATTAAAATATACAATGATATATAAATTAGTATGATCCAGTCTTCTGGGATTCTAACTTCTGAATTATTCATACATATTGTCTGGCTGCAGACAATTTCACTACATGAAATTGTCTGCAGCCAAAAAAGGCCACATAAAAATTTTTTATGTGGCCCTTTCTAATTAAATAAGTCTTGAAGAAAGATATTTCACTTACTTATGAATTTAATGAATTTTTAATTATTGCTTTCAAAAGATTTAAAGATGTGAATTATAATTATTGTTCTGTTGCGTAATGTTGTGCAGGAATTTGTTAATTGTTAAATCAATAAAATTTTATATTACTATTGAAATTGTCTAACAAATTAATTACTGTAAGTTACTGTAAATAGTAATATATGCTCCTTTAAAAACTTTTTTTTTTTTTTTTAGGACAGAGAGAACTTGCAGAGAAAATAGAAATTGCAAATTTAATTAGTATTTACATTCAAGTTATTATTTGGCTATATGACTGTTGCCTATTGCCAGAACATCTTGAAGGAGATGAGTATGGTGAAAATGAAGTTGCATATCCTGCATCTGTTCTTGCTGAAACATATTCAGAAAAGAGAATGGCCCTACAGCGCTTACATAGGTAACACTAAATCAAAATATCAGATATGCTTTTGTTTTAGAAAAGCACTTGCTCTCTTTTTTTTTTTTTTAGGAATGTTCCTAGTAGCTTGTTCTTGTGAGTAACATCAAAGCACTCTGCTATATTGAGAGTTCCTTAGTTAGTACTTACTAATGCATAAATCATTTCTAATAAAGTTTGGATGCACCTCTCTCTCAGTTGCAGCCAACTGGATGAAGTTGTAAATCGAGTGTGGTGGTGATTTCCAAACATTATGTAAAGTATCCCCCCTCCTTCCCCTACATCATAGACATATTTTCATTAAACAAAATAATAATAATAAACAAATTACATTCTTTTCATTAAATCATTTTACAGGGAGTTATCATAATTTATTATCGTTATCAAATTTCTGATATCTATCTTGAAGGGGTGAAAGGACGATGTGAAAAGTATACTACATAATTAGGTTTACATTATTACATCAACAGTTTTCTTCAAAATTTGTTTCCAAACTACTTTCTCAATTGGTAGCACTTCAGTGTTGTTAGAGCTTATATTTTTTTTCTAGATCACTACTTTGTCTCGGTCTTCCAATGCATCTTTTTTTCCTGCCATGTTGGCATCAAACACCTATTTTGCTAATCCTTCCCTCTTCCATCTACTGCCTTAGATTAATTCTGCTCACACATTCTTTGCTCTTAATATCTTAATTTTTTAATGATTCTGCCACTGATGCTGATCTTTCACTACCCTAATTTTCCTTAGCATCTCTAATCTTTGTTCCTGTGGTGTCTCTATTGTTTGTTCAAGTGTTTTATTTCTGACTTAACTGTAAGTTAAAATTAGTTTGAACACTGTCTGTATGCTGTTAGTTTAATGTTTTTTGCTAATTTCTCTCTTATTCTATATAAATGTATCAAATGTTGCAGTCTACCAGCTTTGTTATTCTGTTATCTGTTTCAATATTTAATTAGCAGTTGCACTAAAAATTCTGCCTAAATAGTCAAAATATTTTACTTGTTGTAAAAAGGGTTTCATTGAAAACACAATTGATGTTTTTCTTTCTTTCTGCCTCATTTCATAGTTTTGGTGTTTTTATTGCTGATTTTCATGCTAAATTGTTTACAGTAGTTAAGTTAATTTCAGTTAAAGAATTCTGAAGACTTGTACTTGATTTGTTTATATGTATAACACCATGTTAGATAGGTTTGATATCTCTGATTTTGATATCAGGTTTAAGCCACTTTCTTTCATAATGTGATCCATATAGATTATAAATAAGAGTGAAGGTAGTTTGCATCCTTGTCTTACACATGATTTTATCAAACCATCTTCCAGTACTTCCTTCAGTTCTGGCTACTGACTTGCAGCTTAAATGCAGACTTTGAATTTCTCCATATAACGTAACAGTTATCCTGCATAATTGTAGCATTTTGAAAGTCTTATCCCTTTGCACCTTGTCATATGCTTATTCCAGATCTACTAAACTAAAATACATATCCTTGATTATATTCCCATGATTTCTCTGAATTATTTATTGTAAAAATCTAATGTTGGCAACTCATATTTGGTTGAACTCAATGTTTTCTTCTCCAAGTTTCTCTTCCATAGTTTTTCTTAACCTCTTTTCAAGTATTCATATATACAGATACACCACCAATTTTCTGGTAACATATAGTCCATCATCTCCTTTAGTCCAGACAAAATTATGAGAGCTCAATTGAAATTCCCAAGACCATCCAGCTAACTCATTGGATCACTATAGATGTGCTGCATATGATGTGACTCAAGCACACTTAATTATTTACATCTGTTAGTGGCGATCCCTTGATTTTGATTTAATTCTTAGCTTATTTTGCTTACATTTCTTCTTTTTCTTCAACCTGAAATTATGGATATTGTTCTGAATCCTGATACACAAATGATGAAAATCATGAAGATGACAGTGTTGAAAACTTGCTGTTGACAAGTGAATTGAGCTGATAGGTGAATTAATCAAAGGGCTAGAGCATCAGACCTTGATAGAACAAAAGTTAATGAATTTTCATTTGATCTGTGAAAAATTACAGAGGGAAAGATCAAAGCACATAAAATAACTCCAAATAACTTCACTCCACGACGTTCTGTTTATCAAGATCAAAGATCCACAAAGAATCAGTTAGCTATAAAACAGACTAATATGGGAAGCCCCTACCTGTACTGTACTGATAAATGTGTATTATTTCTATGTGCACTAATGTATGTATTTCATTAAATAATTAATATACACTTCTGGTAGTCCATAGTGCTTTAGAGACATTGATCTGACAAAACAAATCTGGCAAGGCCCTGGTATCAAGAGTACCAGAAAATCAGTGGTGTATGTACATATATAAATTTTAAATGAAACACTCAGTAGTAAATTCCTCTGTAATTTTCTAACATTCAGTTTTATTTTCCTTTTTATAGATGGAAGCTATAAGAGTTCTGTTCCAATCATCTGGAATTTGACCTCCTTACAAGGTCTTCTGAATTATGCAAGCATAGTCATTGAAACTTTATACCTTCATATTTAAACATTTCTGGCCAGATATCATCTATTCTAGCTGGTTTCATTTCTGGTCAGATATCATCTATTTCAGGTTTCTTGGCCTTTTCTACCTCATGGATTGACATGTGCTCCTGGTTGGATTCCTTTTAAAATATTTCTGTCACTGCATATCTAATTTAGCAATCTTCAAACATCCAGAATATCTTCAGTTTGAATATCGGCTTTATCATCTCGGATTCCTTTTTCATACTCTCTCTTCCGTTTATTTTCTTCAATAGTTCCAGAATATTCAACCATCTTCATGATGATTGAATATTCTGTCTTCTATATCCTTATCAAAGTGTTCTCTTTATTTATCTATTTTTTATACATAACTTAGCTCTCTTTCATTTACCTCTGTATTCTCACAGTATTTCTTGACTATGTGACATCTGATATGAATTTTCCATAGTTTCTTTTTTTTTTTTTTTTTTTCCCCTCTGCTATCTCTTTAACTTCTTACATCCTCCATGAAGTTTGCATTTTTCTATCTTTGCAAACAACTTTACCACATACTTCCCTAGTTTAAATAATTCATTGTTTCTCTCAGAGGTTTGCCACCAGTTAGATTCTGATTTTTTTTTTTGGGGGGGGGTAATATTTGTATAATTTAGTCTACACTTCACTGCTAAAAGCTGCTCGAGTTCAGTTCTTTTTTTAAAACATTCTTTCATATTTTTTCAATATAATGTTCATTTTTATCCTCCTTCAATAATAATCACTTCCTCCTACTTCAAATTCTTTATGGTTTCTTGTATTCTCAGGTATCTGGAAGATTCTACTAATAACATTATCAATAGGACTTTTTTTTTTTTTTTGTGTCTTCTTGCCCATGTGAATTTGTGCACATTTTTTATGTTGAAATGTGGTGATAGGGATGACTAGTCTATGTCCTGATCAGAAATCTAGCTGACACATGTTATTGGTTCTGGCCTGTTCTCAAATTTTGCCAAAATATTTTTGTATGCTTGGAATAATTTCCACTCCCCTTTAGATTACTAACAATGACCAGCTTTACTCTTTTCTTTGTCATCCTCCTTCTCTAATGACTTGAAAAATTCCTCTACTACTTCCTTAGACATTCTCTCAGGTTATAGGCAGAAATAAATTTCACTGTCCTGTTCCCCTTTTGAAATCGCTCACATAATTCTTGAAATTTCCTGTCGGTGAAGAAGTTTATCTTCATCTTTAAATGTTGCATGCTGTTGCTACTTCTTCCTTTCCCTGAGTACTGTTGTCTAAACATAACATCTTATATTTATTATTTAGCAGGATCTCACATGTTTTAGTTCTTTTCACTAGTACCAGTTATGTCCACATGATATACTCCTCTATTTCTTTTTGACAATTCAACTTTTTTTTTCCATTATATACTTCTTATGTTAATGGTGCTATTTTCAGTACTTTTGACGTTAATTCCAATAGCTGAATTTTCACTCACACTGGTTCCCCTAACAAAGACTTTGGGGATCCTTTTTAAGTATGCAATTTTTAAGCTTATTCATGCTATTTGATCATTCTTGGTTTAAGCCACTATACAGTGCAGTTTGGCTGACCAAATCTCAAATTGCTAGTCCTTCCTCATTCATTCACCATTGGATGCCTTCTAACCAGGTACACCATGTGATGATGAAAATTGGACATCAGGTCAGAAGACTCAGTCAGTTCTCTGCATTTCTTAGAAGCTATGTAGTAGTCATCCCCCCAATTATTTATAATAATAATTATTGTTATAATTATTATGATTATAATAATTACTAAAGACAAGTGAATAACATCCTTTTAACTTCATAGCTGTTAAAAGAAAGGATGAGTAATGATTGATAATTATATTCTTCCTTTCAGTACTTATAATAGATATATTATTTATTAGAAATGTGTTAGTAACTTATTGCACTAGAGGACTGCATTTCTAATTTTTGTAAATCTTAATAAATCACATATTTCAAATAATATAACGACTGTAAGACTGATTACATTTCTAATTAGTCTTACAATTTAAAATTGTATTAATATTCCTTGTTATTTACTGCAAAGTTTTCTAATCAGGGTGGTCTTAAATTACAAATTCACACACTTCAGGTGTTCAATGGACATAACTAGAATGTTAACTGTTAATGAACTTATCACATGTAGCAGTAAGATGCACTAAGACCACTACATGCCATCACAAATTTTGAGGTTTTTCACTTGGATATAATGTAAACAAAAAGTTGCTAAGAAATTATATTCTGGGTTTATTTATATTATATTATATTATATTATATTATAATAATTACTAAAGACAAGTGAATAACATCCTTTTAACTTCATAGCTGTTAAAAGAAAGGATGAGTAATGATTGATAATTATATTCTTCCTTTCAGTACTTATAATAGATATATTATTTATTAGAAATGTGTTAGTAACTTATTGCACTAGAGGACTGCATTTCTAATTTTTGTAAATCTTAATAAATCACATATTTCAAATAATATAATGACTGTAAGACTAATTACATTTCTAATTAGTCTTACAATTTAAAATTGTATTAATATTCCTTGTTATTTACTGCAAAGTTTTCTAATCAGGGTGGTCTTAAATTACAAATTCACACACTTCAGGTGTTCAATGGACATAACTAGAATGTTAACTGTTAATGAACTTATCACATGTAGCAGTAAGATGCACTAAGACCACTACATGCCATCACAAATTTTGAGGTTTTTCACTTGGATATAATGTAAACAAAAAGTTGCTAAGAAATTATATTCTGGGTTTATTTATATTATATTATATTATATTATATTATAATAATTACTAAAGACAAGTGAATAACATCCTTTTAACTTCATAGCTGTTAAAAGAAAGGATGAGTAATGATTGATAATTATATTCTTCCTTTCAGTACTTATAATAGATATATTATTTATTAGAAATGTGTTAGTAACTTATTGCACTAGAGGACTGCATTTCTAATTTTTGTAAATCTTAATAAATCACATATTTCAAATAATATAATGACTGTAAGACTAATTACATTTCTAATTAGTCTTACAATTTAAAATTGTATTAATATTCCTTGTTATTTACTGCAAAGTTTTCTAATCAGGGTGGTCTTAAATTACAAATTCACACACTTCAGGTGTTCAATGGACATAACTAGAATGTTAACTGTTAATGAACTTATCACATGTAGCAGTAAGATGCACTAAGACCACTACATGCCATCACAAATTTTGAGGTTTTTCACTTGGATATAATGTAAACAAAAAGTTGCTAAGAAATTATATTCTGGGTTTAATCCTTTATTCAAGTGTAAGCAAGCAATGTATGTGTGTGAAGTATCTTCACAACTGCACTACTTGTATATGCAGGCTAATGACTTCACATCAATTGCCTTAGTATCCCATGATGCAAAGCACATAACCTTTTGGATGTGTATAATGCTATGCATTATGGAAAAGGACTACTACCCAGTCCCAGTTTTGACCTTTATTGAGATATATTAAAGTGCAGGGATACCTTCCAAAAACTCTGAGTTATCTACAAGATCACTCTAAATCTCACTTTATCACTACAAAACTGAGCAGTGGTTTCCCCCACTGACAGGCAAAAATCAGCCACCGAACAGAACCTCTCTACTCCCCAGGAAGCAAGCTACTATCAGCAGAAGCCAGACCCAGAAAAGATACCGATGTTGAAGTAATGCAGAAGTCATATATTTCCCATATACAAGTAGTCAGGAGGTATTACTATTTATTATTAAAATACTAAGGATTAGAGATAGGTGTTGAAAGTTTCTTCACTTGGTTATACCATAAATTATTAAGAAATAGAGATCTTCTTGTATCTTAATTTGTGATAGCTTAAAAATGCCAAGAAACTATATTCTTGGTTTAATCCTTTGACTAAGTGTAAGCAAACAATGTTTGCTTGTGAAGTATCTTCATGACTGGGCTACTTTTATATTGAAGCTAATGACTTCACATCAGTTGCCTTAGTCCCTTCCCATAATGCATAGCATTATACACATCCAACAGGGATGTGTGTGCTTTGCATTATGGGATGTTAAGGCAATTGATATGAAATCATTAGCCTCTATATACAAGCAGCCAAGTTCTGAAGATACTTCACGTGCAAACATTGTTTGCTTACACTTGGACAAAGGATTAAACCAAGAATATAATTTCTTGGCATTTTCAAGCTTTCACAAATTTAAGATACAAGAAGATCTCTATTTCTTGTCAAAGTACAGATCTTTTATACAACTTGAGATAGGCATCAGTCTTTTATAAACAAGTTCGATCACCTAAAAATAATATTTCTTTTCAAAGTATTCTGGTATCCATCTTGCTAAGTTCCTAAAATTTATAAATCACTGATTTCTACTGATTTGATTGCATAAAAATTTTGCTATTATGGGGCATTGGTGATCTGATCAGGGAAAAAAAAAAAGTAGCTATATTACTAAATACAATACATGTTGTTCCAGTTTTCAGTTCAACTGTATTTGGGACTACAAAGGAACAGATATCTTTTTGAATGGCAGAGATAGAGTGATATTGACAAATTTCAAAATGGGGAATTGTCAGTGAGATTTATTTGGGCATATGGTCCCACAGGAGGGTCTAAGAATGAAGCAAAGAAATTTTTCCAATCATTAGAGTAGGCTTCTAATTTTAAAAAGAAAAAAAAAAGTTGATCCTTGTTAGAGATCTAAACCGCAAAGTAGGAAATAAATACCAAATATACAGAAATGTTTTTGAAATTGGGAGAAAAGAGCAAAGCTAATAATAATGGTAATACTTGCTGGATTTTTGTTCACATCGCCAGATCATTATTGTTTTCTAAAATAAAGTTAGTTAGTTTAGTTTAGTTATTCACATTTGACATCATTGGACACAGTATAGTCAGTCCTGTATCTCATAAGGTTTTGGGGGATGAATCCTTCTGCTAAAAGAAGTGGTAAGGTCACAGATTCCCTTTCAACTCAGAGTAAGTGGGATAATCACAAACATCTATGCCTATAGCGAACTTCTAACCTCTTGGCTGGAAAGCAGATATACAAACCACTCAGCTAACTGGATCAGCTCAGTCCAAAACAAAAATGTGCAGGAATTCATAAAGAAAGGAGGCACAAGAAATAAGAACAATCTCATTGACAATGTTATTTTTGATATATGTTTGCACTATTTCAGAACACAAATATTCATTTGATTTGATTTGACTGTAGGAGGTATAGACCAAAATATACAAATATTATTCAAACAGAAATGAAAGCATTTGAAAATGCTAACCATTCTTTGTAAATCTGTGAAAACTGAATAAAACATTGATTGAATTAGAAGGGGGGGGGGTGCTATGAACCTGTTTGCAAGGAGAGAAAAAAAATCAGAACTCCATGGTGGATTCAGGAAATTAAAGATGCCATCGCGTGAAAGGGGAAAAGAAAAGCACATCAAAAATCTCTTGCAAGAAAGTCGGCATTTGATGAAGAGAATAAGAAATATGTTATAATGCAATGCAATGTGTCAAAGTAGCTAAACAACATTAATCATATGACTGATAATAACATAAAGATCAAGAAGTCTTAGAAATGAAGTAAAGCATGCTGTAAAAGGAATTAGAGATGTCATGAGGGTTATATCTTTATTTGATTTTAAATGAAGAGTACTCTCCACATCACATGTTTATAAATAGATAAAAATTAATATTACATTGAAAAAAAACAATATATGAGAAAGTTTTAAAAAGAATTAAAGTCGAACAACTTTTTCAGGTAACCGTAGACTCAACCATATAAACATTATTTAAGAAAATTGAAAGAGTTCAAAAACATGAACCAAACCCTGGAGTCTCAGTGGCAAACTGAAGAAAATATTTGATTGATTCAGTTAGGGAAGCCTGGATAAAAAAAAAATAAGAACGCTGTGGTGGACACAAGCAGATAGAAAAGCAGTCCTGGAAAAGAAAAGAAAAGAAAGCACACCAGAAGTTCCTAGCAAATAAGTTGGCTGATACCCTAAAAGAATACAGATAAAAATGAAAGCTATGAAAGCTAAGCTACATGAAAAAATAGATTAAAAAAAATAAGATTTTGGTAAGAATATAGACGATAAATATCAGGAAGGTGGCAAAATGTTCTAGAGGCTATTGAAAAAACTAAGCAGTGGAGGAAAGAGTACTCTAACAGGAATCAAGGATGATAAAATTAACACTAAAGATAAGGATATTCTAGATGTCTGAAGTCATTACTTTGAAAGACAGTTAAACAAAACCGGAAGAAGTAGTAGTAAATTTTTTCAAGAGGAATGAAAACAGGAATATCAATACTTGAGACAGAAAAAGGAGTGCTTAAGGGTCAAAGCTGTATAACTGAGAGGAGACCTCCACATAGCCTTTAAAGGAATGCAGAGAACCGACCAGGGTTTCTGACATAATGTCCAATCCTCACCTTCTCGTGGTGCACCCTGTTGGGTATCTACCTGGATACTGTTATGTCGTTACTTTTCCTAAAATAATTTACTTCCTTTTTGAATTTACCTCTCTACAATAACTACAAGACTTACAAAATTTCTCTGATTCTAATATCTGTATCACTTCTTTCGTGTTCATTTTATAAGGAAAGCAAATTCTATATCTCTTGCCGATTCCTAATTTTGCTCACGTGCTTACCCTGACTGTTAAAGGTTATTCCTTGCTAAAAGAAACAACTCCTCTAATTTTTTTTTTTGGGGGGGGGGGGGTCGTCTCCTCTTCAGATATTGACAAATTTATTTTTTAAAGCTGCGCCAGCCAATATCTTTGAATAGAGGGGGACTCTTATTCAGGAAGACATTTCCAGACTTTTGGTGCACATAGGTGAATAAATTTAGTGCTTAAACTCATAAATTAAACGCTTTACTGTGGCTAAGTATATTCTGATTTGCAGTCGTAACCTCTATAACAACACGTTATACCTTTCTTTCAATTCGACCCCCCCCTGCTATTGTTCAGATTAATGAGTGGTAATTTTGATTCATATCACAGGCAAAACTCAGGTATAGAAGGAAAAAAACATATTTATTGGAATCTAAAGACATATACACTTAGACCAATCTCACTTTCAATTAGTTCAATGACATGCTAAATCAAACTGATTAATACTCTAATGCATGAACAATAAATCTTTCTTTTAAGTTAGAGATTAAACACACATAATATACACATTATACACTTCTAATCAGTATTCTACCTACTATGTTAATCTTGCACGTTAAACTAGTCACAATCATCTATGATCATTCCAGACAATTTGTTTTATGGACATTAGCCACTGCTAAATAATCACTTAAAGTTCTTAAATACTGTCCATACTCGATTATTACACTACAATGATCTTTCCCTTTTACTGACTGGGTAATTATACAACAAAATCTGTACTTCACCATTTCTTGGGACAGGATCTCCAGGTCCGTCTGAACTGTCCTTCTTTGTTTGAATTACCTCTCGATACTTCCATAAGCTTGCATCCACATGGTGGGTCACTATGCTCATCAGATTAAGCTATGCTCTGCACCTGGTGTTTTTCCCTCGTCTATTCTCGATCTGTTTCGGACCATCCTCGTTTCTACTTGCCAGTTCATAGGATACGTCCGTGATATTATTCCGTTGGAACTTTTAGCGAAGGCAGCATATGCCGACATCTCACTCTTTAGTACCGGTAGAAATTCAACATCGAAGGGAAAGGCACACCTTCCAATATTTTACTATCGCCAAGAAACACCATCAGGAACTTCTGGTCCACGGGAGAAGTCGAATCATCATCCAGTGAAAAAAAGCCTTGAGAAAGAGGTGCAAACCCTTTTTATTCTCCCTTTACTTCCCCCCCCCCTTTTTTTTTTTTAGCACCCTGTTACTAGCTGCGATACCGCCCTCTTACTTTCTGCGATCTTTTCCCGCTCGCTACTTTCTTCGTCCACTGGGATTTCGGCACATCGCGAGATCTCTAGCAGCATCTTCCGGGAAACGAATGCATGTTGCTTTCCAAGATTGCCTATGCCTCAGGACCACCTGTGACCTTTGGATTATTATTTACATCTAATTTACCCATTCATTGTATACATGATGCATTCATATAATACCAATTTATACACAAAGTTCTTTACATGGTCTTACAATTCTACTAAAAGGAGGTAATTCTATTTCTATTTACAGTTAGTACTTTATTTCTTCTGCTCGAGTACAAGTTTTTTTCTCTCAGCTGATTTTTCCGACTTGTTAAATCGTGAATGAATTGTTTCTTTTTTAAAGTTCTTCATTCAAGATGTAACAATACTGAACGAACGAGGATGGGCTGGCAGTTTGGGATTTAGCCTACCAAATTGTATTCTTATTGGTTAAACCAAAATACAAAATGATGGTACAACATGACAAAATTTCATGCCGGCTTGGGCGTCGCCCAGTTAAACAAGGCCCCTGTTGTTTTCGCCAGGGAACCAGAGCGAACAGCGAAAAGTCAGCTACTGGAACAAATCTGAAAACACATCCCAACTCAACATCACCAGAATTAAAGATCAGTACTACCAACATAAGAAGCCTGAATGGCAAAGAAATGGAGCTAGCTGAGGAATTAGATAAGTACCAGATCGACATAATAGAAGTGACTGAAACAAAAAAGACAAAAACTGGTGAGATCTTTCTGAGCCATAAATGCAAAATGTTATATTCAGGAAATGACAATCAAGGAAAAGAAGGAGTAGCCATAGTATTCAACACAAAATACGAGGCTAATCTTCTTGAATGGCAGGCAGTCTCAAGTAGAGTAATATGGACAAATATGAGAATGGGGAACTGGACTAGATGTCTTTACTATGCAGAAAAAGTGTAGTGAATTACAAAATACATGTGCATTGAAGAACTGAAACACCCCACCTTCTGCATTTATTCAGATAAAAAATATATCACATCTGGATGGATAAATGTCTAAATCGAAAAATAGTGAACGGTTAGAAGAATTGTGCACTTTCTCCCTAACTATTTGTAAATATTTTATTCTCTCTTATAACTATTCTAACCATTAATCATCATCATCATCATCATCATACGTATCAAGAATTTAGGCCTAGTATGGCCTGTTCCGGCCTTAGAAGTCATCGTTTAAGAGGACGTCCTGGTTTTCTTTTTCCTAATGGCTTGTACTTTAAGGCTTGTTTTGGTAATCTTTCTGTTTTCATTCTTTGAACGTGTTCCATCCATCTATGTTTATATTTTTTAATTTTTTCAATTACTGGTTTCTTTCATAATATCTTCGTTTCTTTTGTGATCAAATAGGGTATACTTTGCAGTTTTTCTCATAAACTTCATTTCTGCTGTTGTTAATCTTTGTTTGTCTTTTTGTTTTATTGTCCAGATTTCGCTTCCATACATTAAGACCGGTAGGGCTAATGTATTGTATACTTTTAGCCTGGTTTGTTTTTGAACTAGGTTTGGTTTAAATATAGAGTTAATTACTCCTGTTATTTTTAAATATTTTGCAATTTTTATGTTTATATCTTTTTCATTTTCATAAGTGATCATACATCCTAGGTAGTTAAATGAATTCACCTGTTCTAAGATCTTGTTATCTAATACTATTTTAGTTCTTGCTGGATCTTGTCCTTTAAAGGCCATAGTTTTTGATTTTTCTGTTGATATTATCATACCATAATCTTTGGATATCTCATTTAGATCTAAAATAGCTTTCTGTAAGTTATCTTTAAAATTTGTAATTATTATTTGGTCGTCAGCAAAGAGGAGAGTGTTTAAATTTACTGTACGAGAAAGTTTAATTCCTTGATGTAAATTTTTATTATATTTTATTATTATTTCATTTAAGTAGATATTAAAAAGAGTTGCTGAGAGGGGACATCCCTGTCGGACCCCTTGGTTTATCTCTCTTGTATATGATAGCTCATGATTTAATCTTATTTGTATTTGATTATTTTCATATATACTTGTGACAGCTTTTAGGATATTATTTGGTATTTGTCTTTCTTTTAATATGTTAAATAATATGTTTCTTTTTAACTTTGTCAAATGCTTTTTCAAAGTCAATAAATGCAATATGTGTTTCTAAATTATATTCTCTTCTTTTCTCTATTATTAATTTTAGGCAGAAGGCTGGGTCTATACATGATCGTCCTTTTCTAAATCCATTCTGTACCTCTAAAATAAAGTTTTCGGAATATTTCATTAGTTTGTTATTTAAGATTCTGCTGTATATTTTGTAACATGAATTTAGTATACTGATACCTCTATAGTTTTTAGGGTCATCTCTATTACCTTTCTTAAAGATAGGAATCACAATTGCTTTTTTCCATTCTACTGGGGGGATACCAGTTGAATAAATTTTATTTAAAAATAATAAGAGTCTTCCTTTGAATCTTGTTCCTGCGTATTTATATAGTTCTGAACCTAGCTTATCTTCTCCAGGTGATTTTCCGTTTCTTGTTTCTTTCAGGCTGATTTCTAATTCTTCTTCAGTTATTTCCTTTTCATTTTCGTTAATTGTTTGCCAGTTGTCTTTTTTAAAATATTTGTCTGTCCACAGTTCTGTGTGGTAATTTAGAAATTCTTCTAATTTCAATTCAGTGTTTAATTTTATGTTTTCTTTGGTATCTGCATTTAGGTGTTTCAAAATCTTATATACATTGGGTCTTATTTTATATAAATCATGTTCTAAATTAGAAACAAATTTATTCCATGATTCTCTATGTCTTTTTCTGACTTCTCTTTTAGCTATGGCTCTTATTCTTTTATATTCTATTTCATCTTCTAATCTTTTACTGCTTAACCATTTGTGATAGGCTTCTTTTTTCTTTTTGATTATTTCTTTGATTGTATCATCCCAGATCTTCAGTTTTTTTCTTTTATTGAATTTTTTGGTCTTTCTAAGCTTTCATTTGCTGCTGCATTTAGTATCGTTTTTATATTAAGCCATTCTATTTCTTCATTTTGTTTTATTTTATTTAGATACTGGTTAATTCTTTGTTCATATAGCCATTGTACATTTGTGTCATTCAATAGTCTAGTTTTATAAACAAATGTTTCAATTTTTCTTTCTGTTCTTGTTACTTGTAGCCATTTAGGTGGTAATCTTAATTTTATTTTAACAAGGAAGTGGTCACTGCTTATTTCATATCCTCTGTGAACTCTAACATCTAGTGAAATTTTTGATGTCTTTTCATTTAATATGAAGTAATCTAATATTGATTTCCATCCTCTTGCTGCCCAAGTATATTTATGTATGTCTTTATGTTTATAGAAGGAATTCATTATTTTTAGGTTATTATAAACTACAAAGTCAATCAATTTTTTACCATTTCTGTTTAGAGTGTGTTCTCCATGTATTCCTATATTATTATTAATTTTCGTGTTTCCAATTCTTGCATTTAAGTCTCCTGCTAAAATTATGTAATCATTTTTATTTATTTTATTATATATGTTTTGTAGCTGATTATAAAAATCAATATTATCCTGTTCTCTTCCTTCTTCTGGGGCATATAAACCAATTATTGTTAAATAGCCTCTATCAATTTTTTTTTTATTCTAGCTTCTATTATTCTTTCATTCCATAATTTATAATGTTTTAACTGTTTTGAAAGGGAGTTATGAATCCAAATCATGACTCCTGCTTGTGCTCTTTGGTCTCTGTCGACTCCACTGTATATCACATTAAAATTTTTAGTTCTCATAGTTCCTTTTAATTTCTTTTTTGTTTCAGTGATTACTGCTATTTTAAAATTTCTTTCATTTAATAACTGGTCTAATTCTATTTCTTTATATGCTATTCCTCTTACATTCCAGTTTGCTATGTGTTCTAATACCATTATGTTCTAACCATTAATCAAATAGTTAATAGGAATATGTAAATAGTTATCTATAAATATTAGTTGGAAATAATTATTATCCCTAAATATTCTTAAATAGGATGTCATTTCTCCATAACCACCCTATCCGAGTTTTGTAAAAATTAATATTCCATCAAAAGAGCCTGTAATATCTAAGTAAGAAAGAATATTAATAACTTTATATGGAATGAAAAATTTCATAATGCTAATATAATCGAGGGGTGCTTAAGGGTCAAAGCTGTATAACTGAGAGGAGACCTCCACATAGCCTTTAAAGGAATGTGGAGAACCGACCAGGGCTTCTGACCTAATATCCAATCCTCACCTTCTCGTGGTGCACCCTGTTGGGTATCTACTCGGATTCTGAACGAACATGGATGGGCTGGGCTGGGCTGGCAATTTGGGATTTAGCCGACCAAATTGTATTCTTATTGGCTTAAACCAAAATACAAAATGATGGTACAACATGGCAAAATTTCATGCCAGGTGGGGTGTCGCCCGGTTGAACAAGGCCCCCGTTGTTTTCACCAGGGAACCAGGCTGAACAGCGAAAACTTAGCTACTGGAACAAATCTGAAAAAACACCCGAACTCAACATCGCCAGAGTTAAAGATCGGTACTATCAACATAAGAAGCCTGAATGGCAATGAAATGGATCTAGCTGAGGAATTAGATAAGTACCAGATCGACATAATATGGGTGACTGAAACAAAAAAGACAAAAACTGGTGAGATCTTTCTGAGCAATAAATACAAAATGTTATATTCAGGCAATGACAATCAAGGAAAAGAAGGAGTAGCCATAGTATTCAACACAATACGAGGCTAATCTTCTTGAATGGCAGGCAGTCTCAAGTAGAGTAATATGGGCAAATATGAGAATGGAGAACTGGACAATGAGACTTATTTGTGTCTATGGTTCTACTAAGGTAGAAGTGGAGGAATTTTTTGAGGCTTTCGAAAAAGCAACTGACACAATAAAAAAGGAAAAGTTGGTCCTTGTTGGGATTCTAAATAGCAGAGTAGGAAGTGATTGTCAGACGTACAAAAATAATTTGGGAAAATTTGGAGAAAAGAGCAAACCTAATAATAATGGCAAATATCTGTTAGCTTTCTGCTCAGGACATGGATTGCTTATTACTAACACCATGCCCAACATAAAAATGAGCACAAATTCACATGGAGAGAAGAGGCAAGGAATAAGAAAAGTCTCATTGACTATGTTATTTTTGATAGTGATGTTTTCTCCCTGGTGCAGGACACCAGAGTGTACAGAGGATTTGAAATTGGAAGCGATCACTGTTTAGTCTTGAGCAGGATAAAATTGAATTTCATAGTGAAAAGAATAACATGTAAGAAAGTTTTAAAGCGAATAAACGTTGAGCAGCTCTCAGATGTGAACTGTAGACTAAAATACACAAAAATTATTGAAGAAGAAGGAGATTGAGAACAGGAACCAAACCTTGGAGATTCAGTGGCAAACCTTGAAGAAAACCCTGATTGATTCAAACAGAGAGGCATGTGGTGAGGTTGTCTGCAAGGATAGAAAAATCAGAACTCCCTGGTGGACACAGGAAGTTAAAGAGACAGTGAAGGAAAAGAAGAAAGTATATCAAATGTTCCTGGCAAATAAGTCAGCTTGTGCTCTTAGAGAATACAGAGACAAAAATGTAAGAAAGCTAATCACTGTGTAAAACTAGGTAAACACCTGTCATGGTTAGATGTTGGCAAGAACATAGAAAATAAATATCAAGAAGGTGGCAAAATATTCTGGAGGTTGTTGAAGAAGCTCAAAAATGGAGGAAAGAGTGCTGTAAAAGGAGTTAGAGAGGATAAACGTGACATGAAAACAGGAGAAAGAGATATCCTTGAAGTATGGAGTAATTACTTTTAAAAATTGCTAAATGAAACAATCAGTGATATCACAGTGGTAAAAAAACACTCAACAGGAATACATATCCATACTTGAAGTAGAAAAAGCCATCAAAGGCTTGAAATGTGGAAAGGCAGCAGGAGTAGATGATATTTGACCAGAAATGCTGAAGTATGATGGTATAAAAGTCTTACAGTAGCTGCACTGCATAGTTCAGAAAGCCTGGACAGAGGGATGAATTCCCGATGATTGGAGTAGAGCTCTCATAGTACCCATATATAAAAAGGGAAATAAAACTGAATGTGAGAATTACAGAGGTATTTCCCTACTGAGTGTTCCTATTAAGATATATGCAAGCATACTTGAGAAGAATTGTGGAAGAAAAGCTTGGTGAAGAACAATCTGGATTCAGGTCAAATAGAGGCTGTCAGGATCAGATCTTCACTTTGCAACAAATAGTTGAGAAATCATGGGAATATAACAAAGATCTGTATTTAAGTTTTGTCGATTTCGAAAAGGCATATAACAAGGTGCCAAGAGAGAAGCTATTCAATACGCTACAGTTATATGGTGTCAATGGGGCATTATATCAAGCAATACTTAGTCTTTATTTGAGTTGTAAGTCAGCAGTTAGAATGGTTTAATGTTAAATCTGGTGTGAGACAAGGATATACATTATCCCATCTGTTATTCATTATCTATATGGATCACATTATGAAGGAATGTGGTATTAAACATGATATCAAAATTGGAGATGTTAATGTCAGCTCTTTGCTTTATGTGGGCGATGTTATACTTCTAAATAAATCTGCTACAAGTCTGCGAGATTCTCTGACTAAATTGAATAACTGTTGTAATAGATATGGTATGAAGGTCAGCAATAAAAAGACAAAGACAATGAAAATAGGCAGAATCATTGAAAATGTCAACTTGTTTGTGAATGGAGAACTTATAGAACAAGTAAAACATTTCAGCTACTTAGGCATGATTTTTAGTAAAGATGGTAAATTAAATATAGAAATAGACAACAGAATCAACAAAGCTGGTATGGTGGGAAGTCAATTGAATAAATTCATATGGAATAAGAGAGAAATTAGTCTGAACACTAAATTAGCTGTATACAAGACAGTGTTCAAACCAGTTTTAACTTATGCTTCTGAGAGCTGGGTCAGAAGTAAAATACTTGACCAAAGACTAAAGACTGCAGATATGAGTCCTGAGAAAGATTAGAGGCGTGAACAGATGGCATCAATGGCAATATCATATTAAAAATGAGGATATTAGGAAAGAACTTGACATTGTCAGCATCCAGGAATGCGTTAGCAGAGCTAATCTCAGGTGGTATGGTCACTTAAATAGAATGGGAGAGGAAAGATTAGCAAAACAAGTGTTCTCTGCCAGGTTGGCAGGAAAACGACCCAGAGGAAGACCAAGATATAGGTGGATTGATACGGTACAAAGTGCCTTAGATGATTGAAATATAAGATCTGCTAATGTTGGAGTCTTGACAAGTAACGGACTGATTTGGAGGAAAATTGTAGATAGGAAGTTAGTAATGTTGTAAATTTTTCATGTAGTACTATCATATCCTGTACACCCTTTTAGGGTGCATGTCAGGAATTTATGATGATAATGATGAGTCAGATAAAAGCCATAAAAAACTTGAAATGTGGAAAGGGAGCTGGAGTAGATGATATTTGATCAGAAATGCCTCAAATGTGGAGGTATAATAGTTTTTCAGTGGCTACAATGTATAATTCACCAAGTCACGGTCACAAAATATGAATTCTAGATAATTGGAGTAGAGTTCTTATGGTTTCCATTTATTGGAAAAAAAAAAAAAAGGATAGTAAAGTGTGATAATTAAATGTGAGAATTATGGAGGAATTTATGTACTAAGTGTTCTAGGTAAGATTTATGCAAACATTCTTGAAAAGAGGATATTGATAATTGTGAAAGAGTAACTTGTAGATGGATTTGAGTGCTGCATTCAGGACAAATAGAGGGTTATCAAGATGAGATTTTCACTTTTTGACAAAGTTCAGAAATCATGGGAATATAATGCAGATAATATAAGGATACTCTTATTTTTGTAGATCTTGAAAATAAAATATTTCGGTGTGTTTAGGAACAATTTTTCACAGAAATGTGCGATTAATTATAGAAATAAACAACTGAGTAACCAGAGCTGGTATATGTGGAGTCAACTGAATAAATTTATATGAAGTAGGAGAGAAAAAAATTAGGCAAACCACTGATCTTCTTGGATAGCATTCATTTTTAACTTATGGATCTAAGAGTTGGATTAAAAATAAAGCAGGTGATTACACTCTTAGCGCGGTGTTTCCCAAACTTTCAATACCCACGTATCTGCTTTAAAATTTTCGTAATGCTGCCATACCTCCCCTCAGGCAAAGGCACTGTGTGAAAAGTTATAATATTTCATTCAAACCTGAATAGTTATAAGTAGATATTTATTTTTTTAAGATTTCCATTATTATAAAGTAATATCTTGCATTCATTACTTTCATTACAAATATTGATCCTGATATATATGAATGTGTTCTTTCTCACAGCCACCACAGTCATTTTCATTTCCTGCGATTTCTGTTGTGCATTTGAAACCTCCTGTTTTTAACTAGTGGTTGATATTAAAGGGTTTAGGTTTAAGAAATACACAAGAGAGGTATTAATTAAATATTATAGTATTAATTATTATTAGACTGCACTTCAAGATTTGTTGATAACCAGTAACACAACTGTAAAAAACTAAGAGTATTATTTGCAAATATATAACCTGTATGTATCCATTGCAATTTATGACATAGACATGATTAACAATCTATGACACTTAATTTATACTTAAATATAAAGAGCCAACAGGCTTCATTTCGGCAATATAAACATTAATTAAATTAAGGGGATATTAGATCCCACATTGTTTTAAAACCGAATAGGAAACTCAAGGATTGGAATCAGAGTTTCATGCTGAATGTAGTAGTATAAAAAACTATAAAGGTATCGGCGAATACTAGCGTGAGCTAAATGCAAGTAATCCT
Source organism: Typopeltis vanoorti (assembly GCF_054136105.1). NCBI lineage: Eukaryota > Metazoa > Arthropoda > Arachnida > Uropygi > Thelyphonidae > Typopeltis > Typopeltis vanoorti. The sequence continues at coordinate 39,897,315 of NC_143561.1, read as the reverse complement.
AGAACGTGGTACAAACATGGGCTACTCGTTGCAAAGGTGGGGGAAGTTCAGATCGCTATTCTTGGTATTTTCCATAATGTAAAAACACATTTCCTAGAAAATGTATGCTGTTATTACATTATGGTGGGAGGTCACTACCCAGACCGGTTTCAGCCTTTATTGAGACTTCATCAGTGAGTAGCTAGATCAAAATAATACCAAAGGGTATAGCAAAACGAACTTATATATATTTTGCTATACGAGTTGTCCAAAAGGTGCACCCATTAAGTTACTTATAAAGAGCCAACAGGCTTCATTTCGGCGATATAAACATTAATTAAATTAAGGGGATATTAGATCCCTCATTGTTTTAAAACTGAATAGGAAACTCAAGGATTGGAATTGGAGAGTTTCATGCCGAATATAGTAGTATAAAAAACTATAAAAGTATCGGTGAATACTAGCGTTAGCTTAATGCAAGATTCGGCATGAAACTCTCTGATTCCAATTCTTGAGTTTCCTATTCGGTTTTAAAACAATATGGGATCTAATATCCCCTTAATTTAATTAATGTTTATATCGCTGAAATGAAGCCTGTTGGCTCTTTATATTTAAGTAACTTAATGGGTGCACCTTTTAGACAACTCATATAGCAGAGTATATAAGTTCTTTTCGCTATACCCTTTGGTATTATTTTGGTCTAGCTACTCACTGATGAAGCCTCACTAAAGGCTGAAACCGGTCTGGGTAGTGACCTCCCACCATAATGTAATAACAGCATACATTTCCTAGGAAATGTGTTTTTACATTATGGAAAATACCAAGAATAGCGATCAGAACTTTCCCCACCTTTGCAATGAGTTGCCTGTGTTTATACTACGTTCTAGGACTACTTGCATTTAGCTCACGCTAGTATTTGCTGATACTTTTATAGTTTTTTATACTACTATATACTATATTCGGCATGAAACTCTGATTCCAATCCTTGAGTTTCCTATTCGGTTTTAAAACAATGTGGGATCTAATATCCCCTTGATTTAATTAATTTATACATTTAAAATTTTAGAATTATGCTTCATGTTCATGCATTTATGTATTTTCTGACCAACAAAAAATAATCTGTTTATTTTTAATTATATAAATAACAAAAAGTCTTTCTAATAGTGCAAGGGGACTAGAATGCAAAAATTGGGAAGAGCGCAGGAAGAAATTTTCTCTTTTGTTGAATTTGGGAGAAAGCTATGACAGGAGTATGAAACTGAGAGAAATTGGTTCACTGATCATCACAATCAGCAGCATATTTTTCCACATAAAAGATCACAAAAAGAGACCTTACTCTCTCCCTATGTTGGGAGATCCAAGTTCCTTTTGTGAAGAATCTGATTGTCTGCATTTCCATTTGCTGTTATTGGATCTCACATAAATGCTTAGCAGCATTTATGTAAGATTAGATACCAGATCCACAAGAATTTAAAACAAATGGTGCTTACGTTCTTTCCGAAATTTCTAATTTTTTCACTTTATGCCTCATCAAATACCAGTAGTTTTACAGACAATCATTGAAGCAGATTGTGTATTGTCTGTTAGGTTTCATGAGCAGTGTGAGCAGGTGCATTGTCCTGCAAAAGCCACATACCTCTGTTCAGTTTCCTGAGCCATTTTTCCTTTGGTACCGCCTTCAGTTCCTTCAAAAGCTGTTGAATAAACTGCTGTTGTAACTGTTTCACCTTTTTTTGATGTACGTGGTAAGAATTATGCTATCTATATCCCAAAAGACAATGGAAAGAACCTTCCCTGTTGAATTTTGGGTTTGGAACTTCTTGATTATTAATAAATGTATTAATAATTGATTAATTAATAATAAAATTAATAATGGCCATGAAGAACCTTTGTGTCTCCATTCCATTGACTGTTGTTTGGTCTCTGGGTTAGTGATGAAGCTATGTTTCATTAACAGTCACAATACGAGTGAAAAAATTTACATCTGATTTTCCAAGTGACCCAAAATCCCTTGAGATAACAGCACATGTTCTTGTTTTTGGTTGGCATTCAAACATTGGGGACCCACTTTGCTGAGAGTTTGCATGTCCAGAAGTTGATAGATAATGACCCCAACTCATTCCTTAGATATTCCAGAGAGTCTTTGCAATGCTTTTGGCTGGTATTCATCTATCATCAAGGATCATAGCATGCACTGCATTGATGCATCTATTGTCTCAGGATGCCCAGTTTTAAAGTTGGGCATCCATCTGGCAACTGTTTGATATGCTGGGATATGTCCCCTAAAGTCTCACACAAAGTTTGGTGAATCTCAGTTGTGAACTTTTCTTGCAGCACGAAAAACTTGATGACAGCCCATGCCTCTTTGTCTTTGAATTTCTTCAAAACCTCTGACATGTCTTCTTATATATCCTAAAAGAAAAAGAACAAATTATTACAACTTGATGAAACATTGGGGTTAAAGGATTTTAAGATATATGTTTTTTCTTGTGGTTATATCAGTTGCTTTAATATCAGTTTTGTTCTATTCTAGGTGTTTATCGGAACTTTTTACCCCCTCCCCCCATATGTACACACGTGTATATATATATATGCAACATTTAGTCTTTTGGCTGCAACTGGTATCAGATTTCTCTACTGAGATTTAGATACACAGATTTAATCCTAAATGTATGCATTTTGCTATGATAATTCTCTTCTGTCCTTAAAAATGAATCTTGACTTCCACAATAAATAATAAATCAAGTCCTCACACTTCCATATACAAAGATGAAAATATTTTAATAATACTAAGATACATTAATTAAAAAGAAATATGCAACATTCTGAAAATCACTTCTGCATCAGTCACCTGCATACCATCTGCATTCAGTAGAGTTATTCTTTCTTTTACATGCAGAGCCAGTTTCTTTTCATACTCGGACTTAACTTTCCGTACAACACTTGTGATCCTTTTGGCCTGTTGCTTATAATTATCATAACTTATTCCATCCTTATGCACATAGTATTTCTTCGACATCATCTTTTTCTTACAAATCCCTTGCTTAATTAGATTACACATCCTATCACTCCTATTCTGTTTACTCTTCGAACTCTCAGGACACATTCTGATATCACATAATTTAAGTATTTTTTAAACACTTCGATATCCTTCCAATTTAAGTTGTATTTCTGGACCCCTGTCTCCCTATCTATTATTAACAAAAAAAAAAAAAAAAGATGCTAAGACTACTATTCTAATGGAACCATTTAATATCCATTAAGTGTTTCTCCTTCTATATAACAAAATGTATATATCAAGTTCCAAAGTTCCTTTAATTTCTTTCCACCATTATCCTACTTACTTTTATGACATAACAAAACTTAAATGCTTTCTTTCTTTATGAAAAACTACTACTAATGGAACTTTTCACTAACTTGTTCCAAAAATTCTTCCTTTCTGTATCTCTCACTCATAGCTCCTTTAGCTATTTACTTGTAAATGTATTCTTTTCACTCATGCATACTTCAACACATGTGATACTTTCTTTTTATTCTTTAGACATGAATTATGGCATAATCTTCATGGCATGTTATTTGAAAGTGGTAAACATTCAAGTAACATGCCATGTTACTTGAATAATAAGTAAGTTGTAAGTTTTTTAACTCATGTATTTTAAACATATGCAGACATTAAGGTATAATTCACACCAACTTACATCAAATGAACTTACATTAAAAATTAGCAAGCAAATGTAAATGTAACATAGATAAAACATAGCTATATATATAAACAAACAATTAATTTTGCCTTTCCTCACAATATAAAGGCACTAACAACAGATAGTTAATTGAAAGGGAAAATTTAAGTTCACATTCATTTAATTAATCAATTGCTGCAGAACATATGTATTCATATACTTGTTTACACTAGATACACTCAGTGCTTCAGCAAGCAAACTGTTCCACTCACTCACTGCTTTGTGAAAGAAAATCTAGCTGCCACTCCTCTCTTAACCATTCCTAAATTCCACTTCCACAAATACCCCCTTGCCCTTTTCCCACCTTCCATCAGCTGGTATCCTGTAACCATTTCAGAATTTTATAGGCTTCTATCATGTCGCCTTTATAATAAATATATTTTAAAAAAAGTTGGATTCAGTGATCTAGTCCTAAAATGTAATATTTGAGAAATTGCTGGATTGTTTTCAATACCTAAACAGACTTTTGATGTAGTGTGCTTTTGCTTACTTCTGGCAGGTAAATAAACATGGCTACTCATACTTGGTTGACTAAGTAGTTTATCTGCATTCCAACAACAGGCTGTCGATTCAAATCCCACCACAATTTAGGTGGGAAATGAATTCCATCACCTGATGCGAGACCACCCTGTTTAGGGTTTGTGGACTAACCTGTAAAAATATAGAAAAATATAAAAAAATAGATTTATAGCATTGGTGAGAGTTTCATCAAAATTAGAAATATATCAAGCTATATATAGATAGATATAGAATAATAGAGAGTGAGAGAGAGAGAGAGAGAGAATTTTTATGTATTCTTAATTGTTATTTATTATTATTTTATTTATTTTATTATTATTTTTTTCCAGTTCTGTTGGACAGACTGATGTGTTGCTAATAGATGGATTTGTATCAGAAATTGGTATCCCATTGAGCAACCTGTGGGAGAAGTCTGGGGGCAATGGAATGTATCCCCCACCAAGTTTATATGCAGCAGTTGGCACTTATTTAATCAGTGGTGTTCCCATTGCTGATAAACATTGCCTTATGCTCTATCTTCTAATGGATATGGCTGCGTTTCTGTCTGATCGCCAGAGCCACCTGGCTGAAAAACTGATGAAATTTTCGGTAGCATTTAATATTGACCAGAGTAAAATGAAATTGATTCATGGCTTTTGGCTTCTTGATCATAAAGACTTCGAGGTAAACCTTTTCTTTTGTTTTATTTTTCAGTAAGAAAATTAAATACAAAAGCTTCGGAAAACATTTATTCAGTACCGTCGATCGACAGGGTGTAGCATAGAGGCAGCCTGCCTCTTGGCGTGACTTAATAAGGGTGTTTGTTCAGCCATATTGCAGTAGGCGCTTCGCTGCGGAAAGAAATTTTTCCAAGCTTAAACTGATTAAAAATTATTTGTGAACAGCAATCACCTAAGAAAGATTAGTTGGTCTAGCAACTATATTAATAGAGGCAGACATAGCTTATAATTTAAATTTAGAAGAGCTTATAAACAGTTTTATTGTGCGATATCCCCCGTAGAGCAAACATTTAATTAATATTATTATGTAGTCGTTTTGCATTAATGTTTCTGTTGTAATAAAAAAAAAAATAGCAATTGGAGATTTTCTTATATTTTTGTCTTATAATCCATCAGGGGTGATATTTAATTGTTTGCCTCAGGGTGCGATCTAATCTGGCGACGGCCCTGCATTTATTAAAATATTAAGTTGCTCAAATTTCTTGATTAATCAAATGTGAACAGTGTCCTAGAATTGCATGCTGTTTCAAGCAAATTAACTCCAGGCTTAATTCACATAACTTAATAATTCCTCTGAATTGTATCACAGAATCTAATGTGTTTTCATGGCTTGGTTATCTATTAGATAACCCTGCCATGCTATGCAGAAGTTTTGTATGAAAAATATTAAAGAGCTATCAGCAAAAGTCTAGGTCATGCTTTAACCTGAAGAAGAAGAATCAAGTATTAAATCTTCATGATACAATCCCATAAAACTATAATCGGTGTGCGTGTGCGGAATTATGGTGACAAATCATCATGTTAGAGCACACACTTTAATTGGAATAAAGTAACACTTGACATTTAGCCTTTATATGTAGGTCATCATCAGGAATACACAAACACAAGCTACAGAATACAGATTCGATTAACTGTTGACCTTATCCCAACCTCTGGTAGGAGAGAGAGAAATACTCATATAATAATAATTAAATTTATAAATATTGTGTATATGTCTATATATTTAATTATTAAATAAATAAATTATATAAATATAAAACTAAACCCTAACCAATGGCACTACTGGTTAAGGTTTAGTTCTCTGTAGTCATGTTATTTTTAAGTTCTGTTTATTATTTGTGTCAGTAGCTTCACTATCAATCTCTATTTCTCTTCTTCATGGTTTTTAGTATCCAATATATATGGGTTATTTATGCTTGGAAAGTTGTAAGAGCTCTATTTCCTAGTTGATATGTGGGTTGCAGATGAGCCATTGATATCCTTGGGATTCATCATTCTTGTTGAGATTAGGTTGATGGATTAGCATTTTTGCAGACTTTGAAATTTTGTTCATACCAGGTTTTGGTATAATGTAAGGACTGGGTACCTTTCCATCAGTTCTGTGGCATATTAAAAGTGCATGATCAGAAAGACTGATTTTTAATAATGAAGGCATTTGATATTGTTGGATCTTCCTACCTAGCTAACTGTTCCATTTATGTTGGCTATTTATTCTTATCTTTACCTCTTTAATTTCCATTATACTTGGTTAGTTGTTGATTGATGCTCATCTGAATATAAAGAAATTTATATTATACTGCGCTACCCTATATTCAGATTAGTCTAAATAATGTAGAGGAATCAATCATCTACTAAACTTATATTATCATTTTATCTTCAGGCCGAGGTTATTACTAGTATCTAAGGCTTCCGCAAAGGTCCGAATAATTTTATGAGCGGTGCAATGAAAGAAAATCAGGCAAACACCAAGTTTAACTCTACAAAAGAAAACATTTAATGTGGAAAAGTACAATATATATATTTAAGTATATCCATCTGCAAAAGGTTATCCAATTAAAATATTATAAGAATTCAGATTCATACATTAATAACTTCTCAATTAGGTTTGAAGATCATGACTAATGTTAACACTTGTTAATTCATAAAGCATTAGTATTTCTCTGACACATTTCTCTCTATCCAATTAGATGAATCATATCAGCTCAGTTTAAAGAATTCAGAATAATTACAATCCATAAATTATCAAAGATTCATTTATCAGTTCTTTATGTTCAGTCAATCAAGTTGGAAATAGTTCTTAAAAGATCAACCTTCCAAATGTTACGATAATTAATCATATGACAGGCTACACTATAATCTTTCTCAGTCTGCTAACATGTAACAGAACAACATGAGACTTATTATTTCGAGGGGAAAGAGTACATCTAACATCCGACCATTAAGCGACATAACACCACAGCTAAGATCAAAATTTATCTGATGGAGTTAACAGTTATAGCTTCACAGGTTACAGAAAGGACAACTCTTACCGGGTTGCTGCTTCTACACATCACATACACTTAGGCACACTTGAAATTCTTATTGACTTTTTACTTTAAGGCAACACAATACTAAAGAAATCTTCCACTATAATAACTGAATTATAGACTCAGAAATATACAAGACAATGCACTTGGTTTCAGCTATCTACTAATTCCTTATTTTCTTCTATGTATTAACTTAGGTTCTGCACTATTCTTCCACTAACCACTTGGAAAATATTGTAGTATCAGAACTCCCATAGAAGTAATTCACGAAGCCTATTAATTGCCGGTCCTTTCGTAGTCGATTTACAGCATATATCAACTCCCCCTCCCCCTCCCCCCTTTCTGTTACACACAACTGGTCTCTCTCTTCTCTCTAAAGCTTCTCCCTTACCTACTTTCATTTTCCAATCAACTATGTTCCTTCTTCCTGCCAAAAATCCGGTTCTAACCAGTTCAGCTTATATCCACTGACCTCTCTGTTTATACACAGTAGCTCAATCTTTGCATGAGCTAACTAAAATAAACTCCGTTTCTCCTTCAGTAGCCAATCAAATCCAATCAGAAGAATTACATAAAATCACTCTTACATACAGAAATAAAAAGATATATCACAATTCATATAATATACATTTAAATTTACGTACACACAGTTTCTTATAATAAATTTTACAGAGTAAACTAATTAAAATGAATGACATATTTATATAGTCTTTTCATTATTATTACATATTCTAAGATTAAATAATTAATTAATAACAAACAAAAACTCAAAGCATTTATATGAATAATATATTACAAGCAAGAGACTAACAACAAATAATATTTACAAGTCTTGCTTATGACATGGTGGATTATGTTAAATGTGAATGAAGTATTAAAACATATAAAATATCTTCATTCACAATTTAACACTGGGTACCTTTCCATCAGTTCTGTGGCATGTCAAAAGTGCATGATCAGAAAGACTGATTTTTCATAATGAAGGCATTTGATATTGTTGTTATTATACAGCACCTCTATGGAGTTCGAAGACTCATCAGAGGAGACCCAATCTACCCACACAATCCATCATACCTTTCCTTGAACCCATTAACAGACAAAGCATTCACAACTGACTCTGGGGATCCATTCCATTTTTTCACAACTCTCCAAGCAAAAAATATAGTCCTCACACCCTACTAACCACTCCTTTATCCAACTTCCAGGGATGATCCCTTGTTCTGGCCCCTCTAGCCAAGTGCTGAAACATTTCCCCTGCATCTATCCTATAAAACCCTTTAAGCAGCTTAAATGTTTATATCATATCCTATCTTTTTCTCCCATCAACCAACTTCTTCAATCCATGCACCTTCAATCTATCCTCATAGGGCATATTCCACAGGCCACTCACCATCTTGGTCGCTCATCTCTGAATCCTCTCCACTACTTCCACATCCCCAAGAAACCTAGGTGACCAGACGAGCACAGTAATCCAGCTGTAGGTGTATCAAGGCCTTATAAAGAGGAATTAAAACTTTCTTATATCTTCTTGTTAATATGTTCTTCACTAGCTAAGGAATCTTATGTGGTACCTTAGCAACATGTCCTTTAAACTTTAACTCTCTGTCTACCACCACCACCACCACCCCTAAATCTCTCGCTTCATCTATTTCCTGGAGTATAGTGCCATCAATGTGATACGCAGCTTGTAATCTGTTTATCCCAAAATGCATAACTTTACATTTCTCAAGATTAAACTGATACCATTATCCTTTGCCCATACTGACAGCCTATTTAAATCATCCTGCTAGCTCTCCACATTGGTTAGATTAACTGCTACTGTACCTAATTTTGCATCATCAGTAAACAACTGAATATTTCCTTTCAGGTTATTTCCTATAATCATTTATGTACAAATTAAACAGCAATGGTCCCAGCACTGAACCTTGTGGCACACCAATAGTCACCTGTTTTCACTTTGATTCTGCCCCTCCATATACCACTTTTTGATATCTGTCCAGCAGCCATCCTCTTAACCAGTGTCATATCTATCTCCATTTGTTCTAATTTCCATAATAGAGTTCCATGTGGTATTCTGTCAAATGGCTTTGTAAAATCATCATGTAGCCATTTCCTTTATTCCACTCAGCTGTTACTTTGTTCTCTCACTCTCTCTCTCTCTCTCGGATCTCTTTATGTCTGAGGACTCGTGACCTTCCTGATGATTGATGCTTCACCATTTCTTTCTCTCCTGTGCCTCTCTTATTGCTTGTTCTAGTTTAAGTTCAATGATTCTTGATATTTTGTCAATCCACCTGTTGGGGAGGGGGGTCCTCTTTTTCTTTTCCCACACGGTTTACCTTGGATGATTACTTTTCTAGGCAGTTGCCTTCCCTTCTACATATATGTCCAAAATATTACAGTATTCTCTTTTCGATTATGTTTATCAGTCTTGTGTGGATATTCAGTTCTTCTAGAATACTTTTGTTTGTTCTCTTTTCTGTCCAAGACACTCTTAACAATCTTCTCCAGCACCAGAGCTTGAATGCCCCAATTCTTCTTTTGTCATAGTCCAAGACTCAGAAGCATAGAGAAAGATTGAAAAAACTAAAGTTTCTACAAGCTTAATTTTTGTCTTTTTGGAGATGTGTCTGTATTTCCAGATCTTGGTTAAATCAGTCATTGCTTTTTTTAGCTAGTGCTATTCTTCTTATCTCTTTTTTACATCCATCTTTTTTTATCATCATCACTCCAAGGTAGTTGAAATGGTCGACAATTTCAATTCCTTCTGCATCTATCTCTTCTGCGTTGTTTAAAATCATTACCGTATATTCCAGTGTATAAGTCGACTTTTCAGCATTGAAAAAAAAAAGTACTAAATTTTTTAGGTCGACTTATACGCTGGGTCAAAAATTGATTGCTTTCCAAGAAAAAACTGGTATGTATCATACTATGTTAAATTTATTAGCAATATACAAAAAGGGTAAATAAGTAAAACTATTTCAACTTATATCAGATTTATTTACAGAAAAAATTATTTACATGTTATATAATTATTTATTTACAAAAGAAAATAGGTAGGTAACTACATAATTAAAATTTAATTTTCACTGTCTGAATGTATGAAAAGTTCATTGTACTCTGGTTCTGTAATTTCTTCCGGTATATTGTCATATAAATTGTATTCATTTTCTCCATCAGATTTAGCATCAGTTTCATTCATCATTGTAATCAAAATCATCTTATGAGCCATCTAATCTGTTAAATATAGCACATTTTTTAAAAGATTTTATTATGGTATCTGGTTTTATTTCATCCCATGCTTTTGCTACCCATTCATTCACACATAGCGTTACCAAAGACGCATGTCGCATTTGTCCTCCTTTTGTGTAATTTTTCCCTCCTTGCATCCACGCATCCAACTGTTTTCGTAAACTGTCTTTAAATGGCTTGTTTATACAAACATCCAACGGTTGCATTGCACTAGTGAAGTCAACTCACTTGGAATCACTTGGTATTATTCTCTCTTAATAAAGATTTTGTGCTCTCTGTTAAATGGGATTTCAACGTCCCACACTAAAAGACTGTTTGGATTTTTTAATGGACCTTGTCGTGTATTCCAAATATTTTTTATCCACAGCTTAACTCCTGCTTCGTCCATCCAACCATTCTCATGAACATGGACAAAAAACGTTTCTTGGAATTTTGATCTTTGGTATTGTTTTTCTTTTAAAAATTATCATCATCATCATCATCATCATCAAATTCCTGCTATGTACCCTCAAGGGGTGTACAGGATATGAGTACTGCATGAAAAAATTACATCATTACTAACTTCCTATCTACAATTTTCCTCCAAATCAGTCTGTTACTTGTCAAGACTCCAACATTATCAGATCTTATATTTCTATCGTCTAAGGCACTTTGTACCATATCAATCCACCTATATCTTGGTCTTCCTCTAGGTCGTTTTCCTGCCAACCTGGAAGAGAACACTTGTTTTGCTAATCTTTCCTCTCCCATTCAGTTTAAGTGACCATACCACCTGAGATTAGCTCTGTTAATGCATTCCTGGATGTTGACAATATCAAGTTCTTTCTTAATATCTGCGTTTTTAATATGATATTGTCATTGATGCCATCTGTTAATGCCCATAATCTTTCTCGGGACCCTCTTATCGGCAGTCTCTAGTCTTTGGTCAAGTGTTTTACTTCTAACCCAGCTCTCAGCTCCATAAGTTAAAATTGGTTTAAGCACTGTCTTGTATACAGCTAATTTAGTGTTTTGGCTAATTTCTCTATTCCATTTATTCAATTGACTTCCTGCCATACCACCTTTCTCGATTCTGTTGTCTATTTCCATATTTAACTTACCATCTTCACTAAAAATCGTGCCTAAGTAGCTGAAATGTTTTACTTGTTCTATAAATTCTCCATTCACAATGCAGTTGATATTTTCGATGTTTCTGCCTATTTTCATTGTCTTTGTCTTTTTAATGCTGACCTTCATACCATATCTATTATCTGGAATTTGTCCCTCTGTCCAGGCCTTCTGAACTATGCAGTGCAGCCACTGTACAACTTTTATACCTCCATACTTGATCATTTCTGGCCGTATATCATCTACTCCTGCTGCCTTTCCACAGTTCAGACTTGACCTGACTGCATGCCTGGTCAGTGTTTTTTACCACTGCGCTATCATCACTGCTTGTTTCATTTAGCAGCTTTTCAAAGTAATTACTCTGTTACTTCAAGCATATCTGTTTCTCCTGTTTTCATGTCATCTTTTCGTATCTAATTCCTTTTACAGCACTCTTTCCTCCATTTCTGAGCTTCTTCAACAACCTCCAGAATATCTTGCCAACTTCTTGATATTTATTTTCTGTGTTCTTGCCAAAGTCCTCCGATGACTTTTGTTTAGCCAGTTTTACAGAATGTTTAGCTTTCTTACATTTGTCTCTGTATTCTCTGAAAGCACAAGCTGACTTATTTGCCAGGAACTTTTGATATGCTTTCTTCTTTTCCTTCACTGCCTCTTTAACTTCCTGTGTCCACCAGGGAGTTCTGATTTTTCTATCCTTGCAGACAACCTCACCACATGCCTCTCTGTCTGAATCAATCAGGGTTTTCTTCAGGGCTTGCCACTGAATCTCCAAGGTTTGGTTCCTGCTCTCAAATTCTTTCATTATTTCTTGAATAATGAAAGAGTTTGAGATTGTATTTTAGTCTGATTGTATTGAGTTTGAGTTTGTATTTTAGTCTGCAGCTCACATCTGAGAGCTGCTCAACTTTTATTCTCTTTAAAACTTTCTTACATGTTCTTCTTTTCGATATGAAATTCAATTTTATCCTGCTCAAGACTAAATGGTGATCACTTCAGTTTCAAATCCTCTCTATACTCTGGTGTCCTGCACCAGTGTGAAAACATCACTATCAACAATAACATAGTCAATGAGACTTTTCTTATTCCTTGCCTCTTCTCTCCATGTGAATTTGTGCACATTTTTATGTTGGAACATTGTGTTAGTAATAACCAGTCAGTGTTGTGAGCAGAAAATCAACAAGCATTTGCCATTATTATTAGCTTTGCTCTTTTCTCCAAAGTTTCCCAAAATATTTTTGTATGTCTGACAATCATTTCCTACTCTGCTATTCAGATCCCCAACAATTACCAACTTTTCCTTTATCATTGTGTCAGTTGCTTTCTCTAAAGCCTCAAAATATTCCTCCACTTCTACTAATGTAGAAGTGGGGGAATTTTTTATTTGTTCCTATGGTCCTTCTGTTGGACCATAGGCACAAATAAGTCAATTTGTCCAGTTCCCCATTCTCATATTTGCCCACATCCCTCTAGTTGAGACTGTCTGCCATTCAAGATTAGCCTCGTATTTAGTGTTGAATACTATGGCTACTTCTTCTTTTCCTTGATTGTCATTGCTTGAATATAACATTTTGTATTTATTGCTCAGGAAATCTCACCAGTTTTTGTCTTTTTTGTTTCGGCCACCTCCATTATGTCGATTCTTGTACTTATCCAAGTCCTCAGCTAGCTCCATTTCTTTGCCATTCAGGCTTCTTATGTTGATAGTACCAATCTTGAACTCTGGTAATGTTGAGTTGAGGTGTGTTTTCAGATTTGTTCCAGTAGCTGACTTTTCAGCTTCTCATTGTAGCTGGTTCCCTGGCAAAAATAACGGAGGCCTTGTTTCACCGGTCCACGCTAGCCGGCATGAAATTCTGTTATGTCGTACCATTATTTGAAATTTTGGTTTAAGTCAATTAGAATACAAATTGGTCAGCTAAATCCCAAATTGCCAGCTCATCTTCGTCCGTTCAGTATCCCGGTAGATACCTAATAGGGTGCACCACGAGAATGTGAGGATTGGACATTAGGTCAGAAGCTCTTGTCAGTTCTCTGCATTCCTTTGAAGGCTATGTTTAGGTCTCCTCTCAGTTATATAGGTTTGACCCTTAAGTACCCCCTTCTATGGATATGTATTCCTTAATGCATTCTGTTTGGAGTTTTCTACAACCATGCTTGTTTCTTTAATAGTCTTTCAAAGTAATTACTCCAGATAACTAGAATATCTTCACTTTTCATGTCACCTTTATCATCTCTGCTTCCTTTTACGGTACTTTTACCTCCATTTCTAAGCTTTTTCAATAGCCACCTTCCTGATGTTTATTTTTTCCATGTTCTTACCAAAGTCTTCCGATGACTTTCGTTCAGCTGGTTTTACACACTGATTTTCTTTCTTACATTTTTCTATCTATTTCCGAAGACCACAAGCTGAGTTTCTTTCTAGGAATTTTTGATATGCTTTCTTCTTTAACTTCCTGAACCACCATGGAGTTCTGATTTTTATATCCTTACAGACAACCTCACTACATGCTTCTCTGGCTGAATCAGTCGGTGTTTTCTTCAGGATTTGTCATTGAATCTCCAATGTTTGATTCTCGTTTTCAAATTCCTTCATCTTTTCTTCAATGATGCTTGTGTATGTGAGTCTACGGTTCACCTCTGAAGGCTGCTCAACCTTGATTCGTTTTAAAACTTTCTTGCACACACTTCTTTTCAATATGAATTTCAGTTTTATCTTGCTCAAAAGTAAATAGTGATCGCTTTCTATTTCATATCATCTGTATACTCTTGTTTCCTGAACAATTGGGAAAACATCTCAATGAACTATAACATAGTCAATGAGACTTTTCTTATTTCTTGCATCTTCTTTGTATTTGAATTTGTGCACTTTTCTTTTTATGTTGGAACATGGTGATCATAATAACTATTCTATGTCCTGAACAGAAATCCAGCAGGCATTTAGCATTATTATTAGTTTTGTGATTTTCTCCAAATTTTACCAAAACATTTCTGTATATCTGGTAATCATTTTCTACTCTGCTGTTTAGATCTCGATCAAGAAAAAACTTAAAAACCTTTTTTCCTTTTTCATTGAACCTGCTGCCATCTCTAATACCTCAAAAAATTCCTCCATTTCTTTCTTCATATAACTATCTGTTGGAACCATAAGCAAAAATACGTGATATTGTTCAGTTCCCAATTCTGATATTTGCCCACATCCCCCTACTTGATATTGCCTGCCATTCAAGAAGATTATCTTCATATTTAGTTTTGAATTCTATAGCTACTCCCTCTTTTCCATGATTTTCATTGCCTGAATATAACATTTTTATTCATTGCTTAATGTGAGATCTTACCTATTTTTGTCTTCTTTGTTTCACGCCTATTATGCCAATCTGGGATAATAGGCGTGAAATTGAAAAACTTATTCAATTCTTCTACTAGTTCCATTGATGCTTCTTATGTTGATAATACTATTCTTCAACTCTGTTGATGTTGAGTTGGGAGACGTGTTCTGGGATTTGTTAGAGTAGCTGACTTTTCGCTCTTCGTCCTGGTTCCCTGACGAAAGCAATGGGGGCATTGTTTATTCGGGAATTTCTCCACCCAACACAAAATTGTGTCATGTTGTACCATAATTTTACATCATAGTTTTAGCCAGTAAGAATACAGTTTGTTTAGGTAAATCCCAAATTACCAGCCCACCCTTGTTCGTCATTATTCGAGTACCTAACAGGGTGCACCATGAGAAGGTGATGATTGAACATTAGGTAAGATTCTCCAGTCGGGTCACAGCATTACTTAAAAGGCTATGTGGAGGTCTCCTTCCAGTTATACAGCTTTGACCCTTCAGCACCCTGTATGCCAGCCTGGTTGGCCGAGTGCTTAGCGTATCTGCTCTCCAGCCAAAAGGCTGCAGGTTCGAATCCCACTGTGGGCATAGATGTTTGTGATCGTCTGTGGAAATACTAGTGGTAGGGGTGTGCAGTAGAGGGTGTTTGTGTGGTTGCAGTTAGAATTAACTGTTGAGTAAAGATAGAGTTGTAGAGTAGGTGCCCTCCCTTGATGAGTCTTTGGACTCTCTAGAGGTGTCATATAATAATAATACATACACGGTCAAAGAAATTAGCGCACCAAGAAGGAAGCATAGGATTCAACTGAAATTTTATTGGTGTAATGATATAGGTAAGTGATGCACATGATGGCAAAAACAGAGCTGAAGGACAATTAAAGGGATCTGTGGTACGCAATCCGGTCATCATCAATAGCGTGTTGCACCGCCTCGTGTGGCGTTACATGGTGCAATACGGTTTAGCATGGTGGCGAACAGATGCCTGATGTTGTCCTGTGGCAGACTAGCCCGCATGTGTTGGACGATGTACTCTAAATCCCGGATATTGCGGAACGGTGGGAGCTGGCGTTTCAGCTGCTCCCAAACATGCTCGATAGGGGACAAGTCCAGGGAGCGGGCAGGCCATGGAAGTGTCTGTACATGACGTTGGCCTGGGCAACCGAAGCAGTGTGCGGACAGGCATTATCCTGCTGGTATAGCGCTACTGGTATCCTTGCCAGGAATGGGAGAACATGGGGGCCGTAGGATGTCATCCACACACCGCTGCTCTGTCAATGCGCCATGTACCACTACGAGGGGTGATCGGCTATCATAGGCTATGCCCCCCCGCCACACCCGGACACGATGATCATCTGTCCTCAACACGAAGCGGCACTCATCACTGAAGACCACATGTCATCAGTCTGTGGCATTCCATGTCGCTCTCGCCTGGCACCACTGCAAACAGAGTCGGTAATGTTGCGGTGTTAATGGGCGCACATGTAAGGAGTGCTGGGATCGTAGATTCGCCTCCGCAAGGCGTCGGGAAATGGTGCGTGGGCACACAGGATCCCCTACATCTGCCTGTATAGTGAACTGGGTCACCGGGGGATCCCTCCGTGCTTGCCGCACAATCAGTCAGTCCTCTCTAGCGTTGTCCTCCTGATCTGACCGGTGGCAGATCTATCGACATCTCTGGTGTCTATCCGGCATTATTGTCACTCTGTACTCTAGCTTGCGTGCAGCCGGTGCTTTTTGCTTTAATTGGCTATCGACTACACGCCAGCTTTATAAGGCTGTCGGTTTGTGCTTGCAGTGCCACCACAGGGTGTGTAGGCATGCACAATCGCACCAAACTTGGATCATTTGCATACCATCCCGAACTCTAGCTATTTGCTTAGTTTTGCCATTGTACCATGTTTTCTTCCAGGTGCGCTAATTTCTTTGTCCATGTGTGTATATAAATATATATGTGTGTGATATAATTGATTTTCTCGGCTGGGAGACATTTTTGAAACAGATTAAATGACTATAAGCCAAGAGATAAAAAATAGAAACACTCTTTTAATTTAAGTAAACCACACAACTAGTTTCATCTTTTTAGAAGACTTCTTCAGTTGCATAACATGAGGAAACTAACCAACGAACATTGACAGAGCAAATATATACATTAAAGCGTTAACAAATTAATATTTGAAGCCATTCTATGTATCTCTTCATTGTTGAGCATGCGCATGCATTCATGGTCTCGTGAACGCCAAAGTTGGATAGCAGTGCAATGACAGTCTGAGAGATTATAGCTGAGGTAAGTGTTGAGATGTACTGGATGGAGAATGATTTCTTTAGATTCTACAATTCTTCTTTCCAGTTCATAATTGCATCAAAAGATATTTTCCAATTTGTCCCATGTGACTGGATGAATGATAGAGTTTTCGTCATTAGCATCAGCAGAATTCAGGACATGGTTCGATATGGCACTTGCTCTGGTTCTCCATATGTGACATCTCTTTTATGTTCCTCTAGACGTAATTTGATGGAATTTTCGGTCTGGCCAAATTAAGGCATATTGCAGTTGCACCAAATACGGTAAATGCTGGGATATTTCAGGTTATGTTTTTGCTTGGGCGTACTGAGCAAGGAACGGAGTTTGAGTGGAGGAGTGAAATAATTCTGGTTGTTATATTTTTTGCAAACTTTGGCTAATTTTGGCAAAACGGAACCGATATATGGTAGGGATGTGTAGCCTTTTCACTATATTTATCCTCAATATGGCGACGAGGTGGATTGAATAGTAGCTTATTTAACTGTTTGGTTTGAAACCATTTTGCTGCAAAGTTGTAAGAAGAAATTGAAGTTCTTTGTTGATATCTTCTTCACTGAAGAGGAAGCGAGCATGTTTGCCTAGTGTAGTGCTTTTTTTTTTTTAGGTGGATAGTGATGGAACTGTGCATGGAGATATCTATTGGTGTGAGTGCATTTCCTGTAAATAGAGATTTTTAATTTCTTAGATACACGAGTGAGTTTGATATCTAGGAATGGAAGAGAGCCATCAGTCTGTAAATGGGATTTTGGGGTGTTAACTGTTGAGATGGTCTAGGAAATTCTCTAAAGACTCAGGTTCATGACTCCAGATTAGGAAGATATCATCTATATATCTTTTCCACAATCTAGGTTTCAATGGGAATGAAGAGATAGCTTTTCCCTTCAAAAGATTCCAAATATAAATTCACAGTATGGGTGATAAAGGATTGCCTGTGGTTAAACCAAATTTCTGCTTCTAAATAGTGTCTTTAAACTAGAAATAAGCAGAACTAACATAATATGTTAATAAAAAACATTACCTTTTTTGATAATTTATCTTTTAACAGAGTAAGAACTTCTGTAGGCACATTCGTGAAGAGGGAGATGAAGACAGATTTTTGGTTATAACAGCAAAACGTAATTGACTCACCACAGCAAGTCGACTCTGTTCAAGTACAGGTACACACATGCAGATATCCCAACAAACTGTAGTGAGATGTCCGTGACAAGTAGCCTATAAGCCCGAAGGCCTGTATTCTGCATCCCTTTATCCACAGATCATTGTATAGCACATTTTCAATGGTGTTGTATCCATAAAAATTGGACAGGACACCATTGGACTAATGTAATCTTTACTGATGTGAGTTGTTTTAGTCTTTCCTCCAATTCTAGATGATGCTTCATCTAGCATGAAAAGTGGTACTGCTTACCATTGCGAGAACATTTGTTGAAAGCCATATTTTTGGAATTGCAATATGCCAAAAGCATATTGCAATTAAATTTGTACAAAATTTATAACACATTTTTTGTGTAATATAATTTATTAGTATGTCCACATTATTTATGTTCACATTTTTAAAAATATAGTTCATCCTTAGCTTTTTGGACACGGTCTCTCTCTCTATATATATATATATGTATACACATACATACATACTTGTATTTTATTTTTTTAATATCTGATCCACAGAAGAAAGTCCACGAGACCTATAGCATATTTGTGCTGTGTGTGTGCGTGCGCGTGCGTGCGCAAGAGGAATAGAAGAAAGGAGGAATTTGTTCACATTTTGCTTGAACAGCTGAATGTTGTAATGTTTGGGGAAAGGCAGAGTAGGGGAGACTGTTCCAAAGAACAGAAGTAGATGGAGGCAGT
This sequence comes from Typopeltis vanoorti, assembly GCF_054136105.1. Classification (NCBI taxonomy): domain Eukaryota; kingdom Metazoa; phylum Arthropoda; class Arachnida; order Uropygi; family Thelyphonidae; genus Typopeltis; species Typopeltis vanoorti. The sequence continues at coordinate 39,878,206 of NC_143561.1, read as the reverse complement.
GAAGTTGGTTCGCTGAGTTTCAAGATGTACTGTAAAAAGGGTGTTGGTTAGTAGCAGTGGTTCTTGTTTTAATGATTTTGGATGAGAGTGGAGGAATAATAGTGGCCAGTTCAACAGTGCTCTGTTGAATTGGCCATGAAGGGGGTCTGTAGAAGAGGTACAAGGCAGAAACAAGGGTTGTTAGGTATTCTGACAGGGAAATTGATGATCTGTGATAGGTCATTACTGATGGCAAACACCTAGGTGTCAGCATGATTGACGAAACTAGAGAACCGAAGCCAATATGAGTTGTGGATGTTGGAATCCCCAAGAAGGTTGACCTCACTATTGGGGTATTTCCACTGCAGAAAGTTGAGCTTTAGAGAGAGATAGTTGAAATGGTCACATGGTTAATGGAGTTTGGAGAGCAATAGAGAAAGCATATGGAAAGGGCAGGTTGATTTGTTAAGAAAATTTTGAGCCAAAGCAGATCAAATAGTGGGGATTTGATGCAACCTCTGGCTCGAAATGTCGGTTCTAATGAATGCTCAAGTGCCACACTTGTAACAGAAACAGCTTGTAATGTGTAGTTTAGGCAGTTGAGGTTGACAATTGATGTTCTGATAAGAATAGTAATTCTGGTTTAGATGACTGTAGGTGGTGGTGGTGGTGTGATGTGCATTGTAAGTGAAGTGGATGTGGAAACTTTTTTTTTTTTTGGTAAGAATTAATGTTGGTGGATTGTTTTGTTCGATTTTTGGTGTTCTTTATGGTTTTTAGTAGATTTTTTTTGTTGTTTTTTATGAATTTTTTTGAACTTTTTGTGATCTGCAGTAAAGTCGCCTTTCTTTTTTTTGGGTCCATTGTATTTAGTGAGGAAGAGATAAAAAGGAAGTGGGGCATGCGAGTTAGAAGTAACAAACTCGCAAACATACTGCTCACACAGAGAGAACTCGGTCTCCTGTCCATAAATGGCCTTGGCAGTTCATGACTCCGTAGCCTCAATATTTTGTTTCCCTCCAGTCATGAGCTGGCAAAATACATGGTTGCAGGATTTGATGCCAGCTGATTGGGCGACCTCCAGATTCATTACTAATTGGTTCAGTACTGTGTATTAACTAGCAGCCAGCTTGCAGAACTGTTTTGCTACTCTCAATTAGGGTGCCAGTTCCTTAAATGAGATTGGTATGTCACTGAAGATATCACTCTCACTGCATGTGGGAAGAGTTGGGGAGGGGGGATGGACAGAAAACAGAACCCTTGCTCTAGTGACTAAATATGCTGCAGCCACTTCAGGTCTCTGATAAGTAAGTGGTGGTATTTCACTGGGCAGTGAACGACATCTGCCACCTAGATTGTAAACCTAAAAAACCATATATGGTTTTTGTGTATATCAGGGGTCGCCAAACTTCTTTGACCATCGACCCCTTCAAGAGTTTCTTGACTTTTTATTGACCCCTCTATTTTACTATTATGTAATTATAATAGGACAAGCAAAAAAAGACGCTTATGTGAGTTTTTAGATTGTTTATTTTAGAGTTACAGCGTTTATTGTATGTATAATATAGTATATATTATTATATTGCTATTACTACTACTATCACTAGTAATATCATTATTACTAGTGATATTAATAAACTACTGGTATTACTACCAGCCCTGCTCAACTCTTCAACATAAAGAAGTTTAGTTTGTGAATGAATAACGATTGAATTATAATATGTATGTTGATGAATTTTAGAACATTAACGCTCACTTGTATGTCGATGCACAAAAATGAGACTGGGATTGAATACGTGTAAGTGAATAAGAACCGTGCACGTGTTGCAGTCTCGCGCCGGCCGGGCAGGAACCACCAACATCTGTTTATTGATAAATACGTCATTTTAGCCTCTAACTATTTTCGTGACCTCGCTCCATCTTACAGGTACTATTCACATCACTATTCCCATGATTCGCTCTTAATTGCGTTGTCATTCAGGATGGAGGTAATCCAAGTTAACCAAATTAAATATTACCCGTACAATGAAGTCTTATATTTTTCTATCGACCCCTGAGCCCGAATCGACCCCTAACAATGTTATATCGACCACTGGTGTATATAGTATTCATCTTACTTAATTTTAGCTATGAACATTTGTCACTGAGGAAATGAAAATTATTAAAATACAGCAATCAGTCATACATTTTTATATTGTTGATATTTACAAATTCATTCTAAACTAGTGACTTAGTTACCGTATTTTTCGGACGATAAGACACCCCCCAAATTTATGAGACGATTTTTAGAAAAAACATTTTATTATATAAAGATATTTACAAATTCTTACTTAATTTTTATTTATTGTTACAATCATTTGTATTAGCAATATTCAGTTCATCTTCACTCTTGGTACTATCACTCGTCCCGTTAATGTTACCGTTCGTATTACTTTCGTCTGAACTATTGTTGTCACTCCCTTCAAAAACTGCATCATCTTTGGTACCATCCATTGCATTACTTATCCCGCATTTCTTAAATGACTTTATAATCGTCTCTTCTTTCACAGCTTCCCATGAATTTTTCACTCAGGTACATACTTCTGAAATTGTTGGCCGTTTCATACGTCCTGTTCTGTAATCGTGATTTGGCTTTGCCATCCATTTGTTCCACTCTTCCCGCATAAAATTTTGAATGGTTTATTAATAGATCCATCCAAGGGTTGTAATTGACTTGTAAAGCCTCCAGGAATGACAGCTAATTCTGTATTCTCCATTCTCCATCCAGCCTTTATCTTAAACATGGATAATAATGCCACGTTGAATTTCATCTCTCGGTAACGTTTTTCTCTTGAAGATTAACATGGGGGTTGTTTTGTTCTGTCCGTGCAACAAGCTAAAACTACAGTGTAGTGAGTTTTTTCGTGACCTGTTGTTTTGATCACTATTGAAGGAACATCAAAAATTAGAGGCACTTCATCCATGTTCGCAATTTGATTAAGCTCAAAATTAAATTTCCTTCTTACTGATATGACAAATCTATGGAATTCTATAATTTTAGCTTCATAGTCAGCCGACATTTTTTGGGCTAGAGTGGTTTTTGTACGCATGCATAACTCGTGTCTTTTCATAAATCTAAAGCACCGAGACAGTGATCCGGTAAAATCTAAAATTTCATTAGCAGTTGTCCATCGTTTCGCTTCAAAAATTATCATTTTCGTAGAAACAGATATTCCCATGTTTTGATGATTTTTTACCCAATTTTTCATTTGTACTTCTAATTCTAGCCATTTTTCTAGGTGCAAACGGAATGTTTCCTTGTGTTTACATAGCAGTTTTAATTGTTCCTCTTGTTTTCTCCACTCACGAACCATTTTTTCTGTTGGTGGTGGACCAAAATGTCTTTCTGCTGCTCTGTTTCCATATTGTTTTGCATAATTTATAACTCACGTTATATGAAAGTCTTTTTTGTTTTACACGCATTTTTTTCTAATTTTAAGATAAAAATTTTAACGACTTATAAAACATAATTCAAAAGAACCATACAAAAGTGCATATGTTTACACACTAAAGCAGTTTTAATTGTTCCTCTTGTTTTCTCCACTCACAGACCATTTTTTCTGTTGGTGGTGGACCAAAATGTCTTTTTGCTGCTCTGTTAACATATTGTTTTGCATAATTTATCACATTTAATTTATAACTCCCGTTATATGAAAGTCTTTTTTGTTTTACACGCATTTTTTCTAATTTTAAGATAAAAATTTTAACGACTTATAAAAAATAATTCAAATGAACCATACAAAAGTGCATATGTTTACACACTAATGACTATTGATGCTCTAAATCAGTGATTCACCCACATGCAGCGAGATAACTTAGGTACCTACCTTCGGTGACGTAATTACTAATTTTATTAACATATTGTGCCAGTAATTGAGCTTCGGTACAGTGTCATATTTTAATGTTACCTTCGGACCATAAGACGCACCCCAATTTTCAGTCGATTTTTCTATGTAAAAAAAAAAGGTGTGTCTTATGGTCCGAAAAATATGGTAATTTTTGAATTGTATACGTTATACATAATGATAAAAATGTCTGTTTATTAGCCTGTCCTTTGGATAATACTTGCTGTCTTGTACAGATAATATTTTTTTTTTTTTTCTTGAATACAGTCTAATTTCGCTATCAATGCAGTGGTAACCTCAAAGCTGTAGGTATCAGCTAACACTATAATAAACTTAAGAAGCTCAGCTCAGCCAAAGTCCCTTGGAAACAATGGTTTTTTTTAAAATATATATGTATATATTTGCTATAACAAACTTTTTTTGCTATAATTGTTATACCTTTCTATAAGTTTTCCGTGAGATTCTCAAATGTCAGTAAGACATTTCTGGTATTGGTAATATTTTCATAAATAGAATAAAAATTTTGAAAAGTCACGAAGTTTTCTTTCTTGCAGTTTCACTCCCCATTAGAACATAGTATAAAGAATATTAGACTAACATTCTGACAGTCGACTCTTACTATATCAGACTTGCAAGGATAACAGGATTAGTTTGTTATAGTCGGTTGGGACTTTTTTTGGTAGTTGATAATAATGATGTTTGCTGTGATGAGTCAGTTGTACTATTGTCTATTGAATTAATTGAATTGTAGTGGGATAGAAAATAAATGATCCTTCATAGATATAGAAATTAAAATTGAATTTAAAATTAAATTGATTAATTTTATGCTGTAATTCAACAAACAAAATGCCTTTCAGGAAGCTGCCACTGTTCTCTTAAATCCTATAATTGTCTCATCTGATATCCTTCCTTGGCAACATACTCGTATTCTTAAATCTTTTGTCTATCAAGGAGAATATCAAAAAGCTCTGAAGCATAGTAGCCATTTTCATATTCTGCACCAGACTGCTGAGGACATTAAACTTCATTTATCTGTTCTTATTGCAAATGGGTAGGTATGAATTTTTTAAGTAAAATAAATGTAATAAGTTTTATCATCACTATATGTTTTAATTAGCCCCAGCATCTTCCTGCTTTTATAACAATTGTGATTGTTATATTTTTTTATATATTTTAGTATGAGTTTAGTTACAAAAAACTATCATCCAAAATTAGGGTGTTGCTTATACAGCAAAACTCAGTTAATGAATGTGGATAATTCAACATATCTTATAATCTGAGTTAGATCCCATTATTCTGCCAACAACATGTGTTTTACATGCTTTTTTCCTTACATATATGGTTTAGTTGGTTCTGACATTTAATGATATATTTTTAAATGACAAGTTGTAGCAAACTTCATTTTGATTAATCATAATGCATTAAATACATGGTACAATGTATTAGCATCTTTTTTTTTTTTATTATAAAATAAAAATATGTGTCTAATAATAGCCAGAATGTGTCAGAAGAGAGGATTGGAATATGTGGATGCTTGGAGGGCATTTGAGGACAGAAAGGAGCTATATGTGAGAGACCGCTTGCATTTGAATGAGGATGGATGTAGGCATCTGGAGAGGTTGCTGTTTTCTGAACCAGTTGGTGTGTCAATGCAGGGAAACTAGAATTCCTAGAGTGGATGGTAGCAAGGGTGGTCTCTTGTGGGAATGGGTGCTTGGGGGAAAGGGGGACAACATCAAGTTACACTGAGTCCAGTGGAGTCTGGAGGGAATTATGATAGGTATAGAAGCAGTGACATTTTTATGCTTTATACTAATGCCAGGAGTATCTGGAATAAAGGAGATGAACTGGTGGCACTGATATCATCAGCCTGGCCAAAGATTATTGGGATCTCTGAGACGTGGTTGATGGAAAATGATATAATAACAGTAATAAAAGTAGCAGGGTACATTGTTGGATTCTAATTATGTAGAAAATAGAATAAATATTGTTTTATTCAGAATCCAACATGACTTTCCGTCACAAGAACTATATTTGTAAATATTATTTGATGTAAATAACATAAATTGTAATTGATATCATATAACTACCTTAATTATGTCAAATATTTAATTGCTTAATCAAAGAAATGTTTTAATGGTAAATAGATTCTGTATTAAATATTATTAAGCTGTTTTATTTATTATTTTGTCAATATTGTAAGAACTTATATTTGTAATTTAACTACGCATTTATTGGAATGCAAATATTCTATTTATTCTTTTCATGAAACTTAATGTTATGTAATAACTCTATGTAGTTGTATAGCCTAATGTAACATTCGCGAGAATGTTTACGGTTGTCATAGAGACGCATGGAAATAAACGAGCGCGTGTGAAGGGAGCGTTTGTGGAGAAGAAGAGAAAATATATACGTAGTAAAGAGGAGTCGGAAGGGAACTTTGGAACTATAAGGTAGCAAGGAAGTAAACTAAAGAAGTAGAAGTAATTAAAAGATTCCTAAGGATAGGAGTTGAGTAGATATTTTTTTATATAAGTGAATCTTATAGTTGGCTGAAAGCAAAACCAGCCGTAGTAATAAAAAGAAATTATTGCCGTAATCGGATAATTAGAGAACTGGACATTCAAAGAAGAATACTGAATAAATCCAGTCAGTCTACAATTACGACTTATTTCTGTACTACCATGAAAAGGAATTGTACGGAGTTAAACTAGTTGATGAATGAAAAATAAGAATAATTAATGTACCTTATAGTTGTTATCTGGAGTTTTTGAAGCGCGATTAGTAATGTTTTAGTTATTTAGTGTCTCGCAAGTGTGATAAGTACAATTTGAAAGTGTGCTCACAAAATATTGGAAGTACTGAAGATTATTTCTGGTAAGGACAGTCATATTAGTTTATTTCAGTGTATGAAGATTTAAGTATTAGTTCCGTCGCGCCTGTTTCTAACATTAACTGTAGCATACCATCGAGGCTGAGAGTTGAAAATATAGTCATTGAAATGATATCTGCCGTGGTTAGTGCCTGTTATGAGTTAATCGTAGAGTGTAGTTGAGAGATACAAGGAAACTGATTAATTAAGAATTTCTATTGTAATAAGTTGGGTATAGGAACTTTGTAATTCTGAAACTGTGAATTTGTATGTGAAAGTTTGGAAGATTGGATTAATATGAATGACTTGACTTGATATGCTAACTTGACTGGTTTGTTATATTTAGAAGTGGAATTTATGTAATTGTTATATAACCATATATTAAATGTTTTGTTTGTTAATTTAAATATTGTGTTTGCCTGAATTTCTTTTTACTGCACCGTTCACAAAAATTCGGATCTAGCGGGAATCCCAGAAGGAATGAAAATAAATACCATCGGCCTGAATGAGTGAAAAGACTGCTAACTAATTTTGAATTGATTCTACTAATTCATATAGACTTATCTAAGGATAGAGTGGCGCAGTATAATAGAAATTTCTTTACCCTTAGATCAGTGATTAATTTGCAATTAGTTTACACCTCCACTCTAAGTGGACTTATGTCCTCTTAGAGTGGAGGTGTAAACTTGTGCTATTTATTGCTATTTATATTTTTTTTATTTATATATATTCCTTTCTTATTCTCACTATTCCTTCTTACTATTGCACACTTAGTTTATCTACCTTTCGCACTACGAGTTTTATGCTTATGGATATTGGAAAATTTATTTGATAAGACTGCGCCACCAGTATCTTTTAATTGGCATAAAACTCAGTAATACGGCCAGTTGATTTTTCTCTAACACAAATTCCTTCAGTAAAACTTTACACAAATAGCCGTGGTCTACTTGCACTTAACTGTGCGCTTCGGCTATCTTACTTGGTGTCCCGCTCTTAAGTTCGCATTATTCAGGAACAGTGCATTGTAAAATAAACAATCAGGTGGCATTCTATTGACATATAATTAAAATACATTTTATTTACATAAAAAAAGCAAAATACATTAAATAAGCGATAGGGATACTAATTTACTCATAAAGAGATTAGCTAGCTATGGCAAGTTATCTTACAATTTATATTCCAACTAACAACAAATCAGAGTACTCTCTTATAGATATTTCTATTTCTTATCACTCTATCTATGACATATCTCTTAGATTACAAAAGCATGTACATAAAAATATGGGACACTTACAGAGGGTCTTTGTCACGACACCTTCCAAAGGTCCTGCATCAAAGTCACTATGGTTTTTCTTTCATCACAGGCCTTAGGTTTCTGTCTGGAGAGTCTTGTTTCAATGGCTTTAGTGATATGATTGTCTTTTATAATAAAGTGACAAGAGCAGTTAATGAGGGAAAGGCATATACTGTCATTTTTTTGGATTTTGCAAAGGCATTTGATAGGGTACCACATGATAAGCTGATACTTAAGTTGCAGCACATGGGTTTAGATGTCTGGTTAGTCGACTGGATTCAGGATTGGCTGTCTGATGGTATCAGAGAGTTGTGTATGGTGGGGCAATATCAAGGAGGCAGAAGGTTACAAGGGGGTTCCACAGGGCTCAGTACTGGGACCTGTATTGTTTAGCCTTTATCAGTGACATTGTCAATGGATTACAAAGGGGATATTCAGTTGTTTTCAGATGATGTGAAGCTGGGCAGGGTTATTAGTAATAGTGTAGATGTGGCAGCCCTACAAGTGGATTTGAATAAACTGGACAGATGGGCAAATGAATGGGGGTGTCGGTTTAATGCAGCAAAATATAAAGTCTTGAAGTTTGGGATACATCAATGGGAGGCTGCATATTCAATTGGAGGAGCTATACTGGAGGAAGTAGGGGGAGACAAGATCTGGCAGGTGACGATTGATAGAAAACTGAAATTCAGAGAGCATATTGCAAAGGTGGTGAAGGTAACCCAGATGATTGCTGCAATACTGAGAAGGATGCTGACCTGCAGAGATAAAAGAGTTATCATTCTGTTGTATAAGACTCTGATCAGACCACACTTAGACTATTGTTCTCAAATTTGGTCCCTGGGATTTGAAGGGGATAAATTAACTGTGGAAAGGGTACCGAGGCAGAAAACAAAGATGTTTCAGGACTGTACAATGTTATGAGGATCGGCTGAAGGAATGTGGACTGCAGAGTTTGGTGGATATAAGGAGGAGAGGTGATATGATCGAGACTTTTAAACTGTTGAGAGGCAGTTACAGAGTTGACACTGGGGAAAGTGAAAGAACTCCTTTCACTAAGTGAAAAGAGTTCTTTCACTTGGTGGAACAGCAGGGAGTGATGACAAGGGGGTATCCCTGGAAGTTACGAAAGGAAGTTGTGAACAAGGTTCACGGACAGTTCATTACAGAGGAAAATTTATCACTGGGAAAATTCATTGCAGGAAAATTCATCACAGAAAAAATTCGCTGAAAGGTTATTTTCTAGAAAATTGAAATGATATTGCATTGTTACTGATATATGAAAAGTAAATGTAGTACAAGATAAATTTCACAAAATATAGTTTTTTTATGTATTTATGTATTATTTGTTTAGATTTTAATTTGATTTTCATAATATTTTAATTCTTATACTACGAAAGTAATATTTTATTGATCGGCGAGTTTCCTAATTTCTGTTTCGTCTTAAAAAGTTGTAAATATTTTTTATTACTTAAATACTACAGGTTCTGCTGATGGAATATTAATATTTACAAAACTGGAATAGGTATAGGGAGAAAGGGCATCATATTTAAGAATATTTATTTTGCAAACCGTTCATTATATTTCTGTGCACTTAGACATCGATCCAGATGTGAGATATTATTATTATTATGTGACACCTCCAGGGTGTCACATAATAATAATAAAGACTCATCGAGGGAGGACACCTATTCCACAACTCTGTCTCCACTACTCAGTCTGCCAACTACAACTAATCGCAACTACACCAACGCTATCTACCACCCGCCACTAGTATTTTCACAGACAATCACAACATCCATGCCCATGTCTGGATTCGAATCCTCGGCCTTTTATCTGGAGAGCAGATATGTTGTCCACTCGGCCACCCAGGCTGGCTATTTCTTATATGGGAAATAATTCTTCTTTTTTTTTCACATATATCTGTGATGAATAACTTTATGCTGAATAAAAATTTTCAAAAAAGCTAAATATAATCGAAATATTAAATAATATATAAATTATTTCTTAAACTATTATAATTACAGCTATTTTGCTTGCTTCAGTTTAGGAGTACCCCTGTTTAGATGTCATTGGCTATTTACTCATGGATTCTTAGGGCATTATGAGTGTAGATGTACTAAAAAGTATATGTAGCCTAAGGAATAGAAAATTGCACATACCTTTTTCTGGGTGTTGTGGCTTTTCCTCAGTCTGCGATGTCGAAAACTGCAGTGTGTGTGTGGGGGGGGCAATTTGGTAGAATAAGTTAGAACTGCCAAACTGCCTACCCCCCCCCCCCCCACACACACACTCTGCAGTTTTCGACATCGCAGACTGAGGAAAAGCCACAACACCCAGAAAAAGGTATGTGCAATTTTCTATTCCTTAGGCTACATATACTTTTTAGTACATCTACACTCATAATGCCCTAAGAATCCATGAGTAAATAGCCAATGACATCTAAACAGGGGTACTCCTAAACTGAAGCAAGCAAAATAGCTGTAATTATAATAGTTTATAAAGAGGAGTAACATGGGAGTTTTCCCAGAAATAATATACATTATTTCTTAAATTTTTTGAAAAAAATATTTTAAAAATATTTCTTATATGGGGGGAAAAAATTTTCACATATATCCGCGATGAATTGTCCCACAATGAGTTGTCGGCGATCAATTTTTCCTTGATGAACTGTCCTGACATGGTGAACAAGAGGGTGAGGAGTCGTTTATTTGCATGGAGGATAGTTGAACTGTGGAATGCATTGCCTAATAGTGTGGTTGAGAGCAAGAACAGCCAGTGAGTTCAAAGAGTGGTATGATAGACTTTGTGTTTCCTAGGAAGGTCCTCCCACGATGAGTCTCTTGATTCCATGGAGGCCTGAATAATAATAATCTAGTAATAACCACATTTACAATTCTGACTGTTTAACCTTGTTTGTGTTTCTAAGAAGCTTGCTAAATGTTGACATTTAAAAAAAAAATCTGAAAGGTTAATAAATCTTTATAATCCATCTTTCCTAACACTAATTAAAATCTACTGGACTAGTTCTACAGTGACAAACATCAGGAATGCTCATCCTGGGTAAACTTTCTGGCTGAAAGCATGAGGTTTCAATTTTATTTATTTATTTACTTTTTTTTTGTATGTATTTTCAATGTTTTTATTAACATAAATCTTATAAGAATTCTTCATTCCTTTTATATAAATTTCCTACAATTCTATAATATTTTATATATTTTTCAGTTGCTGATTTCCCATACTGTTTGAATAGTATTCAAACCAGTTCTCTTTACCTTTTGCTACCAGCTGTTTCTAATGAAATTGGCATAAATAAGACAACAGTTATTATGGAAGATTTTATATATTAACTATGATAATTGAGAGTGGGAGAATCAATATTGCTGTCACTAATCATTGGTGTGCCTCTAGTTGGTGATAAAGTTGGCTGTTCATGATTTTCTCCATGATTTTTGAGAGAACTGAAGAAAGAACAGTTGGATAGTAGTTTGTTGGTTGACTTTTATCATAAATTATATATGCCAAGAAATTGTATTCTTGGTTTACTCCTTTATCCAAGTATAAGCAAACAAAGTTTGCACGTAAAGTAACTTCATGACTGGCAACTCGTATATAGAGGCTAATGACTTCACATCACTTGCCTTAGTATTCCATAATGCAAAGCACATATCCTTAAGGATATATATAATACTCTGCATTATGGGAAGGGCCACTGTCCGCGCAGTTAGCCTAATGGCTTTGTGCTTTGCAACCATATGACTGGGGAAGGAGTGTCCCAGGTTCGATTCCCATAGAAGACGTGAAGAATTTGAGGGTCTTCCTCAGCCATAGCCAAGTTAGCCGGTCTTGGTTACAGGCAGTAGTGTTTTTTCCACCAGTTTATCTGGCGTTTTTCATCCCGCAAGCAGGCAAATCAGCCCTGTGAACATACGCTACTACAGCAAAAAATATATTACCCCCCCCCCCCCAAGTGGCAGGCTAGGCGACAGGCCGGTTGGGAGTGGTACCAGGAAGTCACATCTAAGTAACATGCGGACCCTGTATAGGAAGCGGGAATGACGCGTAGTGAAAGAAGAAGGTTATGGGAAGGGCCACTACCCAGACTGGTTTCGGTCTTTATTAAGATCTCATCGATGGGAGCTAGACCTATGATTGATATCATAGTTGAAGTAATGCAAAAGTCATATTTCCACATACAAGTAGCTAAAAGGTGTCACACCTTATTACTAAAATACTCTGGATTAGAGATAGATGATGAAATATTTTCACTTGGTTATACCATAAATTAAAGATGCCAAGAATTTATATTCTTAGTTTCATTCCTTTATCCAAGTGTAAGCAAACAAAGTTTGCACGTGAAGTAACTTCATGATTTGGCTACTTGTATATAGAGGCTAATGACTTCACATCAATTGCCTTGGTATCCCATAATGCAACACACACACACACACATCCTTATGGACATGTATAATGCTATGCATTATTGGAAGGGTCGCTATCCAGACTGGTTTTGATCTTTATTGAGGTTGGGTATAGACAATAAAAACACATTGTATAATTCCATACTTAGGTTTTACTAAATCACTTAAGGAATTGAACAACGTAGATAAGAATATAAATTAAATTACATTTTAATAAATGTTTCCGATATTTCGGCAACGTCACATAAGGAACTTACAAAAAAAGGGCACGTGCACGTAGGCAATACAATGCAGTAACTGAGAATGAAGAGATGAAGCTATTGTTCTCCTAAAAGTCCTGATGGTGCCCTCTAGTGGGCTAAGTCTTGGCCGTTGAGCTGAAGGTATGCTAATGTAAGCCTCCCAAATTTGGGGCAGTCGCATACAACCAAATTTGTTGAGGTTTGGAGAGTTTCTTAGGGCTGAGGCTGATTCCATAAATAGTCTTTCGAATTTGTATTTGCTATGGTATATTACTGTCACTTTCTTCCACTGTATTCTGTGGCGTGTATCCAGAGCATGGTCTGCAAGACCACAATGGCTGTACTTGTGAAAACGGATGTGGTCCTTGTGTTCAGAAATTCTGATATTCGCTGTCCTGCCTGTTTGGCCAAAGCAAGACAGTTTACAGCTGCAAGGGACCTGGTATACACCAGGTAGGTTTAGGGGGAAGTGGTTGGCTTCGCTACGTTGATGATGTGTTCACTATTTGGCCACATGGCTCTGAAACACTCCTCTCCTTAACACACTTAAACAACCAACTTGGTGGAGTGGATAAGGGATGCCAATTTTCTGTAAGGCCTGTAACAGGAGGTCAGGTCATGTTTTTTTAAGATTTTGGTAATTTTTTCCAAGGTGCCTCGGTTGTAGAGAATGGTGATGGATTTAGAGTAATCCTTGTTGTTGGGGTTGGCTGAGAAAGTGTTGAGGATGTGATTTAGTTCAATGTTTAGGGCCATGTCGTTAGAACAGATTAGTTTAGCCCTGTTGTATAGTGTTTTCACCAATCCATATTGTTGTGAAGGGGGGGGGGGGTTGTTGGTGAATGTGTCTGCCTGTATGGGTGGGTTTTCTATAAACTGAGAAAACCAAGGTTCCATCAGGCTGGCAGGCGACTAGTGTGTCTAGGAAAGCGAGGCTGTTGTTTTCCTCTTTTTCCAAGGTGAACTTGATTCTGGGGTGTTGGTTGTTTAAGTGTGTTAAGGAGAGGAGTGTTTCAGAGCCATGTGGCCAAATAGTGAACACATCATCAACGTAGCGAAGCCATATGGTTGGTTTTTGTGGGGCAGAGGCTAAGGCTTTTTCTTCAATGGTCTCCATAAAGAAATTTGCCAAGGGTGGGGAGAGTGATGAACCCATGGCTGTCCCCCCTCTATTTGTTTGTAGAATTTTCCCTGCCAAACAAAATAGCCTGAGTTCATTGTGAACTGAAATAGGGCTGAGATATTAGGAGAAAATTTAGCTTGGATTAGCTCTAAAGTTTCCTTGAGTGGGACATTTGTGAATAAGGAGGAGACGTCAAAACTGACAATTATGTCAGTATGTTGGAGTGTAAGTTTTTCTATGCTGGCTTTGAAGTGGGCTGAGTTTTTTATGTGTGATGATGTGTTGCCAGAATAGTGTGTGAGCTCTTTGGCCAAATGTTTAGCTAATTTATATGTAGGGGAATCAATGCCATCCACTATGGGACCTAATGGCACATTTTCTTTATGTATTTTTGGGAGTCCGTAAATACCGGGGAGGGGTATAGAGTTAAACGACTTTAATCTGTTGGTAACTTCTACAGGCCAAGAAGTGACTTTCTTAAGGAGCCAGTGAAGTTTTCTAATTTGTGAGTTGGTGGGATTGTATTCGATAGGGAGGTAAGTAGCCTGATCTAATAGAAGAGCATTAAGCTTACCTGTGTAGTCCTTTTTGTTTAGTACTACAGTTGCATTTCCCTTATCCGCTATGGTGATTACTATTTCTTTGTTTTTTCTCATTTCCTGCAGAGCTTTATATTCCTTGTTGGGTATGTTGGTTTTTGATGTTCTTGCTTTGGAGAGGACACAAGCTACATCCAGTCTTACACTGTTGGCGATTTGGCTCTTAACACTGAACTAAATCACATCCTCAACACTTTCTCAGCCAATGGCTACCCCCCCCCCCCCAAAAAAAAATCCAAAAAATATTAAAACCTACAAACCACAGCCCCCCCCCCCACACACACACACACACAACAAGGATTACTCTAAATCCATCACCATTCCCTACATCTGAGGCACCTCGGAAAAAATTACCAAAATCTTAAAAAAAAACATGACCTGACCTCCTGTTACAGGCCTTACAGAAAATTGGCATCCCTTATCCACTCCACCAAAGACCAACCACTTTCCCTAGACCTACCTGGTGTGTACCAGGTCCCTTGCAGTTGTAAACTGTCTTACTTTGACCAAACAGGCAGGACTGTGAATATCAGAATTTCTGAACACAAGGACTATATCCGTTTTCGCAAGTACTGCCTTTCTGGTCTTGCAGACCATGCTCTGGATATACGCCACAGAATACGGTGGAAGAAAGCTACAGTAATACACCGTAGCAAATACAAATTCGAAGAACTATTTATGGAATCAGCCTCAGCCCTAAGAAACTCTCAAAACCTCAACAAATTTGGTTGTATGCGACTGCCCCAAATTTGGGAAGCTTACATCAGCAGACCTTCAACCCAACGGCCAAGAACACCTGCTTAGACCACTAGAGGACACCATCAGGACTTTTAGGAGAACAATAGCTTCATGTCTTCATTCTCAGTTACTGTGTTGTATTGCCTACGTGTTGTATTCTGAACACAAGGACTATATCCGTTTTCGCAAGTACTGCCTTTCTGGTCTTGCAGACCATGCTCTGGATATACGCCACAGAATACGGTGGAAGAAAGCTACAGTAATACACCGTAGCAAATACAAATTTGAAAAACTATTTATGGAATCAGCCTCAGCCCTAAGAAACTCTCAAAACCTCAACAAATTTGGTTGTATGCGACTGCCCCAAATTTGGGAAGCTTACATCAGCAGACCTTCAACCCAACGGCCAAGAACACCTGCTTAGCCCACTAGAGGACACCATCAGGAATTTTAGGAGAACAATAGCTTCATGTCTTCATTCTCAGTTACTGTGTTGTATTGCCTACGTGCATGTGCCCTTTTTTTATAAGTTCCTTTTGAAAATGACAATGTGACGTTGCCAAAATATCGGAAATATTTATTAAAGTGTAATTTAATTTATATTCTTATCTACATTGTTCAATTCCTTAAGTGATTTAGTAATGCATAACCATCGTGTAAGCCTGTCTATGAGAATCCATACTTAGGTAAAGCATGAAATTATAGTTACACTTTAACTAGATATTCTCTAGAATAATTGTAAGGATTTTGTTAAATCATTTAATTGAATAATTTTTATTATATAGTTTAATTAGGTAGAGTATATGAAGCATATTTCATAACAGAAATTTACTCTTGGATATTGGGTGTTAAAAGGCCTCTGTACAAAACAACATTAAGTCTACTTCATTATTACCTAAAGATAAATTTGAAAATATAAAATAAAGTTTGAAGTTAAAATTTGAGAGTATATGATAAAGAATGTGATTAGGATAAAGAAAACCAGGCATCCTCTAAAGAGATTCAATGATTAATTCTGAGGCCACGCTAGGCCTAAATCATTAAAAAAGTATGATGATGATAAAGAAGTAAAGTTACCACCATGAATTAAACTTTGAACTTTTTATAGAATTTATAGTATGCTTTAAAGAATGCATACCAGCACATGTTCAAATTGCCACTGCATGTCATATGCATATTTGATGTAATTGATGCATATGATGGGTTTGGTTTAAACAGATTGTTTTTTGTGCAATAAAAATGAAAAATTTTATTTTAAAAGTTGCTTCAAGATGGAAGTAGTAAATTATAGACCAGTCAGTATCTCAGGAGTGGTGAATAAAGTATTGGAAAAGTTGTTTAAAGGTAAAAATTCAGGAATGGATGGAGGAATGATGCTCTATAGGGGCAGCATAGCTTTGTAAAAGGTAAGTCCTGCCTGTAATAATTTATTTACATTTTATAATAAGATGACAGTGGAATTGGATAAATGAAATGGCTACACAATGATACTGCTGCACCACATGGAAAACTATTACATAAGTTGGAGCAAATGGGATATGGATGCTAGGCTGGTGATCTGAATGGAGGGTGGGCTGATAGACAAACACCAGGGGTGGTGTAAGTTGGAGTAGAATCAAGGCAAATGAGGTTGACTAGTAGAGTACCTCAGGGCTTTTTAATTTGTATATTAATGGTATAGTGAAAGATTTAAGGAAGGGGGATATTCAGTTTTTTTGCTGATGATGAAAAATCAGGTAGGGCAATAGTTTACATAAATGATGCAAATATCCTTCAAGATGATTTAAATAAATCATCAGTTTGGGCAAACAAATATGGTTATCAATTTAGCATTGCAAAAATGTATGGCAATGCACTTCAGAATGAAAAGATTACATACTTGTCATATGCTTTTTCCAGATCTACAAAACTTAAATACAGATGTTTGTTATTTTCCCATGATTTCTCAACTATTTGTCGAAGTGAAAATCTGATCCTGACAGCCTCTATTTGATCTGAATCCAGCTTTTTTCTTCACCAAGCTTCTCTTCCACAATGCTTCTCAACCGTTTCTCCAGTATACTTGCATAAATCTTACCAGGAACACTCAGTAGAGAAATACATCTGTAATTCTCACATTCAGTTTTATTTCCCTTTTATATATGAGTACTATGAGAGCTCTACTCCAATCATCTGGAATTCGTCCCTCTGTCCAAGCCTTCTGAACTAATGCAGTGCAGCCACTGTAAGACTTGTTTACATCCATACATGAGCATTTCTGGTTGAATATCATCTACTCCACTGCCTTTCCACGTTTCAAGCTTTTGATGACCTTTTCCACTTCAAATATGGATGTTTACTCCTGATTGCATGCCTGTTGAGTGTTTTTTACCACTGTGCTGTAACTGATTGTTTCATTTAGCAATTTTTCAAAGTAATTACTCAATACTTCAGGGATATCTTTTTCTCCAGTTTTCATGTAACTTACCTTTATCATCTCTAATACAGTACTCTTTCCTCCATTTCTGAGCTTCTTCAACAACCTCCAAAATATCTTGCCACCTTCTTGATATTTATTTTCTATGTTTTTACCAAAGTCTTCCCATAACTTTTGTTTTACACAGAGTTTAGCTTTCTTACATTTGTCTCTGCATTCTAACTAAATATAACTAAATTCTAAATAAGAGCACAAACTGGCTTATTCACCAGGAACTTTTGATTTACTTTCTTCTTTTTTCTTCACTGCCTCTTTAACTTCCTGTGTCCATCATGGAGTTTTGATTTTTCTATTCTTGCAGGTAACCTCACCACATGCCTCTCTGGCTGAATCAATCAATGTTTTCTTCAGCACTTGCCACTGATTTTTGGTTCCTGTTCTCACTTTCATTTTTTCTTCAATAATGTTTGTGTATTTTAGTCTATAGTTCACATCTGAGCACTGCTCAGCTTTTATTCGCATTAAAAATTTCTTACATGTTCTTCTTTTCAATATGAAATTCAATTTTATCCTGCTCAAGACTAAATGGCAGTCACTTCCAATTTCAAATCCTCTGTACACTCTAGTGTCCTGCGCCAGTTAGAAAACATCACTATCAACAATAACATAGTCAATGAGACTTTTCTTATTCCTTACCTCTTCTCTCCATTTGAATTTATGCGAATTTTTTATGTTGGAACATTGTGTTAGTAATAACCAATCCATATCATGAGCAGAATTCCAACAGGTATTTGCCGTTATTATTAGCTTTGCTCTTTTCTCCAAATTTTCTTAAACTATTTTTGTATGTCTGACAATCATTTCTTACTCTGCTATTTAGATCCCCAACAAGGACAAACTTTTCCTTTTTCATTGTGTCAGTTGCTTTCTTTAAAGCAGTGGTCTCCAGACTTTTTTGATCGCATACCCCCAAGAAAGAAAAAATAAATAGCGCGTACCCCCAATTGATTGAGAGAGTTTCTTTGGAGGAAATTTTTTTAACCATTTATCCATTTTGTGAGGGTTAATTTGTAAAATTTAAATATAATTCATTTACTATTGATAATATCAAACACTTTTAAAAAAATGTAAGCAATTTTAATAATATTAATTCACTATTTCTAGTGTAAACATAAAAGTAAGCACAAAAAGGCATTGGAATTGCACAGAAACAATATATACTAAAAAATCGTTAAACTTGCTACTAATAGTCAAAATAGAAAATAATTAATACAACTGTGGTGTCATTTGTAGATAGCAAGATAACTAAGCAATTTTCCTTCTCTAGTTGGCTTGTCAACACTAGGATGCTCTACAAACAATGGCAATGATAAGAAGTAAGAGATTTACTCCCTAGTTTTAAAAAGCATGACAGCTTTGCCATGGAAGATTATGTGTGCAAAGTCGCCCGGTGTGCGCTACTCGCAAATTTAAGTTTACAGGATCTTTATAACGTCTCTGTCTATATTAGATATATGTTTAATTGATGAAAGAAAGTAATATTCTTTATCTTTAATTAATTACTTAATTTTTTTCCTATCAATATAAAACTTTTTTTGACGTACCCCCACATATTGACTCGCGTATCCCCTGGGGTACACGTATCACACTTTGGAGACCACTGCTCTAAAGCCTCAAAAAATTCCTCCACTCCTACCTTAGTAGAACCTTTTGTGAGGCCATAGGCACAAATAAGTCTCATTGTCAAGTTCCCCATTCTGATATTTGCCTACATCACTCTACTTGAAATTGCCTGCCATCCAAGATTTAGCCTCGTATTTAGTGTTGAATACTGTGGCTACTCCTTATTTTTCTTGATTGTCATTGCCTGAATCTAACATTTTGTATTTATCTCAGAAAGATCTCATCAGTTTTTGTCTTTTTTGTTTTAGTCACACCTATTATGTCGATTTCATACTTATCCAGTTCCTCAGCTAGCTCATTTCTTTGTCATTCAGGCTTCTTATGTTGATAGTACCGATCTTGAACTCTGGCGATGTTGAATTGGGGTGTGTTTTAGGATTTGTTCCAGTAGCTGACTTTTTGCTGTTTGCCCTGGTTACCTGGCGAAAACAATGGGGGGCCTTGTTTAACCAGGCAATGCCCCAGCCCGCATGAAATTCTGTCTTGTTGTCCCATCATTTAATATTGTGATTTAAACCAATAAAAAAAGAATTTGGTCGTCTAAATCCCAAATCCTCATCGTCTCGTGGTGCACCATGAGATTAGTGTAGAGGGAGACAATGCCAAATGGTATGTCCTGAGTTTTTTAAAAAACTCAGATCATACCATATACTAGACCTCCTAGAATATATGGCTTACCTGAACTTCACAAAAATAATTCAGACCTGTTGTAGATTCTATTAGCAGCCCGACTTACAAGATATCAAGATTCTTATCTAACCTTCTCCATCCTCACATAGGCCACTCAGCCTCATCAGTTAAAAATTCCAGTTTCACGCAAAAATAAAAGACATTCAACTGTTAAAAACTGAGATGTTAATTAGCTTTGACATTGTCTTCCTCTTCACTAACATTCCCATAAGGAAACAGTAGAGTTATTAACTCAAAAATTTCCATATGATATTGTTGAATTATTCAATTTGTTATTACGTCCGGTTACTTCACTTGGAAAGGAAAAATTTACAAGCAAGAGTAAGGAACAGCAATGGGTCTCCCTTATCGCCAAACTTTGCAAACCTGTTTCTAGAATACCTTGAAGAAAAAATTTTCACATTTGAACCCAAACCAAAAATTTGACTATGATATGTCAATGACGTCTTTGCAGTCTCGGATCATTCCGAACAAGAATTACACCTGTTTCTAGATAAAGTAAACCTTCTTCACCCTTGCATCAACTTTACGCTAGAAAAAGAATCTCCACAGAGTATCTCCTTTCTGGATTTACACATTCAAAGAAAAGAACATGGTTCCATCGCCATGTCTGTCTATCGCAATCCTACATTTTAAGGTCGCTACATTCACAATTCTTCCCTCATCATTCATCTCAAAAATTTGGCATCATTAAATCATTAGTTATCAGAGCACATAGATTCTGCTCCTCTGAAGAATCTCTAAACCAAGAACTAGAAATAATCAAAAATACAGTCATACTAAATGGATACAATCTTAAAACAACTCAAAAAATCATCAGTCACTTCCCCATGCATCAACCTAGACAAGAAGAAGCCCATGATTCCCATACCTTATGTCAAAGGCATCTCCAAACGTCTTTCAAAAGTTATGAAGAAATACAATCTTGCCACTGCCTACAAGCTCATCAACCAGATCTATAACTTATTACCTTCTCCTAAAGACAAACTCTCATCTTTGATGTTACCTGGTGTGTATGAGGTCCCATGCTCCTGCAAGTTGTCTTACGACATAAAATTCAAACGTTGCTGGCAAACTTATTTGTAAACGCAGCGAAAGAATATGCCATTATGCAGCATTTGTTTGGGAGAGGTGGCATCGCTTGGGTACCGCGTGCTTTGTTTACATCTGCTCTCTCACTTTTGTGTTTGTGACTTTTTATCCTTCAATATGGATCCCAAACATAAGGCAGATGCTTCCGATAGCAGTGTGTCGAAGAAAAGGAAAGCCATTACATTAGAAGTGAAATTAGACATTATAAAAAGGGAGAAACGGCAACAAACATCGGCCGCGCTTGGAACTTAAGTCGTACCACAGCCGGGGCTATTATCAAGGATAAAGTTCGCATCCTTGAACACGTGAAAGGATTGGCGCCCATGAAATCGACTGTAATTACGAAAAAAATGTAGTAGGCTCATGATTAAGATGGAAAGGCTTCGTGTTCTTTGGCTGGAAGATGGCCTAGGTCTGTTTCTTGATATATACGTATGACTTTAGGGTGTTTTAGGTTAGGTAAGTAACTTAGGCTATGGTAATTTTGGCTTGCATCGAAAATCGCCTTATGTTGGTCCGTAGGAATGGATCTCTGACGTAACTCGAGGTCCCTCTGTAGTTGTGTAATTTTTTTTTTGTGTGCCAATTGTAATATATTTTGTAATAATTTTATGATGGTGTTATTAATTATGATTATTATTTCAATCTGTCGAACTGTGCTGTTGTTACATTCTAAGATTTTATTTATTTTTCTTCTGTTTCTTATGTCTACCTTACTTCTACTCATTTAATTCTTTCTGTTAAGTTCTCTTTACCTTTTTCTAACTTAAGCCGATTAATTTAGTCCCTGCTTGTAATCCTTTATACTACCTACAAGTGTAGTGCTGTTAGTAAAAGACCTCTAGAATAGGCATTTCACAGATACAGTGTTAACTATTTCCCACATGATATAATTCAGGGAAAATTTATTTGTTTTTTCGACTGTGCCACCCTGAATTAAAGTTATGGCACAAGAAGAATAGTAAACAAATAAATTTTCCCTGAATTATATCATGTGGGAAATAGTTAACACTATTTCTCACATGATATAATACTTATATAATAGTAAACTTTTAAAAATAATACCTTAAATAGTCAGTCGTGGCAATTTCTCTAATTTAGACACACAAATTCGGTTTATTTTTGTGAGACAGTGCATTGGTCAAAAATCAGGCAATAGTTTTTAAACAAACAAAACATGTTTAAGTTTAATATTGTAACCTTACAATATAGACCTGCAATTCACAATGCTAACGAATTCACAACTGTAGACAATTTCTGGCTGTTACAATCAATATCATTAACTAACATTCTTCTTCTTCTTGATGAATATACTAACTTTCAGCCTCAATTACTTCTTATAGCGACTTAAACAACTATTTCTAACAAAGCTACGTTCAACGGACATACAGTTCTTGTTCACAAACTCAGCGTTAACATATTAAAACCTACTCACAAATTTGTAGAAACAAATACAGTCCTACCAGTCTGGATGATTTTTGGCGGTTCTGCTGACTGCTTTCCTCGGTCCTATATCCTAGCCCGGGATCTGTGGCGTAGCTCACGTTCAGTTTTTGGATCTACTGTCGACGCCACATATCTGGTCGCACGTGGCACGTTCTGCTACTGGAAATACATCTCCATAGAATTACCTTCTTCTCCTGGGCTTTCTCCTTCCGCAAGATGAACAAACTCCTCAAACAGCCAGCCTCTCTCTAGGTTCTCAAGTCCTCTTTTATATGATTCAGAAGCTCCTTGTTTTAGTGCCGGAGACCCCTGAATCTTCCTTAAATAACTTGCATCACTGTTATTTTGACCTTCAGGGTTGGCGGCAACAATCTACATCTGAACGACCTTCAATACTTTTGTTTACTTTTAAGTCACCAACATAATCCGGTCTAATCTCCTTAACTTAAAGAAATACTTTTAACAGTTACATCAAACCAATATAATTCACAATTTCAACCTTTACAATATTTTTATAATTTGTGAACAATTTCTATATCATTCTTTTTGTTAGTTAGCTTTACAAGTTTACATCAGCACTGGAAATACATTATAGTAAAATATAGTAAGTTACAATGCTTTGTTTCCTCGTGGTTTGTGACCTCAGTAAAATCGATGGCGAAAAATATTCATACAAATTTTCACCGCATCGAATTTTACAGTTGATCTTAACACAGCTGCAGAGAATACTCATTCCCCATTTCTTTATTTAAAAAAAAAAAAATATTTCTCATTCTTGATTAGGCATGTTTTGCAACAATTTCATGCATCTTTTGAATAAATATTTCTCTCTGTATATATGTTGTAATGATATTCTTCGGTGTGATGGGGTTCTTGGAAATTCGCTGTTCAGAATATTCATTAAAATTTGTGAAGTCATTTTAATTTAGATTGAAATATGATTTCAGTCATGCAGAATAATACAGAATTATATGTTGTATTATAGTAGATTCTCACTGTAGCAGACCATAAGGGACCACTGGAATAATTGATTATAATGGATACTTTTCTGTAGTAAATTTTGTTTAGAATAGTATTTTGTCTATGAAAATTTCGTATGACTTTCTTATTAGCATATTTATTAGAATAGTTGGACCATAGTATTTATAATTCCTGCAATAAAATGTCATTAATTGATTGATTTTATAATTTCAAAATTTGAAATTTTTAAGAGCTCATCTCTGACTGAACATTTTGAATTTTTATACAGTTAAAAATTATTTATTTTTTTATATGAATACAGATTAATCACAGAAGCTCTTCAATACCAGCGTCAGTTTTCAGATCAAAATATAACAACTGGTTTATTACAGCATTTATTTTTGGGATGCCAGCAGAGTAAGTTCAAAGTATTTTGTGATCAGCAGTTATATTTTTAAATCTAGATATTTAAAAAAAAAAAAAAAAAAAGCAGCATTACTGTGACATGCATGAGTTCAACTTGATCTCCTCTATCTTAAATATCCTATTCTTATATATCCTGCAACATTTTAATGGTGTTTCATTATCATATTTATTATGTTATGGTAATTTGTGTGTAATAAATCATGACATTGTAGAAAGTTTTCCAATTCACTTAGAATTTTTAAATTAAACTTGCCAAGAAATCATATTGCAAACAAAGTGGCACTTGAAGTATCTTCATGATAGGCTACTTGTATGTAAAGGCTAATGTTACTTCACAACAGTTGCCTTAGTATCCCATAATACAAAACCAGAACTTTTCATACATGTATGAATGCTATGCATTATGGAGAGGGTCACTACCCAGGTTTCTACCTGGGTAATCACTACCTGGTTTCTACCTTTTTTGTTAGTGTGCAGTGGATGGAGTGCCTCTCCAAAAACTCGATGAGTGATCTTGTAGATCACTACTAAACTCATCACTCCAGGACAGGGAAACTCAGCAGTTTTTCCTACAAAATTACTCTAAATCTCACTGAGTGATTGAAACAGATCACTACTAAACTCATCACTCCAGGACAGGAAGCTCAGCAGTTTTTCCTACAAAATTACTCTAAATCTCACTGAGTGATTGAAACAGATCACTATTAAACTCTCATTTGTAGTTCTACTCAAACCAGACCCAAAAATGATACCAAGCTGGCAAGATGGATTTGACCTCTGGTTCTTTATTCCTTGTATTTTTTGTATACTCTAGTGTCCTAAATCATCATGAAGATATTTTTATCATGAATAGAGAATTAACACACATATTCTGCTATGCTAAGCTTTCAATATAAAAAATATTCAGTTATTATGAATATCGCTTGTTATTTATATGTTATGCACTAACAACTTCACTGGATTTTAAAAACTTCACTGGATTTTAGCACAAAAGCCTTTTAAATAATTGCCCACATGTAGCCTATCTTAAGACTTTTACAACTAGGTTGTTAACTTTCTGCTTGGAAACGCATTACATAAAATGATGAATGGATCTTCATCCTCAAACTTTGCAACTAATGTTGACTTTCCATATGGTGTTCTTTCACCTGCTTTCTTCCTTTATAGTATCAACGATCTGCTTCAGTTGAACTGCAAATATAACACAGTCAGCTTTCACTATCGCAAAGAAAAGAAACTGATAGGTATCCTGGTGCCAAATAGACTTTGCTGTAGCATGCCATCCAAACTGCTTTTGTGGTCTTCTATGAGTTTACTGCACATGACCCCTCACTGCAGCAAACTCATGAAAGATCATTTTAGCTGATGGCAGTATACTGCATTCTGGATTATCAACTACAGTTAACCTTTGAACAATGTGGGGGTTAGGTCCCCCCTGCGCAGTTGAAAATCAGCATATAACTTTTACCTCCTCAAAAACTTAATTACTAATAGCCTACTGTTGATTGGAAGCCTTACCGATAACATAAACAGTCTATTAACACATATTTTGTATGTTATATGGATTACATACTATATTCTTACAATAAAATAAGCTAGAGAAAAGAAAATGTTATTAAGAAAATCATAAGGAAGAGAAAATGCATTTACAGTACCCTACTGTATTTATTGATACCGTAAGTTTACATCATCTATTTATGAGACAAATCATCTGTCTTTCGGTGCCTACATCAATATTGTCTTATATGATACAAAACACTGTAGATAGTATGTGTATTACTAACACTAGACATAAAATGAACAGATAATGTGAAAAAGAAATTCATATTTATTTACAGGTATAATGATTCATGCATTGATAAGGAAGAAGCAGCAATATGATTGCTTCATGGTCACCTAGCCTATACACTAATAAATGAATCGTTATAAAATTTTTATTTTATGCTAATTAGTTAATTAAATTTAACCAAATTAACAAAGTTAATTTTATGCAGTTATGATTTAATACTGTATCATTATGTTTATTTACATTTCTGCTGACTGTGAATGCATCATGTATGGTCTGTAAGTGCTTGTGTGCGTAAGTTTTAATAAACTTTTTATAATAGATTTGTGTATATTTTATGGTAGTAAATGATAAAATAGAGTAGTATCTACACATTTCATCAGTGTATAAGTGGACCCATGTAGTTCAAATCCATGTTGCTCAAAGGTCAACTGTACTCAGTTGTGTCTTATTTTCTCCTTTTCTTCCCCTCCATTTACATTTACTTTTTACCTTACTTTTTGACAACACTTAAATCTCTAAACAAGATGAGGTGTTTCCTTTCTTTGGATAATATTAACCTGCAGTTTTTCTTATCAAACTCACATTACAAACATTGCCTTTTCACCATCCAAAAATGATTTTCTATTTCGTTCAAAGTTTTACCTCTGAACAACTATTAACTCTGTACAAATAACATATCTATTCCAAACATTGAATACTGTTTTTCTGTTAGAGCAGTGTCCCTAAAAGCTCCCTAAAATATTTGACTCAGATAAAAGCGAGTTGATAGATGACCCCTCATTCCCTAGTTCATTCCAGTCTTTTTTATACAGATATTCCACTGTTTCCTTTTCTAATATTACCATGATCATTCTTCATCAGAATTGGCATTGATAATTCACCTTACTCTTCTAAATATATCAAAACGTGTATCAGCTATTTAGTACTCTTTCCCTGTTCACATTCTCAGAACAAATCTGTTTTTCTCTTCATCCATCCCTTCTACTGCTGTTTTTTGTCATACCCTTCCCTGTTATACATCTTTTGAAGAGTATGATCTGTAGGGCTTCAAATTAATTCAATGTTAACAAGTTTCTTCTCAATTTTCTGGCCATTAAGTCTTAATATACTATATATTAATATATATATTAACATACTATAGGATGCAAAAATACCAATAAAAAAAAATCTCAGTATACCAAGCACAAAATTAAACCATTATAAAAGGAGGATAAAAATAAGAGTAGGTGTTTTACTTAAATGGCTCAACTGCTGGATGATGAAAAGACACTGCAAGGAAGTAAATGTAAGTTACTAATGAGATATTAAAGGAATGAACAAAGTGAGAGAAAAGGGCATGTACGTAATACGTAAATCTCACCCACAAAACTTTTAGCCTATAACACATTTGTATTAGTACAGCGGATGGGCCTGGGATTAGAATATCTGCAAACCCTACTCTATAAACCTGACATGGAACTTTTTTTTCCAAGTCACTTTAGGCCTCCAATGATCAGGGTATTGGTTTCACATCAAGTATGTAATTTATCTACCACAAAGACATTTGCAAAATACCCATGCTCACAGTGAGATTCAATTCCATTTTCAGTTGATTGAAAAGCAGATATGCTTTTCAATCAACTTAGCCACTTTTTAACCACTTAGCCAACAAGGCCAGAAAATAAGTGATGGGGCTGCAGTGTGGGTGATATTAAGGACTCCTGCTACCTTTTACTCTGTGGTGTTATCAGGTATGGGAGTAATTTATTTAAAAAGCTGATTATATCATGTATTCCCTATAATCAAAAGAAAAAGAGAGAGGTTTGAAAACTGTTTGCCATGCTGTTTTAAAGATAGGCTGAAAGCTAATAATATAACCAGGTTCCAGATGGAAAATAAGAACCACAATCCATCCATATACATCAGGTACTCTCATTTGGAAGTATTTATTATGATCTGATAAACCTACCTTTAAAATAGCATAACAATGATCCCTTTCTCATGTATGCCCAATCCCACTTGTGTGTGTGTGGGGGGGGGGGGGGGGGGCTCAACAAATATGCTCATCCACGTGCCAGTGGTCAGTAGATTTTGCTTACTAGCATGTAACTGCTGACTTGATGAAATAGAATATTTTTGTTTAATAAATTTTTTTTTAAACTAAGCATCACTTTCCCCCATTTATGATAATTACAGGAATGTGGGATCAATCCCTTCTGTAGAAACTTATTACATGCATTGAGTGATACAGAGCAAAATGTTGTGGTCCTCCAAGTGCAACTTTGCTATATCTAGATATGCTTCATTTATGATATCTAAAATTGATTTTCATTTGACATATGGCTATCTTTATTGTGCAGTACCTTCTTTCTTCAGACAGCCAGTGTCAGAAACCTTAGTGCTTGGGTTTAATATTCTAATATAATACCCACTACTACTAACCTTCAAGATTGCATTATTTTCAACATTTAATTCATTTAATATTAATGGATGTTAATTCCATTAATGTCTTTACCATTAAGTTCATATAAATTGTCATGTTCAGGTAAAATTACCTTATGGAAACCTATCTACACTTGCCTTGGCTGCTAGACAGCAGTTCTTTAAAGGTAAATCTGTAAATAGCTTGATTGAGTATTTCACAGGAATACTTAAATTCTGATTAGGATATAGGCTGTTAAAACATTTTGTATTCCACATGTTAAGACTAATCATATTAGTTTGAAGACAGAAGTTAACAGATGAAGAAGACGATAGACAATGGCAGTCTCCTTTAACTTGGGATATGGATACATATTTTTTAATTACTTTTGTTCTTTATTTAGTTAAAATACTGTTTCATCTAAACACTTTGTGAAACTATAGTTTCATAAAGTTTGTTTATTCAGTATATATAGATTGTTAAATTAGTAGGCATAGGTTCTTTTGCTAATAGTTTATATTATCAGTACTTAGTGCCATAGCTTATAAAATAATTCATGAAATAATTATTATTTCATGAATAGGACATTGATATTGGCTTATGGTAAATGTTAGCAGTTTTCTTCAGTCTGGCAAAGAGATGCACACAGTTTGATAGTAGAAAAGACTTGTATATGATGGATGGTCTGTAGACTAAAGAAATTATTTATTGCTGTGAGATCTAATGCAGAGAGTCAGGAAGACTAAATTATCATAGGAGGAATGGTAAAGGTGCATATAAGTGCAGCTAATGTATGGAAATGTGATAATCATATAAATCGTGGTGAGCATGATTATGAATCTGGTGAAGCATTGGACCTGTATGTTGACTCAGACCTTTTGAGTGTGTGGAGACAGGAGAGAGAAAGTTACTCGACTGGACCAATCAAATTGCCATTATGATTATATAAAAAAGTGAAGAGATAACTTGTTATGTCTACACAAATGATGCAGCCATCAGCAACAAAGGTTTTGATGTTGTTGCCTTGGTGAATTCAACATGGTGTAAGATTGTTGGCATTACTTGTGTTAGAGGCTTAATGGAGTAAAAAAAAAAAAAAAAATTGTGTTTTACTCTATTAAGCCTCTAAACATGAGTTTATCCCAGCACTTAAGCCTTTACATGTGGATTGTTGGCATTACTGAAACCTGGCTTCCAGAGTCAGATGCAGTAACTGGAATTGAGTGCAAAGCATATAGTGTTTTTAGGAAGGACAAAAGAGAGTGGGAGAAGGCACTACTAATGGTATCGGATGATTTGCATTAAGGGTACAAACCCATGAAAGCAATTATAGTAATGATGGCCTATAGTTACAGGCTATCTGGTATGAAATGGAGGTTAACAGGAGGGTGACTTTTGCTACAGACCCGGCATTTCGTTAGCTGGTGAGAGTGAAATGTATAGTTAAATTACTCTAATGGGCACTCAAGTAACTATTATGAGTGACATTAATTATCTACCAGGATACAACTTTTTGTGGGTAAGATTCACATAAAAATTATTCTCCTCCACTGTTTCTTATGAACTCATTTTAATAATAAGTTTGAGAGAAAGAGTGGAGCAGAAAGCATGAGTTGAAGATAACAGATGACACCTGTGCATGTTTCTTTGTATGCTCCATAGGTGCTAGTCCTTTTCTTTTAATTTTGTAAGAACGTAGGTAAGATCAACATGTTTATCCATCAGCCAAAGCAGGTTCAGTAGGTTAGCAGTCAGAATGTAAATGGATGCTCAACATCCATTTACATTCTGTTGTTACTGTTATATTGTTACTGTAACTATATGTTCTTTCAGAACATATAGTTACAGTAACAATTTATTGAATTGTTGTGAGTTTGATTTTATTGATTTTTATGGTACAAAGACATCAAAGGTCATACTGCACCAGGACACAGGTTACAGCAGTACATATGATAAATGGTTAGTAGGACAATCACAAATATCCAT
Organism: Typopeltis vanoorti; assembly: GCF_054136105.1. Taxonomy (NCBI): domain Eukaryota; kingdom Metazoa; phylum Arthropoda; class Arachnida; order Uropygi; family Thelyphonidae; genus Typopeltis; species Typopeltis vanoorti. Next base: position 39,848,165 of record NC_143561.1, on the reverse strand, counting down.
GCCCTTGGCAGGATTCGAACCTGCAGCCTCCTGGCTGGAGAATGGATATGCTGACCACTCGGCCAACCAGGCTGGTGCTGTTGTGGGACAACTTTCTCAAGCAGTATGTGAAAGAAGAAACTCATTGTCAAAGAGTGTTGGATTTGATCACATCAGAAGGGGATCTCAATTAAGAAAGTAACCTTTTCTTACTAGTTGTTTATGATCGTGCCATATACTAATCTGGGAATTAATAAGTATTTGGTCCTTTTTTACTAAATATGATACATTATATCGGATTTTACATCTACTCATCATTATGAACAGAAACTTAGCATCATATATATGCTAAAAAAACAGAGCAAAAAATATCATCACAGAAGAAAAAGATGTACTTGATGAGCTCTCGCTTATATCAAAAAACTCTATCCAAAAATGGTTATCCACAAAATATAATTCAGAAGATCCTCTATAGAAACAACCCCCAGCAACAACCTCTAGTGACACAGTACGCATCTTCCATCATCATACCTTTTATGCAGGCTCAGTCTCCATCAAAATAGCAAGAATCATGAAGCCTTTTAACATTAGAGTTGCTTTTAAACCTATTTTAACTACACGGCACATGTTAAGATCTCCTAAGGACAGCATCATTTTCTACAAATACACAGGAGTTTACAGCATACCATGTTCATTTGGACTGACTTACATAGGCCAAACTTCACGAAGCCTAGAAATCTGAAAGAAAGAACATGTCGGAGATGTAAATAACAACAGAACAGACACCTCAGGATTAGCACATTATTTCTCAATTTCAAACCATTCCATAGATTGGGACAACAGCTCCATGCCATACATTGAAAAAGATGTAGAATCTTTAAAGAAGCTGCAGTGGTACTCCAGACATTAGACAACCTCAATGGAAACCAAGGCATAATATTAAAAGACATTTGGAAAAACTTAATAAATTCATTATGTTTAGCAGAACTCAATTATGCGAAAAATTATAAAACACGTTTTAATAACAATGAATAAGTCTCCACACTTTATGCTCTTCAATTTGTTTAACTGATTTTTAGGTCGTTACTGCATTCTTTTGTTTTAGCATTTAATGTTAGTATAACCTTTCTCATCTTGAAGAAGCCAGACAGACCCTAGATGGTGAAACTTGTCAACGATTATGTATATATGTTTATCAAAATCATGGTCCAATAATTATTAAGTATGTGGATGATTCTAATCAAAAGGTGTGAGACCTAATGCAGAGAGTCGGGGAAAACTAGATTATCATAGGAGGAATGGTGAGTGCAGTTATGTATGGAAATTATGACAGACTCAGGAGAATGATAAGTTGGGTCACATGATATCATTTACTGAATAAAAAGTATAACAGAGTGCATTGCAGTGAAAAGATGATTAAATGATGCAGCAAATAAATATATAAAGAAATTGGCTGTGCAAGTTGTGAAGGCAACCCAAAAGAACTTTATTTTTATGCTGCAAATAAAAAAGGTGTGTTTGGGGGGAAAGAATGTGTAAGAATAACTTTACTGAATATAGATGTGATTGTTGAAATAATGATGCTCACTTTGCTATAAATGTAATTTATACACCATGGTACATTATGCTTAGAGGTGCATGAGAAGGAGGTTCTAGAGCTGTTGCATAACTTGAATAAGAATCTGTCGGTAGAAGTAGATGGAGGGTATTGGCATGTATGTTAAAGGAATAGTCATCTGAGCTAGTTTTGTCCTAAGTCTCAGCTCAGCAAAGATCCCCTTCATACATTCTTTCCATTTAGCCATGCTCTACAAGGACGATGTAAACCTTTGTGTGTCTTATTACCAACATATCAGTATTTCTGAAGTAGTGGTGATGAATATATTAGAGAACTTGGTAAAATTCTCATACAGAAATGGGTTGACAGACAATCTGTACTCTGCAAGGAAGAACATGTGCAGTCATGTCTGAGCAATTTGCTTATATTTTATAATAATAGTATACTATGATACTTTTTGACTTTGCATTCATGCATGTGATAGGACACAACACAAATGGCTGTTGCACAAACTGTAGATTAATGGGATTGCAATATAAGCTGTTGATTTGATAAGTGGGTAGCTGATGGACAGATTTCAGAACATGGTATATGGGATTATAAATCTATCAGATTTAAGGTGACTAATGGCATGCTCCAGGAATCAGTCCTTGCACTACTATTGTTCAATCTATATATTAATGATATTAGGAAATTTGAGATTTAGCCGGGTCCGCGCGGTTAGCCTAGTGGCTATGTGCTTCGCAACCATATGCCTGGGGAAGGAGTGTCCTAGGTTCGATTCCCGTCGGTGACGTGAGGAGCTGAAGGATCTTCCTCAGCCATAGCCAAGTTAGCCAGTCTTGGGCGTGGACAGCAGGATTTTTTCCTCAGTTTATTCTGGGGTTTTTCATCCCGCAAAGCAGGCAAACTGGCCTTGAGAACTTAACACTACAGGCCATAGGATACACCGGGACATAGGGCTGACCACCTTATCCTGTAAACGGATTGAGGTCCGATGATCAATGGACCCTCGACACACCGCAAGGTAAAAGAGGGTATAAAGAAGATGAGATGAGATGAGATTTAGCCGACCAAATCGTATTCTTATTGGATCACAATGTAAAATGATGATACAGCATGACAGAATTTCATGACGGCTGAGGCATTGCCTGGTTAAACAAGACCCCATTATTTTTGTTAGGGAACCAAGGCAAAGAACAAAAAGTCAGCTACTGGAACAAATCCCAGAGCACGTCCCAACTCGTGTAGATGGATTGACACAATAACAAGTGCCTTCAAAGACAAATATATGTTCTGATAATATTGAAGTCTTGACAGATAACAGATTAATTTGGAGAAAGATTATTGATCAGAAGTTAGTAATGGTGTAATTTTTTTCATGTAGAACTATCATAATTATCCTGTACACATCAAAAAGTTGATGATGATATTAGGACAGACCTAACAGGAGATGTTCAGTTGTTTGCTGATTATTCAAAGATAGGCATGGAAATCAGAGATGCTGGATATACAGTATTTACACAATGACTTGAATAGGATGGAACTGTGGGCAAATGATAATGGCCATCAATTCAATGTTAGTGTAAAGTTGTGCACTTTGATATGATGAGATTTCCAACAACATAGTATATTGATGGGATTATGCTTAGAGAAGCTGATGAGACTAGTGATCTTGGAGTTAATGTGGACAGGAAGTTGAAGTTCAAAGTTCACATTGTAAATACAACTCAGAGGATAATGGTGATAATGAAATGAACATCAATATATATATAAGGATAACGAAATCACTTTGCTTCTTTTCAAGGCCTTGATACAATATCATCTGGACTGGTGTGTGCAGATTTGCTCTCCTGAGGAGAGTAAGCAGCTGTAGACAATGTGCAAAGAATGTTAAAAGATGATATCAAGATTATGGAATGTAGGTTATGAGGACAGTTGAGAGTATGTGGACTGCAGACTTTGAAAAACAGAAGTTGTGATATGATGGAAGCTTATAAACTTCTCAAGGGTATTATAGGATACTGGTTGATGAAATTTTTTTTGTTATATGGAAAGTGCAGTTAAGTTTTTTCTCTCATAGTGCAGTAAGTGAGTGGAACAGTTTGTCTGTTGAAGTGGTGAGTGCATGTAGTGTGAATGAGTTTAAGAAATGGTATGATAGCTAGTATTGGTGATGTGCTGTCCTCTCGATGAGCCTTTGATTTACTGGAGGTCTCTGATGATGGTGATGACAGTAATCATATTAATAACAACTCTGATACTTAAGCTTTTAGTTTAGCAATGCATATCTGAAGTAGAATTTCAGACTATACTAGCAATTTTTATATTTTGTAGCACATGCACTAGATACACTTCTACAGCTACCATTAACTCCTGAAGAAACCACTAGATTGACAGAATTCTTATGTAGTAACACAGATCCCTCAGCTCAGGAACTATTAATAATGTATCATTTGTTGAAGGGACAGCCTTTGGATGCAAAACGTGTCAATAATAAGCTACTAGCTCAAAATATGGTAAGTATTTCATTAAGTTTTTTTTTTTTTAAGGTATTTTTTTAATGGTAGATATAAGCTTCAGATGATGGTGAACTTAGAATAATCCTGGCTTTGGATTTAAGTAGCATTGGCAAGTTCAGTATGTTGTGTTTCACAATAGGAAAAATACTACCTACCTAAAAAAAGCTAAGACTAACTTTTTTTTTCCCAAGAAAATATGTATGCAAAAATAACACAACTGTAAATTGTATTTTAATTTTAAAAATTTTAAATGTCTAATAAAAATTGCAGTGAAAAAGGTATTTTTGGAAACCCGCTCAGAAATAAAATTCAGTTATATAAACATTTCTGGAATTTAATTTAAAAACTTCATAATTGTGAAAAAAAATTAAAAAATTGTGAAACAGCATGCAAGACAGCACACATTCACCTTTTTAACCTTGTTCAGTGATGTGAAGTTTTATGTTAATCTGCAAACTTTTTTTTAGATTCAAAAAAAAAAAGAGTTTGCTCTTTTTTTTTCCCTCATGGCTTCATGATAACTAGGTAAAAAAAAAAAAAAAAATTACCAATTCTAAAAATTATATTGACTCACTAAAATTCATGTTCAGTAATAATAATTGTTCTGAGGTATCAAAAATCCCAAAATAGGTAAATCATGCAGGTCTGTGTGTATTCCACAAGAGTATTTTCTTGGTTGAAAGTATTGTGATGTATAGCCATAGAATGTTTTCTTGCACATCTTTTTTTTTTTGTGTTGTTGCTACTTTTTTTATATTGAGCTGTGCATGAGAGATTATTGGTTGATCAACTATAGTACATTAGATCCATGTACAGATAGTGGGGTTGGGAAAGGAGAAACTTGTTTATATTTGATTAGAAGAACTGTATATAGGGTAATTCCAAGGAGAGAAATCTTATCTTCCTTAGAGATTTGAGTGTTGACAAAGTTAATTTTTTATTTATTTTTATTATTTATTTATTTACTTATTTTTTATTTTGTGGGAAATAAGGCAGAACTATGTTTTGCTAGCATTGAAATTGATGAGGTTATCTAAGTCCCATTGATGGATGCTTGGAGATCAAAAATGAAGACATTGCAGGTTGATGCTGTTATTTGAGGTGGGTTGCATAGTGCTGAGTTTGTCAAATGAAAGGAAGGAGTGCAATGTGCTGTCATCTATTATACATAGTAATGCAGGCAAGACAGCACATTGGTCAACTGAAGTCGGTCATTGAAACAGGAAGAGGGTTGATGAGAGAACAGAGCATTGTGGAACCCCAGTGTTAGTTGAATAGTGGATGAATAAGGAACTATCCACCTCCACACACATAGTGTGCATCCAGTCAGAAAGCTGGCATCCCAGTTGCAGAAGTTGTGGGACATGATGAGAGCTTGCTTCATAGGCCTTTATGTATTTCATATCTAAAATGATTGGGAGGTATTTAGCATGATTAATTATGCATGCATCGGAGGGAAAGGTGAAGCCAGGAGATTGACTTTTTCTGTGGGTGAAACTTTGTGGTTCTACATGGGGTTCTTTTGCTATTACATTGTGATGCTCCACTTTGGGTCTAGTCTGCTCTACAGCAGAATATTGTTTACCAGTATGGCTAAACAGTCCTCATATCAAGAAAATTGACATGCAAATAAATGCAGTGATGAGGGCAATAACAGGCTATGTCAAATCCACTCCCCCCTCTTCTGGCTTACAACTTTTCGCAACATTGCACTGCCATACCTGTGCAGACAAGATGATCTCATAAAGGTGTACAAAAAAAAAACAGCAATCTCCTGTTACCAGTACATGAAGGTCTCCCACATATAAGTATAAATCGCCTTAAATCCTGATGTCCTCCACTAATATTGGCTGAAGAACTAGTAAATGATTTTAACGTTAATTCAAAATGGCTAGAACCTTGGAAAGAAAAATCTCCGCCAGACTTAAACAAGTACGTCCTTCCCAAACAAAATCCGAAAGGGATTGAGCTTCCACGTCATCTATGGAACTTAAATAGAATACATACAGGACACGGTATCTGCACAGACAGCTTACACAAGTGGAGAAGACTGGGGGGGGGGGGGGCATAAACCACACCATCCAGCACATTGTGGAGGACTGCAGCATAAGAGCCTATCATGGTGACCTGAGAGACTTTTTTGAGGCAGCTCCTTCAGCTCTTGAATGGCTAGTTGAACTAGACTTAAAATTTTTGGTGACTTTTTTTTACCTTTTTCTCACCAGAAAGAACATGATCTCACTTCCGCACCCACCCTACTCGCCAGATTTGGCTCCTGCAGATTTCGCCCACTATCTGTCTAATTTTTATTGTCTGCACAAATACGAGGTGGTATCAAAATGTTTCGAGACTAGGTTTGTAACACGCCAACAGATTCATGCACAGTCACAGGGAGCACCTACCTTCATAAGTCAGCGTGCCAAAAACATCGTCCTGTGTACATCGGGCGCTGTGCAACTGATGCTATTCTGGCCACCTGCAATTTCATCATGGACAGCAAGGTAGAAGAGCAAACATGAAATTCTGCATGAAACTGGGCAAATCTGCCACAGAGACATTTGACATGATTCGGCAAGTTTACGGCGATGCTGCAATGAGTCGTTCGAGGTGTTTTGAGTGGCACGCGTGCTTCAAGAGCCAAAGAACATCGCTGGAAGATGATGAGAGATCAGGAAGACCTTCGAGCTCAACCCTCAAAAATGTTGAAACCATTCGCAATTTGTACATGAGAATCGTCGGAGAACACTCACTCCACAACATTGTCAACAACATGTCAGTTGTCATACGGAACAGGCCAGGCAATCCTCACATGTGATTTGAACATGCGCCGTGTTGCTGCCAAGTTCATTCTCAGGCTGCTGATCCAGGAGCAGAAGGAACACCACGTTGAAGTCTGCCAAGAACTGCGTCAGCGTGCCGTGGATGACCCATCCTTCATGTCGAGGATCATTACCGGTGGCGAAACTTGGGTGTATGGGCATGACCCTGAGACAAAGCAACAGTCTTCACAGTGGAAGAGCCCATCATCTCCACGACCGAAAAAGGCAAGGCAGGTCCGCAGCTCAACCAAGTGCATGCTCATCGTCGTTTTCGGCATTGTGCATCGAGAATTCGTCCTCAGGGAGCCACACCGTCAATAATGAGTTCTACTGCCAGGTTTTAAGGCACCTGTGCGAGGACATTTGGCGAAAATGACAAGATCTGTGGCGCTCGAAAAACTGGATGCTCCACGATGACAATGCACCCCTCACCGAGCTCTCCTCACACGTGAGTTTCTCACCAGAAACAACATGATCTTACTTCCGCACCCACCCTACTCTCCAGATTTGGCTCCTGCAGATTTCGCCCTTTTCCCAAAGATGAAGATCCAGCTCAAAGGTCACCGTTTTGACACCATTATGGAGATTCAGCGCGAATCGCAGAAGGTACTTGACATGCTTCGAAAAGAAGACTTCCAGGACACATTCCAGAAGTGGCAAGAATGATGGAAGCGCTGTATTGATATGCAAGGGTACTATTTTGAAGGTGATAGTGTGCAAACGTAAATAAATAAAGTCATTTCTCATAAACAGAGCTAGTCTCGAAACTTTTTGATACCACCTCTTATGTATTTATATATTTTGATGTCGTGTCTTTTTTTATTATTATTATTATGCCATCTGCTAAATAAAATAAATATTTGGGTGATGATACAATAGAGTCATCTGTGTGTGTGACAGGGATGGAAGGAGTGTGGGAAAAATTTATGAACAACTGCTTTGGTGAAAGACCAAAAGGTTTGGCTGCCATTTGAACAAGATGTTGCTTTTGCTCTTTCAAAGTCTGTTGGAAGCAGACTTTGAAAGAGCAAAAGGATTGCTAATGAGAAAGAGATCTACAATGTTTGGGAAGTATTTAGGGTTATCTACTATTCTGGTACCTACACATAAGGCAAGATGAAAAAGATGTTTCAGACTTGGTATAAGCACTAAAGGAAGATAGAGATGTTGATGAAAGCCGGTTGTGATATTCTTGATTTTTTGGTTGTACAGCCTTTTGGGGATCAAGGTTTATATAGAGAGAGACAGTAGTTCAGAGTAGTGTGAGGAATGTATGTGTCCATGCCAGTAAAGATTATTTTGATGTGTTTGGTGCATTTGTTTGGGTTGGTCCAAGCATAGGAATGTGGCATAGATGTCACAAAGGTTGCACCATTTGGCATTGTCATAATACCAGACTACTCTTGTTTGGAGGGCTATGTGAGTGAGCATTGTTCTGTGGGAGAGGAGATAAGTACTAGATTGTGGTCTAAATTACCTAGGGGATTCACAACATTTGCAGTGTACTTGGAAGAATCGCTAATGAGAAAGAGATTTACGATGTTTGGGGAGTATTTAGGGTTATCTACTGTTCTAGTACCTACACATAAGGCAAGATGAAATTTCTTCTCTCTCTCTCTCTCTCTCTCACTCACTCACTGGAAACAGAAACAATCTAACTAATATGAAAATACACTAAATGCAAATTATATTTAATAATTATTTTGGCATGGCATCAAATGATAATTATTAATGTTATGATGTTATAATATCTGTAATATATGTTTTATATTATATAAATAAATATTATAATTCTGGCCCAGTTGGTCAAGTGAATCCAGCCATGGACATGTATGTTTGTGATTGTCTTACTAATTCTGTGTGGAAAGGAAGTTGCAACCCTACCACTTCTTCTGGCAGAAGCTCACTCCCCAAGCCTGTCATCCAAGAGATTGGAAATGTGTCCAAATACATATATATATTGTAATATTTTTAAATATTATAAATCTTTTTTTCAGATAATGACACTAATACAACTAATATTTCATTTTTTAAAATTTTTTTTTTTATCAACAGTATTCTTCTGAATTGGTCTATAACCTATATCTTGATTTCACTCTTGTCCTCTACTTGTTATTGTTCTTCAAACATCGATTTTGCTAATCCTTTATCTTCCATCATGTTTTGGTGAACATGCTACATTAGATTTGCTCTGCTTAGACATTCTTAAATATTACTATTGTCAGGTTATTTTGCAATATCTTCATTTTTGACACAGTTCTGTCATTGATGCCATTTCTTCAATCCAGTGCTAATATATGGACTGTAGAACTGTAAGAAAAATTGGGAGAGTGAATTCATTTCATATATTAATTCATATATTCAGTATTTTGCCACTTTCCCTTTCTCTTGTTTCATTTAAATTTATTCAGCTCACTTCTCATCATAGCAGCCTTCCTTATTCTTTTATTTTTTACATGTGTATTTAATTCGGTATGTTTGCTAAAAATTGTGACTTTTCAGCTGAAATGTGTGATATTTGCTATATGCTCTCTTCTAAGAATGCATTGCATGTTTTTTTTGTCTTATTAGTCTTTTTATTGCTGATTTTTATAGCCAGGATTTGTTATAACATATATATAATTTAGTTTAACTTTTGTGAGAACTTATAGAATATTTATTGAAGAGGATCTGCATAAAGTCAAGTTGAATTTAATACCTCCACTTTTCATATATGTTTGATGCCACATTCTTTCATGCTGTGGTGAATATAGATGATGACTGACAGTAGAGATACGTAACCTGTAATATGTAACCTTGCCTAACATCTGATTGTATATATATCTCAAAAATTTTTTTCCTGTACATCCTTCAGTTCTATCTGCTGATTTGCAACTTAGATTATAACCTGTTTATTGCTCTCTCTCTCTCTCTCTCTATATATATATATATATATATATATATATATATAAAGGGGTGCTTAAGGGTCAAAGCTGTATAACTGAGAGGAGACCTCCACATAGCCTTTAAAGGAATGCAGAGAACCAACCAGGGCTTCTGACCTAATGTCCAATCCTCACCTTCTCATGGTGCACCCTGTTGGGTATCTACCTGGATACGGAACGAACGAGGATGGGCTGGCAATTTGGGATTTAGCCGACCAAATTGTATTCTTATTGGTTAAACCAAAATAAAAAATGATGGTACAACATGACAAAATTTAATGCTGGCTGGGGCGTCGCCCAGTTAAACAAGACCCCCTCCCCTCCCCCCGTTGTTCTCACCAGGGCGAACAGCGAAAAGTCAGCTACTGGAATAAATCTGAAAACACACCCCAACCTCAACATCACGAGCTAAAGATCTGTACTATCAACATAAGAAGCCTGAATGGCAAAGAAATGGAGCTAGCTGAGGAATTAATCAGATAAGTACCAGATCGACATAATAGGGGTGACTGAAACAAAAAAGACCAAAACTGGTGAGATCCTTCTGAGCAGTAAATACAAATGTTATATTCAGGCAATAACAATCACGGAAAAGAAGGAGTAACCATAGTATTCAACACAAAATACGAGGCTAATCTTCTTGAATGGCAGTCAGTCTCAAGTAGAGTAATGTGGGCAAATATGAGAATGGGGAACTGGACAATGAGACTTATTTGTGCCTATGGTCCCACAGAAGGTTCTACTAAGGTAGAAGTGGAGGAATTTTTTGAGGCTTTAGAAAAAGCAACTGACACAATGAAAAAGGAAAAGTTGGTCCTTGTTGGGGATCTAAATAGCAGAGTAGGAAATGATTGTGAGACACACAAAAATATTTTGGGAAAATTTCGAGAAAAGAGCAAAGCTAATAATAATGGCAAATACCTGTTGGATTTCTGCTCAGGACATGAACTGGTTATTACTAACACCATGTTCCAACATAAAAATGTGCACAAATTCACATGGAGAGAAGAGGCAAGGAATAAGAAAAATCTCATTGACTATGTTATTGTTGATAGTGATGTTTTCTCCCTGGTGCAGGACACCAGAGTGTACAGAGGATTTGAAATTGGAAGTGATCACTATTTAGTCTTGAGCAGGATAAAATTGAATTTCATATTGAAAAGAATAACATGTAAGAAAGTTTTAAAGTGAATAAAAGTTGAGCAGCTCTCAGATGTGAACTGTAGACTAACATATACAAAGATTATTGAAGAAAAAATGAAAGAGTTTGAGAACAGTAACCAAACCTTGGTGATTTAGTAGGAAGCCTTGAAGAAAACCCTGATTGATTCAGCCAGAGAGGCATGTGGTGAGGTTGTCTGCAAGGATAAAAAAATCAGGACTCCATGGTGGACAAAGGAAGTTAAAGAGGCAGTGAAGGAAAAGAAGAAATCATATCAAATGTTCCTGACAAATAAGTCAGCTTTTGCTCTTAGAGAATACAGAGACAAAAATGTAAGAAAGCTAAACACTGTGTAAAACTAGCTAAACAAAAGTCATGGGGGGACTTTGGCAAGAACATAGAATATAAATACCAAGAAGGTGGTAAGATATTCTGGAGGTTGTTGAAGAAGCTTAAAAATGGAGGAAAGAGTGCTGTAAAAGGAGTTAGAGATGATAAAGGTGACATGAAAACATGAGAAAAAGATATCCTTGAAGTATGGAGTAATTATTTCGAAAAATTGCTAAATGAAACAAGCAGTGATAGCACAGTGGTAAAAAAACACTCAACAGGCATACAGTCAGGAATACATATCCATTCTTGAAGTAGAAAAAGCCGTCAAAAGCTTGAAATATGGAAAGGCAGCAGGAGTAGATGATATTCGACCAGAAATGCTGATGTATGGTGGTATAAAAGTCTTACAGTGGCTGCACTGCATAGTTCAGAAAGCCTGGACAGAGGGACGAATTCCTGATGATTGGAGTAGAACTTTAATAGTGCCCATATATAAAAAGGGAAATAAAACTGAATGTGAGAATTACAGAGGTATTTCATTACTGAGTGTTTCTGGAGACAGAGGGACGAATTCCTGATGATTGGAGTAGAACTTTAATAGTGCCCATATATAAAAAGAGAAATAAAACTGAATGTGAGAATTACAGAGGTATTTCATTACTGAGTATTCCTGGCAAGATCTATGCAAGTATACTTGAGAAGTGGTTGAGAAGGATTGTGGAAGAGAAGCTTGGTGAAGAACAAGCTGGATTCAGGCCAAATAGAGGCTGTCAGGATCAGATCTTCACTTTACGACAAATAGTCGATAAAGCATGGGAATATAACAAATATCTGTATTTAAGTTTTGTCGATCTGGAAAAGGTATATGACAAGGTGCCAAGAGAGAAGTTATTCAATACGCTACAGTTATATGCTGTCAATGTGGCATTATATCAAGCAATACTAAGTCTGTATTTGAGTTGTAAGTCGGCAGTTAGAATTGAAGGATGTACTGGAAGATGGTTTAATGTTAAATCTGGTGTGAGACAACGAAGTACATTATCCCCTCTGTTATTCATTATCTATATGGATCACATTGTGAAGGAAAGTGGTATTAAACATGATATCAGAATTGGAGATGTTAATGTCTGCTCTTTGCTTTATGCGGATAATGTTATACTTCTGAATAAATCCGCTGCAAGTTTGCAAGATTCTCTGACTAAATTGAATAACTGTTGTAATAGATATGGTATTAAGGTCAGCATTAAAAAGACAAAGACAATGAAAATAAGTAGAATTGTTGAAAATGTCAACTGTGTTGTGAACGAGGAACCTGTTGAACAAGTAAAACATTTCGGCTACTTAGACATGATTTTTAGTGTAGATGGTAGATTAAATATGGAAATAGACAACAGAATCAGCAAAGCTGGTATGGTAGGAAGTCAATTGAATAAATTCATATGGAATAAGAGAGAAATAGTCGGAACACTAAATTAGCTGTATACAAGGCAGTGTTCAAACCAGTTTTAACTTATGGATCTGAGAGCTGGGTCAGAAGTAAAACACTTTACCAAAGAATAAAGACCGACGATATGAGAGTCCTGAGAAAGATTAGACGTGAACGGATGGCATCAATGGCAATATTATATTAAAAATGAGAATATTAGGAAAGAACTTGACATCGTCAGCATCCAGGAATATGTTAGCAGAGCTAATCTCAGGTGGTATGGTCACTTAAACAGAAAATGGGTGAGGAAAGATTAGCAAAACAAGTGTTCTCTGCCAGGTTGGCAGGAAAACAACCCAGAGGAAGATCAAGATATAGGTGGATTGATACGGTTCAATGTGCCTTAGACTATACAAATATAAGATCTGATAATGATAATATTGGAGTCTTGACAAGTAATAGACTGATTTGGAGGAAAATTGTAGATAGGAAGTTAGTAATTATGTAAATTTTTCATGTAGTACTATCATATCCTGTACACCCCTTGGGGGTACATGTCAGGAATTTGATGATGATGACGATATATATATATATATATATATATATATTTTTTTTTTTTTTTTTTTTTTTTTACACCATACAGATTGAATATTTTGATCAGGTTTCCCTTTGGTATTCATATATTTTTTTTTCAAATGCAGTGCAGTTTAATAATTCTTGCTATATTCTATGAATTTTTAGTTTGACAATCTGATGGAAATCCAGTATGTTTTTCACTGATTTTCTAATCTAATATTTTTTTTTTCTGTTTTTTAGCATTTTCAGAAGTATGCTTGCATAAGTCTTTCCTTGAACATTCATTGAAGCAATTCTGTATAATTTTTACATTAAGTTTCTTTCCCTTTTCAGAAATTGGTATGATAAGAAGGAGCATACACAGTCGCTGCAGGCCTTGTATAAGACCATATTTCTGCATTTCATTGTTGAATATCATCTATTCCAGCCACCTTTCTACTGTCTGGTTTTTGATTACTTTTCCTTTATCAAGTATTGACTTCATAAAGTATTTCTCATTACCTATTTCCTGGTTATTTGTTACAACTGTTCTATCACCTTTTTCTGCACTTAATAGTTTTTCAGTTATTACTCCAGACATATATTCATTTTATAATCTTATGATCTCTGGTGTTCTTTTGTGGTATGTTCTACTTAGTTTTTGTGCACTTTCTTATTAGTATCCAAAATATTTCATTACAAAATAATTTTGAAGAAATTATTTTGATGAAATACTGTCTCTGACTTATAGTTCATGTTGCTCTGACTTATAGTTCATGTTGTTCGTGTCTTGTAACATTTGATATAAGAGTTATTATTATTCCCTCCCCCATCACCCTCTGTCATCACCTAGTGGTTGGTGAGATGGCAATGCTACATTACTAGGAAATAATTATAGAACAACATGTTTTCCTGTTGTCTTTCTTGTCCTATAAGTGTTTCCTGTCTGTATACGTGGGTAGTCTGAAAAGTTCTCGGCCTCGACCATAGATCGCAACACTATCATCATGATTTTTTCCTCCTAAGTTCGTACATCTGTCATAAGCATCCATTTGAAATTACAAGTCATTCTATCAAGTAGTTTGTTTTATACAGCTGTCTGGAGAAAAGTGTTGTCGGTTTCCCTTGAAATGGATAAAATTGAGTATCGTGCGGTTATAAAATTCTTTGTAAAAGAAGGTTTAACGCCAAAAGAAATTCATTCGAAGTTCATAAACGTTTATGGGCACTCTTCTCCTTCGTTTTTGACAATTAAGAAATGGGGTGCCAAGTTTAAACATGGCTGTACCAGCCTTGAAGATGATCTATGTGAAGGACGTCCGAAAAAAAGCGTAGCAACACCAGAAATCATTGATCAAATGCATGATATGGTATTGAATGACCCGCGAGGCAAAGTGTGTAAAATGCTGAGATTATAGGCATTTCAAAAGAACGTTGGATATATTTTGCATGAAGAATTGCAAATGAAAAAGCTTTGTGCAAGATGGGTGCCATGCTTGCTCACAGTAGATCAAAAACGCACTTGCATGAAAATCTCTGAACAGTGCTTGGAGCATTTTAACAAGAATAAAACTGATTTTGTTCATCAATTTATTACTATGGATGAGACTTGGATTCACATTACACACCAGAATCTAAACAGCAGTCAAAACAGTGGACAGAAGCAGGTTGTTCAGCGCCAAAGAAGACAAAGTCAAAGTTGGTTCCATCAGCAGGAAAGGTCATGGCATCGGTGTTTTGGGATGCTAAAGGCATTTTGTTTATTAATTATCTTGAAACGGGTAAAACAATAACCAGGGAATATTATTCCGATTTTTTAACAAGACTGGACGAAAAAATTCGTAAGAAAAGACCCGGTTTGCAGAAGTAAAAAATCATCTTTCATCAGGACAATGTTGTGGTCCACAATGGTGTTTTGGCAGTGGGAAAATTAAGGGATCTGCACTATGAATTGTTGGAACATCCACCCTATTCCACAGATTCGGCTTCCTCTGACTTCTGTCTTTTCCCAAAACTAAACTCTTCCTCGCTGGTCGGCATTTTTCTTCGAATCAAGAGGTGATTGCAGCTGTAGAAGGGTATTTAGCAGATCGTACTGAGAACAACTACAGGGACGGGATAATGGTGCTGGAGCATCGCTGGAATAAATGTATTAGTCTTAAGGGAGATTATGTTGAAAAATAAAAATAATTTTGAAATTATAAATTCGTTTTTTCATTGTTAGGCCAAGAACTTTTCAGAAAACCCTCTTATTATGTGTGTGTGTTGTCGCAGGATTGGTTTGCCTGTTTCTCGGAGAAAAACTGCAATCTGTGTATGCGGCCTGCTAACTCCCGTTCAGTTGAAGAGGACTGATGATAATTCCTTGGTATCTTTAATGTGTAATAAACCCAAGGTAAAAAAACTTTCTACATCTTTTTCTCATCCAGCGATTTTTATTAATAAGGTCGAGCACCTTTTGGCTACTTGTATATGAGATGTATATGACTTCTGCATTATTTCAACTTTGGCATCTCTTCTGGGTTTGGCCCACAGTGATGAAACCTCAATAAAGGTTGAATCTGGTCCGGGTAGTGGCCCTTCCCATTATGTATAGTATTATACACGTCTGAAAGGGAATTTGGTTATGCATTATGGGATACATGTAAGGCAAGGAATGTGAAGTCATTAGCCTCTATATACAAGTATCTCAGATGTGAATATATTTCATGTGCAAAACATTGTTTTGCTTCATTGGGAAAAGGATTAAAACCGTGTATATAATTTCTTGGTATCTTTGACGTATAATAAATCCAAGGTAAAAAAATTTATTATATATATATATATATATATATAAATTAAACTATTTAGTAATGTTTTTTATATCTTGAAGTAATTTGTGTAATATTTTTAGAAATAGAGTGATAATACTTAACTATATTGCAGACATTTGATCAGGATAATGTTTCATGCCGAAATGCCTTGATTCATGGTTATTTAAATATTTTGCCTGAAGAGCAACGAGCGCTTTCTGAAGAAGTAAAGAATTGGAGGAATGTGTTGCATAGGGTCAAATCAAAAGGTAAGAAGTAAAGTTAATAAATTTTTATATTTTCTTCTTATGAAACATGTAGTGGAATTTTAAATTACTGACCCTGTCTGCATTGCTGAGTAGATAGTACATTCACTCTCTAACCTACAAT
Source organism: Typopeltis vanoorti (assembly GCF_054136105.1). Taxonomy (NCBI): domain Eukaryota; kingdom Metazoa; phylum Arthropoda; class Arachnida; order Uropygi; family Thelyphonidae; genus Typopeltis; species Typopeltis vanoorti. Next base: position 39,831,705 of record NC_143561.1, on the reverse strand, counting down.
CCATGGGTTGAAATCCCATTGCAACATGGATGTTTGTTAATGTCTTTAAGTGGTAGATAATTTTTATTGTCCAAATGAGACTACTACCCTGCTAATTGAAGACTTCAAGTGGCTGAAAAGGCACCATTTTTGTTTAAGTTCTAGTATGGTGATCACGTTTCTAGTGGTGTGCTGCAGGGTTCCTTTCTTGAAACACTGCCATTTAATTTGTTCATTGATGATATATAGGAAAGGATCTGAGAGGAATGTTCAGTTATTTGCCAATGATGCAAAATTGGGTAGAGTAGTAGTGAATACATATTATGTCAAAATTTTGCAGGCAGACTGAGCTAAGGAGAATGGATGTCAGTTTAATGTGGCAAAGTTTGAAGTTTTGCATTTTCAGGTGAAAAGATTATCAGCAGTATACCACATTGGTGGAACCTTACTCCAGAAAATTGATGAAGCCAGAGACTTGGGAGTCTTAGTGGATAGGGAGTTAAAGTTTAGGGGACACATAGCAAAAGTGGCTAAATCAGCTCATCAAGACCACTTGGTTACTCAAGAATACTTTGATGAGCAGAGACAAGCAGGTTATTGATCTTTATCGAGCCTTGATAAGACCCCATCTTGACTACTCTGTACAGATCTTGAGTGCCAGGGTTTCTTGGTAATGGAGAGGAGGTAGAGAGGATCCAGAGGCAAGTGACCAAGATGGTAGCTGGTCTATGGAATGAACCTTACAAGAACAGGTTGAAGATTTGTGGGTTACAGAAACTGGTTGATGGGTGGAAAAAGAGTGATATGATTGAGACATTCAAATTACTGAGGGGGTTTTTACAAGATTAATTCAGAGGAAATTTTTCAGAACAGGTGTTGTGGTGGGAGAACTAGGGGGCCATCCTTGGAAACTGAGCAAGAATGTATTAGCAAGGGTGTTAGAACTAGATTTTTTACTTGGATAGTGGTGAATGAGTGGAATAAGCTGCCAGAGTCTGTTGTGGGTGCCATGACTGTGAATGAGTTCAAAGCAAAGTATGATAGATACTGTGTGAATGCTAAATAGTTCTTGACATGATGTTTAAGGGCTCCCTTGATGAGTCTAAGGACTTCTTGGAGTTACCCATAATTAATAATAATATAAGGCCTGGTTGGCCGAGTGGTTGCATATCTGCTCTCCAGCCAAAAGGCCGCAGGTTCGAATCCCACTGTAATGGGTTTTTGTGATTGTCTTTGAAAATATTAGTGGTGGTGGGCAGTAGATAGCATTGTTGTAGTTGCAGTCGTTGTAGTTGGTGGATTGAGTGGTGGTGATGTAGAGTAGGTGCCCTCCTTCAATGAGTCTTTGGACTCCCTCGAGGTGTCTCATAATAATAAGAACCTCAACAAAGTAATGCATATAAACAAAGTGACAAAACCTGTTGGATGAACTAATGTGCAAGCATTCAAACAATTCTAGTTGTTGCTGTCACGTTTTGTGGCATAAAGCATGTCATATCCCATTTCCATTGTTTGATTTTTGATGAATGCAGACCAAACTTGGTGTAGGATTAATCCAACAGTTTTTTTTATTACTCTATTCATGTGTATTAGTTGAGACTGGTGACATTTGTTATATTTATTTTTTCTAGTCTTTTTAGTACACATCTTGTAACCCTGTGATGTAAGTCGAACAACAAAACTTGTCAGGTTATATTGTTTATTTTAATATAATTCATTTCTGTTGAGATATATGTTGTCTCTATAGTGGAAATTAAATGAAGATCAGCTAAACCAAAGAAATATTCTTTGTCATTGAAAAAACACCATGTTGGATTGGACTCTGGTATTGGGTTTCCAGATTATCTAACCCAGTACTAATGTGCTCTAGATGGATAGTATTCATGTTAAAAGATTTATATTAATTAACATAATTAATCTGCTAATATTGGAGAGCAATATTGGATAATGCCCAAACTGCTCAGTTGAAAACCAAAAAAAAAAAAAAAAAAAAAGTTATTATGAATTGAATTGAACTGTGATAATTAAGAATATTGTCACATCGGAATGGTGTTAATACAGGAACAGAATGCTAAATTTTAACTGATTTTGGTGTGTGAAAAAATCATTACACACATTTAAAATGTTTTCAAATGGAAAATAGAATTGATATCTTGGGAATGGTGCATTTTAATAGTTTTTAGATACTGGGAATAAGGTGATCTTTAAACCAGAAAATTAATTAATAGACTCAAAAGACATTCACCCAAAAATTGCCATAGATTTGTAACATCATCAATCTAGCTGACAGGCTTAGGTGTTGGATGCTGTTCATAACTTAATTTTAATGGTACTCAATTTAGTGCTGTCTAGTTTTTCTACTATTTTTTAAGCTCAGTAATGGCTATGAAGCATTCTCCTAACCTTAACAAGCATGAATGCATTAACGTGCCAAAAATTTGGGAAACTGTCATCTTAAGATCAACTCCTGTACAACTGTAATACTTTTTTTTTTTTTTAGTCAACATTAGCAGGTGCCGAATTTGGACTTTAGATCTTTTGTCCATTCTTCTTCTTCGTGTAGCTTCTTCATTGAGAGGGTGCAGCACCATGTCCTTCCAGTTCTCTCTGTTGATGGCTTTCCTTTTTGTTTCTACATAGCCATGTGATCCTGTCCATGATCTTATATCTTCAAGCCATGTCCTTCGTTTTTTGCCTCTTGATCCTTTTCCCATAATTTTTCCTTCTAAAACTGTTAGTATCCTCTGTCCTGTTGAACCTCTCAGTACATGTCCTGCCAATATCATCTTTCTCTGGATCATTTCCTGTAATAAAGATCTCTGTGTTCTCATTCTCTGTAGGACATCTGTATTTGTCACATGTTCTGTCCATGAGATTTTCAGAGCTCTCTTATAGCACCACATTTCAAAGGCCATTATCAGTTGTCTTACTCTCTTCTTGAATATCCAGGTCTCACTTCCATGTGTGAAAACTGGCCACACTAATGTTCTTATCTTCTTTTCTTTGTCTTGATGCCCACAGAACCTTTATTTTTCCAAAGGCATCTTTAGCTATGGCTGTTCTTATTTTTATTTCTTTATCTTGCTTTCCATCTGCAGTAAAGTAAGTGCCTAAATATTTGTATTCTGTTGTATGTTCAATTTTCATATTGTTTATGAATATATCTGGCTCGGATCTGTTTTCTTTTGAGATTTTCATAAATTTGGTCTTTTTTATATTTATATCTAATCCATATTCTTTACCTTCTTCAATTAGTAGCTGCAGTAATTTGATTAATTTATTTCAGTTTTCTGCTATTAGAATGGTATCATCAGCATATCTAAGATTGTTGTATTCTAAACCATTGATACTAATTCCTATTTTTTGATTTTCATTCTTTTTCATCACTGTCTCACTATAGATATTAAATAGAATTTGTGAAAGGATACTACCTTGTCTAACCCCTTTTTATTTTCACTACAGAAGCCTCAGAGTTAAACAGCTTGGTTGAACATATTTGTTCATAATGCTATGCATTATGCATAGCATTATACATACCTATAAGGATATTTGCTTTGCATGATGGGATATTAAGGCAAGTGATGTGAAGTCATTAGCTTCTATATACGAGTTTCCCTGTCCTGATTATATTTCAGGCACAAACTTTGCTTACACTTGAATAAAGGATTAAACCAAATATATAATTTCTTGGTAGCTTTAATTTATAGTATAACCGAATGGAAAAACTTCCAGCAACTATTTTTGTTTTCCATTCCTTAAAAGTTGATATTTTTCAATCCAACTTTCCTACCAGTATAGAAGAAATTTTTCATAGACTGAGAGAAGGGAGCAGAACAATAGGCCATCCCTAGAAACTGGATAAGAAGCAAGTTCTTTGCATGGAGAGTGGTTGGTGAGTGGAATGCAATGCCTGACAGCGTGATGAATGCAGATGCATCGAACAAGTTTAAAGCATGGTTTGATGGATTTGTGTGTAACAGTGTGTACCTCCTTCTGATGAGTCTTCTGACTCCATGAAGGTCTAGTGTTAATAATAGTAATGACTCAGCAATGAAAACATTTGAGCTACACATTCACTATGGAGTTGTTTGGTATAAAACACATTAAGGTCCTAACTGTACGAAATTAAAATTAGTGAGACAGAAACAAAGAATTAATTTTTTTTTAAAAAGCTGTTGCCTACAGAATGTATGGAAAAGTACTATTTCTCATAACAGAGATAATTACAGCCCATTATTTCTGTTCAGATTCAGACAATGAAGCAAGTTTTTAGAGCATTCCATATAATTATTTTTGTGATGGACCTTTTCCTTCAACCAGAGAATTCGATGTGTCGTGGAGTGGCATGTTCTGCAAGTCCTGTTTGTTCTTGCTTATGAAATCTAGTGTAATAGAGGTGTTCATCATGACATATAACTGCTATCTATCAGTTTGACCAAAAATAATAATAATCTGTACTGGCACAAAATTTAGTAGACTCCACAGTAGGCTAAAGGCAGAAGTTTATCTTTTGCATAGCCTAAAAAATAAAAATCTTATTAATGGGAGCAAAAGGACACCTATATTCCAACCAATCTAGGCAGGTGGTGCTCCATCATGTCACTATCCTTATGGTAAAGGTGTAACCTTGTTGACATAGCTCATTAAAGCAATTAGCAAGTAAAATGACCTGATGTAATTTATTTCCTGCATTAGAACATAGGGAGTGAGTTTGATGTTTTATGATGCCAGTTTTTTTGACAGGGATCATGATGATGTGAAAGAGCATTAATGTAAATTCTGGTCAAACCAGATCCCTTATAGGAAACAACCTGAAAGGAAATATTCAGTTGTTTGCTGATGATGCGAAATTGGGTAGAGTAATAATTAATCAAGGCGATGTCGAGAGCTTGCAGGATGATTTAAATAGGCTGTCAGTATGGACAAAAGTTAATGGGTGTCAGTTTAATGTCTAGAAATGTAAAGTTATGCACTTTGGGATAAATAGATTACAAGCCGTTTATCACATTGATAGTACTGTACTCCAGGAAATAGATGAAGATAGAGATTTAGGGGTGGTGGTGGTGGTAGACAGAGAGGTAAGGTTTAGAGGACATATTGCTAAGGTAGCACATAAGATTACTTGGCTAGTGAAGAACAATTAGGGATAAGGATGTTGTAATTCCTCTTTATAAGGGCTTGATATGCTCACATCTGGATTACTTTGCTTAAGTCTGGTCACCTGAGTTTCTTGAGGATGTGGAAGCTGTGGAGAGGATTCAGAGGCAAGTGACCAAAATGGTGAGTGGCCTCTGGAATGTGCCCTATGAAGATAGATTGAAGGTGTGGATTGCAGAAGTTGGTTGATAGGAGAAAAAGAAGGGATGTGATAGAAACATTTAAGTTGCTTAAAGGGTTTTATAGGATAGATGCAGGGGAAATGTTTCAGCATTTGGCTAGAGGGACCAGAATAAGGGGTCATCCCTGGAAGTTGAATATAGGTGTGGTTAGTAGTGGTGTGAGGACTAGATTTTTTGCTTGGAGAGTTGTGAATGAGTGTAATGGGTTGCCAGAGTCGGTTGAGTGCTTTTTCTGTTAATGGGTTCAAGGAAAGGTACGATAGATTGTGTGGATATATTGGATCTCTCGCAATGAGTTCTTTGGACTCTATGGAGATGCCCGTATAATAATAATAAACATTATGAGACAACTAGATTGATTATCTAATGAAATGGTGGATGTTTCTTATTTACAATGATGGAAAGGAAATAGAGAAGTAAAGCACAAGGTAGATAGAGCTGGCAAATTTATTAGTTAGTCTGCTAAAAGTTCTATGTAAACATTGATCTCCATCAAAATTTGCCTGATTTCAATGCATATATTTGTTCAACGTTCATTGTATCAGTTGCATGCCCCAGTAGTTCAATCATGAAATCATTAGTCAGTTGAGGATAAAAAAATAAATTTATATAAGCTATTTAGGAATGGCATTAAAAATTCATCATGTTACCTGTTATATCCTTGCTTCAGCAGATAGAAATGCTGACAGGAGGAAAAAAAAAGAATTGCTTTAATATAAAATTGAAATGCATTGCCTGGTCTGAACTTGTGAGACTGCCTCTTTGTATGGTTATTTTCGCCCACCATTTATGTGGTATGGGGTGAGCATGGAGTAAATCGCCATGCTTAAACCCTTCCGTATGAGGTATCTGTTTGTGGCGGAGGGAACCTCCCAGTGATGGCCCCTTTTGTCCTTACTCTTATTCTATGCTTTCTGTATTCAATCTATTTCACCTGAGTCTTTTGTACTATCCTGTTTTCCAGACCATCATCACTAATTTCCAATACCCCTTCTCACCTCATTTGCTGTGCGATGCAACATGTGTACTTCTGGAAAAGAAGTCCACATGTTGGCTTGCCTGCAAATGAGGGTCAAAAGTGTCACCAATGTTTGCTGTACCTGCAAGGGTCAAAAGTGTCTCCAAGGCTTGCTGTGGTTTCTGTCTGTATAGCATTCAGGGTAGCACTGGCATCCCACTTCCAAACGCAGTCATTGCTTTGCCAGAGAATGGGCATCTATTTGTGGCTCTGTGGCAGGCAGGGAGCTCTAGCAGTGAACTAAACTTCTGAGAATGAATACTTCTTCATCTTCTTGTTTATGGGGGGGGGGGCTCAACAAGTTCCAACCATGTCATGAAACCATAGGAACTTCAGCTGAAAATCAGAATATATTTGAAACGGTTAGCAGGATCTCCAAAGTCTTATAAGGACTTTGAAGATCTTGCTAAAGAAGCTCTCTTCAGGAGATATACAGGGTGGCCTTAAAATAACTTTCCCTCTTTGGAGGCATCTATAGCTAAAAATCCAATAAACGGAATGAGGCCAAATTTTATATTGAGACTTTTGACGGCATGGGGAGATGAATTCTGCGAAAAAAAGATTTAGGTACTAAAAGTCCATTTTTTGTTTTTTAAAAAGGGCAAAAATTTTGGGGGGAAAAAACCTGGGGGCCTGGAGCCGAAAGCAGTCAAATATTTGTAGTAAACGCAGGTAAAAAGGATTATGCAAATTTTGCTGTGCGTACGTGACAGCAGTGCCACCAATTTCACTTAAAAAGGGATTGGGAATGTTCAGGCAGTTATTCGAATGACTGACAAATTGTGCTCAATATGCGTCCTACCTTACCCTCAGCGTGCTTTTACTTGTTGAGTTGTTTTACCTTAAACAGTGCAATGCCTGTAGCAGCCCTTTGGAAATTTAGAAGGCTTCATAACCCTGCGTATGAAAGCGTATGCATATATTAAAACAAAACTGACATAGGACCTGCGTACAGGTCCTATGTCAGCTGTAGCACTGAGATGATTAAGAAGTTTGAAGAAACTGCATCACTAGGAGTTAGACCTGGCAGAGGATGGAAAGCAGTGCAAGAAGAGACAGTAACAGATGTTGCTACTGCAGTGTTCGATGACACAGGGACCAGTACTGGTCCAAGCGCTCATGCCATAGCCTCGCCAACTTGATATGGCTTATGGTACAGTTGGAAAATCTTACGGAAAAATGCTGCACTTCTATTCGTATAAGTTCAGTCGTGTGCAAGCACTAACTGCCCAAATTATGATAAGCGCATGACCTTCGCGCTAACATTTCTTGCCCGGAATGGAGGTCGACAATGACTGGCCTTGGAGAATATTGTGGTGTGATGAGGCTCATTTTTATCTGAATGGGTCGGTCAACACTCGCAGCTGCAGAATTTGGGCATCTGAACATCCCCAAGCGATCCAGCAATTACCACTGCAATTTTCAAAAGTAACCGTGTGGTGTGGCTTCACAACTGATTTCATAATAGGACCATACTTTTTTGAGCGTATTACCCCATAGGTCCTATAACCTGCTCCATTACTGGAGAGATTTATCGATGAATGGTGGAAAATTTTGTCATTCCTGCATTGCAGCAAAGACGGTGTTTTGACTCAATCATTTTTATGCAGGATGGAGCACGGCCACACATTGAACGTTCAGCACACCGCCTTTTACACCAGCATTTCAGTAATGAGAGAGAGTTTATCAGTCAGTTCTTTCCGACGGCATGGCCGCCTCGTTCCCTGGACATCGCTCCATGTGACTTTTGGGTGGGGGTATTTGAAATCCTTGTGTATGTTGTGGCTTCCCAACTTGCATGTCTTGAAAGAGAACATAAAACGGGCTGTTATGAACATCCAATCTGACTCCTTGCGCTCAGCTGTAGAGCATGTCACACACCGGATGCAATTTGTTATACAAAAGAAAGGTCAGCACATTGAAAATCGTGTATTGGTCCAGGGAACCCTGATTCTGATGAATAAAACATTCTTTCCTGTGAGTTCAATCACTACATTAATTTCTGTCTCTCTCGCAAGTTGTTGTTTTAGTTTAATTATTATTATTCTGATTATCATTGTAACCACCACATATCCAGCTGAAATGAGTGACACGACTTCGCCAGTGCCGAAATTTCCCCTATCAGTGACTTTTGGTACTAATTTTTTTTTTTTTTTTTTCGCGGAAATCATCTCCCCATGCCTTCAAAAGTCTCAATATAAAATTTGGTCTCATTCTGTTTATTGGTTTTAGCTACAGATGCCTCCAAAGAGGGAAAGTTATTTTATGGCCTCCCTGTACTTATCGAAGCATCAACTAAGACACACAATACACATACATAAAACCTGTGGAAAAAGTGATATTGCAACTTTTCCAGAGGTATAATATCAGAGTGGGATCTCATTCACATACCAGATGAAGAACATAGAACAAGAGAAGCATTAAATATTATAAAAACAAACATAATTGGAAACAGATCTGTCAACCACCATAAGTATCAACTTGCTAAATATTGTTATTAATATCTCAAAAAATGCAAACACAGAGCTATTGGAACCAGCACTGTAAATCTCAATAAAAAATATGCAATCCTACTAGAACAAGGTCCAAAAAAAAATAATAATAATTACCTGCAGGCAAGTGAGTAGTTAATCTCTCTGGCCACCCACTACAGAAGACGAACCTAATGTCCTAGCATGGGGGCTGTAAGTTTGCTGTTTTATCCAAATGAATTCTCTTTCTCAGCTTCATGCACAACTTTGAAAAGCACATCAGTCATTTTCAGAGATCAAGCTTGTAGACTTTGTTTTGAGGTCATGAAAGTTATTTGTGATGCAAAACCACCAGAACAATATACCACCATCCGAGTTGAAAGTCCTGAAGACACAATAACAATGTGGTCACCACACAAGCTTATGAAGAGAACACCACAGTATTAAGATCCTACCAAAAGCCAGCTTAATATGCTTAATAAGCTATTGGACAAAATGACAGCCATATACTAAGAAACTATTAAAAAAATAAATAAATAAAACTCAGAACCTACTATGCAAGACCCCACCCCCAGAGCACCAAAACTACACAAATAGTAATTGGCCACTCAGCTTCTTCAATAAAAAATTTCACAGAATATTGAACATAATAAATTTAGTTTTATTCTCCTTGCGGACATGTATACTGCTATGCATTAAGGGAAGGGCCACTACCCAGACTGGTTTCAACCTTTATTGAGGTCTCGTCAGTGGGAGACAGACCCAAATGTGGAGATACTAAGGCAGAAGCAATAGGAGAGGTCATATTTACCTATAGGAGTTGCCAACAGGTGTACCACCTTATTATTGAATTACTCTGGATTTAAAGAAAGATGTTGGAAGGAGATGTGCTTTGTATTATGGGAGATACTGAGACAAAGAGTGATGAGAGCTTGGTCCACCTTTGCTCGGAGTTGCCTGGTGTTGTACTACCTTATCTCAGTCCTGAAGATATTTTCAGGCGCAAACTTTGTTTGCTTACACTTGGATAAAGGTTTAAACTAAATTTATTATAGTCTAACCAAGTGAAAAAATAAACTCCCAACATCTTTCTCTAAATCCAGAGTAATTCAGTAATAAGGTGGCACACCTATTGGCAACTCCTATAGGTAAATATGACCTCTCCTATTGCTTCTGCCTTAGTATCTCCATGTTTCGCACTGATCACACTTCTCAAAAAATTGATGTTATCAAGTCTTTAATTAATGGAGCACATAATGTGTGCACTGCTCCCTCAAGCTTACAAGCACTTTTTCAAAACTTTAATGGAATTGGATGGTTTCAACCCTCATCAAATCCAACAGAAAATTGACTCCTATATGTCAACACCTAAGGATTCTTCAACAGATTTCTTCTATCTCTGAACTTATTGGTAGAATTTTGAAGAAGTATCACTTTATTCTGACATATGCTTCTCTCAACAAAATTTCTCATTTGTTACCATCTACAAAAGACAAACTGTTGCCTCCATCTTCAGCTGGCGCTTACTAGATTCCTTGTGAATGATTTGACATACTTTGGGCAGACAGACTATTCTGTGGAAAAAAATAATTAATGAACACCAGTACTACATTGAATATGTGAAACCTCAAAAGCCTGGTCTGGCACAGCATAGTATTGACAATAAACACAGTATCAGGCAGGATGAAGCTCTTCATCTCTATAGAAAGCAGTTTTAGAATATGAACACCTTTTCAAAGAAAGTTGGGAAGCCTTTTTACATCAGACTAACCTGATTAAGAATGATTGTCTCTCTCTCTCTTCCAAAATTGTGGGAGATTTTCATTTTATATAAACATCAAAAATAGTTTTAATTCTAGCTTGTAATGTACCTTGTAATTTGTATTTGTAAAATACCTTGTATTCCTCTTCTTTGATTTGCTTGTTTCTGTACAGTGATGATGTACTGTTATTTTCATAACAAAGTATTTGTACCTTCATTTAAATTTATTGCTGTAGTTATTGTATAATTTTGTTGTTTATAGTTAAGCCACAGATAAAGATTACATTAAGCATTGCTTACAGACATCCAAACCAGAGCACCTTCTCTTAACAGAAACCCCAGTTGCAGCTACATCAACCACAGTTCACCTTCAATGGCCAAGTTATACTCTTCATGATTCATTTTGCCTGAAAGGTTGGGTGGCATCTATGCCTTTGTACATTTTCACATTAGCTGCTAGAGAATGCCAAATTTAGACTCCCCTGCTTTTGACCTCCTCTGGCTGAAGGTTTCCTTGCCCACTCAGTAACATTCATTTATTGCATTTATTGTTCTCCAAACTCTGAAAATCACTCAGATCTCTTCACCTTCCTCTCCACGAAGCTTAACCATCTTCAATCAGCTATCCAAACAATGAAGTCATCTTTCTAGGTGACCTGAATGTTCACAATTCCATCTGGCTCCCCTTCTCCAATGATCAAGCTGGACGTGATGCACATGTTTTGTTATAAACAGTGATCTGATGCAAATCATTCACCTGCCTACCCAAATTCCATATAATCCAATCCACTTTCCCAATGCTGTTGATTTTTTTTAACCAGTTCTCCCTCCAGACACACTGCAAAGATTACCTCTCCTCTGGCAACTCAGACCATACCTAGCCTCATGTCCTTTGGCATAATAAAAGTACCAAGTAGGATGACCTCTGGAATTACTACTCTTCTTTTCCATGGCATAACTATCTATTGCTTCTGCTGTTCAGACCCAGAGATCTGCACTGAGCAAGTCATCATCCATACTGGCATGAAGACATTCATCCCTCATTGCATCCAAAATTCCCATCCAATTTCCAAACCCTGGTTCAACAGAAAATATATGAAAGCAGTTAAAGGGAAAAAACTCAGCTTACTGCTAATGGCTTGCACCAAGAACACCAGCTTCATACTTTTTTTCTGCTGTTCAGACCCAGAGATCTGCACTGAGCAAGTCATCATCCATACTGGCATGAAGACATTCATCCCTCATTGCATCCAAAATTCCCATCCAATTTCCAAACCCTGGTTCAACAGAAAATATATGAAAGCAGTTAAAGGGAAAAAACTCAGCTTACTGCTAATGGCTTGCACCAAGAACACCAGCTTCATACTCAGCCTATGCAGAAGCATATAATAAATGTAAAATGACTATCAGAAAATCCAATGATATGATAGAAACATTTCAGCATTTGGCTAGAGGGGGAAGAAAACTAGAGGTGATCCCTGGAAGTTGGGTAAGAGTGTGGGTTAGTAAGGACATGAGGACTAGATTATTCACTTTGAGAGTAGTGAATGAATGGTATGGGTTGCCTGAGTCAAATGTGAGTGCTTTGTCTCTTAATGGTTTCAAGGAGAGGTGTGCTGATAGTTTGGTTCTCACACGATGAGTCTTAGGACTCCATGGGTGCCCATGAAGTAATAATAAGAATAATTATCTTTCTACCAGACTACAATCCAATGTAAAAAGAATTTCAATACCCTGCCTTAACCACCTTACCAGCCATTAAAGATCAAATACGGATCCTCAAAAGCTTCGTATCCATCATAAATTTCAATGGTATTACAATTTTAATATGCACTTCGCATCCATGGTAATGTGGACATATATATATATGTCCTAGCTGGTAGCATGGTTCAAGGAACCTTGGAACATATAGCATGGATTCTTCTTAATTCAATCTATGTCTCCTTCAAATTAGCTCAGAAACTGTCTTTTTTTTACTACGTCTACAAAGGATGCATTATCACCTCTTTGCTTACCAGGTGCTTATCAAGTACCCTGCTCATGTCATCTTTGCTATTCTGAACAGACTGACCATTCTGCCTTGATTAGAACTGAAGAACATCAAGACACTGTTGCATTTTTAGAATCCAACAAGTCTGGCCTTACTTCACACACTCTTTTCACTACGCACAGAGTTCTTTGGAACCAAACAAAAACTTCATTCCAGCCAGTTCAAATGTGATCATCTTTTCATTGAAACATGAAATGTATGAGTCATCTGAATCTCAACCGATGAGACTGCATGCCAATGTCTAAGTTTTGGGATGTGATCACTTATTGTTTGTAATATTGTTTTAATTAATAATTATTTTAAATTATTATTTTTTACCTACACAACTTTTTATGACTTCCTTTGAACTTTAATAGGGTAATCATATACTTCAACTGCAACCTAAACACACACTAATATATGCATGATTTATGACTCATTATTGTGATTCATGTTTTGAATGTAGTTAACAGTCTTTCTCCTTGCTGTTGTCCATGTAATGTCGGATGAAATATATTGGTGTTTTTAAATAAAATTGTTTCTATTTTTTGTTACATGTGTAAACTGTGAAAGTTATTTAAACATATGCTCATATGTAAACATAGTATTAAGTGCTTATTATTTCTAAGTTTCCTCTCTTCATTTAATATTTTTCTCCTCAGAATTTCCACGTCCATTATCAGCAGTAGTTACAAAGAAAAATCTAAATGCAGTTGTGTACTCAGATGTTGTAAGCTTAGTTTTAAGCAAAATTGCTGAAACCCATGGAGAACCTTCAGCTGATTCTCATACTCCTTTAAAATCTAGGTAAATAAAAATTTTCATAACAATAAAAGATATAAAACTGAGATGTATGATATCTATCTAATGATTTTAGTACTAATAAATATATTATAAGAATTATATAAATATATATGGAAGGATTGATGGAAGAAGTGAGAAGGGAAAGTGAAAATTGTTAGCTTATTACCTAGATATGATAGTAATGAGTTAAGGAGTACACTAGTAGCAAGTGATTCAGTGCTCAGGCTATGTAGAAGAAATGGGTGTGAGTTTGTGGATGTATGCATTAAGCTCAATGGTAGAAAAGATTTGCATAAACGGGATGGCCTGCATTTGAATGGATTCGATATCAGGTGCCTAGAGAATTGTTTATTCGAGTGAGAACTAATTAATGAGTCAGGGAAACTAGATCATGTTAGGAGGAATGCTGAGAATATAAGTTTATCTAGGACGTGCATATACGGGGGGGGGTCCTTGAGTTACATCGGAGATCCGTTCCTATGGACCAATATAAGGCGATTTTCGATGCAAGTCAGAATTACCATAGCCTAAGTTACTTACCTAACTTAAAACACCCTAAAGTCATACATATATATCAAGAAACAGAGCTAGGCCATAGGAAAATGAAAGGGAGAACATAATTACTGTATAGTACAGAAAAATGACAAAAATGAAACTATAATAAAAAAAAACAAACATAAAAATGAGAACAATCCCCAAATGACAAATGAAACTGTACGTTCTGTACAGGTGATTAAAAAAAAAGCAAAAAAACAAAAATGAAAACAATTCTTTACCTTTTATCCTGTGGTTGAAGAGAAAGTTGAGGTATCAGCACCTGCTGCAGGCCTCTCTACCTTTGTGAAAAAATGTTCCAGGCTAGTCTGTAATGATACCATCCCCGAGCCTTAAAATGCATAAACCAACCTTTACTAGCATTAAACTCTTCACCTGCACTCGTTTCCCCCTTTCACTTTTCAATGCCTCAAACAATCATTTCGCATTTTCTTGAATTAACATGAGGCTAATTGGGATACAGCGTTGATGTTGGTCTTCCAGCCAAAGAACAAGAAGCCTTTCCATCTCAATGATGAGCCTACTACGTTTTTTCGTAATCACAATCGATTTCATGGGCACTAATTCTTTCACATGTTCCAGAATGCAAACTTTATCCGTGATGATAGTCCCGACTGTGGTACGACTTAAGTTCAACACACAGCCGATGTTCGTTGGCATTTCTCCCCCCCCCCCCCCCTTTTTTTTTTTTTTTTTTTTTTTTTTTTTTTTTTTTTTTTTAATAATGTCTAATTTCACTTCTAATGTAATGGCTTTCCTTTTCTTCGACACACTGCCATCAGAAGAGTCTGGCTTATGTTTGGGAGCCATATTGAAGGGTAAAAAAACACAAACACAAAAGTGAGAGAGCGGATGTAAACAAAGCACGCGGTACCCAAAGAGTGTATGCTGGAACCCAAGCGACGCCACCTCTCCCAAACAAATGCCGCATAACTGCGTATTCTTCCGCCGCGCTCACAAACAAGTTCGCCAGTGACGCTTGAATTTTACGTCCCGCTGCTTCAAGTCAAAATTTATTTTTTAAATTATTTATGGGATTATCGCCGTAAAGTCGAAATGATGCATGTCGAGGACGGCGTAGGTCAAGGACCCCCTATATAGTGATATGAATATCAGTGAGTATGGTTATAAATCTGGTGAAGGGATGCACTGCAGTTTAGATTCAGGCATTTTGGGTGTGTGTCTATAATGGAAAAGAAAAAGTTGCAGAACCAAGCCAAGCAGAATGCAGATGCAAGTATACAAAAAAAGTGAGAAAATAGTTTGCTATATCTGTACACAAATGCCAGGAGCATTTGAAACAAATGGGTTGAATTTGTTGCTTTGGTGAATATGTGATGACCTAAAATTGCTATTAGTGAAAGCTGGCTCTCATAGTCAGATATAATAACTGGAACAGAGTGTAAAGGGAGATTATAGTAGTTTTAGGAATGACAGAAGAGGAGTTGGAGGGGGGGGGGGTCATTGTACTAATGTTAGCAGGCATAAGTTATGTTAGATTGGAAACTCTTGAAAGTAGGAATGATAATAATGTCCCATCTGGTGTGATGTGGAGGCTAACACATGCGTTAGACATACTATATTTTTTGAATAACAGCTTCATCATATGGTGGACATTGCTGCAAAACCTGTGGTTCATTTCCTAGGAATGAGGAAATGCATCACAAAATTACCCTGATGGGTACTAAACAAGTAATTACTAAGGGTGACTTAAATTAACTAAACATTGATCCGGTAGCAGAGAAAACTCATGATAAGAATGAGGGAGAATTTATTGAGAAGTTGCGAGACAACTTTCTTATGCAGCATGTGAAAGAAGTAACTGGAAGCCAAAGAATGTGAGATTTGATCACAGCATCAAAAGTGTCTCAGTTAAAGAAGTGACTATTTTGCCACCAATTGGTGACTGTGATCACAGCATACTGACTTGGGAAGTAGCCAATATGGATGTTTCATGCTGAACTACAAAGCTGAAAGTTATGACAAACTCAAGAGAATGATATCATTGGTTCATTGGTATCATTTACTGACTTTGAAAAGGTGCTTGAATGATGTAGTATATGAATGTGTGTCAAGATTTCAAAGAACAAATAGGGTGGGAATGAAATGGATGTGTCGGTCTTTTAAGCAAAAGATCTATAAGAAGAAGAAGAAGAACATTGTGAGAATAAGAATGAGAGGAGTTATGAAGTATATGTGGCACAATCCAGAAAAGTTACAAGTATTGTACAGAAGAAGCTTGAATGCATACAGAAGTAAGTTGATATCATTGTTCCAGTAATGAGCGCTCACTTTGCTGAGATCTGTCAACCTGGTACATGTAACATAGTGCACAGTACTACCCATATATTGAATGAAAAGACAGAGGTGTAAAAAAAGTAGGTTCTGGAGCTATCATAATCTGTATAAAAATTCAGCAATAGGGATAGATGAGATATCAGCATGTGTACTAAATGAATGTTCAACCAAACTGACTTAATCCTTGACATGGTTGTATGACAAATCATACAGGAAAGATGCCACCAGAATGGAAAGAATGTATGATAATCCCCATGCACAAGAGTGGTTCCAAACCTGATGTGTCTAACTATCGACCTATTAGTATCTTCGGAGTGATTGTGATGACACTGTATGGTTTACTAAAGGGAGGTTTTGTTCTGAATCAGTGGCGCATCTAGAGGGGATGGAAAGGGGCCCTGCTCCCCCAAAGAAAAAGGGAAAAAAAAATAGAAAATTTTCCAAAAATCTTTTTCTGATTAATAAAATTCGTTTTTTTTTATTTATGTTGTGTCGTGTCTTCTATTTCTATACTACTTATGAATTAGTGATCATTGCAGATGCTCAGTCATAGGTTGTATGCGATGCATAGTGTGTATTCTCAAATCGTCTACTCAGCTCCCTCTCCCAAGATTACACCCTAAGTGCGCTACTGGTCTGAATAACTTGCTCTTATTTCACAGTGGTGTTATGGCTGAATCAGATAAAGGAAATGGATGCAGTATAATGCTGCAGGAGTTTGCTGAGACATTTTATGATACTGAATGAAAGTCTGTTGCATAAACCGGAAATTATGGGATTAGAATATATGCTAGCTTGTATAAGTCAGTAGTTGATGGACAGTTATCAAAAAGTGGCATGTGAAGGGAGAATGAATCTGCTAGCTTTCAGATGACCAGTGGTGTACCTCAAGAATCAGTCCTTGGGCCATTGTTGTGTATTATATATATTAATGATGTTGGGAAGGGCCTGACAAGGATTGTTCCTTTGTTGGCTGATGATGCATAGATAGCCAGGGCACTGAATTGCTACTGATATATAGCATTTAAAGTTCAAATAGGCTATCAATTCAAAGTTTGTGTAAAGTTATGCAATTTGGCATAATGAGATATCCAACAGTACATTATATTGGTGGGATTATGCTTGGAGAAACTCACAAAGCTAGAGGTCTTGTTATGGTGTATAGGAAGTCCAAGTTTGAAAGTCACATAGCAAAAAGTGCATATACAGCTCAGCAGATATTTGCAATGAAGAAATGAATCCTGACATGTAAGGATAAGAAAGTCATTTTGCTTCTTTACAAATACTTGATAAGACTGCAAATGGACTACTGTGCACAGTTTTGGTCTCCTAGGTTCTCAGGGAATAAAGAAGCTGTGAAAGGCTGCAAAGATAATACTGGGATTATGGAAAGTAAATTATGGGGACAGATTGAGAGTATGTGGACCGCAGATACTGACAGACAGAAGAAAGAGAAATAGACATGATAGAAGTCCATAAACTTTTGAGAGAATGTTAACATGTTCGCTGCCAACTACGAGTATACTCGTAGTGGGTAAACCAGCTACACAAGCCAGCTATGAGTATACTCGTATGACGCTTACTGCCAGCTACGAGTATACTCGTATGGCGCTTACCACCAGCAACGAGATTACTGTACTGACCTTGAAGATGTGAAAATGCTTGGCTTGTGGAGCTAGCATCAAAACTGTGTATTCTCATAGACAGTATATGCTCTGCACAAGCCAACTACGAGTATACTCGTATGACGCTTACCACCGGCAACGAGATTACCGTACTGACCTTGAAGAAGTGAAATTGCTTGGCCTACGGGAACAGACTATGCCAAAGTAGCGTGGCAGCGAACGTGTTGAAGGATGCAAGTTGGTGAAATTTTCGTTATGTTGAAAGTAGAGAGAGAAGTTTGTGGTAGTTAAGAAAGGGGTGAGCTAGATTTTTCTCCTGCAGAACCATGAGTGGGTGGAACAGTTTGGCTGTTGACATAGTGAGTGCATCTAATATGAATGATTTTCAGAGACGTATGACAGCTGGTGTGGGTGATGTATGGCCTCCCTCAATGAGTCCTTGACTCTCTAGAGATCTGATAATAATTTTAATTCAGTTACGTGTAGAAAAGTAAAAATTTTATTTCTTATGATGTGATTACAATTCCAATATTTTGTATTTTTTTTGCCATACTCTTTATTATGTACCAGTTTTTAAAATCTTCAGACAGTTAGTTCTAAAGATACAATTCAGTAAAAGTATTCATTTTTATTTCTGTGCTCTTCCTTTAATACTGTGTTTCCCAAAGTGTGATATGCATACTCCTGGGAGTATGAGGCACTTTTTTTTTTTTAACTTTTGTTCTTATTCTTCTGTTGTTGCAGTTAAGGTTAGGTCTCTTCTGTAATTAAATTTTTGATTAACTAAAAAATCTAATTTCTGTTCTATAATTAATTTTCAATAACTAAGTGCACTTTTTTTTTTAACTTTTTGATGGTGTACTAGTATTGTCGCAGGTAAAGGCAAGTCTGCTCTATAATTAATTTTTCATTATAAATTTAGTTTAATCCTTTATCCAAGTGTGTGCAAACAAAGTTTGCACCTGAAAGTATCTTCAGGACTGGAGTAAAGTGGTACAACACCGGGTAACTCCTTGCAAAGGTGGAGCAAGCTACAAACACTACTATCTCAGTATCTCCCATAATGCAAAACACATCTCCTTGTGGATATGTATAATGTTATGCATTAAGGGAAGGGCCACTATCCAGACTAGTTTCGACCTTTATTGAGGTCTCTTCAGTGGGAACCAGGCCCAAGTGGAGATACCAGGCAGAAGCATTAGCAAGGTCATCTCCTCCTATAGAAGCTGCCAAACGGTGTGCAACCTTTTTATTAAATTACTCTGGATTTAGAGAAAGATGTTGAAAGTTTATTTTTCACTTGGTCAGACTATAATAAATTTAGTTTAATCCTTTATCCAAATGTGTGCAAACAAAGTTTGTTCCTGAAAGTATCTTCAGGACTGGGGTAAAGTGGTACAACACCAGGCAACTCCTTGCAAAGGTGGAGCAAGCTACTACCACCACTCCTATCTACCCACTGAAGAGACCATAATCAAGGTCGAAACTAGTCTGGGTAGTGGCCCTTCCCTTAATGCATAACATTATACATATCCACAAGGAGATGTGTTTTGCATTATGGGAGATACTGAGATAGGAGTGTTGGTAGCTTGCTCCACCTTTGCAAGGAGTTGTCCGGTGTTGTACCACTTTACCCCAGTCCTGAAGATACTTTCAGGCGCAAACTTTGTTTGCACACACTTGGATAAAGGATTAAACTAAATTTATTATAGTCTGACCAAGTGAGAAATAAACTTTCAACAAATTAATTTTTTAATAACTAAAAATCTAATTTCTAAACAAACTTTCTAAAAAAAATTCTAAACAAGCTCTTTTAGGACTGCATCTGGTTGATTCCATGACTACATTCCAGCCAATGGTTTGAACTATTTGCATTAAAAGTTTAAATTCAGTTCAAACCATGCATTTAGAATTCTCCAATAAATTTCATTCATCTGGTTATATTTTTTTTATTGTTGAAATTTAAATTTCATAATTTTGTTTCTACTGTATGTGTTATAATAACTAAAATCTTAATAACTAAAAAAATTACTTCATGTATGCAAATCCTAAAAAATTAATACCTTTATAATTATTCATTCTTGAATGAAATATTATTATGATTTTGCCTGATAGGGAGCATGCAGCTACTGAAAGTTTGGGAAATACTTTAATAGCATTAATAGCATTGTTAAAAAAAAAAAATTCTGTCCTATGAAATCTTGAAAAAACAGGAAAATATTATTGTTGTTACAGATATGAATAGCATAGCAGAAAATGTATACCATTCATATTAATATGTTTTAGAGAAATTTGGAGGAAAAAAAATCTTACTGTCTAACTACAAAAGCAAATAATAATATTAACTATCTGCTAGATTTCTTTTTAGGACATAGACTACCACTACAAATACATAGTTTGAACATAAGGATGTTCACATATTCATTTTATTTTTATGCCACAATTAAAAGAAAGAATGAATCTGGAATAATAACTTTACTGAATGCAAATGGTACTTGTGTCAGAAACTGGTGAGATTGTTCAGTTAATGAGTGTTGACTTTGTTAAGATACATCAACCAGGTATATAATTAGAAGAAACACACGTATAAACCACAGTGAAAATTATTTAATTGTAAATATTTCATCCTAAGTATCTTAGGACATCATCAGTACAGTATTTAAACAAAAATTAGGAATAACATACAGTTAGGGCGCATGATTACAATAGAATCTCATGAAAACGTGCATAACGTGCTAAAGTAGTACAAAAAAAAAAAAAAAAAAACGTTAATTATTTAACGCTTCATTCACAATTCTTCTGCTCATCATCCATCTCAGAAATCTGGCATTATTAAATCACTAGTTTCCAGAGCACACAAATTCTGCTCCTCTGAAGAATCTTTAAACCAGGAATTAGAAGTAATCAAAAATACAGCCATCATAAATGGATATAATCCCAAAACAACTCAAAAAATCATCAGTCACTTCTGCATACATCAAACCAGACAGGAAGAAGTGCATAGGATTCCCATACCTTACGTTAAAGGCATCTCAGAACGTCTTTCTAAAATTATGAAGAAATACAATTTTGCCACTACTTACAAACCTATCAACCAAATTTACAACTTGTTACCTTCTCCTAAGGACAAATTCTCACCCTTGATGTTACCTGGTGTTTATGAGATTCCATGCTCATGCAAATTATCTTACTTTGGACAGACAGGTAGGTCTGTTCAGAAACGCATCTCGGAACATCAAGACCACATTCGTCTTCGTAAACCACAGAAATCTGGCCTCTCTCAACACGGAATTGAAAATCCAAACCATAGGATCCATTGGGAAAAGGCTAAACTTTTACATAGATCTTTATATAAACATGAACGTTTATACAAAGAAAGTTCTGAAGCCCTACTACACAGACCAAACCTAAACCGCAACGACGTTCTTACTATTCCTAAAGTATGGGAAATTATCATACAAAACTGTGTTAAATAATTAACGTTTTTTTTTTTTTGTTGTTGTTTTTTTTTGTTTTTTTTTTGTACTACTTTAGCACGTTATGCACGTTGAGATTCTATTGTAATCATGCGCCCTAACTGTATGTTATTCCTAATTTTTTTTTAAATACTGTACTGATGATGTCCTAAGATACTTAGGATGAAATATTTACAATTAAATAATTTTCGCTGTGGTTTATACGTGTGTTTCTTCTAATTATGAACGCACCACAGGTTTCGTTATTTAAAAAAAAAACCAGGTATATGTAACATGGTGCACAGTGCTACTACATTGGACGAAGAGATAGATGTGCATGAGAATGAAGTTGAAGAGATGATGCATAACATGAATAGGAATTTGGCTATAGGGACAGATGAAATATCAGCATATGCCAAATGAATGTTCAGCAAAATTGGCTAGGCCTTTCACATGTTTGTATAACATGAGTCTCAGCCCAGGAAAGATACCACAGGAATGCAAAGAATGTGTGATAGTTCTGTTGTTCAGGGGGTGGTACAAAATCTGATGTATCTAACTACCAATTTATCAGTATCTCAAGAGTAGTGGTAGAAATTTTAGAGAAGTTGAGAACTCTCATACAGAAATGGGTTGTCATACAAGCTGTAGTCTGCAAGGAACATCATGGATTTACTAAAGGGAGGTCATGTTTTAGTTACTCATATTTTATAACAGTATTACAGCTCAGATGAATAAAGGGAATGGATGTTCTGTGATACTGTTAGACTTTGCTAAGGAGTAGTGGCATAATAGTAGTAATAAGTAAGTGGTAGTAGTAAGGCATTTGATAGTATACCATATGAAAGGCTGCTGCATGAACTGGAGAATTTGGGTTTGGAATATATACTCTTGCCTTGGATAAGTGACAGGCAGATACCAAAAAATGGTATACAGTGGGTGTGAATCTACCAGATTTAAGGGATCAGTACTTGAACCATTGTTGTTCAATCTATGCATTAATGACATTAGGAAGAATCTAACAGGAGATATTCAGTTGTTTGCTGATGATACAATTGATACAATAGGAAAGCTAATCAGGAATGCTACTGATGACTAGCACTTACAGAATGATTTGAATAGGCTGGAAATTTAGGCAAATGATAACAGCTATCATTTCATTTTTAGTAAGTGGAAAGTATGCACTTCGTCCAAATAAATATATATTAGCTGGGTTATGCTACAAATAAACTGATGAGGCTGTTGATTTTTGGCATTATGGTGGATAGGAATTTGAAGTTCAAAGGAAAAATTGCAAATACAGCTCAGTGGATAATTGTGATGTTGAAATGAACCTTCACATGTAAGAATAAAGAAGTAATTTTGCTTTATTTTTTACAAGGCCTTGATAAGACTGCACCTGGGCTACTGTGTACACTTTTGGTCTCCTGGGTTCCAAGGGGGATAAAGAAGCTGTGGAAAGAGTGAAAAGAAGAGTTACAAAGATGATATTAGAATTATGGAATGTGGATCACGAGGACAGATTGCTAATATGTCGACTACAGATGCTGGTCAACAGGAGAAAGAGGGATGATATGAATGGAGGTCTACAAATTTCTGAATGGGTGTTATGGGATATTGTTTGATGAAATTATATACAAGGTTGGGAGAGAAAACATGGGCATCCATGGAAGTCAAGTGTTTTTGCAGTTAAGAAAGGGATAGGAGCTAAATTTTTTTTTGAACAGAGCAGTGAGTGAGTAGAACAGTTTGCCTCTTGATATGTTGAGTGCATCTAGTGTGAATGATATTAAGAGTAGGTATAACAGCTAGTTTGGGTTATGTGAAACCTTCCTTGATGAATCCTTGACCTCCCAGAGGTGACAGATAATGATAATTATTATTATTATCTGACACCTCCATGTATTGTCAATAGTGATATCTTCATACTGGTTTAGACAGCGAAGGTATAAAGGTAATTTGAAATATGAAGTTGTGATTTAGTTTTCAGGAAGATAAAAATAAAGTTCATATTCAAAAGAAAAATATTTGAAAAGTTTTAAGAATAATCAATCACACAGCTATCACAATTAACTGTAGACTCAAGTATACAAATTTATCTTCTATCCTCTTACCAGTCTTCCGATAACAAAAGTTATAGAAGACTGATAAGAGGATAGAAGATAAATACCATGAAGGTAGTAAAATTTTCTGGAGGCATTGACAAAAACTTTGAAATTTAATATAGAGTAGAGTAAAAGCAATGAGAGATGATAAAAATGAAAAAATTGAAGATAATAATATTTTGCATCTTTGAAAGATTGATAAATTAAACAAAAGGTGACAGATTAGGAAAAAATACTCAAAGAGGAATGCAGTTAATAGTACATATCAATATTCAAAGTAGAGGGAAAAAAAACATGAAAACCTGGTTGGCAGATGATATTTGACCAAAAATGCTCATACATGGAGGTATAAAAGTTTTACAGTGGTTGAACTGCATGTAATTCAAAAGCCTGGTCAGAAAGTCGAATTCCAGATCATTGAAGTAGAGTTATAGTACCCATCTCTATAAGGGGAAATAAAATTGTATGTGAGAGTTATAAGGTATATTCATACCGAATGTTTCAAATAAGATTTATGCAAACATACATGAGAACAGGCTAAGAAAATTTGTGGAAGAGACTACTGGATTCACTCCAGTTGAGATTGTCAAGAACAGATTTTCACTTTCAGACAGGTAGTTGAGAAATCTGGAATTACAAAGATTTTTGTTTTGAAGTTTTATTGATTTGGAAAATTCATATCACAAGGTGCCAAGAGAAAACCTGTTTACAATGCTCCAGTCATATAGTATGAACAATATGTTGTATCAATCAGTTATTAGTTTATATTTGAGTTGTAAATCAGCAGTTAGAATTAATAGAGGTACATGAAGATGATGTAATGTAAAATAAGGTATGAAACAAAGTAGGTATAATATCTCTACCATTATCCATCATTTATATGGATCGCATTGTGATTGAAAATGGCATTGGGCTCGATATCAAATTGGAGATGTTAATCTCATCTCCTTACTTTATGTAGATGATGTTAATTCTTAAATCAGTTACCTGTCTGCAGGATTACTTCACTAAATTGAATAACTACCATAACAAATTTGAACTATGGAAAAAAAAAAAAAAAAAAAGCAGGAACATGGAAAATTTTTGCTGTCTGTAATCTGTGTATAAGTAATATGTTTGACATATTTAAGGGCAGTTTTTAGCAAAGTTTGCAAATTAAATATTGAAATTGACAATAGAATAATCAAATTTAGCATATTGCAGAGTCAGTTGAATAAATAAAGTTGGAATAAGAGAAATTAGTCAAAACATTAGCTGTATAGAAAACAGCATTCAAACCAGTTTTGACTTTAGATAAAAAACAACAACAACAGAGCTTCTGAAAAAGTTGTACAGTAAATAGATGGCATCAATGACAAAATCATGTTGAAAATGAGGTGCTTAAGAGTCAAAGCTATATAACTGAGAGGAGACCTCCACATAGCCTTTAACAGTATTGCAGAGAACTGGTCAGGGCTTCTCGCCTAATGTCCATTCCTCACCTTCTCATGGTGCACCCCTGTTAGGTATCTACCTGAATACTGAACGAACGAGGATGGGCTGACAATTTGGGATTTAGCCGACCAAATTGTATTCTTATTAGCTTAAACCAAAATTTCAAATGATGGTACAACATGACAGAATTTCATGCTGGCTGGGGCGTTGCCGATTAAACAAGGCCCCTGTTGTTTTCGCCAGGGAACCAGGGCTAACAGCAAAAAGTCAGCTACTGGAACAAATCCTAAAACTCACCCCCAACTCAGAATCACAAGAATTCAAGATCGGTACTATCAACATAAGAAGCCTGAATGGTAAAGAAATGGAGCTAGCTGAGGAATTGGATAAGTACCAGATCAACATAATAGGGGTGACTGAAACAAAAAAGATAAAACCGAGATCTTTCTGAGCAACAAATACAAAATGTTATATTCAGGCAATGACAATCAAGGAAAAGAAGTAGTAGCCATAGTATTCAACACAAAATACGAGGCTAATCTTCTTGAATGGCAGGCAGTCTCAAGTAGAGTGATGTGGGCAAATATGAGAATGGGGAACTGGACAATGTGACTTATTTGTGCCTATGGTCCTATAGAAGGTCCTACTAAGTTAGAAGTGGAGGAATTTTTTGAGGCTTTAGAGAAAGCAACTGACAATGAAAAAGGAAAAGCTGGTCCTTGTTGGGGATCTAAATAGTAGAGTAGGACTTGATTATCAGACATAGAAAAATATTTTGGGAAAGTTTGAAGAAAAGAGCATAGCTAATAATTAATTTAATTAATAAAATAATATTTTATTAATTAAAATTACTAGCTTTGCTCTTTTCTCCAAATTAAATAAAATATTTAATAAAATTTGGTATTTTAGGATCTTTACTAAAATTCAATTCTTTGGAGAAAAGAGCAAAGCTAATAATAATGGCAAATACCTGTTGGATTTCTGTTCAGGACATGGACTGGTTATTACTAACACCATGTTCCAACATAAAAATGTGCACAAATTCACATGGAGAGAAGAGGCCTGGAATAAGAAAAGTCTCGTTAAAAGTCTCTGTACAGAGGATTTGAAATTGGAAGTGATCACTATTTAGTCTTGAGCAGGAAAAAATTGAATTTCATATTGAAAAGAATAACATGTAAGAAAGTTTTAAAGCGAATAAAAGTAGACCAGCTCTCAGATGTGAACTGTAGACTAAATTACACAAAGATTATTGAAGAAAAAATGAAAGAGTTTGAGAACAGGAACCAAACCTTGGAGATTCAGTGGCAACCTTGAAGAAAACCCTGATTGATTCAGCCAGAGAGGCATGTGGTGAGGTTGTCTGCAAGGATAGAAAAATCAGACCTCCATGGTGGACCCAGGAAGTTAAAGAGGCAGTGAAAGAAAAGATGAAAGCATATCAAAAGTTTCTGGCAAATAAGTCAGCTTGTTCTCTTAGAGAATACAGAGACAAATGTAAGAAAGCTAAACACTCTATAAAACTATCTAAACAGAAGTCATGGGAGGATTTTGGTAAGAACATAGAAAATAAATATCAAGACGGTGGCAGGATATTTTGGAGGTTGTTGAAGAAGCTCAGAAATGGAGGAAAGAGTGCTGTAAAAGGAATTAGAGATGATAAAGGTGACATGAAAACATGAGATAAAGATATCCTTTAAGTATGGAGTAATTACTTCAAAAATTTGCTAAATGAAACAAGCAGTGATGACAACACAGTGGTAAAAAACACTGATGAGGCATGTAGTCAGGAATACATATCTATTCTTAAAGCTATCAAAATTTCAAAATTTCTCTACTGAGTGTTCCTGGTAAGATATATGCAAGTATACTTGAGAAGTGGTTGAGAAGGATTGTGTAAGAGAAGCTTGGTGAAGAACAAGCTAGATTCAGGCCAAATAGAGGTTGTCAGGATCAGATTTTAACTTTGCGACAGATAGTTGTGAAATCATGGGAATATAACAATCATCTGTATTTTAGTTTTGTAGATCTGGAAAAAGCATATGACAAGGTGGCAAGAGAGAAGCTATTCAAAACACTACAGTTATATGGTGTCAATGGGGCATTATATCAAGCAATATTTAGTCTTTATTTGAGTTGTAAGTCAGCAGTTAGAATTGAAGGAAGTACAGGAACATGGTTTAATGTTAAATCTGGTGTCAGACAAGGATGTACATTATCCCCCTCTCTTATTCATTATCTATATGGATCACATTATGAAGGAAAGTGATATTAAACCTGATATCAAAATTGGAGATGTTCATCTCATCTCTTTGCTTTATGAGGATGATGTTATACTTCTAAATAAATCCTCTACAAGTCTGCAAGAATCCCTGACTACATTGAATAACTGTTGTAGTAGATATGGTATGACGGTGAATATTAAAAAGATAAAGACAATGAAAATAGGCAGAAACATTGAAATTATCAACTGCATTGTGAATGGAGAACCTGTAGAACAAGTAAAACATTTCAGCTACTTAGGCACGATTTTTAATGAAGATGGTAAATTAAGTGGTGTCAATGGGAAATAGACAACAGAATCAACAAAGCTGGTATGGTAGGCAGTCAGCTGAATAAATTTATATGGAATAAGAGAGAAATTAGCTGTATACAAGACAGTATTCAAACGAGTTTTAGCTTATGGATCTGAGAGCTGGGTTAGAAGTAAAATGCTTGACCAAAGACTAGAGACCACAAATATGAGAGACCTGAGAAAGATTAAGGCATGAACAGATGGCATCAGTGGCAATATCATATTAAAAACAAGGATATTAGGAAAGAACTTGCCACTGTCAGCATCCAGGAATGTGTTAGCAGAGCTAATCTCAAGTGATATGCTCACTTAAACAGAATGGGAGAGGAAAGATTAGCAAAACAAATGTTCTCTGCCAGGTTGGTAGGAAAAAGACCCAGAGGAAGACCAGGATATAGGTGAATTGATACAGGAAAAAGTGCCTTAGAAGATAGAAATATAAGATCTGATAATGTTGGCATCTTGACAGGTAACAAACTGATTTGGAGGAAAATTGTAGATAGGAAGTTAGTGATGATGTACATTTCATGTAGTGCTATCATATCCTGTACCCTCATCAGGAATTTGATGATGATGTTGAAAATGAAGATATCAGAAAGGAATGTTGTCCATATTAAGGACTGTGGGAGGTAGTGGTATATAACTTAGGTTTGCAAAACAAGTGCTTGATGCAGGAAAATAAAACACTGAGAGAGAGAGAGAGATCTCAGTAGATTGATTCAGTTAGAAGGCTAAAATATAAGATCTGGACAATATTGAAGTCCTGACAGATAACAGACTAATTTGGAGATATATTAATTGTTGATAAGAAGTTAATAATAATGTAAACTTATCATGTGTACTATCATGGTATCCTGTACACCTTGAGGATACAAATTAAAAATTTGATGATGAAATCTTGAGCAAGTTCTAAAGACAAATAGTTCTTAGAATTTCACATATTTAACCTTAATTTGCTTTGTATGATTTCTTCTGAATTTGTTAAATTTTATTTTAAATAAGCATGAATTGTAAACAGTGTTACCAAACAGATGAGAGAGGAAAAACATACATAGTGACATCTTACCATTTAAGACTCTATTTTTATTTAGACTTCCAGATGACACGGAGACATCCACTCCATTTATTGGTACTCCATTAGCTTTGGGGCAGTCCAAAAGAAAAAGGTATGTTAAAAGTTTTTTTACTTAGTTCTAAATTAAAGATGCGAAGAAATTATATTTTTGGTTTAGCCTTTATCCAAGTGTAATCAAACAAAGTTTGCAGTGAAGTATCTTCATGACTAAGATACTTGTATCACATTAATTGTCTTAATATCCCATAATTCAAAGCACACATCATTTTGGGTGTGAATTATGCCAAGCATTATGAGAAGGGCCACTCCCCAAACCTGTTTTGATTTTTATTGTGATCTCATCATGGGAGCCAGACCCAGAAGTGATACCAAAGTTGAAGTAATGCAGAAGTCATATATGTTGCATAGACAAGTAGTGAAAAGCTGTCACATCTTACTAAAATACTCTGGATCCGAGCCAGTTGTTGAAAGTTTTTATTTTCACTTGGTTTTAAATTAAATAAACATACAAAGAAATTATAGTCTTGGTTTATCCAAGTGTAATGTAATCCAAGTTTGCACATGAGGTATCTTCATGACTAAGATACTTGTATATAGAGGCTGATGTCTTCACATTAGTCAGTTGCTTTAGTAACCTGTAATGCAAAACACACATCCATTTGGGTGTGCAAGTATATACAAGTATCTTCGTGTGTCAGCTTGTCTAAACATGAATTTTTAAAGATTTATAAGTACTTAACTGAGGCGGTCTCATTCTGAGGAATTCTAATTTGCAAGAACATCATACATAAGTTATTGTTTAAATAACCCTTTATTACTATGGAGTTCACTAAAGAGCACATTAAGCACATCAATTTATAAGTTCAAAAAAGGCAACAATGCTGCTAACACTGTAAAAAATGTGCAAGAAGTGTATAGTGATAATGTTTTGAATGTGCAAAAGTGCCAAGAATGATTACAAAAATTTCGACATGGGAACTTTAGCTTTAAAGACTCCTCGCTCTAGGCACTCTGTCTCTCTCTCTCTCTCGATAATTATATGCTGGAAGCTGATATTGCAAGAAATGCCCATGCAACTGTTAAAGATCAAAAGATCTTAATTTATCATCATTGACCATCCATTACCATTTGCAAGAACTTGAAATAGCGTCTAAGCTCGGCAAGTGGGTTCCTTACAAGCTGACGAACAACAATCGAAGAGAGCACATCAGCATCTGCACTGCTCTTCATTCTCGAGAGGTTCAATCTCCGGTGATGAAAAGTGGATACTTTACAAGAATATTAAGTGTCGAAAGCAGTGGGTTCATTCAGGGGAACAGGCTAAACCTCAGCCAAAACTGTTAAGCATTTGGTTGGATAAAGCTGGTGTTATACACCTTGAACTCTTGCCAAAAAAACCAAACAATCACAGCTGAAGTATACTGTGAACAACTCAATCAATTGAATGAGAAACTGAAAGAAAAGAGGTGTTCTCTGGTCAGTCAAAAGGGTATAGTTTTTCACCATGAGAATGCACTCCTTCATAGTGCAAGAATCACCCATATCAAGATTGAGGAACTTGGGGAAAAGTTTTCACATCCTCTGTATGTTTATTTTCCTTATCTTCCACCTTCAGATTACCAGTTATTTCGAAGTTAGCAACATTTCATCAATGAAAAACAATACGATACAGTAGAGGCACTGAAATTGAGCCTATGCAACTTCTTTGCCTCCAAACCTCCTAAATTCTATAGAATTTAGGAGATTTGGAGGCAAAGAAGTTGCTTTCACAACATTAGAAGACATTATTGATTTAAATGGAGCTTATATATACTTGATTAAATTAGCAAGTGATTTATCTTTTATATCCTTTCAAAACTTAATGCTAAAAACAACATTACTTTTGAGATGACTGGATGGTATTTTTATGTTTTCTTAGTAGTCTCTACTTTGCAAACCCATAATCTTACATATACTGAAAGTTCTGTTAAGTGTATATATATGTATATACAGTGCATGTTTTTTGAACTATATGGTGTACCAGAACCTTTATTAATGATATGCGACATGCGGATGCAGCACATTCAGAAATTTGTGATATTCAATAATTTTTTGCACATTTACGTAGTATGCAAATAACATTAGTTATTTAATAAAATTTTTATTTTTAGCTCTGTTGCTATGATCTTTGCTATGTAAATTTTTTTATTAAAATTATCATATATATTTTACTCATTTTTCATGTACTTGTACAATAAATTTATTCTTAATAAACTGTGTATTATATACTTACTTTGCTGTTCTTATTTGAAAAACATTATCCTGCTATTAAATAAAAATATCAGTAAATAATTTTTTCGTTTTATTTTTTAATCCCTTTAATTTTCAATTTAGCAAAGAATCAGTACTGGCACCTATTGTTTTACAAAAGAAAGCACTGTATGTGTGTGGATATATACATTTATTTATTTTATTTTTGAAATAGATTAAATGACTAGAAGCCGAGAAATAAAAAATAGAAACCCTATTTTATTTTAAATAAATAAACTGCACAACTAGTTTCGTCTTTCTGGCAGACTTCATCAGATGCATAACATGAGAGAAATATCAACAAACATTGCGAGAGAAATCTATACATTAAAACACTAATGTATTAACATTTGAAGGTGTTCCGTGTATCTCTTCATTGTTGGACATGTGCATTCGTTCAAGATCTCATGAACGCCAAAGTTGGATAGCAGTGCAATAATCACTCACCCAGTCATGTGTAACAAATCGGAAACACATCTTTCGATGCTGTGGTGAACTGAAAAGAAAAATTGTAGAATATAAAGAAATTATCCTCAATCCAGTATATCTCAACACTAATGTTACTAGCCACAAAAAAATCTTACTTGCCCAAGCTGTCGGTCTACTTTATATAAATATTTTTATTAGTGATATTTTAAAAAACTAAATGTTATAATGATAAACATTCCAACAGCAGTTAATAAATATAGTTGAAAAAACCGGAATGATAGTCTAATCACGAGTATCATTAGGCAGTTATGTACAGTCTCTCCATTGTTGTGTAAACTGTAATTTTTTACCATTTTTTTATTTATGTTAAGTAACTTCCTGATGATGCTGTTACTGATATAGAGAGCTAAACATATGGAGGAAATACATTTAATATTAATAAACAATTGCATACCAGTTAAAAACCTGGTTATTATCATTCAAGCAAATCTACTAGTGGTGAATCGCAAAAATGTATCATCTTGATAGGGAAACAAAGAAATAGGTAAACTCCTTAGAAGAACTTAAATGCCAGAAAGTATCGCTATCCAACAGACTTTCTTAAAGAATTGCAGAAATAACTATAATTTCTTCATTTTTAAGGGTCAAGTTTTGACTTCAGTTTTGACATTCTGCTAAAGCACTGAGGTTATATAGAAGCGCGAGTTTTGTTCTTTTGCAAACTGAAATACAAAAGATTATTTCAATTACTTATTCACTGAACAACACACACATCACCTACATTGTACTCTGGCTAATTCAATATCCCCCAGATACATAGAATATCATTGATAGCACACATTCGGAGAAGATCTCAAGAATAGACAAAGATTGCAAACATAGATTGTCAAAAAAATTCAAGCATTTATACAACAGAGTTCACAAAAACAGAACCTTTTGGAATCCTAATAAATTTGTATTAAATTTTTAAAACTGTAATCTTACTAATATAGAAGTACTCCAAGACACATCAAAAAGTAGACATTATGACCAATGTTGAAAAAGCTACAAAATTTCTGTCATCTCATGAAGAGGCATTATGCACAAGATTGCTTAGTGCTTCAGTTTTATTAAACATTTGTACACCAAAAATAATTTCACAGCTTTAGAGAAAGAAGCTTTGAGAAGTTTGCGTAACAATTCTGAAATCATTATACTAAAGGCAGACTATGACATCAAGATCACCTCCATGTTATATCAGACTCTTCCACATATTCAGAAAGACAATGCATGATCAGACTTGGTCATCACACTTAAAAATGAATGAACTAATCTCCAGTACTTTTGAATTTATAAAGACCTTAAGACAACTGAAATCCAGACACCCAATCACTCTGAGATTATATGCCATGCCCAAAGTTCACGAAGGGCATGGCATATATATCTCCATTTTATCTTCATGAAAACTAAAGATAAGGATATTCTGGATATCTGGAATAAAGCTGAATGTGAGAATTACAGAGGAATTTCTCTACTAAAATAAAAATAAACTACTCTGAAAGACTATTAAATAAACCAAGCACTGACAGAACCATACTAGAAAATTTTCAAGAGGAATGCAAAGAGGAGTACATATCAATACTTGAAGTAGAAAAAGCCATCAAAAACTTGAAATGTGGAAAGGCAGCTGGTGCAGATGATATTCGACCAGAAATGAATAAGTATGGAGGTATAAAAGTTTTGCAGTTAGCTACACT
Source organism: Typopeltis vanoorti (assembly GCF_054136105.1). Classification (NCBI taxonomy): domain Eukaryota; kingdom Metazoa; phylum Arthropoda; class Arachnida; order Uropygi; family Thelyphonidae; genus Typopeltis; species Typopeltis vanoorti. The sequence continues at coordinate 39,798,727 of NC_143561.1, read as the reverse complement.
GCATTATTCGGAGGGGCCTGGACAGAAGGTTGAATTCACAATGATTGGAATAAATCTCTCATGGTACCCATCTATAAAAAAAAAAGGAATAAAACTGAATGTGAGAATTACAGAGAAATTTCTCTACTAAGTGTTCCAGGTAAGATTTATGCATGCATACTTGAAAAGTGGAAGTGGTTGAGAAAGATTATGGAAGAGAAACTTGGGGAAGAACAAGCTAGGTTCGGGTCAAACAGATTTTCACTCTACGACAAATAATCGAGAAATCATTGGGATATGACAAGGAGCTGTACTTTAGTTTTGTAGATCTGGAAATGGCATATGACAAGGTATTCAGAGGAAAGCTTTTCAAAACACTACAATTATATGGGGGTGAATGGAACATTATACAGAGCAATACATAGTGTATATTTAAGTTGTCAGTCAGCAAGAAAATACCAAAACTATGAAAATAGATATGAAAATAGATATGAAAATATTGAACACATCAACTGAATTCTGAATGGAGAGCTTATAGAACAAGTAAAATATTTCAGCTATTTAGGCACAGTTTTTAGTGAAGATGGCAAGCTAAATCTGGAAATAGACAACAGAATTAGTAAAGCTGGTATGGTGGGTAGCCAGTTGAATAAATTTATGTGGAATAAGAGAGAAATTAGCCAAAACACCAAATTAGCAATATATAGGACAGTGTTCAAAATAATTTTAAGTAATGGATCTGAGAATTGAGTTAGAAATAAAGCCCTCGATCAAAGACTAGAGACCACAGATATGAGGATTTGGAGGAAAATTAGGAGAGTGAACAGATGACATCAGTGGCAGAATCATATTAAAAAGGAACTTGACATTTAAGAATGCAAGCAGGGCTAATCTAAGGTGGTATGGCCTTTTAAATAGAATGAATGAGGAATGGTTAGCAAAACAGGTATTTGATGCTAAGATGGCAGGAAAGAGACCCAGAGGAAGACTAAGGTCTAGGGATTGAATTCAGTTAGAAGTAGCTTAGAAGCACAAAATGTTACAAGATAGATATGACAATATTGAAGTGCTGACAAGTAATAGACTAATTTGGAAAAAAATTGTGGATAGGAGACTTATAATAATAAACTTAATCATGTAGTGCTGTCATAGAAGCCTGAACACCCCTTGAGGGTGCATATCAGGAAATTATGATGATTCTGATTGAACTAAGTGAATGCATTCACTGCATAACTATAAGACATAGGTGGCTCATTTTTTTATTTCATAACTGAAATGGAATCTCTAAGGGTGATGCATAGTGATGTAGTGAAAGGAACACTATAATATTGCTGTGAGAGAAATGAGTAGATTTTGGAACTCAGTAGTGGATATTTATGAAATTTTACATTTAACTTAACAGTTATCAATTCTTATGTTACGACAGAACAACTGTTGAGTTTTTAATGACTGTTCATTTTTTCATAGTCTTTCTTATAGGAAGAAATATAAAGTTCTGAACCTTAAATGAGATAAAAGGTTGAAAGAAAGTAAAGGTTATTGGTTTATGCTATGACTTTTCAAGAAAACTGGCAACTAAAACTGCAAGTTTTTGTGATTCTTTAAAAGGGAATGGTGTAATTGGGGGAATTACAGATTTCAGGTCCAAAAATTTTATTTCCAACTCTCTGAAAATAAAACTACATTGATAAATTCATTGGCAGCCACCTGTGATCAATAACATGACAGTGAATGGGATGATGTGTTAAAATGGGGGAGGAGGGGTGTAAATTATCCAAAAAAAAAAAAAGTTGAATGTAATTAGAATGAGTCTGAAAATTTACTCACCATTGTCTCTGATAAAACTGTTATTTACATAAATCACAGTTTTATATTTAATTAAGTAAGACTGGGACACATTTTGAACCAATCATCATCAGTATATTATAGTTGGAAATTAAAACTTCAAACAATAATGAAGGTACATGCAGAACAGAATCTTTTGTAGTATGCAGTCATAAATAGTCCGTTAAAAAAACATTAATCCGTTAAAAAAAAAAAAATTGAGGATCATATGAAGTGTGTATGCATGTGATTGAAAAAAAAATAATAATAAATAATTTTATATATATTTAAGCCTTATAGTTCTTGATAATAATTTCCAAAGTTTTGGCATGGAAAGTCCATCATTAAGGCTATTAGCAGAAGTGTACATCACACTTCTGCTAACCATTCCTCACAGAAGAATGGTATTATTAAGTGCCTTCTTTCAAGAGCTCGTATCATCCGTTCCTCATCCGAACTACTTCAAAAAGAAATTTCTACAAAGAAACAGCTATTCACAACAGTTAGAACCCCAAAACAATAGAGATGATTATCAACTTTTTTTCTCCAACCTGTATTCGAATAGAAATCTCCATCCCATATTGAGGTCCTACATCACTCTTATCTCAATCTTAATAATGAGCTTTTCATGCCAAAACTCTGGGAAATTATGAACTATGTGGCTTAAATATTACACATACAGTAGAATCTAGTTAATTGGAGCAGCCATTTATTTGGGACAAATCTTAAAGAACCAAACCAAATCAAGAAAATTGCCAGAGTTTTCTTTGCTTCAATATGCTCCAATCAAGGTTATCTCTCCGAGATAATTGCTTGTAAATGGTTAATTGGTTTAACACTTATTGTCACAAGGAGTGGCAAAGGTCATACTGTGCCAAACCAATTTCTGCCAATTTCTAACTAATGTTAGTTGAGTGCGCTTGTGACATCTTTCATGCTGAGCCAACACTTAATCAAAAAAGTGTAGAGATATTTCAGTTGTCTGTTTTTTGATAATTTTTTTAAAATTTTAATATAAAATTTTGGACCCTTTGTCACATAAAGATTTCACTAGTTGAAAAAATTGCCTTACCAGACCAAATAAAAGGCCATTTGCCCAATTCCAGTCATCTTTATTGTCTGGTAATTGTAACTGGAGTACTGATTGTGTCCTTGATATAACACCAAGATAAACTGCGAGAAGAATGGGCATACCACGGAAAAGAGGGAACATCCCAAAAATAGAAGCATAAAGTAAGGACCCTAACATCGAGGACACCCTAAATCAGTGGTTCTCCATTATAACTGGACAAGGAGTGTGTGCATCAGTGGTCAGTGTTAAAAAAGAAGTCAGAGGAGCTAGCTAAGAAGTTGGATCATGATGTTGTTAGAGCAACAGATGGTTGGTTGTCTCACTGGAAATGTAGGCATGTATTAAATTCAAGTTACATATGAATTGAATGTTTAAATATCAAATATTTTCTAATGTGTTGTGTATTTTGTTTTAATAGGATTACATCGAAGGACAACAGGTCTCTGTTATCATTGACAATAAGGAAAATTTAAATATGTACATGTTTCGCTGTTGCAATTAAGTTGAATAAATGATTGTTGCTCTGTGGAATATTAGTTCGTCTTTTTATATTTTTTTAGCTATTAACATGAAACTTTGCATAATTGGGTCAAAATGTTCTAGTCCCAATGTGCCCCATTTAACTGGAATCTACTGTGTGTGTGTATTTTTTCCCCCCTAGCACACATCATTATTCTAATGAATCATTTTTTTTATCTGACTGTCTCATGAATGTATACAAAGAAAAATTAATTTCTCCATGCACCTTCATTGTTTGATTTTTTTTTTTAATTTCCAACTGTAATATACTGACACTGTTCACGATACGTGTTCTGAAATATCTATACTGAAATTAGTCTACTAATTTAATTAAATATTCAACTGTGATTTCATGTAACTCTGTTCGAAAGATTAACACAGTTGTCCCTTCATCAATGTGTGCAGGTAAAGATTTGGGGTCTGAGAAGTAACTTTTTTTTTTTTAATGAAAAACTGGAAGTTGCAGTTGTTGCAAAACATTTAAGAAACAAGGACTATTCCAAAGTATAGTGACAGATGGAATGAAAGGAGGAATATGAAGGTCTTGTGTGTGTGTTGGCAGTCTGGATTATAAAAGAATGCTGGACAACCAATTATTGTGTTTTTAACAGGCTTAACAGACAATAGAGGAATCATGGATGCCACATTCATGCTCCATGAATGTGGCATCAGTGTCTTTTTCTTTCCACAGGAAGTATGCCTGTAGAAAGACAAAATGGAAACAGCTCTCTGAGATAGTGGTTGAAGTGAGTCAGTGAGAGATGGATCAGAGCTTGATTAGCCAAGCTCTGCTCTTCTAAATATCATCAAGAATTTTAGACAGCTGTTGGGTGCACCACTCCAAGCATTAGAATAGTTCTGAGGTGGAGCAGATTTGTACTAAGTTAGTAGTTGAATATGTGAAAAATATCATTTTTAGCATCACTACATGAATTGTGCCAGAACAGATTAGAGGTAAGGGTCAGCCCAAGAAGAGAGATCTGATCCTGTCTGATGATTTGTATACTACAAAAGTTAAAGGATGGTAAATTGAGATCCCTCAAACTATTTTTGGTATCATTGAAGATGACTAGGTTATTCCAGTCCCTTGAAAATTAACACAAAAGTCCATTTTTAGAATCACTGGTGATATGTTTTGAGGCTTAGAATGTTTGTGCACTGCAAGGTATCATATGATTAGAAAGTATGAGGTATATTATCATCAGCAAAACTGGGTAGTGAGAGGTCATTTATGTGTATGAGCAAGGAGGATAGGTGATACAGCAGCAGAGGAGCATGCCATGCAGTGATCAATGAAAAAAAAAAAAAAAAAAACCTGGCTATCCAATTACAGAAGGTGGAAGGTAGTCCAAAGGATGGGTGCACCACCCCCAAGCATTAGAATAGTTCTGAGGTTGAGCAGATTTGTACTAAGTTAGTAGCTGAATAGGTGAAAAATATCATCAGTTTTCTCAGGATCAGAGAAATTTTTTTTGGTATCTAGAGTATTTAAAATTCTACTGATGCCTCTGTTACTAATGGCTACAGGAGATATGGCACACTAAATCTGTTATGGTGGGAAGAAGAAGTTTGCCTTGTTTATCCATGCAAGAGGTGGAAGAATATAATCTTACCACGAGATCAGCTGTATCTTTTGGCATTGTGACAGTGGTATCATCTGGCTGAGAATGAGAAAAAGAGGTGGATGTACAGATGAGCAGAAGTTGTGTCTTATGGACTTTTGCAGGAGACCAAAAGCTATGACTGCCATTTGTACAAGAGGCAAGTTTTCTGCACCTCTGACACTTGCAAAGATTTTGATTTGTTAATAATTGTTTTCCGTTTGTCACATGCTTCAGTAAGGCTGAGATGAAATTGGAGTTATCTTTTTAGTATGTAGATTATTTAAAATTCTGATATCTTTTTTTTTTTTTTTTTTTGGTAGGACATACTGTGTAACATTCTAAAAAGTGACTAAAGGAAAGGCATTCTATGAAGAGAAAATTTACATAAGATTATGGTCTGAGTTAATGAGAGTAGAATTGACCTTTGCAACATACACTGGCTGATTAAGATGAGCAAGGACATCTGGGAGGTGGAGAGGATTACTAGCATTCTGGTTGGTGGAAGGATGATTTGTGTTAGTTCATTGCGTACAGAAAACACTTCCACATCTCTTCTGATTTGGTTGGTGGAATTGAGAAACCTGTTAGTTACTCATATGTGCAGTTGACTATAGAAAATCATGCTGCAAGGATGTGAAATCAAAGGATTCAGTTTTCAAAGTTTAGAGAGATAGCAAATAAATAATAAATGTTACTGAATGGGACAAGGAAAAGTTAACTTACAGAACACTGGTTCTTGACCAGGGTGCTGCCATGCTTATATTTAGAGTGTCACACACAATGTTTTTCTAAATACCAAAAATGTGTTTATATATAGCTGAACATTTAGTTAAAAAATATATATATAGTGAAAATGATAAAATACGAATTTAGGCCAATGAATATAATCAAATAATTCTAAAAAAATGGAAGAAAACTCACATAGAAACTTTATTACTGTAGAATTTTTGCCTAAGTATCGTAGGCATTGTCAGTACAGGACCACAGAATGGCAATTAAATAATAACAGCCAATTCTAAAAAGCACCACCTGAGTAGTTAATGTAAGATAACTCATCATCATCATCAAATTCCTGCCATGTACCCACAAGGGGTGTACAGGATATGATAGCTACGTGAAAAATTACATCATTACTAATTTCCTATCTACAATTTTCCTCCAAATCAATCTGTTACTTGTCAAGACCCCAACATTATCAGATCTTATATTTCTATCGTCTAAGGCACTTTGTACCGTATCAATCCACTTATATCTTGGTCTTCCTCTGGGTCGTTTTGCTGCCAACCTGGCAGAGAACATTTGTTTTGCTAATCTTTCCTGGATGCTGACAATATTAAGTTCTTTCCTAATATCCTCGTTTTTAATATGATATTGCCATTGATGCCATCTGTTCACCCCTCTAATCTTTCTTAGAACTCTCATATATCTGCATTTTCTAGTCTTTGGTCAAGTGTTTTACTTCTGACCCAGCTCTCAGATCCATAAGTTTAAACTGGTTTGAACACTGCCGTGTATACAGTTAATTTAGCGTTCCGACTAATTTCTCTCTTATTCCATATGAATTTATTCAATTGACTTCCCACCATACCAGCTTTGCTGATTCTGTTGTCTATTTCTATATTTAATTTACCATTTTCACTAAAAATCATGCCTAAGTAGCTGAAATGTTTTACTTGTTCCACAGGTTCTCCATTCACAACACAGTTGACATTTTCAATGATTCTGCCTATTTTCATTGTCTTTGTCTTTTCATTGCTGACCTTCATACCATATCTATTACAATAGCTATTCAATTTAGTCAGAGCATCTTGCAGACTTGTAGCGAATTTATTTAGAAGTATAACATCATCCGCATAAAGCAAAGAGCTGACATTAACATCTCCAATTTTGATATCATGTTTAATACCACTTTCCTTCATAATGTAATCCATATAGATAATGAATAACAGAGGGGATAATGTACATCCTTGTCTGACACCAGATTTAACATTAAACCATCTTCCTGTACTTCCTTCAATTCTAACTGCTGACTTACAACTCAAATAAAGACTAAGTATTGCTTGATATAATGCCCCATTGACACCATATAACTGCAGCGTATTGAATCGCTTCTCTCTTGGCACCTTATCATATGCCTTTTCCAAATCGACAAAACTTAAATACAGATCTTTATTATATTCCCATGCTTTCTCGACTATTTGTCGTAAAGTGAAGATCTGATCCTGACAGCCTCTGTTTGGCCTGAATCCAGCTTGTTCTTCACCAAGCTTTTCTTCCACAATTCTTCTCAACCTTTTCTCACGTATACTTGCATATATCTTACCAGGAACACTCAGTAGGGAAAGACCTCTGTAATTCTCACATTCAGTTTTATTTCCCTTTTTATATATGGGTACTATGAGAGCTCTACTCCAATCATCGGGAATTTGTCCCTCTGTCCAGGCTTTCTGAACTGTGCAGTGCAGCCACTGTAAGACTCTTATACCACCATACTTCAGCATTTCTGGTCAAATATCATCTACTCCAACTGCCTTTCCACATTTCAAGCCTTTGATGGCTTTTTCTACTTCAAGTATGGATATGTATTCCTACCTGCATGCCTGGTCCGTGTTTTTTATCACTGTGCTGTCATCACTGCTTGTTTCATTTAGCAGTTTTTCAAAGTAATTACTCCATACTTCAAGGATATCTTTTTCTCAAGTTTTCATGTCACGTTTATCCTCTCTAACTCCTTTTACAGCACTCTTTCCTCCATTCCTAAGCTTCTTCAACAACCTCCAGAATATTTTGCCACCTTCTTGGTATTTATTTTCTATATTCTTGCCAAAGTCCTCCGATGACTTTTGTTTAGCCAGTTTTACAGAGTGTTTAGCTTTCTTACATTTGTCTCTATATTTTCTAAGAGCACAAGCTGACTTATTTACCAGGAACTTTTGATATGCTTTCTTCTTTTCCTTCACTGCCTCTTTAACTTCCTGTGTCCACCAGGGAGTTCTGATTTTTTTATCCTTGCAGACAACCTCACCACATGCCTCTCTGGCAGAATCAATCAATGTTTTCTTCAGGGTTTGCCACTGAATCTCCAAGGTTTGATTCCTGTTCTCAAATGCTTTCATTTTTTCTTCAATAATCTTTGTGTATTTTAGTCTACAGTTCACATCTGAGAGCTGCTCAACTTTTATCCGCTTTAAAACTTTTTTACATGTTATTCTTTTCAATATGAAATTCAATTTTATCCTGCTCAAGACTAAATAGTGATCACTTCCAATTTCAAATCCTCTATACACTCTGGTGTCCTGCACCAGGGAGAAAACATCACTATCAACAATAACATAGTCAATGAGACTTTTCTTATTCCTAGTCTCTTCTCTCCATGTGAATTTGTGCACATTTTTATGTTAGAACATGGTGTTAGTAAAAGGACAGTCCATGTCCTGAGGAGAAATCCAACAGGTATTTGCCATTATTATTAGCTTTGCTCTTTTCTCCAAATTTTCCCAAAATATTTTTGTATGTCTGACTATCATTTCCTACTCTGCTATTTAGATCCCCAACAAGGACCAACTTTTCCTTTTTCATTGTGTCAGTTGCTTTTCTCTAAAGCCTCAAAAAATTCATCCACTTCTACCTTAGTAGAACCTTCTGTGGGACCATAGGCACAAATAAGTCTCATTGTCTAGTTCCCCATTGTCATATTTGCTCACATTACTCTACTTGAGACTGACTGCCATTCAAGAAGATTAGCCTCGTATTTTGTTTTGAATACTATGGCTACTCCTTCTTTTCCTTGATTGTCATTGCCTGAATATAACATTTTGTATTTATTGCTCAGAAAGATCTCACCAGTTTTGGTCTTTTTTGTTTCAGTCACCCCTATTATGTCGATCTGGTACTTATCTAATTCCTCAGCTAGCTCCATTTCTTTGCCATTCAGGCTTCTTACGTTGATAGTACAGATCTTTAACTCTGGTGGTGTTGAGTTGGGGTTTGTTTTCAGATTTGTTCCAGTAGCTGACTTTTCGCTGTTCGCCCTGGTTCCCTGGCGAAAACAACGGGGGCCTTGTTTAACCGGACGACGCCACAGCTGGAATGAAATTTTGTCATGTTGTACCATCATTTTTTATTTTGGTTTAACCAATAAGAATACAATTTGGTCGGCTAAATCCCAAATTGCCAGCCGATCCTGGTTCGTTCAGCATCCAAGTAGATACCCAACAGGGTGCACCACGAGAAGGTGAGTATTGGACATTAGGTCAGAAGCCCTGGTCGGTTCTCCGCATTCCTTTAAAGGCTGTGTGGAGGTCTCCTCTCAGTTATACAGCTTTGAGCCTTAAACACCCCTGTAAGATAACTAAATAAGGTCAATAATTTTGTAACTTATTAAAAAAAGAAGAAATTATTGGAACAAGATAATATCCTTCATAAAAAAAAGTCATTTTCTCATAGAACATCTTTATAAAGAAATGTGGAACTTTACTTCATTATCCTAATTTTAACAGTAGTTAAAATTGTGTTAAAATTATGTAAGATAACTAAATAAGGTCAATAACTTTGTAACTTATTAAAAAAAGAAGAAATTATTGGAACAAGATAATATCCTTCATAAAAGTCATTTTCTCCTAGAACATCTTTATAAAGAAATGTGAAACTTTACTTCATTATCCTAATTTTAATAGATCCGATGGTCTACCTCTATCCCCTTTGTGGGAGATAGTACTTTTTAAAACTGTTAATCTTTCTCAACCTTTCCTTTTTAATAAGTTAGGAAATTATTGACTTTTAGGAAACTATTTACTTAAATGGAACTTTTTAGAATTGTCTGTTATTATTTAATTGCCATTCTATGATCCAGTACTGATGGTGCCTATGATACTTAGGCAAAAATTCTACAGTAATAAAGTTTTTAAGTGAGTTTACCTTCATTTTTAGAATTCTTTTGATTATGCAATTTTGCTAATGAATATGCTTGTCACCACATATCAATCTCTACTATATAAACATCCTTTTGCTGCTTTCTCTGTGCTAGCTGTTATTTTCAATGGAGATATATTATTTTGACATAATATGCTACAAAGAGAGTATCAAAAATTTTTTAAAACGGGTTACTTATAAAGTTCAAAAAGGGTTGTGAACCGCTTCCATAGAAGGTCAATAATAGATTCTAGATTTGTCATTCACTGCCATGAAATTATCAGATTGCACAAAAGCATAAGTGCAAGTGTTTTGCATATAGGAATTGTACAAATTTTAGTTTGGATAGTCAATATGCCTGGTGATTGTTACAGTTGATTTTTTAGTTAGTTCAGCCAAAAATAGAGGGTCAGGTCCAGATGCCCTAAGTGATAATGCACATTTTTTACGTTTATACCAGCCTGGTTGACTGTGAGTGGTTAGCATATCCACTCTCCAATCAACAGGCCGTGGGTTCAAACCCTGCCATGGGCATGGATATTTCGGATGTTGTATTAAGGCCGATGATGAACTTCATTGTCCTGTGCGAGATACTATCCCCAGTTATTGGAGTGCCTGAAGTAGCTTGTAAAAATTCTATGTTTGGTCTCTAAAGCAGTTCTTGGACTTGGTAAAAAATATATATATGATATATATATGTGTGTATATATATATATATATATATATATAAATCCAAAATAATACAAGAAATTAATTAAAAAAAAAAAAAAAAGGAATAAAGTGGCTCCTTAGCCCATCCATGGTGGGAGTCACATGGAAAAAAAAAAATTCAGCAAACACTGAATGTGAAAATCATTTTTTTTTTTTTTTGTGTGTATTTTTTATAAGTTTTTTTTTTTCAGTTGTCTATGATTGTTTTTCTTTTTCCATAGTTTATTTTTGCAAATAATTGACTAGAGTGTATGAACGTGCAGTGTTCCTACACTCTACTACATTCGTACACTCTACATTATTCCTCCTACACTGGGCAAATCACCCACCATTCACAATGTTCATCCTTTCAATATTATGCAGCAGCTAATTGGGAAGCCTCCACTTTACTCCTAAACCTTCAAATAAAGAAAGTTTTAGGTCTGCAATGTGTTTGGGGGGGTATCACCCTGCTCTGTTTACCAACTATGGCATCAACCACTTTAATCTCCCTCCCTCCCTCCCCAAAAAAAATCAAAAGGTGGTGATTTCACCAACATGAGAGTATCAAATATTATGTATCTAACATGAAACTGTTGTTTTTAATACTGTTATGAACACAAGAATATTCAAACCAATTTTAATACAGACAGACCCAACTGATGTAAGAGTTATGTTGTAAGAATGAAAGGTGAGGTAGCTGATCGCTTACAGAAATAGTAGGGTTCCTCTCCCAGAAACTTTGGTTTTTTTCATACTGTAAAACAAGCAATCTGACCAGAAGACTGTATGCAGTTGATGGCAATAATACTATGAGAGTAGCATTAAGTTTCCAAGAAGCAAAGGTTACTTGGCTATGACATGCCATTGAGCCTAACATGCAAGAGGAAAATAAGAACGAGAAATCTTCTTTTTTTTTTTTTTTCAGGCACATGCTTTTTTAGCTCAGTTCTGTTTTCTGGATTAGCTTAATAAGGTTTGATACATTGTATCTTGCTCTCTGAGTTTTTCCCCTTTCACATTTCACTTTATTCCTAATAATATTTGTATATTTGAGCCCACAGTTTAAAAATGAAAATGTTAAGAAGAAACTTGTCATTGTTAGCATTCATGAATGCTTGAGCAATAGCAAAGATAAATAATATGAAAGAGCAGCAAGAAAGTTATGAAAAAGCTGGTGAGTGATCTGGTGAAGTAAGCAATAAATAGTAGCTTGAATGACATGAGCAATACAGGTATAGCAAAAAAAAAGAGGGGAATAATGAATATGGTGCAAATGTGTTGAATGACGCAGCAGAGAGTAATAAGACAGAGGGAGATGTGGAAGACTGGGATGGTAGGTGAATGAAGGCAGAATGGTAAAAAAGCCAGTACGAAAGATAAGAATATGAGTGAGGATATTAGAAATGAACTAGTAAGGTTGAAGAATAAATTGAGGTGAATGCAGAGTGAGATTGGACATTTTAGAGAAGAAATTAGTGGTTAGAGGTATAAGGAGGAAAGTGCTAGTAGTAGTAGATGAGTTAAAGATGAATGATTGCCGTGGAATGGTGAAACGTAATCTAGTGTACTATATGTGGGCTCTGGTAAAAGATGTGAAAATATATCAAGTGTTGAAAGTATGTCTGAGACAAACAATGATAGAAAGAGTGACTTGAGACTGTGGAGAAGAGAGGAATTGCAGAAGAGTTGACTACAGATAGGAACAAATTATTGGCAGGGAAGGTGTTAATGAGGTAGTGTGGGATTGTGAGCCTTGCTTAGAGTAAGTGACAGAATTCTTTTTCCAATAAGCCAGGTGTGTTGCCAAGGTATGATAGATGAGGAGAAGAGCACTGATTATTAATGACATGATAACTAATATGTGCAGGGAGAGAGGACTTGGGTGCATGGATGTATGGGATAAATTTAAAGGCAGGAGAGAACTCTTTGCTGCAAATGGTTGGTCTGCATTTGAGTAAGAGTGGAAGTGTGAAGTTGGGTAGATCATTTGTTGTTTTAGTTGTTTTAAGGATACTTGCGACATAAGACTGAATGATATAATCACGTAATCACAAGAAAGATATTTATTTAACCAAATATTTCGGTCTGGAAATATTCTAGCTTGTATATTTTTTAAACTGTTCTTGTAATACCACCGACGATGGTCTGCTATTTCCAGACCGAAATATTTGGTTAAATAAATATCTTTCTTGTGATTACGTGATTATATCATTCAGTCTTTGGGTAGATCATTGGTAAGATAAGGAGAATGTGCAGCCAATCAGGGAAACAGAAACTAGATGATGAGGCTGTGATTGTAAACTGCTAGGATAGATATGAGTAATAATAGAAGATAAATATCATACAGTAATAATAGAAGATAAATATCATACAGTAATAATAGAAGATTCTACTAGCCAGAAAGAGTGATCATGTGGTTTTGACATGGGTAGTAGCTGGACTATACAAGCTTCACAGAAAAAAACAGATGTATGCAATTACAAAACAGGGGACTAGAATAAATTAACCTCCCTACTGGCCAATATGGATGAAATAGTGACACCAAATTGCACTTCTTATCTATGTTATTCAATGGGTTTTAAAGCTTCGTATCCAGATTTAGCTCGCCATCTATAGACGTCGTGGCCGGTTGGGGGGTTAAGGAAGTAGATTAGTAATTTGTAAGGCTTGGTCAATTGAAAGGGAGAAAAATCATCAGTGCTTGGGACTTGGTCAAAATCATTTATAGTAGTGTCGGATTTTATTCCTAAGGTTAGGAAGATAAAGTAGAGATGAAGTTTATTATCTCCTCCATAGCATTCTCTTTCTCAAAAATCAAGAATTTTTGAGAAAGAGAATGCTATGGAGGAGATAATAAAAACTTGGCACCCAGCAAAAGAAAAATTGCTGTATGGAAGAGATTAACTGAAGCATTAAAGCAAAACCATAGAGAATTCTGCTGTTATATTGCTAGTAGAAGAAAGGGTGAATATGGATGATGACTCTAGCTGCTGAAGATGGATTACAGATCACATCTGAAGATATGGCAGAAATGTTCAATGAATGTTTCATTAATATATTTCATGGGAAGGAAGGGGTGGGAGGTAAGGAGTAATGTTGAATAACAATAGCTGGCAGTGCCCTTGACTTAGTTGTTCAACAAGAGTCTGGCAAGAACAATCCCAGAAGAGTGGAAAGAAGGAAAAATAGTGCTACTGAATCAAGTGTAGTGTTGAAGGTGTTAGAGAGGCTGGTTAGGGACATAATACAAACCTGGATCAATGAGAATGAATGTCTTTCATGAGAGCAGTATGGGTTTGTTAAGAGTCTTGCTTTAGTAATTTGGTTGCATTTTATAATAGGGCGACTAGGATATTTGACAGATGAGATGTTTATGCAGTGATTTATCTGGACTTTGCTGAAGCATTTGATAGAGTACCACAGGATAAACTACCATTGAAATGGAGTAGAATAGGGATGGATAGTTAGGTTAGTAGCTTGGTTACATGGAATGATGGACTGATAGGAGCCAGCAAGTTATTATTATTATTATTATTATTATTATTATTTTGACACCTCCAGGGAGTCCAAAGACTCATCGAGGGAGAGTGTGCCGACAGCATCGAACGATTGTCCCCCTTCCAACTACTAACCGCGCTCAAACTTACTTAACTGAGCCATTAGTAGCAGAGGCTCTACCAATCGACCAACCTTCGCCGGCAAGTTATAGGGATACAGTATCCTGAAAAAGGAAAATGATGAGTGGAGTACTATAGAGTTTTATTCTGAAACCACTGTTGTATATAATATATCAGTAATTTTATTCAGTGTGAGAAGAGTTATTCAGATGTTTACTGATGATGCTGAATTAGGAAGAGCAATGTCAGGAATGTCAGGTACTTTGTTGGTACTTTATATAAGTTGGTACCTTGGGCTGAAGAATGGAAATGTCACTTCGGTATTGCTAAGTGTAAAGTTATACACCTTGAAGAGAGAAGATTGAATGAGGTTTATCATATTAGAGGAACTTTGCTTCAGAATGTAGAGCCTACTCCCTGTCCACCACAAAATCACCAGATTTTGTGGTGGATAGGGAACTGAAAGTTCAGGGGACATATTGCAAAAGTTGTAAGCGTTAGCCAGAAAAGTGATTCCATAATGCAAAGAACCCTCACAAGTATGGATAAGGAGGTGATACACTATCCCAGTCACTAATCAGGCCTCGTTTGGATTTTTGTGCACAGATCTGGTCACCTGGCCATATTGACGATAGAAAGATTAGAGAGGTTGCAAAGGTGGATAACTAATTCTCACTCGGGACTCTGTAATGTTGAGTATGAAACCAGATTTAAAAGAATGTGGTCTATAGAGCTTGGTAGATATATGATTGAGATGTATAAATTGATGAGAAGAACCTATCAGATAGATGCAGTGGAAATATTGCGTAGGGTAATGGAAGACCAAGTGGTCATCCTGTAAAGCTGTACAGCAGTCATGTGGCAAGTGCTTTACTGCTGGATATCTTCAAGGCAAGATATGACAACTATTGTGGTATGTATATTCAACCTCCTGCTATGAGTTTTCAGACTCCATGGAGGCTTGGAAGTAATACCAATCCTAATCTCTGATGGTATAGTCACTTAAACAGAATGGGAGAGAAAAGGTTAGCAAAATAAGTGTCTGTTTTGCTAACCTGTTTAAATTCAGACTCCAAATTGGAGTGAATTTGTTTGGGTTCAAATCTCATCTAGAACAGGAAGAACCATTATAAGAGCTTTTCATTTGATAGTGAGCCTGTCTCATTGAAGTGGCAAATTTTTTTCTCCCAGAAACTTGAGTTTTTAAAACTCCTGCAAAACGGACTTCTTTGGCCATAAAATATCCACAATTATCTACTAATTGCAGATATTTTCTGTTAATGTCCTATTAGCTTAAGTTGCTTTGCCTGTAATACTAATGGCCCAACCCATAGCAGCTACTTACTATTATTATTAGTTCTACTCTTTTCTCCAATTTGCTAAAGACATTTCTATAACTATAGAATCACAAATATACCACAGTAAGAATTAATTTATTATATAGATATTTCATCTTACAATACATGAGACATCTCTGATGTGAACAGTGAACAACAATAAAGAATTTGAATGAAGAAACAGTAGCTCGTGTACATTAGCATTTTCATAGGTTAAAACTTCTTCTTCTCAGCTTCTCCCACTTAAGTGGGGTCACTGTTGATGATGAGGCTCCTCCACATCCTCCTGTCTTGGGCTGTCACCACATCCAAGTTCTTCATCCTCAAGTCCTCTTCTACTAGCTCCCTCCATCTCTTCTTTGGCTGCCCACGCCACTGCGTTCCTTGCACATCTGCATGACCCTTCTTCCCACATATTCGTCCTCCCTCCTCATCACATGACCAAACCATCTCAACCTTGCCTCCTGTATTTTCGCTCCTAAGTTCGTAACTTTCACTGTTCCCCTGACATAGTCATTTCTCAGACGATCCTTTCTGGTCACACCGCACATCCACCTAAGCATTCTCATCTCTGCTACTTCCATCCTGCTGATGTTATTTTTCCTCAGGGCCACAGTTTCTATAGCATATGTCATAGCTGGCCTCACTACTGTCCTATAAATTTTGCCTTTCAGATTGATCGGCACCCTCTTATCGCATAACACTCCAGCCATCTCCCTCCAGTTCCTCCAACCCGCTTGTATCCTGCATCCCACTTCCTTCTCAGCTCCTCCATCTTCTTCCACTGTTGAACCTGAGTATCTAAAGTCTCTCACCTTCCTGATGACATTTCCTTCCAGCTCCAGATCTGTCTCTTGGCCGCCACCCACTGTGCAACACATATACTCTGTCTTACTTCTGCTAAGTCTCATACCTCTCTCTTCCAGTACTTTTCTCCATCTTTCCAGTTTAGTTTCCGCTTCTTCTCTTGAATCTGCACACAGCAAGATGTCATCTGCATATAACATTGTCCAAGGCGCATCTTCTCTCACCTCCTCTGTTACCACTTCCATCACAGTATTAAACAGAAATGGACTTAATGCTGACCCTTGATGCAAGCCAACCATTACTTGAAAACTTTCTGTCTGTCCTAGACAGGTCCGAACACTTGTCTTCACATTTCTGTACATTTCCCGCAACAACCTGACATATTTCTCCGGTACCTTCTTCTCCCTCAGACACCTCCAGACTTCTTGCCTTGGCACTCTATCGTATGCTTTCTCCAGATCAGTAAATGCCAGATGTAGCTCCCTTTGTTTCTCTCGATACTTTTCCATCATCTGCCGTAACCCAAAGATAGCATCTCTTGTTGATCTACCAGGCATGAAGCCAAATTGTTCCTTTGCAATCTCCACTTCCTTCCTCAATCCACCATCAAGAACCCTTTCTAGGCTTTTCATTGTGTGGGACATCAACTTTATTCCTCTGTAATTTTTACAGTCTTGTGCATCCCCTTTACCCTTGTAGATGGGAACAAGAGTACTCTCCCTCCATTCCTCAGGTATATTGTCCTGTTGGCAAACTTTCATGAACAGGTCCCACAGCAGGTCAATTCTCTCTTCCCCCAGCGCCTTCCATGCCTCCACTGGAATTCTGTCGGGGCCCACCAATTTTCCATTCCTCATCCTCTTCATGGCTCCATCACTTCCACTCTACTGATGTTCTGCACCATCCCCTCAGAAGGCTGCCCATCTCCTCTGTGAGTCCTTGCATTTTCCTCATTCAAAAGTCCCTCAAAGTATATTTTCCATCTGTTTCTTATGCCCACATCCCTCCATAATACTCTTCCTTCAGCATCTTTGATCTGCCTCACATGTAAGATGTCCTTTGCTGCTTTATTTCTACATTTCGCTAGTTGGTAAATTTTTCTCTGTCCTTCCTTTGTTTCTAATTGATCATACAGATCTTGATATGCCTTCGCCTGTGCCACAACTCTCTTGGCTTCTTGCTTTCTCTCTGTACACCTCTCTGTAGTCTTCCGCTCTTGACTCATCCCACTTCTGCTTTGCCTTCACTGCCACTTATACATCATTATTCCACCACCAACCCTCCTTCTGCTCTCTAATCTTTCCAGATGTCTCACCAAGCACCTTGATTGCACAGCTCAGGATTACTTTTGAATTATGTTTCCACCAATCTTGTACACTTTCCAGTCCATCCGAAATCCTCTCTAACACCCTCTCCCTAAAACAATTCCTCACACTCTCCTCTTTTAAGCGAAACTACTTAATTGTCTTCATCCCATGGCATCCAGAGGTTCTGATCTTTGATCTTATTTTAAAGTCTGCACACAGCAGTTGATGTTGCTGTGCTACTTGATCTGTTGGAATTACTTTACAATTTGTCACAACCTTAAGATGTTTTCTTCTAGTCAAAATGTAGTCAATTTGTGAACTGTTGTTACCACTCCTAAATGTTATCAAATGTTCTTCCCTCTTGTAAAAAACGAGTTCACAATTGCCAGATCAAACGCTTCTGCAAAGTCCACAACCCTCTCTCCTTCCTTGTTCATCATTCCCACTCCGTGGCCACCATGCACCCTTTCACAGTCTCTATTCTGTCTTCCTATGTGTCCGTTCAAGTCTCCTCTGACAATCACCATCTCATTTTCTTCCAATTCCCTCATTTCTTCATCTAACACATTCCAGAACTCATCTTTTTCCTCTGCTGTACAACCAACTTGCAGGGCATATACGCATAATATGACCACCCGCTCTTCTCCAAGACCCAATTTCATTTGCATGATCCTGTCATTCCTTCTACCCACGTCCAGTACTTCACCCTTCATTCTGCCACACACCACAATTCCTACACTATTTCTTCCCTCGTTATTCACTCCAGAGTAGAACAATTTATATCCATCTCCCAGTTCCTTTGCTTCCCCCCCCCCTTCCACCTTGTATCCTGCACACATAAAATGTCCAACTTCCTCTTCCTCATCATGTCTGCTACCTCTCTTCCCCTTCCAGTCATGCTTGCAACATTCAGTGTTCCCACTCGCAACATCTTCTCCACCTGCTGGGCTTGCTTCTTTAACCGCACCTGCCCTTGATGCGGTAGCCCTCGTCGACTTCTCGCAGCTGTAGGGCGATGTGGCTGTGCGTCGCTTAAGGGGTACGCCCTAGCCCTTATATCATTTTCTCTTTGACTCATATCATAGTTTGAGCTGGCATTGAAGTTTTCCAACTGGATGCCCTTCCTGACATCAACCCTCGCATTTATCCGGGCTTGGGACCGGCACCTATTGAGGCTAGCTTGCCTCCTTCGGTGGCTGCATAAGACGAAATGACTTAGCAAGATAGGAAAGACTCACCCCTAGCCCTCGAATACTCTAATAGCATCAGGGGGAAGGAGCAAGGAGAGGAGAAAGAAGCAAAGAAAGAAGAGGAAGGACCAGTCTACAGAATAATATAACAGATATATATTACATGAAGTAAGGCATGGTCCACCATCTGGTACCTCGGGTTTGCCATGCTCGTACTCACTAAAGTGAGCCCTTGAGGTACATAGGTTAAAACTATTTATTTAATTATTATTTATATATTTATTTAATGCAATTGAGGTTGATAATTTTCAACACTTCAGGAATAGTAAGGCAGTCGTTACGATTGAGGTCGATGAAGTAGGGATTCAGCACTTTCTTTATGTATACATTCATGTTGATACATGGATCTATGTAACAACTAGTGTTTTCTCATCAGATCGTGTGGCTAGTGTTTTCAATCCCATGCTGTGCCAGGCCGTATATGTGAAAGTTAATAAGTCAAATGTGGTCCTGATGTTCAGAGATATATTTATTGACTGTTCTTCCTGTTTGTTTGCAGTAAGACAAGTTGCACAAACATGTACAGGTATCCCTCGATTAACGCGACAACCCTCGATGTTACCGCATATATCAAAATCGCGTTAATTAGATCTAATAATCAATGGTAAAAATTACAATTCATCCATGATCGATTACTGTATTAATAATTCGTTTTATGTGGTACTCCTTTATGAAAGATAAAAAATGAATGCAAAGTAAATGTCTAATAAACACTTGTACCTACCTTAGTTATTGCAATTTTTTATCAAATAAAGTTTATCAAGAGTTGTTTCAACAGTTTTAGTTTTTCTTATCGGCATAAATTCTACGATAACAAGCAAAATTACTCTCTAGACCTCGGCAAACAAGCATTCTTCGATTAACATCTGGATCCGTATCCATTACTTGATGCTTAAGCGATTCTAAACTGCAAAATATTCCATCCGGTTCTTTGGTTGTTATCTCCTTTAGAACTTAATCTTCACATTCCATTTGTTCATTGTCTTCATATGCAAGCTGTTCAATTTCAAGAAGATCATTGCCACTGAAATCTTTTGAACAACGTAGTTAAGGATATAAATTAAATTAAACTTTAATAAATATTTTCCGATATTTCGGCAACGTCACGTTGCCATCTTCTAAAGGAACTTACAAAAAGGAACTTACCAACATATCCAACAAGGAATATAAAGCTCTACAGGAAATGAAGAATAATAAAGAATTAGTTATCACCAAAGCGGATAAGGGAAATGCAACTGTAGTACTTAACCAAAAGGACTACACAGGTAAGCTGAATGCTCTTCTATTAGATCGGGCCACTTACCTCCCTATCAATTACAATCCCACCAACTCTCAAATTAGAAAACTTCACAGGCTCCTTAAGTGAGTCACTTCTTCGCCTGTAGAAGTTACCAACAGATTAAAGCCGTTTAACTCTATACCCCCCCCCCGTATTTACGGACTCCCAAAAATACACGAAGAAAATGTGCCATTACGTCCCATAGTGGATGGCATTGATTCCCCCACATACAAATTAGCTAAACATTTGGCCAAAGAGCTCACACATTATACTGGCAACACACCATCACACATAAAAAACTCAGCCCATTTCAAAGCCAGCATAGAAAACCTTACACTCCAACATACTGACATAATGGTCAGCTTTGATGTCTCCTCTTTATTTACAAATGTCCCACTCAAGGAAACTTTAGAGCTAATCCAAGCTAAATTTTCTCCCGATATCTCAGCCTTATTTCAGTTCACAATGAACGCAGGCTATTTCGTTTGGCAGGGAAAATTCTACAAACAAATAGAGGGGACAGCCATGGGTTCACCACTCTCCCCACCCTTGGAAAATTTCTTTATGGAGACCTTTGAAGAAAAAGCCTTAGCCTCTGCCCCACAAAAACCAACCATATGGCTTCGCTACGTTGATGATGTGTTCGCTATTTGGCCACATGGCTCTGAAACACTTCTCTCCTTCTTAACACACTTAAACAACCAACACCCCAGAATCAAATTCACTCTGGAAAAAGAGGAAAACAACAGCCTCCCTTTCCTAGACACACTAGTCACCCGCCAGCCTAATGGAACCTTGGTTTTCTCAGTTTACAGAAAACCCACCCATACAGGCAGATACATTCACCAACAATTCCCCCCACACACACACACACACAACAATATGGAGTAGTGAAAACACTATACAACAGGGCTAAACTAATCTGTTCAAACGACTTGGCCCTAAACACTGAACTAAATCACATCCTCAACACTTTCTCAGCCAATGGCTACCCCCCCCCAAAAAAAAAAAAAAAAAAAACCCAAAAAATATTAGAACCTACAAACCACAGATCCCCTCCCCCCCCTCCACAACAAGGATTACTCTAAATCCATCACCATTCCCTACATCCGAGGCACCTCGGAAAAGATTACCAAAATCTTAAAAAAACATGACCTGACCTCCTGTTACAAACCTTACAGAAAATTGGCATCCCTTATCTGCTCCACTAAAGACCAACCACTTCCCCTAGACCTACCTGGTGTTTACCAGGTCCCTTGCAGTTGTAAACTGTCGGAAAATATTTATTAAAGTTTAATTTAATTTATATCCTTAACTACGTTGTTCAATTTCTTAAGTGTTATAATAATGCATAACCAACGTATAAACCTGTCTACGTGAAATCTTTTGAGTTTGATTAACTACATCAACACCATCAAAACCAGTCTTCACCAATTGCAATGATTTCTTCAACCGCTTTGTTCACAGGATTTTGAAAACCACCTAAGTCATTAGCGCATTCTGGCAAAAGGTTTTTCCAAAGAGCTCTCATGCATCTAAAAGACACTTGCTCACATGAGTCATAAATTTTTTCATTTGCATATTTAATGTTAAAATTTTTCGAAAATTCTTGTAGCATAATCGCATTTTCTCCTGTTGTTTCTACTGCCTTTGAGAATGTCTTTTTAAGAAAATAGGCTTTGAAAGTGCAATGAAGCCCATGTACATGGGTTCTAGCAATGATGTATTTGGTAGAAAAAATAAAATTTTCACATCACACAGATCATTAAGAGAATTTGAATGACCAGGTGCGTAATCTAAATGCAAAGTTCTGCTGTATTTTTTAAATACACCAGAACAATTGGAGCTTGGAATATACCCACTCTTAATGCTTAATGGGAGGAATGATGTCATCTGCTTATGACTTTCTTTCTTTCAGCCAGGAAACACTCCTTGAGGCTTGCATGGTTTGCGTGATAAATTTAAAGGCGTGTTAACCAAAACTCTTGCCACATATATCAAGGGATTGTCGCAATTAATTTCGCTGCATTAATCAAAACCGCATTAAACAAGGGATACCTGTACTTTGTATATGTCAAGTAGAATCAGTGGTGAGAATTTTTCTGTTGGAGATGGTAGCAATGAATTTATATTTTTTCATAATTTTTGCTACCTGTTCAGAGATGCCTTTAATATACGAGGTGTGGCTATTAAATAACGAGACTGATTGCAAAAATGTGATTTATTATTACAATTGTACAACTTAATTGTTATCCCCTTCAACATACTCCCCTCCTCTATCTATACACTGTTGCATACGAATTTTCCATTGTTGGATGCAGTGCTGCAAGTCATCAGGTGTTATCTGCTTCAGTAATGCTGCCGTTTTCTCCTTTACCTCATCCACTGACTGAAAATGGGTGCCCTTCAATGCAGATTTCAACTTTCGAAAAAAGTAAAAGTCACATGGAGATAAGTCCAGCAAGTAAGGTGGATGGTCCAACACTGGGATCTTCTTATCAGCCAGATACTGCTTTACAGACAGTGCACTTTGTGCTGGAGCTTTGTTCTTACACAGATCGGGTCTCTTCTTCCTCAATCGTTCTCTCAACTTGGCCAGAACCTCAAGGTAATAATGTTGGTTACACTCTGACCCTCTGATACCCATTCAACCATTTGAGATTAATGCACTGCTCAAGTTTAATGTTACACATTATTCCGGCAAAGTGACTTCACACATGTTTCTTTTATAACTGCTTACAGACTAACTACAAGCAACAGCTAACAATGTCTATCTCAACTGCTTCAAGAACCTTCAAGGTCATTCACAGCACATACCACTGCTACGAGTACACGATTCACAGCACATCTTGTCTCGTTATTTAATAGCCACACCTCATTTGGTATAGGCATCCTGTGGACTTCTTAACTAGGTTGCTTTATAGGAGAATCGTTCATTTTTTTTTTCTGAGTTATTCTTCAATTATAACCATTGAATAGTTTCCTGTTCTTGTTTAAGAGATTCTTCGGAAGAACAAATCTTGTGTGCTCCTGATATTAGGATTTTATGATGTCATAGTTTTGAGATGGATGGTAGGCGCATGTATTGTGGATATAGCAACCTGTAGAAGTTGATTTTCAGTAGACAAGTGGAAATGGATCCATCTTGTTTATGTTACATAAAAAAAGGAAATTCCTTGTGAAGATTCTTTTTCTTTTGTGAACTTAATATAAGGATGTAAAGTGTTGATTTTCTATAGAAATGAATGGTTTTCTGGTTCTGTGTGACTTCAGACTGCAAAGACGACATCATTGTACCACGGCCAAATTATTGGTTTTAGGTCAAGAAAGAAGATACTTTCTTCCAAGTTCAAGATAAAAGTCAGCTAGGTTAGGTGATAGTTGTGAGCCAATATTATTATTATTATTACGGGAAACTCCAGGGAGATCCATAGACTCATCGAGGGAGGCCCTAACATCATGTCAAGAACAACTATTCGACGATCACACAGTATCTATCATACTTCACCTCGAACTCATTTATAGTCATGGCACCCCACAACAGACTCTGGCAGCTTATTCCACTCTTTCACCACTCTCCAAGTAAAAATCCTAGCTCTAACACCCTTGCTAACCACACTCTTGCCCAGCTTCCATGTATGGTCCCTAGTCCTCCCACCACCACCACCACCAGTCCTATTCTCAAAAATATCTTCTGAATTAATCTTATAGAAACCCTTCAGTAATTTGAATGTCTCAATCATATCACCCCATTTCTGCCTATCAACCAATTTCTGCAACCTACAAATCTTCAACCTGTTCTCATAAAGTTTATTCCATAGACCTGCTATCATCTTGGTCACTCGCCTCTGGATCCTCTCCACCTCCTCCCCATCAAGAAGAAACCCTAGTGCCCATATCTGAGCACAGTAGTCTAGATGGGGTCTTATCAGGGCTCGATACAGAGGAACAATAACCTGTTTGTCTCTTCTTGTTAAAGTATTTTTTTGCAACCAAGTGATTTGATGAGCTGATTTAGCCACTTTTGCGATGTTCCCCCTAAACTTCAACTCCCCTATCCACCAACACTCCCAAATCCCTGGCCTCGTCAATCCCCTAGAGCAGCGCTTCCCAAACTGTGGGCCGCGGCCCCCTTGGGGACCGTAGGTTTTGTTGAGGAGGGCCGTGAAATAATGAAAACAAATTTAAAATGTTTTAAGACTAAGTAGTTTTTTTTTATTTTAAAAGAAACGTATTTAACTTTTATTATTTATTATTACTTTTTTGTTATTTTTTATATTTTAATGCAAAAATTCACACATTGGTGTTGGTTCACAAACTTTGCTTCCTGCGTATTTCGACGCTTAATGAATATTAGTAAATATTGCTTATTCATATGTTTCATTTCAAAGCAGTGGTTAATTGTATTTACTTCGAATGCTCTCCAGGGAAGCTCCAAATCTTCCTGTCCCTTTCATCACGCGTTCGTAATCAGGGACTGTTGATATTGACTTTATATACATATCAAAACTTGTTTTATATTATCACTCTCATCCGAGCTAGTTTTCTGCTACCAATAAAAGGTTCACATATAATTCACACATGAAAAAAAGCTTAAACAAGTTCATGTGAGGAGATAGTAACTCCCTTGCAGTGAGCCCTCCTTAACAGCCACTATATTGCAGAGGCAATAAAAACAAGTACTTTTATTATGCCAGTGAATAAGGTATGAGGAGTCTGTGTAATATATTTCTCAACAAATAGTGCAATTAGAGACAACTGGGATAAAAACACACTAATTAATGAATCACATGTCCCCTCATATAGAAACTATGCTGTATAGACTGAAACAAAACCATATGTTGCATGGGCAAACACAGTATCTAACTAAAAACTATTGTTATTAATTAGATGTGTGTGAGTTCGATTTCCCAAGGCAGCAATAAAATTCAACCGAACGTGTTAAAATTCGTAAAAGTGTTAAAACTAAGTAATATATATATATATATATATATATATATATATATATATATATATATAATGATCTTGTGTTGTATACAAGTTATGACAGTTTCACATATGGAATTCAGTTGAAGAGAGTTAGCATTTCAACTCAATTGTCAGCTATGCTTTTATCTTTAGGTTGCGCGATCTTTTGTTAATACCGCACCAATCATATTCACGTTTTACTAACCTGCCTTTGCTGTCTGTTTCGCGTTAGGCTTAATTACCGTAAGGGGAGAAAAGTCACAAAAGAGAAAAATGTTCCTGGTCTGGGGGATTCCCTTATTCAGGTAATATTCACTAATTTCATGTTATCAGTCTGAGGTGTGCCAGTATCGATAAGGGGTGATATTATTTGATCTATTCTACGTTAAAAAATTTAACCCTGAGATGGATAAGTAACTGATAAAAAATAAAAAAAATTCCTGTGAACAATCAGAAGAAGCAGAAACAGTTTCAAAAAAAAGGACAGTATTCATATTTTACCAGAACAGCCTGCATCGTCTTCAGAACCAAACGGTAAGAGGCAAAAAATGTAATATTTGCATTTGATTTTTGCAGTATTCGCTGTGTATGTTTTGTATTGAATATAAATACAATAAATATTATAATAATATATCTCTCTATTACGATTTTTTTTCAAGGGGGGCCATGAAATATTTTAATTTTTGCAAAGGGGGCCCTGACATCCAGAAGTTTGGGGAGCACTGCCCTAGAGTACAGTTCCACCAATGTGATATACTGCTGCTAATCTTTTCACCCCAAAATGCATAACCTTACATTTTGCCACATTAAATTGACATCCATTATCTTTAGCCCAGGCCTCCAAACTATCCAAATCATCCTGCAAAATTTTGACATCCTGTACACTCACTATTGCTCTCCCCAACTTTGCATCATCAGCAAACAAATGAACAGTTCCTCTCAGATCCTTTCCTGTATTGTTAATGAACAAATTGAACAGTAGTGGTCCAAGAACAGAACCCTGCGGCACAGTCACAGGCCGTCTTTTGGACTCTACTCCTGAATAAACCACTCTCTGATATCTCTCCATCAACCACCATATCATCTAACATTGATGACGTCTTTGCAGTTTGCTGTTACACAGAACCAGAACTATATCCATTTCTACAAAAAAAACCAAGTATGTGGAGTACACTAATCCCATGGTATTGGTTACTAGATGAGAAGGATGTTGGCATTATAGGGGATGCACACTAAAAAAATACTTAAATGATAAAATATTGGAATGTATCCTAGAGTTGTAAGAATAAATCAGGTAGAATGAAATGGATGTCCAGTCTCATTAAGTAAGAGATGCTTAAGAAAAAAATAATCTGGGAGGAATGCACCATAAAGTTGATGTTGGTTATGAAAATTAGGAGTGTGGGCTAGCAGAGTTACAAGTATTGTATACAGAAAACTAAGTCTGAGTATGAAAAGAAACTGGCTCTGCATGCTAAAGACAAAAAACTGAATGAATGAATGAATGAATGTGGAATAAGTTATTATTCCACGTTGATCTGGTAATGTCATATCTGGATGCAGTGGCATGCTGGTGAAAAATACAGAAGAGACTGCACAAGAACCCATTTAGCTAAAAGCTGTCAGCCTGGTGTAGTGTATACAACATGGAACTTAAAGCCACCTCTACACTGGATGAAGAAACTTAGGTCTGTGAGGAGAAGATACTACATCTCTTGCATAAACTGAATAAGAATTCAGCAACAGGGATTGATGAGATATCTTCATCATCAATTTCCTAATATTGAGAGTAGTGGGAATGGGGAAACCACTGAGGTGAAGATGGTGAATGAACAGGAGGTATATGAGGAATTGAGTAAACTTGATGTCAACAAGGCCTGGACTCGATGATATATCACCATGTGCCTTGAAAGAAAGTTGCAGGGAGTTAACAACAGCTTTAACATACATTTTCAACATGAGTCTTAGATTAGCCCAGGTCCTAAAGGAATGGAAATATGGCAGATTTGTTCTGCTTCATAAAGGAGGAGATAGCACTAAGGCTTCAAATTATAGGCTAATCTGCTCATCTGGAGTTAGTTGTGGTCATGGTAGTGGAGAGTGGAGATTGTAGGGAGGACAAGAATTCAGAACTGAGTGGACAGCAGTAGAATTCTCCTTTTGGACAGCAGGAGTTACTGAACAAAGTTACCATTGAAGGATTTCAACTGGAAAATGTGGAACACTTCACATATCTTGGATGCCACATGATGCATGGCTTGGTCCCAAAAAAAGAGGTAAAAATTAGAATAGCCAGAGCAACAGCTATCTTAAAAGCCATGGACAAATATGGAGGAGCCGAGCTATAAAGATGCACAGTAAACTGCGCATTATGGAAACGTGTATCTTCAGCAGCATGCTCTATGGATGTGAGGCCTGGATACTCCTGAGAGAATCTGAAAGGAGGATATTGGCATTTGAGAGGAAGTGCTATAGAATGATCTTGAGGATAAGCTGGATCCAGAAAGTGAACAATGAGGAAATCTATAGACGAATACAACCAAAAGGAAAACCTGATACAGAAAATAATCAAAAGAAAACTGTCTATTTGACCGTATATGTAGAATGAACGAAGAAAGAAAATTTGGAATGATTGAAGGAAAGAACAAAAGAAGAAGACCAAACAGAGAATGGGGGGCGATGACATCGTCAAATGGTGCGGAAACTCTATACACAAACTGAGTCATCTTGCACAAAATAGAATGCAGTGGAAGAATCTTAACCAAATGGCATCAGGCACCTATGGGCGTTGAACCCATGGTTGTTGTTGATGGGTTTGCTAAAGGAAGATCATGTTTTAGTAGTCTGCTTGCTTACTTATAACAAGGTGGCAAATACATTGGACAAGGGGGATTAATATACAGTACAGTAGCATATTTAGATTTTGCAAAGGCTTTCAATAGATTACCACATAGCAAACTAGTAGTTAAATTGGAACAGATTAAATTCAACAGTTTGAATTTAATCTGTTGAATAGTTAAATTCAACAGGTTGTCTATGGGGAAGTGATATCTCAGAAGAGGAAAGTCACTAGTGGTGTGCCTCAGGGGGTCTGTTTTGGAGCCATTATTGTTTAATTTGTATATAAATGACATTGGAAAGGACTTAAATGGTGATGTGCAGTTGTTTACAGATGACACAAAGTTGGGGGAGAGTTATGAGAAGTAGAACAGGTGTTATAGCTTTGCAAAAGGATCTAAATAAATCCTTAATGTTACAAAGCATCTTCTTCTTCCTTTCCAGGCTCATAGGCCAAGTGGCCTATTCCGTACTCAATTCCATCTTTTTAAGGGTCTTCCTCTGCATCGAGTACCTTTTGGGTGGTAATTTAGAATTTGTTTAGGTATTCTGCTTCTATTTGTTCTTAGTATGTGTTCTTTCCATTTTTCCCTATAGCAAATCACTGTTTCATTTAGGAGGTTGTAATCCCAAGTTTATGTTACAAAGCATAAGGTTTTAAAATTTGGGAAGCAAAGATGGGATGCTGAGTATAAGATTGGATAGGAATATTTTGGAGTCAATGAAGGATTTGGGGGTTGAGGTGGATAGAGACTTGAAATTTGTGGATATTTTGCTAAAATTATGAGGATGACACAGTAGGTTATGGGAATGATGCAGAAAGCAATGACATGCAAAAGTAAATATGTTTTGATTCCGTTGTACAAGACTTTGATCAGACAGCATATGGATTACTCTGCACAGATTTGGTCACCAGGTTTTTCAAAAGGATGAGATGTTGGAGAGGATTCAGAGATTATTGACTAAGTTGGTATCTGGTCTTTGGAATGTGTAATATGAAGACAGATTGGGAAAATGCAAATAACAGAGCCTACTGAATAGAATGAAGATGGGAGACATGATTGAGACATAAGTTGGTAAGGGCTAATTACCAGAGATTAGCATGCATGGGATTTTTCACAGAATATCTGTAGAGAGAGGGAGAATGAGATGCCATCCCTGAAAGCTGTATAAGGCAGGTGTGAGCAAGGGGATGAGGAGTAGATTTTTTGCATGGAGAGTGGTGGGTGATTGTAATGCAATGCCTGAAAGTGTGGTGAGTGCAGGGACAGTGAATGCATTTAAGTCTGGGTACAGCGAGATATGCATGTGAGTGTGACTTCCTGATGAGTCTCTTGACTACATGAAGGTCTGTTGATAATAATAATAATAATATATATCTTCTAGGGAAGTTCAGGTTACTATCACAGCACTACATGATTACATTATTATTAATACAACAATTTTTCTCCAAGTTAGTCTGTTACTTGTCAGCACTCCAGTATTGTCATATCTAACATTTTATTCTTCTAAGTGAATCAATCCACCTAAACCTTGGTTTTCCTCTGGGTCTTTTTCCTGCCATCTTGGCATCAAACACTTTTTTGTTAACCTTTCTTCTCCCATTCCATTTAAGAGATGACCACACCACCTTAGATTATCCCTGCTCACATATTCTATAATGCAAACAATGTCAAGTTCCTTTCTAGTGGCTTCATTTCTCAGAACTCTGATATCTGTGTTCTCTAATCTTTGATCAAGTGCTTTATTTCTACCCCAAATCTCAGTGCCATAACATAAAATTTGCGTGAAACACCATCTTGTATACTAATAGTTCAATGTTTTGCCTAATTTCTCTCTTATTCCATTTAAATTTATTCAGCTAGCTTCCACCATACTAGCTTTGTTTGTTCTGTTCTCTATTTTCAAATTTAATTTGCCATCTTCGCTAAAAACTGTGCCTAAGTAGCTGAAATATTTTACTTGTTCTGTAAGCTCTCTATTGAGAAGCTGAAGTTTTTCTATGTTCCTGCTTATTTTCATGGTCTTGGTTTTCTTATTACTGATCTTCATGCCCAATTTCTTACAGCTGTCATTTAGTTTAGTTAGAGAATTCTGGGCACTTCCACTGGATGTGTTTAAGAGTGCAACATCATCTGTATAAAGCAAAGTTCTAAGTTTGATATCTTCGATTCTAATATCAGGTTTAATGCCACTATCTTTCATAATGCGATTCATATAGATGATGAATAAGATTGGAGGTAATGTGCATCCTTGTCTTATCCCTGATTTTACATCAAACATCTTCTTGTACTTTTTTCATTTCTAACTGCTGACAACAACTTAAATATAAACCATGTATTGCTCTGTATAATATTTCATTTATCCCATATAATTGCAATGTTTCGAAAAGCTTTTCACCTTGTCATACGTCTTTTCCAGATCTACAAAACATATGTTACGATCCATGTTATATTCCCATAATTCCCCAACTATTTGTTGTCAAGCCCTCAGTTCGTTCTTTTCCAAGTTTCTCTTCCACAGTCTTTCTTAGCCTATTTTCAAGCATGCTTCCATATCATACCTGGAATGTTAGCAGAGAAATTCCTTTGTGATTCTCACGTTCAGCTTTATTCCCTTTTATAAAGATGGGAAGTATGATAGCTCTGCACCCAACATCTAGAATTCAACCAATCTGATCAAGCCCTCTGAATTATGCAGTGTAGCTATATGCCTTTGCATTTGAACATTTCTGGTTGAATGTTATCTACTCCAGCTGCTTGCTTTTCCCATGATATAAAGTTTTTTCACAGATTTTTCTACCTCAGGTATTGATATATAAAAAAAGTCATGGACATCATCCCAACATCATCCCTCTTGAATTTTTTTTGCTATTGTTCTGACTGCTTGTTTCATTTAACAGTCTTTCAAAGTATTTACTCAGACATTTAGGATATCCTTATTTTCAGGTTTCATGTCACCGTATTCTCTTTGATTCCTTTTAAAGTACTCTTTCCTCCATTTTTAAGCATTTCCAATAACCTCCAGAACATTTTGTCACCCAACTGATATTTACCTTCTATATTTTTAACAAAGTCTTTCCATGACTTTTTTTCAGCTACTTTTATACACTGCTTAGCTCTCTTATATTTTTCTCTGTATTCTTGCAGGAAATCACTCTATTTATTTACTAGGGGAGTTTTTGGTGTACTTTCTTCTTTTCCAGGACGACTGCATCTTTAACTTCTTATGTCTGCCATGTTGTTTCTTTTTTTTTTTCTATCCTTGTAGACAACTTGACCAAATTTCACATTTCTCCCTAGTGAATCAGTCATTGTTTTCTTCAGAATTTTCTACTGTTACTCCGAAGTTTAGTTGTTCTTTCTGAACTGTTTCATTTTTTCTTCAGTAACCATTATATAGATGACTTTGCAGTTTACCTGCAAAAGCTGCTCGACTTTAAATCTTTTTAAACTTTCTTTCATACTGTTCTTTTCAGTGAGATATTAATTTTTATCCTGCTCTAACATAAAGATATAACTGTTGCACATCTTTATGTCAGAATGTGGTGTCAGTAATGACTAGTCTTACTAAATCACTTAAGGAATTGACAATGTAGATAAGAATATAAATTAAATTACACTTTAATAAATATTTCCGATATTTCTGCAACGTCACGTTGCATCTTCAAAAGGAACTTACAAAAAAGGCACATGCACGTAGGCACTACAACACAGTAACTGAGAATGAAGTGATGAAGCTATTGTTCTCCTAAAAGTCCTGATGGTGCCCCCCCCCCCCTTGCGGGCTAAGTAGGTGTTCTTGGCCGTTGGGCTGAAGGTCTGCTGATGTAAGCCTCCCAAATTTGGGGCAGTCTCGTACAACCAAATTTGTTGAGGTTTGGAGAGTTTCTTAGGGCTGAGGCTGATTCCATGAATAGTCTTTCAAATTTATATTTGCTACGGCGTATTACTGTAGCTTTCTTCCACCGTATTCTGTGGCATGTATCCAGAGCATGGTCTGCAAGACCAGAATGGCTGTACTTGTGAAAACGGATGTGGTCCTTGTGTTCAGAAATTCTGATATTCACTGTCCTGCCTGTTTGCCCAAAGCAAGACAGTTTACAACACTGCAAGGGACCTGGTATACACCAGGTAGGTCTAGGGGAAGTGGGATGCCAATTTTCTGTATGGTCTGTAACAGGAGGTCAGGTCATTTTTTTTTAAGATTTTTGTAATTTTTTCCAAGGTGCCTCGGATGTAGGGAATGGTGATGGATTTAGAGTAATCCTTGTTGTGAATGGGGGGGGGGGGGGTTCAATAGTTTTTTTGGGAGGATAGCCATTGGCTGAGAAAGTGTTGAGGATGTGATTTAGTTCAGTGTTTAGGACTTTGTCGTTAGAACAGATCAGTTTAGCCATGTTGTATAGTGTTTTCACCACTTCATATTGTTGTGTGTGTGTGTGTGTGTGTGTTGGGGGGGGGGGGGAATTGTTGGTGAATGTATCTGCCTGTATGGGTGGGTTTTCTATAAACTGAGAAAAACCAAGGTTCCATCAGGCTGGCGGGTGACTAGTGTGTCTAGGAAAGGGAGGCTGTTGTTTTCCTCTTTCTCCTAGACACACTAGTCACTTTGGTTTTTGCGGGGCAGAGGCTAAGGCTTTTTTCTTCAAAGGTCTCCATAAAGAAATTGGCCAAGGGTGGGGAGAGTGATGAACCCATGGCTGTCCCCATCTATTTGTTTGTAGAATTTTCCCTGCCAAACAAAATAGCCTGAGTTCATTGTGAACTGAAATAGTGCTGAGATATTAGGAGAAAATTTAGCTTGGATTAGCTCTAAAGTTTCCTTGAGTGAGACATTTGTGAATAAGGAGGAGACGTCAAAGCTGACCATTATGTCAGTTTGTTAGAGTGTAAAGTTTTCTATGCTGGCTTTGAAGTGAGCTGTGTTTTTTATGTCTGATGGTATGTTGCCAGTATAGTTGTGAGCACTTTGGCCAAATGTTTAGCTAATTTGTGTGTGGGGAATCAATGCCATCCACTATGGGACGTAATGGCACATTTTATTTATGTATTTTTTGGGAGTCCATAAATACGGCGGGTATAAACTTAAACGGTTTTAATCTGCTAGTAACTTCTACAGGCCAAGAAGTGACTTTCTTAAGGAGCCTGTTAAGTTTTCCAATTTGTGAGTTGGGGGGGGGGGATGTATTCGATGGGGAGGTAAGTAGCCAGATCTAATAGAAGAGCATTAAACTTACCTGTGTAGTCCTTTTGATTAAGTACTACAGCTGCATTTCCCTTATCCGCTTTGGTCATAACTATTTCTTTATTATTCCTCATTTCCTGAAGAGCTTTATATTCCTTGTTGGGTATGTTAGTTTTTGGTGGTCTTGCTTTAGAGAGGACACAAGCTACATCCAGTCTTGCACTGATTCGGAAGATGACAGATTCCGCGTTCGATCTGGATCATAATATCCTCACTAGGTATTTTTCTGGGAGCAATGGCAAAGTTGTGGCCACATGAAAGCGCATTGAGTGCTTCGGGTTGACTGAAGAAAGGTTGATTAGTGTTGGTAGGAAGTTTTGGATTGACGGTAGAGTTCTTTTTTAATTGTTTGATCTGTCGACCTTGTATTTTTTTAAATTCTTTGTCTGCTGCGCTACACGAGACGTCATGTAAAATTGACCAAAGCTTGTGATTTAAAGTGCACAAAAGCTCTTCTTCAAGAGCACAAATAGCTTTGTTAATGTCAGCTAAGAGAAACCGCGTGGTGGCGATTTGTTCCCGAAGCAAAGCGTAGCTGACATGGTTATAGATATGGAAAGCTTTTTATGAAACAAAACGGTGAAAAAATTACCAAAATTTTAAAAAAACATGACTTGACCTCCTGTTACAGACCATACAGAAAATTGGCATCCCTTATCCGCTTCGCTAAAGACCAACCACTTCCTCTAGACCTACCTGGTGTACCAGGTCCCTTGCAGCAAGCTGTAAACTGTCTTACTTTGGCCAAACAGGCAGGACAGCAAATATCAGAATTTCGGAACACAAGGACTACATCCGGTTTCACAAGTACAGCCACTCTGGTCTTGCGGACCATGTTCTGGATACACACCACAGAATACGGTGGAAGAAAGCTACAGTAATACACCGTAGCAAAAAAAAAAATCGAAAGACTATTCATGGAATCAGCCTCAGCCCTAAGAAACTCTCCAAACCTCAATAAATTTGGTTGTATGAGACTGTCCCAAATTTGGGAGGCTTACATCAGCAGATCTTCAGCCCAAAGGCCAAGAACACCTACTTAGCCCACTAGGGGGGGCATCATCTGGACTTTTAGGAGAACAATAGCTTCATCACTTCATTCTCAGTTACTAAGCTGTAGTGCCTACGTACACATGCCTTTTTTGTAAGTTCCTTTTGAAGATGGCAACGTGACGTTGCAGAAATATCGGAAATATTTATTAAAGTGTAATTTAATTTATATTCTTATCTGCGTTGTCAATTCCTTAAGTGATTTAGTAATGCATAACTAACGTATAAGATTGTCTACGAGAAGTAATGACCTGTCTGTATTATCATGAACAGAAATCCAGCAGATACTTACCATTATTATTATTATTAGCCTCAACCCATTTTCTCCAAATTTCCTAAAATGTGTCCATATGCCTGGTGGGATTCATTTCCTATTCTACTGGGA
Source organism: Typopeltis vanoorti (assembly GCF_054136105.1). Taxonomy (NCBI): domain Eukaryota; kingdom Metazoa; phylum Arthropoda; class Arachnida; order Uropygi; family Thelyphonidae; genus Typopeltis; species Typopeltis vanoorti. Next base: position 39,764,040 of record NC_143561.1, on the reverse strand, counting down.
TATTATATAGATACTAAAAGGGTGTTTAGCTGGAGGAAGATTCCACAGCAGTGGAAGAATGTATGATACTCCTGTGGTGCAAAAACTTATATGTCTAATTATCGACTTATCTGTATGTATTGAGTGGTGGTGAAGATTTTAGAAAAGTTAGTAAGATCTCATACTCATTGATTCACTGTTAAACCCATTTCTGTGGGTTTGACAGTGAATCTGTACTTTGCAAAGAACAGCATAGTTTTGCTAAAGAAAGGTCATGTTTCAGCGACTTGCTCACATTTCACAGTTGAATTAGACAAGGAATGGAGATACCATAATATTTTTGGACTTGGCTAAGGATTTTGACAGAATACAGCATGAAAGGCTGTTGTTAGTTGAAGGATATGGGATTAGATTCAAAACTGTTAGCTTGGATAACAAGATAGCTTACTTACAGATATTAAAAAGTGGTGGTGGGGGGGTTGAGTCTGCAAGAATTAATGTGACCAGTAGTGGTCCACCATTATTCAATTTTTACATTTAATGAGATTGGGAAGCATTTGACAGGTGACCTACAGCTGTTTGCTGATAAGGCCAAGATAGGGTAATTAGGAATATGACTGGCACTGAACGCTTGCAGAATGATTTGAACAGGCTAAAATTATCAGCATGTGAAAAATGGCTGTTAGTTTAGTGTTAGTAAACGTAAACTTTGGTGTAATGAGATATTGAATGGAAGATTATATTGGTGGGATTATGCTCAAAGAAACTGATCAGGCCAGGAATCTTGAAGTTGAAAGTTGATGCTCTAGAGCAAGGTTTCTCAAACTTTTTCTACGACAGAACACTTCACAAATCCTGAAATGTTCACGGAACACCTTGGTTATTTTGTAATGTATTAATTAATAATTAATTGGTAATTTAGCTTATTTTATTGTTAATTAATAATTAATTATTAATGATTTATAATTAATAATTAATTAAACATCAATGAAACCATCATTAAATTAATTTGTGCTGATTTTCATTGGCATATCCCAATCTGATGACCAAAAATTTATAATATTATTATAAATACTTATGAGTGAATGCAGACTTTTTCTCCTGTGTGCTGGTTTTGTAGGTTAGGTAAATATAAATAAAATAAATGAGTAAATCTAGGCGTTATGAAAAAAACAATCATTTATTGTCAAATGTTAACTAGTAAAAACAAGACACATAAAAATAGTAAAACGTATATTGCAAATTAAGTTCTTAATGACTCCGATGTTTTTGGGTCTTTGAATTACAAATTCTTTTGATATCAGGCGCAATATTAGAAAGTTGAAATCTCATATTTGGTGTAGCGTCGAATCTGTTCCTGGACTTTGATTTGGTTGCAGCATAATATGAAAATCCTGCCTTGCATAAATATCTCATTGTAAAAGGAAGTAAAACAAGAATAGCTAGTTTTGACATGCTTGTCCAGAAATCATTTATTGGCAGTTCCTTGTATTTTTGTTTTAAATCAGCGTCACTAATTAAGTCGATTAGATTTTCATAATCACTTGCGCTGAAGCCTGCTGGCTTAGCTGTCACTGTAAATGGATTCAGAACCCAGGAATTGTCCTCACTGGATTTTGGAAAATATTGCAAAAGGGTTGCTTGCAAGTCATGCAAGTGTTCTAAAATTACGTTAGATACTTCTTCATTTACTTTAGAATTTATTTCAGTCAAAAATTCATGTTAGGTGGGAAAGCAATCAAAATTATTCTGTTCAACTGTAGAAATCCAGAATTGCCACCTCCTGTCAAAAGATGCAATTTTATCTCTTATATTAAAAATTGTAATATTCTTTCCTTGTAATGATAAGTTAATTTCATTGCACTTTGTAAAAATATCTGCCTGATACGCAAGACTCATCAACCATGAAGAATTTCTTAATAATTCAATAAAATTTTGTCCTAAATTATGTGACATCAAGAAGACCATTAACTCACTACGAAGTTCAAAAAGCCTCAATAATGCTTTTGCTCTGGATAGCTATCTCACTTCAGTATGTAATAAAAGTGCGTTATGTGCACTACCCATTTCATCGCACAAAATTTTAAATAATCTGAATTGAAGTGATCAAGATTTTACATAGTTGATAATTTTTTCGGCTTCATCCAAAATAGTTTTTAAATATGTGGGAATTCTTTTTCTTACTAGTGCTTGTCTATGCAAAACACAATGACTTTTGGTGGCTCTTGTAGCTACTTGCAGGATACGTGTTACAACTCCTTTCATCTTTCCCACCATTGTTTGAGCACCATCTGTACAAATATCAATACACTTCTCCCAATCGATTTCCTGTTTTGTAATATAATTATTAATACAGTTGAATATATCTTCTCTGGTAGTTTTTTCTTGTAGATATTCGCACATGAGTAAATCTTCAATACTTTTATCAAATATGTAACGAACAAACACTAGTAATACACCGAGTCCTGTGACATCTATAGATTCAACCATTTGCAATGAATATTCACTGCAGTCTAAGTCAATTAATTAGCTCTTTTTCTATGTCAGCAGAAAGATCTTTGATGCGGCGTGAAACAGTATCATTTGATAATTGTACTGCATCAATTTTTTTAGCAACCTGCTCGTTTAACATGCATAAGACAATGTCTTTCACACAAGGCTTAATGAGCATCTCACCAATTGTATGAGCTTCGCCATGAAGTGCAATGCGGTAATTCACGCGAAAAGATGCCTCTGTTGCATTTTCAGTTGTAGCAATTGTAGCCATTTGAAGTTTAGATTTTTCTAGCGAGTCACGTCGTCTCTTAGAAAAATGTATATCTTATCCTTTGTAATCAGTGTGTTTCGTTTCGAAGTGTCTACGAAATTTAGCTGGAGCCAAAGAACTGTTTACTAGTATTTTATTACATAAAACATCAGGAGCATGTGTATTGCCAATACATGTAAATCCATAATTTAAATAACTTTCATGGTACTTCTGTTTTGGTCTGTTCTTAGATGACACTTGTTCTTTAATATTAGCTTTTGAAGAAACCGCCGTTTGCAATTCCATATCTTCTCCAATCATACGAATAGATGTGTTAGCAGAAGTACTTGCTCCTCCTCCTTGTGTTAAAGTTCCTGTCTTTAAACAAGAATCCATGGGTATTTTTTCAATAATATTCAAATTCCAATATTTGTCAGAGCTATAATAAAAACAAATAGAATTGTGTTGTAAAGGTAACTTTAGTATGAAAAACAATAAGATTATAAATAAGAAATGTCGAATAATATAAAAGTAAATGAATAATGTAAAAAAAAGACCTCAGCACACAAAAGTAAATATGAATTGTAACAATACTTGTAAGAAAAGTACTAAACCGTATCAAATAATGTAAAAGCAATTGTAATAAGAATGATTTGATAAAATGTTCAGTAACAAAAATTAAGCAGTTCGAAATAAATCAGATATTAATTATAAAATTAGTTAAAAGAGTAAGAAGAATTCTTTTTTTAAAAGTTGCCTCGCCTACTCCCTGTATACGGGAATAAAAAGGCGTTAGCTGATTTTTTTTTTTTTTTCAGGGGCCCGGTCCCAACAAATTTACTCGTAAATACTTTCCAAAATTTTTTAAAGTTCATACATTAACATAAGTATTAATAATTAATTATGACATAATCATAAAGAGTATTAATACACTTATGTATACGGTGTGGCATGTTGACAAATATAAATTACATTTAAATTAGTTATCAATCACTGGACTAATGAAATGTTGTAGCATGTCGTAGTTTCTTCAGGCAAACATCATTTAATTAATTTGTGCTGATTTTCATTGACATATTCTGATCACGAAATATATTTATAATATTATTATAAGTACTTACGAGTGAATGCAGACTTTTTCTCCTGTGTGCTGGTAGTTTTCCCCTCCTTTTGTACATCCTGGAGATCTTTGTAGGCTTGAGGTGGATGACTCAATATCTGTTTGGTCACAAACACCTTCAATAAGAGATTTCTTAATACCAAAATTAAACAAAGTGCCTTGTCTCTTATTCATATCAGATTTTAACTCTGTATTCCTATTACTTTTAAAAAAAATCACGACGCTCCGGTTTCAGAACAAGCACTTACACACTGCAATACGAACTTACGAAGAAAGTATTCAGTATTAATAGATTTGAGAACCGGATACAAACTACCTTGATCTTCAATTTCAGTGGAAAAAATTTTCTTCATACTTCCTTGCTGATTGGTCACTGATATTTGCAACGCAGATGTTATTTCGTTCAGTTCTGAGAACATGCCGCTCATTGTTGTAATCGGCTTTCAGGCAATTTTTATGATCAGTCATAAACGGTGGTATTCTCTTTCCCGACTGTTGAAAGATTTCAATGTGTGAAAATTAACGATAATTCATGAATATTTCCATGTTTAAAAATATGCTGCTTGGTCACTGACATTTTCTACACAGATGTCATATTCTACAGTTTTGAGAACAGAAGATATGACACCAATTATTGTAATGGGCTTGCAGGCTATTTTTATGACCCATCATAAACAGCGGTATTCCCTTTCCCAAATGTTGAAAGGTTTCGATGTGTGAAAATTAATGATACACAGATGTTATTAGGTGTTCTGGATCTGAGCTTTTCGACATATTCATGAATATTATTCTCCTCAGAATATTTTTACTATAAAATATTTATTCATGAAAAATGCTTAGAAAACTAAAATGACAAATTTCAGAACTTCTCGCGGAACACCCACTCACCTTCCGCGGAACACTAGTGTTCCACGGAACACACTGAGAAACCCTGCTCTAGAGTGATGTAGCAAAGATTACAAATAAATCTCAGAGGATAATTACAATCCTGAAACAAACATTGACATGTAAGCATAATGGAAGTCATGCATGGAAGTAAGCATAATGGATTTGCCTCTTTAGAAAGTTTGATATGACCTTATCTGCACTATTGTGCACAAGTCTAGTCTCCTGGTTTCCAAGGGGATGCAGACATTGGAAAGAGAGGGAGAGAGTGCAAAGGAAAGTGACATCAAAACTACAGAATGCAGATTATGAGGACAGATTGAAAATTTGTTGACCAGAAGCATACAGGACAAAGTCGAGTGATGTGATAGTTACCTACAATCTTTTGAAAGGATCATGTGGTATATCAGTAAATGGAATTTTTAGTTTTATGGTGGTGAAGGGGGGGGGGGTGCATCAGCGACATTTGAGAATGAACACCATTGAAAAAGGGAGTCAGAGCTAAATTTTTCTCTTAGTGTATTAATTGGAATGGATTGCCTTTAGAGGTTGTGAATGCAAGTAGTGTGAATGAACTTAAGAATGGTATGACAATTGGTGTTAATAATTTGGATCTTTCTTGATGACTCCCTGAAGATCTCAGATAACATTATTATTATTATTACATGACACCTCCAGGGAGTCCAAAGGCTCATCGAGGGTGAGCACCTACTCTGCAATTCTGTCTCAATCCACCAACAAACTGCAACTACAGCAACACCATTGCCCACCACCATTTTCACAGACAATCACAAACATCCATGCCCACAGCAAGATTCAAACCCGCAGCCATTTGGCTGGAGAGCAGATATGCTAACCACTCGGCCAACCAGGCAGGCAATATACATCCCCTATTTCTCATCTCTTATATTGCAGTATATCTGAAAAGATAGCTAAAGTGCTAAATAAATATAATCTTCATACTTTTAAACAATATCAAAGTTGCAAGTTATCTGTTCTCCTAAACACAAACTCTGCTTTAACACATCCAGTGAGGATGTGTTAAATACCTTTTGCCTGCAACTTGACCTACTCTCAACAGAAATATATATATGCTGCCATCGATATGGGAAGTCAAGACCAGTAGACTGCACATTATTCATAACAATGATTCACAGTATTATTGAGAAAGAAAAATAATTATTTATTGAGCTTACTAATATTTCACTGGTTTTCTACTCGGCATCTTCATAGCACAAATTACAATTGTAACAAGCACATAGCATTCAACTAGATCACCGTAGAAACAATTCATGTTGTAACTGAAAACTGAAACCTTATCATGTCAAATCCTCCCAGATATATGGAATCCCCTTGTCTGGTAGTTGACTGCATAGACATCCCGCCTTCAGACTGGCCAAACATCATTTACCCTAATCACTTTCCTCCATCACAAGCAATTCCTCGCCTCCATTATTAACTCTCTTCACTTTAAAACATTAATAAAAATTTAATCCTGCCAGATTCTGACATCACATCAGCTTTAACATTACTTGATTATTCACCAGTGTACCTTTAATAGAGATCCTTGGCCATCCCTTCTGACATATTTAAATTATTCAAGGTTTACCATTTATTCTGGTTACTTTTCATGGAAAGGAAAAAAATATATGAACAGCTAGATGGGACACTGCAAAGTGTTCTGCCACTTTCTCACAAAACACTCAACACAACCAAATTAAATCTTTGATTTGGCTATGCTGCACTATGTAGATGGTGTTTGCTGTTTGGTCTTCTGGCCTTAGACACATTGTGTACATTTTTAGAGCAATTAAAACCAACATCGAAATAAACTTCATGATAGGTAAAATAAATAAATAACAATGGGTCTCCTATTTCTAGACACTCTAGTGACCTGCCTAGAAACCACATACAGGAAGGTATATACATAAGCAATCACACCACCACCCATCCCAACAGTGTGACCTCCTCGAAACTGTGTTCTAATGACACAGCTCTTGAAACTCAGCTCAGGTACCTTTGCAACTTTTGTTTAGCCAATGGTTATAACCCTAATAAAATACTGCATGCACCCCCCCCCCCTCATCCTTCCTGCAACCACCAAATAAGATCACAGCCATTCCCATCCTTTATATTCTGTGTTACAGCAGCAGCAAAGATAACTAAAGTTCTATACAAATATAATCTCCATGTCACATTTAAACCACTCATTCAGTTAGCTATCATTCTCCTAAGAACTAGCTTTATCCTCTTGCACATCTTGAAATGTGCAAAGTTCTTTGCCTGTAGTTTAATCTACTTTGGACAGACCAGTAAGTTGGTTAACATCCAGCTTGACAAACACAAAAATTACATCCGCTATCACATGTGTAGCATGTCAGGACTGGCAGTCGATGTCATGGATATGCCTTCGCACAGGATTAAATGGAAGAAGACATTGACTCAGCTGCTCATAGAAGTCGCTATAGATCTGAGAAACTACTTTTAGAAATGGCATCGGTTATGAAGCACCTCCCCCCCTCACCACCTCAACAAGTATGGCTGCATTAATTTGGGAGACAGTTATTCTGAGACCAAATAGCCCAACTTTTCCAAATTAACTTCATGGTTAACCACCCCAACCCATAGAGGACACTGTATTAAAACATTAATTCTTTCTCAGTTATAGTTTGAATTGTTTATACAGTGATCTACTGCAGTGCTTCCCCCCCCCATCGGAAAAAAAATTGTAATACAGACATATATTATTATAATATTTATTGTATTTATATTGAATATAAAACATATACAGCGAATATTGCAAAAATCAAATGAAAATATTACATTTTTAGCATCTTGCATACACGTTTGACATGGCACACTTAGTCTTAAAACATTTTAAATTTGTTTTCATTATTTCACGGTCCCCCTCAACAAAACTGATGGCCCACAGTTTGGGAAGCACTGATCTACTGTATAACTGTGTACTTGTCACAGTCATAATTTTTGATCTTGAAGATGCTAAATAGAAAATCAGTTTGATAAATTTTTTTCTATTTTTTTTATATATTTTTTATAAAATAATATTTTTTTTTCTCAGCATTGTTTATACCGTGAATTACCCATTATGAATAACCAATACACCTAACCCTTTGTATATGTAGATAACAGATTAGATGCCCCTTCACACAGGATTAAATGGAAGTCATACACAGAATCAGAATCAGCATACACCAAATCTCAACAAATAAGTCTGCATTGATTTACCAAATATTGGTGACAGTCATTTTAAGACCTGCCTGAATGCATGTAAACTACTTTAAATCCAGCCCCAGAAGGCCATGATAAGCCATTAGTTCTTTTGCACATTACAGTTTAGAATTGTTTCCACAGCTTCATTCTTAATGTCTTGGCTAGTCTGTAATGTGTTTTTAGTACTCTGAGGATGTTGGTTTGAATTAATCAACTGCAGAAAAATTGAAAATAATTAATAGTTGATCTATATATACAGGGTGATCAAAACTAAACTATTCCCTCTTTAAGGCCTTGTGGAGCATCATCCAGTGATCCAAATGCTGTGCAACTTTTTCAGGAATACATTGTGCATCATGTGGAAGTGATATCTGAGGGGAAAAAAAAGTTCTAAATGCATGGAATTTGCTTATTACACAACTCAGTTGGTTCCAGAAGGGTTTAAAAAGATGGACACAGGCCTTTTCCCTTCATTCTGGTTACAACTGTCCATAGTGATGGTACTAACCATGCCCCAACGTGTTTTGCTCATGAAGCTGCACTACCTAAACAATTACAATGCTGTTGCTGCACTCTGTGAATTAATTTCATTTCCTGAAAAAATGTCGATGAGATCCACTATCTCCATGTGCTCTGCAATGAATGATTAGTTGTTTTGAAGAAATGAGATTGTTGGGAGTTAGACCTGGCAGAGGTTGCAAACCAATCAGTCCACAACAAGTGAAAGACGTTGCTACTGCCATTATGGAGCAGGCCATGAATAATAGTGTTGGTTCCTGCAGTGCACGTGCTGTATGGATACATGCTGTATCCAAGGTGCATGTGGATGTGCCTTGCACAACCGTCTGGAAAATTCTATGAAAGATTCTGCATTTCTACCCATTCAAGATAACCCTGATACAGGAGTTGCATCTGCAGGACTTTGAAACTTGACTGACATTCAGTGTAACATTCCTTGCTCAAGTGGAGTTGGGCACTTCATGGCCATGAGTGATTTTGTGGGGCGATGAGGCTCACTCTCGCCTGAATAGAACTGTGAATATCCACAAATGCTGTGTATGGTCTATGCAAAGCCTGCATGTAAACCAACAAATTCCTTTGCATTCACCCAAAGCACCTGTCTGGTGTGGGTTTACAGCATCATTTATCACTGGACCATTCTTCTTGCAGTAACTGAACAGGTCACAGAACCCGTTCAGTTACTGCTGAGAGGTATCACGATCTGATAAATAATTGTGCCACAGCTACAGAAGCAGCACCTGTGTGTGTGTGTGTGTGTGTGTGTGTGTGTGTGTGTGTGTGTGTGTGTGTGTGTGTGTGTGTGTGTGTGTGTGTGGATTTAGTCATTTTCATGCAAGATGTGGCCTCTCCACACATCTATCAATCTGTACAGGAGGTTCTTCAAGAACATTTCACCGAAGCCAAGAGAGATCATCCTTGCATTTACCACTGTATGGCTGCCTTGTTCATCTGATCTCCCCCCCCCCCCCCCATAACTTCTGGCTCTGGTGATTTCTCAAAGACAGTTTCTCATCATGTTCTCAACATGGTTTATTGGGATCATCCTGATGACCTGCTAGTACTGAAAAGCAGCATAATACAACATGTATGCAACATCGGTCCTTACCAGCTGCATTCCGCAGTTGAACACACTGTGCAAGGGATGCAGTTTGTGGCATACCAGGAAGGGCAGCATATTGAACAGTACAGACCATGAATGCATAATGGAAGTGAATAAAAATGTGTTATTTATGCTAATGTTGCTTTTCTCCTTCTTACACACACACACACAGAAAAATTACTATATTTACATTCATCACATCATACAGTGCCCCTGGTGGTGAATTTTGGAATCTCTCTCTCAGATATTGCTTCTGCATGATGCACACTGTATTCCTGCAAAGTTTTTCAGTATTTGGATCACTGGGTTGATCTCCACAAAGCCCAAAAACAGGGATACTTTATTTTTGATCACCATATATATTAATGGTCCGCGCGGTTAGCCTAGTGGCTTTGCGACCATATGCCTGGGGAAGGAGTGCCCTAGGTTCGATTCCCGTCGGAGACGTGAGGAGCTGAAGGATCTTCCTCAGCCATAGCCAAGTTAGCCGGTCTTGGGCGCGGGCAGTAGGGTTTTTTCCGCCAGTTTATCTGGTGTTTTTCATCCTGCAAGCAGGCAAACCGGCCCCGTGAACACACAGAAATACAGCCAAGAATACCTTGAGGCATAGGAGTGACCATTCTATCCTCGTATTTCGGTTACGAAATCCAAGCATGCTTGGAAGGTTGTGGGCCTTAAAGTCCTGTTAAAGCCATTGGGATAGGATATATATTAATGGACCAGTAAATATAATGGAAGGATAACATGTACATAGGGTGTTTCAAAATTATGTATACACACTTTAAAAATGTATTTTTCATGAACAACAGGCACAATTTTAATTTTCTTTATCTCAGTTTAAAGTAAAGTCCGTATACGTAATTTATCATTGTTAATTATTAACTAATAACCATATACTGTTCAGCAAATGATTACAAGCTGTTTTGCTTCCATGTCTCATTGATTTTGTGCAGTCTTAAAAGGTGCATGAATTGTGTGGATACCTTATCATGGAAAGTGAGCATCATCCACTGTTATTTTTAGATTCCCCCCCCTCACTAATACATTTTTAAATTTTATTTTATTTCTTTTTATGATGCATATAGATTTTTTTTTTTAATGGTAATTCCATAAAAGAAAAATTGTTCAGCATACATCATGGGCAAAGAGAAAGTTTGAGGATATAAAAAAAAAACTTGTTAACATCAAACTTGAAAACCTGTAGTTCATACCCTTTAAGAAAGACAAAAGATCAAAGACTGTTCCATAAAGTCAGCAGTAGAAAGAACGTATGAAAAGGAAGGAAAATTGGTTCTGAAAATTTGAGCTGTGAATAGCCTCTGCATGTTTTAACAGGGTTAGAGGAGAGAAAGGGAAATTACTGATGCCAATTCAGATGAACATTGACTATGGAAATGTTTGTAGAAAATTCAAGCATTTCAATAAAATGTTTGCTTTTCACTCTTATTTAACTCTGTGTGGAAAAAAGTGAATTGTGAGAGCCTGGTCATTTAATCAATCTAATTGCTCTCTTCTCTAATAAGGCAAACATTTTTAATGATTAAAATCAGAGAGTCTTCAGCTATAAAGAAACCCTGAATGCTGTAAGGAGGTGATATGCTTATGCCAAAGAAAGGTCAGAGTTTAAATTTATCCTGAGAAGAGAAATTTCTAGTCCCAAGATTTGAGTGTTTTCAGAAGGAAGACTGAAAAAAAGTTTTTTGTTGTTGTTGTTATTTATTTTATTTATTAATTTTATTATTATTATTTTTATTTTTATTTTATTTATTTTTTTTTTGAAAAAAAAAAAAGAGACAGAATTGAGTTTGAATTGAGACAGCAAAGCAGAGGGCTTGGGAATCCTTTGGAGAAAGATTAAACTCATCCTATGCAAATGCAAACAAGGTATTCTGGCAGACCATCCGCCACCTTCGAGGGAGGAAATCGTACACAGCAGGAGTAGTCAAGGCCTCTGATGGTGCACTTCTAACAGCTGAGAAGGATATCCTCCACAAATGAAGGGAATACTTTGAGAGCCTTCTTAACCCAGATGGCCCGGCAGCTGTGGACATCCAAGAGGTGCAGATCGGGGCAATGACTAGTCTCACAGCAGAAGAGGTCCATTTAGCAATAAAATCGCTAAAATCAGGCAGGGCTGCTGGTGATGATGAAATTCGGCCCGAAATGCTAAAAGCCTTAAATTGAGATATTTTTCTCTGACTGACTTGAGTGTGTCAGGCTGCTTGGATATCTGGGCGAGCACCAAAGCAGTGGCAGACAGGCATAATAATACCAGTCTTCAAGAAGGGAGACCAGAAAGAGAGAGAGAGAGAGAGAGAGAAGATTGCAGCAACTACCGTGGCATCTCTCTCTCTCTCTCTCTCTGCTCAGCCTGCTTGGGAAAGTATATGCTTAAGTGCTTGGAAAGAAGGTGCAGGAGCATAGTTGAGTGAAAGTTCCAGAAGAACAATGTGGCTTTCATCCTGGTAGAAGCACAACTGACCAAATCTTCACTTTAAAGCAAGTCGTTGAGAATTCTTGAAAATATGCCAAGAATGTCTACACATGTTTTGTGGACTTGGAGAAGGCATATGACCGGGTTCCTTGGGATTAGCTTTGGCAAGTAGTACAGGAGTATGGAGTGGATGGCCAACTATTAGCTGCCATCAAGTCCCTGTATGAATGCCCAGAGTTTTGTGTCGGGGTAAACAGCACAAAGTCTGAACCTTTCACAGTCTCCGTTGGTCTCTGCCAAGGGTGTGTTCTGTCACCCCTCCTTTTCATAATATTTATGGACTGGATTGATAGGCACAGCCGAGGCAGTGAGTGTATCAGAATTGGAAGATTAAGGCCTCTGATGGTGCACTTCTAACAACTGAGAATATCCTCCACAGATGGAGGGAATACCCTGAGAGCCTTCTTAACGCAGGTGGCCCCGGCAGCTGTGGACATCTAAGAGGTGCAGATCAGGGCGATGACTAATCTCACAGGAGAAGAGATCCATTCGACATCTACTCTTTGCGGATCACCTAATTCTGCTTAGCTCTATCACAGGTGACCTTCAGCAGACCGTAGATAGGTTTTGTAGCTGTTTGTGCAGAAGCAAGGATGAAGATCAGTGTGGCCAAAACAGAAACATTTGTGGTCTCAAGACAACCATCCCAGTGCACTCTACATGTGAGTGGAGTCCCACTGAGGCAGGTGGAGAAGTTTAAATACCATCATCATCATCTTCATCAAATTCCTGCCATGTACCCTCAAGGGGTGTACAGGATATGATAGTACTACATGAAAAATTTACATCATTACTGACTTCCTATCTACAATTTTCCTCCAAATCAGTCTGTTACTTGTCAAGACTCCAATATTATCAGATCTTATATTTCTATCGTCTAAGGCACTTTGTACCATATCAATCCACCTATATCTTGGTCTTCCTCTGGGTCGTTTTCCTGCCAACTTGGCAGAGAACACTTGTTTTGCTAATCTTTCCTTGCCCATTCTGTTTAAGTGACAATACCACCTGAGATTAGCTCTGCTAACGCATTCCTTGATGCTGACAAGGTCAAGTTCTTTCCTAATATCCTCATTTTTAATATGATATTGCCATTGATGCCATCTGTTCATGCCTCTAATCTTTCTCAGGACTCTCATATCTGCATTTCTAGTCTTTGGTCAAGTGTTTTACTTCTGACCCAGCTCTCAGATCCATAAGTTAAAACTGGTTTGAACACTGTCGTTTATACAGCTAATTTAGTGTTCCGACTAATTTCTCTCTTATTCCATATGAATTTATTCAATTGACTTCCTACCATACCAGCTTTGTTGATTCTGTTGTCTATTTCCATATTTAATTTACCATCTTGACTAAAAATTGTGCCTAAGTAGCTGAAATGTTTTACTTGTTCGACATGTTCTCCATTCACAACACAGTTGACATTTTCAATGATTCTGCCTATTTTCATTGTCTTTGTCTTTTTATTGCTGACCTTCATCCCATATCTATTACAACAGTTATTCAATTTAGTCAGTGAATCTTACAAACTTGTAGCGGATTTATTTAGAAGTATAACATCATCCGCATAAAGCAAAGAGCTGACATTAACATCTCCAATTTTGATATCATGTTTAATACCACTTATCTTCATAATGTGATCCATATAAATAATGAATAACAGAGAAGATAATGTACATCCTTGTCTCACACCAGATTTAACATTAAACCACCTTCCTGTACTTCCTTCAATTCTAACTGCTGACTTACAACTCAAATAAAGACTAAGTATTGCCTGATATAATGCCCCATTGACACCAATATAACTGTAGCATATGAATAGCTTCTCTCTTGACACCTTGTCATATGCCTTTTCCAAATCAACAAAACTTATATACAGATCTTTGTTATATTCCCATCATTTCTCCACTATTTGTCGTAAAGTGAAGATATGATCCTGACAACCTCTATTTGGCCTGAATCCAGCTTGTTCTTCTCCAAGCTTTTCTTCCACAATTCTTCTCAACTGTTTCTCAAGTATACTTGCATGTATCTTACCAGGAATGCTCAGAATGGATATGCATCTGTAATTCTCGCATTCAGTTTTATTTCCCTTTTTATATATTGGTACTATGAGAGCTCTACTCCAATCATTGGGAATTTGTCCCTCTGATCAGGCATTCTGAACTATGCAGTGCTGCCGCTGTATGACTTTTATACCACCATACTTCAGCATTTCTGGTCGAATATCATCTACTCCTGCTGCCGTTCCATATTTCAAGCCTTTGATGGCTTTTTCTACTTCAAGTACGGACATGTATTCCTGACTGCATGCCTGGTCAATGTTTTTATCACTGTGCTGTCATCACTGCTTGTTTCTTTTACCAAATTTTCAAAGTAATTACTCCATACTTCAAGGATATCATTTTCCCCTTTTTCATGTCACCTTCCTCCATTCCTAAGCTTCTTCAACAACCTCCAGAATATTTTGCCACCTTCTTGATATTTATTTTCTATATTCTTGGCAAAGTCCTCCCATGACTTTTGTTTAGCTAGTTTTACACACTGTTTAGCTTTCTTACCTTCGTTTCTGTATTCTCTAAGAGCACAAGCTGACATATTTGCCAGGAACTTTTGATATGCTTTCTTCTTTTCCTTCACTGCCTCTTTAACTTCCTGTGTCCACCATGGAGTTCTAATTTTCATATCCTTGCAGACAACTTTACCACATGCCTCTCCTAGCTTAATCAATCAGGGTTTTCTTCAAGGCTTGCCACTGAATCTCCAAGGTTTGGTTACTGTTCTCAAACTCTTTCATTTTTTCTTCAATAATCTTTGTGTATTTTAGTCTACAGTTCACATCTGAGAGCTGCTCAACTTTTATTTGCTTTAAAACCTTCTTACATATTATTCTTTTCAATGTGAAATTCAATTTTATCCTGCTCAAGACTAAATAGTGATCACTTCCAATTTCAAATCCTCTGTACACTCTGGTGTCCTGCACCAGGGAGAAAACATCACTATCAACAATAACATAGTCAATGAGACTTTTCTTATTCCTTGCCTCTTCTCTCCATGTGAATTTGTGCACATTTTTATGTTGGAACATGGTGTTAGTAATAACCAGTCCATGTCCTGATCAGAAATCCAACAGCTATTTGCCATTATTATTAGCTTTGCTCTTTTCTCCAAATTTTCCCAAAACATTTTTGTATGTCTGACAATCACTTCCTACTCTGCTATTTAGATCTCCAACAAGGACCAACTTTTCCTTTTTCATTGTGTCAGTAGCTTTCTCTGGAGCCTAAAAAAATTCCTCCACTTCTATCTTGGTAGAGCCTTCTGTGGGACCATAGGCACAAATAAGTCTCATTGTCCAGTTCTCCATTCTGATATTTGCCCAAATCACTCTACTTGACACTGCCTGCCATTCAAGAAGATGAGCCTTGTATTTTGTGTTGAATACTATGGCTACTCCTTCTTTACCTTGATTGTCATTGCCTGAATATAACATTTTGTATTTATTGCTCAGAAAGATCCAGAAAGCAAAGCTGGCTGTCTTCAATACAGTCTTATGTCCCCATCCTCACATATTGTCATGAGAGCTGTATAATGACCGAAAGAATGTGGACACGAATCCAAGCGGCTGAAATGAGGTTCCTTCGAGGGGTTGTGGAGCTGAAAAGACTCGATAGAGTCAGAAGCTCTGCAATTCGGGAAACTCTAAATACTCAACCGCTGCTTCTCCATGTTGAGAGATCACAGTTACAATGGTACGGACACCTAGTCAGAATGCCACAAGAGAGGCTCCCTCAGCAAGCCCTCTTTGCCAAGCCAAAGGGTGGGTGGCCACGTGGAAGGCCAAAGACTTGCTGGATAGTTTATATCAAAACCTTGGGTGGACACATCTGGGAGTCCAACCAGAACACCTGAGCTTGGTGGCAGAGGATCATGACTATTGGAAGTCCCTCTTGCAGCTGCTTCCCCCACAACCTTTCCTAACTGGGTTGTAGAAGTCAGTATTCCCGAAAGTTTGTCGATCTGTGGGGCAAGATTTGTCAAATGTCAGGAGTGCAGTGTACTCTCATCAACATAAATATAAATTTATTTTGATGAGTGATAAAGACATTGGGTAAATACAATGGAATAAGAAAGTTTTGAGCTGCAGATCAAAAATAGGAGATTTTAGGTGTTTAGCATTTTTTGTGAGATGCACCCTGAGCTGACAGATCTATCCTTGCAGCAATTTAACAACAACAACAAAAAAAAAAAAAAAAGTATTGCTAAAGACTGAACAGGATGGGATGTTACTGAAATTTGTTGCACTCCATTAGCAAAGAATAAGTAGCCTGAATATCAGCACCATTTTTATTTTAGAATCACAAGAGTTCACCCTGGTTAGTACTCTTATAAAAGATATATATACCTGAATTTTTAAATGCGCAATAAATGTGCAATAAATACTTGTATGATTTGTAAGTTTTATATATATTTTTTTACTTCAATGTTTAGCATCACTTCAGAAGTGGTATTTCCTACACCATTATCAAAACGTCAGAGTCATCACATTGCAGATCAACATGAATTTACATCACCATCAAAAAGATCAAGATTTACTGATACCAATCCTTTCAGGACAATGGATATTGATGGAAGGTAGGACTTGAATGTGATCCTTTTCAGTTCTTTCTCCAGATCAAGATAAAATACATATATATCTTGAAATAATAATTTTTTCTCAATTGTGATTTAGCATAAAAAGTACATAACATATACTTTTCATTGCTGTTTTCTCACATGTTTAGATCAGCTGTTATTCTTTTAAAAATTATAATAAGGACAAAAATTTTAGATATTAAGTTACATCATGAAAAGTATGAAATATTTACATTGTGTGTGACAGTGAAGTACCTTCCATTATATAACCCAAAAGTTTAATTTCAGAAAAGTATTAAAACTGAAAATAACAACCTCTCAAAATTAAAGAAACATAACAGGTAAGATTTATGCTATGCATACATGTAAAGAAGCTAAGAAAAATTGATGAAGAGAAGTTTGGTGAGCAATCTGGATTCAGACCAAATAGGGGTAGTTCAGGATCAGATTTTCAATTTACAACAAATACACATAACAGCCACTGAATTAGAAACTTAGCAGAAATCAGTGGTTTCCATATAGGCATGCGACTGCCAACGAACCTCTTCAGTTTCCTGCACATAGTTCGTTACGATATGGGTCGGGAACAGTCTTCATTAAATGCTTCAGTCAGTTGCTGTGTACAGCAATTTACTGAAGACAAAATTGTTGTCAAAATTTCATCCATGCAATTGGTCAAGATTGTAATGTGTTGCAAAACATTGTCACTGGTGAAGAAAGTTTGGTGTTTTCAGTTTAATCTGGAAATGAACAGCAAAGCATGGAATGCTGTGGAATGTCTTCTCATCCCCTCAGAAGAAAGTCAGGTTGCAAAAATCATGTTTTCAGACATTGGTCATTGTTATTTTCAATGCTGCTGGAATTATCCACCACAGATTTGTTCCTGGAAACTGAAGTTGATTGACCCCCCCCCCCCCCCGCCTCCATTTGCCAGATTGGGTTCCCGTAGACATTTTCCTCTTCCCAAAGATGAAGTGTGCCTTGAAAAGAGTGACATGGAGGGCATCCAACACGGTGTGACCCAGATATTAAAGGAGGTTCCCATTCATGACTTCCACCATGCCTTCGAACACCTGTATGACAGATATAACTTTGTGGGAAGTTGAAGGAAGATTATTTTGAATCTGTGTAATTGACAATTCCAAATATAGTTCTTTGTTTTGATATAATAATTGTTATCTCATTACTTAATGGACACACTGTGTAAACTGAATAACTGGTCTAACAAATTTGATATTAAAATTATCAATAAAAAGAGAAATACATTGAAAACATTATCTGCATCCTAAATGGACAACTTATAGAACAAGTAAACCATTTCACCTATTTAGACACAGTATTCAGGGTGAAGAAATAAGGGTGAATTTAATCAAACCATTAGACTGACTATATGCAAGAAACCAGTTCAACCATTTCCACTTATGAGTTTGAAAACTGGATACGTGATTTTGAGAGTTGAGAAAAATTAATTATGGGAATGTTAGTTTACTTTAGCTGTGATATTTCTTTGTATTCTGCCACAGCTGTACTCTTATATCTCTTATGTTAATTTAATTATTTTATCCTGATTTTATTTTATTTTAATTGAACCTGTTTTGGACTGTGTCGTTGAATGTGCACATTTTCTCTTTTTTTTTTTTTTTAAACAAAACGTGTTCTTATCCTCAGCTGATTTGTTTGATGTTACACTGCTATATAATGCAACTTGAAATTAAGTTTTCAGGCATTTAAGTGAATCAGGCTAAGATATGTTTTATCAGCATGTGTATGTGTGCGTGTGTGTGTGCGAATACATTGTAAAAATATTAAACCTGTATAAAGTAATCACCTTTTTACTCAGTGGGACAAGCCTTTTCTAACATTCGTTACAAAATTTCTGCAGAGACAAAAAATAAAAGAACATATTCACTGAACCAGTTACACGTATAGCATTTTTTTTCTATAAGTATTGTAGTCTCTCTTGTATATTTAATAAAAGCTTCTGCCACATTCTCCCTAATGGAATATTGTTTGACAGACATTAAAATCTTATCTACATAACAATATTTACATATATATCTTTTATTCCAGTTTAATAATCAAACTAACAATAAAATTTTTCCATAGGCAAATTATCTTTTTCCCTGTTCAACTCCTAACACACTATAAATCCTAAATCTGATTGATCTTGGATTATTTCCCTCACATTTGGGGTTGTACATCCAAAACCTCCTTCACAATTTTTGATTATATACAGAAGAGGGCATCTGCCTAATAGGTGACCTCTCTCTTTCTCTCACATTCACACAATCAGCACACTCTTTTTCAGTACTATGCCTTTTTATAGGTATTTTAATGGGACATCGATTCACTGAATTGGCCATTACCGTTCCTTCCCTTTCTCTAATCATTAAAGAATATGAACAGCCACTGGCTAATGATAATAAACAGTTCATCACCAAACTTGTGAAACAAACCTCTCATCTTCTTTCTGCATTCCATCTATCTGTTGTTTGAATAGCCTTCTCTATACCACTCATCTCACTGTTGTGTTATAAGTCTTGTGACCTCTCATGTGAGATTAATGTTAAAAAAAATTGTTACACTGGACAATTTGGTATAATAAATTCCCCTTTTTCAGTGGCATCATACCTATGAGATTGAATGGAATTTTTTAGAAGTAAAAAGTTTTCTTATGGCAGTCATTGCTATAGGGAGAATTGACTCTAAATGTTAAATTATTATTTTCAGTATTATATTTAGGACATGAATTAACTGTGTAAATTTCTAGGTGGATTCGCAAACGTTCTGTTGGAGATGCCCAGTCCTTACTTCAGACACCTCCCATATGCAGAAAATCTCAATCAGCTCATGCCAGAGAGTCTTATACTAGTCCAGGAATTACACCACAGTCTATTCTGAAAGTACGAAACTTTATACAGAGATCATCTAGTCCACCCGGCTCACAATACACAGTCTCTACTACTCCAGACAATTTCAGAGGTAAGCTTTTTTTTATCATGTGGATTACTATAGCCTTACAATTTCTAGGATGAAAATCAGTTAACCTGGCTCTTTATTAGTTTCTGTTTTTAATTATCTACCTATGTATTTAATTTATTAAAACAAAATAAGCTATATCCATACTTGCTCATTTTATTATTTCCAATAAATATTTACTGTGAACTGACAGTACCAAAACTTTCGTTATAATTGATTTATATATCTTTGTGATTATTTGGGGTGTAATAGTGTATTCTTTATATAAATAGTATATGAACATTGCATAGCTATGCTTGGTGGGGACGGGGCATTTACATGGTTAGTATGTATAGCTGCTTAAAAGTGATATATTGTTGATAGTGGTATTCTCACAGTAGTCCAGAAAACACACACACACATATATATATATTTGAAAATAGGAAGTTATCACCTCTAGTTTTGATGATAAAAATAAATATCATGCTGAAAAAAAGAAATACTAATGTGTAAAAAAAAGTTTTGAAAAGTGTAAAATATTCAAACATCATTAGGAGAAATGTTGAAACACTTCCAAAACAAATATCAAACACCATAGAAACAAGCAAAATCAGAAGAATATTGATTCACTTAGCTGGAGAAGCACATTTTGAATTTGTAAGTTAGAACTTGGTAGTGAACAGGAAAATTAAACTATGTAAAGAAATCGCATATCAGCATCCTCTCTTAGAGAATATAGAAAAAATATTATTATTATTATTATATAACACCTCCAGGGAGTCCAAGGACTCATCGAGGGAGGGCATCTACTCTATTCTACTAATTGCAACTACCTTCATCATCTACACCAACGCCATCTACTGCCAACCACCACCACCACCACTAATATTTTCACAGACAATCACAAACATCCATGCCCATGGTGGGATTCGAACCCACAGCCTTTTGGCTGGAGAGCAGATACGCTAACCACTCAGCCAACCAGGCCAGGTGGTTATGTATATATAATTATAGTATATAAAGTATAAAAATATATAATTAAATAATAAAATTATATAATATATAATTAAAGAGGTTTTTAAGGGTCAGAATAACTAGGAGGAGGAGGCTTCTGTAGCTTTTAAGGAATGCATCGAACTTTCTAGGGCTCCTCACCTAATGTCCAGTCCTCACCTTTTAATGGTGCTCCCTGTTAGGTATCTACTTGCATACTGAGTGAACAAGGATGGACTGGCAGTTTGGGATTTAGCTGAACAAATTGTATTCTTATTGACTTAAACCACAAGTAAAATGATGGTACAACATGACAGAATTTCATGCTGGCTGGAATGTTGCCCAATTAAAAAAAATCAAAAATGAAGATTGGAAGTATCAATGGAAGAGAAATGGAACTAGCAGAAGAATTAGATAAGCAACAGTCAACATAATAGATGTTGGTTCTACTACATAATTTAGTAGGTTCTACTAAAGAAAAAGTGGGGGAATTTTTCAAGACAAAGGCAGAAAACCAGTTGAGATCTTTCTAAGCAACAAATACAAGATGTAACATTCAGTCCATAATAATTAAGGAAAATAACTATTAGCTATAGTATTCAATATTAAATACCAGGATAATCCTTTTGAATGGCAAGCAGCATCAAGTAGCATGATATGGGCAAATATCGCAGTTAGGAACTGGACAATGATATTTATTTGTGCTTGTGGTCCCAAAGAAGGTTCTACTAAAGAAAAATTGAAGGAATTTTTCAAGATATTAAAGAAGGCAGCTGACAACAAAAAAAGGGAAAACATTGGTTCTTGTTGGAGATCTAAACAACAGAGTAGGAAATAACCACCCGATATATAGAAATGTTTGGTGAAAATTAGGAGAAAAGAGTAAAGCTAATGATAATGGTAAATAGCTGCTGGATTTGCGTTCAGGACATGGGCCAGTTATTATCATACTAACACAATGTTCTAACATAAAAATGTTCATAAATTCACATGGAAAGAGAGAGATGTAAGAAATAAGAAAGTCTCATTGACTGTGTTATTGTTGATAGTGATGCTTTTCCACTGGTTCAGGACACGGGTATACAGAGAATTTGAAATGAGAAATGATCACCATTTAGTTTTTATCAGGATAAAATCAAATACTTATTACAAAGTGTGTAAGAGAGTTTTAAAATAAGTCAAAAGTTGAGCACCTTGTTGAGACTCACTGGCAAATCCTGAAGAAAACATTGATTGATTCAGCCAGAGAGGCACATGATGAAGTTGTCTGTAAGGATAGAAAAATCAGAACTCCATGGTGGATACAGGAAATTAAAGAGGCAGTGAAAGAAAAGAAGAAGAAAGCATATCAAAAGTTCCTGGCAAGTAAGTCAGCTTGTGCTCTTAGAGAATACAGAGCAAAATGTAAGAAAGCAAAGTGCTGTGTAAAATTAACTAACAAAATTCATGGGAAGACTTTGTTAAGAACAGAGAAAATAAATATCATGGAGGTGGCAAAATATTCTGGAGGCTATTAAAAAGTTTAGAAATGGAGGAAAGAGTACTGTAAAAGAAATCAGATGATCAAGGTGATATGAAAACCAAAGATGAAGATATTCAAGATGTCTGAAATAATTTCTTTGAAAGATTGCTAATTGTGACAGAATGGTGGTACAAAACACTCAAAATACAAATACATATCATTACTTGAAGTGGAAAAAACCATCAAAAACCTAAAGTGAAAGGCAGCTGGAGTAGATGATAGTCATCTGCAAGTGCTCAAATATGAAGGTATAAAAGTTCTACAGTGGCTACACTGCATAATTCAGAAGCCTTGGCCAGAGGGTCTATGAAAAAGAGTATAAAACGATGTGAGCCATTATAGAGTAATTTTTCTGGTAAGATTTATGCAAGTGTACTTGAGAAATGGCTGAGAAAAATTGTGGAAGGGAAGCCTGGAAAAGAACAAACAATAACAGTCCATATAGAGGTTGTTTGGATCAGATGTTTCTCTTGATGTTAAAATAGTTGAGCTATCATGAGAATATAACAAGGATCTATATATAAGTTTTGTAGATCTGGAAAAGGAATATGACAAGGTGGCAAGAGAAAACTTTCTTCAGTTTTAACTGCTGACTTACAACTCAAGTAGACTAAGGATTGATTGAGTGATATAATGCTTCTCTTATATGGTGTTAATGGAACATTATTTCACTCAATCAATCCTTAGTCTACTTGAGTTGTAAGTCAGCAGTTAAAACTGAAGGAAGTACTGGAAGATGGTTTCCTATTAAATCAGGTGGGAGACGAGGGTAGGCATTATCTCTGCTGCTGTTCATCTATATGGATTACATCATAATTCAAATGGAAGATGTTAATCTCATCTCTTTACTTTATGCAGATGATGTTATACTTCTTAATAAATCCAGTATAAGTGTGCAGGATTCCATGACTTAATTGAATAACTGCTGTAAAAAATGTGATCTGAAAATGCAATAAAAAGACAGACGATTAAAATAGTCAAAAACATTGAAAACATCAACTGCATCCTGTATGGAGAATCCATAGAACAGGTTAAACATTTCAGCTGTTTAGGCACAATTTTTAGTGAAGATGGAAAATTAAATATGGAAATAGACAACAGAATTAATAAAACTGATATGGCAGAAAGTCAGCTGAATACGTTTAAATGGAATAAAAGAGAAATTAGTCAAAATACTAAACTAACCATATAAAAGACAGTGTTCAAACTAATTCTAACTAGTGGATCTGAGAGTTGGGTTAGAAATAAAACACTTGATCAATGACTTGTGACATTGATCAAGTGTTTTATTTCTTATTATTACATCTCATATCTCTGACAATGAGATCACAGATGTGGGTGTTCTGAGAAAAATTAGGAAAGTGAACAAATGGCAGTATCATATATCATATTAAAAATGAACTCATTAGGAAAGAACTTGATATTTTAGCATTCGCTGTGTTAGCAGAGCTAATCTCGGGTGGTATGGCCATTTAGTTTTTGTGTAAAATTGGTGATTTTTTGTGTTTTTTCCTTAGAATATTCATGTTTGATAACATATTCATGTAGTGAGTGTTTTATAATATATTTTTGTTAAGATATTGCAATATTAAATATAGTTTAAATTGGTGCCAAAACACACAAGCAGCATAATGCTAAGAAGAGCAGTGAAGTCGAGAATAAGAAGGCTTGCCCAGCAGGAGGATATTGAAGACATCGAGGAAGTTATTGAAAATTAATTAACCTCCAAAATAGCGAGGCTAAAGCAGATTATTAGAGAGAGAGAGATCACTCGGGAATTACAGTAAGTCAAGCGATGTTTAAATGAACATAGGGAGGATAAGAAAATTAGCAGCAAAATAAGAAACAACAAAGCACAGGTAACATAGTAAAGAATGAAAATCAGATAACTAAACATTATTGTAAAAAGAAGGATATAATTTGGTATGGTGAGTCATAAAATATGTTGTTGGTGAGCAGGTTATAACTTTAAGATTTTCCAGAGCAAAAATTAAAAACATAGCACATGCAATTGAAAAACAGAAAATAAATATAAATGAGATTGCAATTGTAGTTGGTACTAACAATTTAACTAGCAATAAGTTCGGTATGAGAGAGAATATGAAAGGGTTATTAGAAGAAGCGAGAGTGAAGAATGAGAATGTGAGAATCATAGTGTAATTATAATTGTAAGAACCTCGATATGATAACAGTGAATTAAGAAGGGTTGTGATGGCAAACAATTTGATATGTAAGCTGTATAGAAAGAATGGATGTAAGCTTTTGGATGTCCATAAGAGGGATGGCCTACACTTGAATTTGTTTGGCATCAGGAGTCTTGAAAAACTGATAATTGGTATGAGACCTAACACAGAGTCTGGGAAACTAAATTATAATGGGAGAAATGATGAGAATCTGTGTGTAAAAGTGACAGTGTTATGTAGCTGTGTTAACACACTTTCGCTGCCAAACTACAAGTATATTCGTAGTTGGTATATGAGCCCCACAAGCCAGCTGCGAGTATACTCGTATGACGCTTACCGCCAGCAACGAGATTACCTGTACTGACCTTGAAGAAGTGAAAAAAAAGCTTGGCATGTAGGGCTAGCAGCAAAACTGTGTATACTCGTAGTTCGTATATGAGCCCCTCAAGCCAGCTATGAGTATACTCGTATGACGCTTACCGCCGGCAACGAGATTACCAGTACTGACCTTGAAGAAGTGAAATTGTTTGGCGTACGGGAACAAACTATGCCGAAGTAGCGTGGCAGCGAACTTGTTAATGATGGGAATGGACATTATTATTATTAAGAGAAACCTCCAGGGAGTCAGGTACTCATCAAGGAAATGTCACATACTACACACACCAGCCAGCAATCATAATTGTTCTTGAATTCATTCATGCTGCTTGCACACACAACATCCAGTGCCAATCCATTCCAATCATGCACCACTCTACGAGAGAAAAAATCTACCCCTCGCCCCTTCTTAGCTGCATTCATTCTCAGCTTCCAAGGATGCCCTCTTGTCCTTTTTTCCACCCACCATAAAATGAAAAATTCCGCTAGCTGTAATCTTGTATAACCCTTTCAGAAGTTTATGTCTCAATCATATCACTCCTCTTTCTCCTTTTTGCTAGTGTTTGCAGTCTACAAATTCTCGCTCTGTCTTCATAACCAGTATGCCACAATCTTGATATCATTTTTATCCAGTATATCAGAATCACAGCAGAAACAGCAGATTTCATTTTTAACACCCCTTTTCACCCTCTCCACTGTATCAAAATCACAATGGAAACCAGGAGACCAGACTTGTGCACAATAGGCCAAATGAGGTCTTATCAAGGCCTTGTAAAGAGGACAAATGACATCCTTATCTTAAACATGTGAAAGTTCTTTTCAGCATTGCAGTTATTTTTTGTGTTGTATTTGCAATCTTTGCTACATGTCCCCTGAACTTCAACTTGCTATCTACTAACACTCCAGGATCGCTAGCCTGATCAGTTTCTTCAAGCATAATCCCACCAATATAGTACGACATTGGATATCTAATCATGGGATGAATCTGGAAGATTCAAGGTAACCATTGGAGTGCCTCAAGGATTTGTCCTTGATCCATTGTTATTCAGTCTGTACATTAATGACATTGGGAAGTAATTGAGATGTGACACACAGCTATTTGCTGATGATGATTCAAAGATAGGTAGGGTAATCAGGGTGATGCTGATATGCAGTACTTGCAGAATTATTTGAATAGGCTGGAATTGTGGGTATGTGAAAATGGCTGTCGTTTCAATGCACTTCGGTGTGATTAGATATCCAATGTCGTATTATATTGATGGGATCATGCTTGAAGAAACTGATCAAGCTTGGGATCTTGGAGTTTTAGTAGATGGGAAGTTGAAGTTCAAGGGTCATATATTAAAAATTGCAAATACAACTTAGAGAATAATAGCAGTGCAGAAACAAACCTTGACATGTAGTGATAAGGAAGTCATTTTTGTCTCTTTACAAGACCTTGATAAGACATCACTTGGGCTATTGCATGCTGGTCTGGTCTCCTGGTGTCCATTATAATTCTGATACAGTGGAGAGAGAGTGTGCAAAGGAGAGTGTCAAAAATGATATCAGAATTGTGAAATGTTGTTGTTTTTGTGTGGGGGTCCCCCCAATTTTCCTCAACTGTCCCTTAGTACAAGTTGAGCCCTCCAATGAGGAATTCTAAGTATGCATTTCATGAATGTAGATTCGATGTGTTCATGGGCTGGTATGCCTGTTCTGAGAAACAGAAAATCCGAGTTTACGAGTGAAAAAAAACCCTCTATCTCTATTTGAGACCATTTAACTCACCTTTAGTCGAATGAGACCAGATAAAGATGGAAATGGAACCCAGGTCTTTCTGACCAAAGGGTTTCATCTATACCAACTGAGCTATGGAGGCTCTAGGATTGTGAAATACAGATTGAGAATTTGTAGGCTGCAGACACTAGTAAACAGGAGAAAGAGGGTGATATGATTGAGACTTACAAACTTCTGAAAGGGTTATACAGAATTTAAGTAGATGAGATTTTTAATTTTATGGAGGCTGGGAAAAAGATCCGTTGGCATCCAAGAAAGTTGAGAATGAATGCTGTCAAGAAGGGGTTAGGGCTATATTTTTCTCTCATAGAGTAGTGCATGATTGGAATGGATTGCCGTTGAATGGCATGTGAGTGTGTGCACGCGCACACGTAGTATGAATAAATTCAATATGACAACCGGTGCAAATAGTATGGTCTCCCTTGATGAGTTCCTGACTCCTTGGAGGTCTTTCTCTTAATAATAATAATTTTCCTACTGAGTGTTTTGTATAGGTCTCATGCAAGTATTGTTGAGAGAAAAAATTTTAAAAATTGTGGAAAAGATACTTGGAGTAGAAAAATAAAAATCTGGGTTTAAGCCAGATAGAGGTTGCCTGGATCATATTTTCACTTTAAAACAAATACATGAAAAATCATGTAAATATAACAGAGACCTCTGTTTCATTTTGTATATCTGAAAAAGCCATATGACAAGGTATCAAGTGAAAAGCTATTTCAAAACACCACCATTATATAGTGTAAATTGTACATTATATTGAGCAATATATAGTCTATATATGAGTTGTAAGTTAGCAGTGAGAATTGAAGGAGGTACAGGATGATTTGATGTTAAATCAGGTGTGAGACAACGGTGCTCATTATCTCTATTGTTATTTATATGGATCACATTATGAAGAAAGCAGCATTAAACTTGATATCTAAATAGAAAATGTTAATTTGAATTCTTTATTTTACACTGATGATTTTATACTCCTAAATAAATTCAGTACGAGTCTGCAGGATTTCGTAAGTAATAGATAACAGATAACTGTAAGAAATAGCATGAAAATCAGTAGTAAAAAGACTTTGAAAATAGGTGGAAAGATTGAGAATAGGTTGGAGTGAAAACATCAACGGCATCCTGAATGGAATAGTCTTGCCATAAATACTTAGAACTTCTGCACACCGCTGCACTGTCCACAGAATTGTGCGAGCCCACTTCCGTTAGTGTGCAGCCAACATCATGGGCATCCACAGAAATTTTTCTGGGGGGGGGGGGGGGGGCCAAAGCTTAGAGAGGTACATCAATAAATTTTTATTTAATTAGTTAAATAAAAATAATTAATTGAAATAAATGAATAAATTATTAATAATAAATAATTTTAAAAAATAACTCCATATCATAGAGTTTTGTAAATCCTAAAAATTCTTCCCTTATATTTTTATTTTTGTCAACAAACATAATGCCAAGTGAAAGCTGCTCTACCCTAGCAATATCTGTGGCTTTGTCAGCTAACACTGAAAATCCAATTGATTTATTTGCAGCAGATACAATGCTTTCTTGTATTTCTATTTCACAAAGTTCTGTTAGTTTGTGTTCAGTTCTTACAGAAGTGTACTGGCCATTTGCAGGAGCTTTCATCAAATGATCTTTTAAAATTAAGTCTCCCGCTTCGATCCGAAATTGAAATAAATCATGTAAATTTCCAGAATCACTCCCCCCCCCCCCATAATGACAAATCATGTGGCACGAAATACAATGGCTGATAAAATAGAACCCAATTTAATTCTGTCAGACTCTATAGTTTTTTGTATTGATTTATCAGTTTGACAAATTATAGCTTTTTCTGGATGTTTGTGGATTGTTATGAAATTCTGTGCATCAATAGCAGCTTCTTTGTGCCATTGAGATGACATGTGATTTCTGGTGGCTTGGTTAAACTCGTTATATTTTATAAAAGGAGTTTTTATAAATGAAACTTTTTTTTAATTTTGAATAACACAACCATGAATCAATTTCCAGGAATCGGATAAACTTGTGTATCCGAAGACCATGGGCATCCACAAAATATTTTATTTGCTTTCCATTGGAGAGCAAAGCTTGGATAAAAATAATTACATCAGTAAATTTTTATTTCATTATTTAATTTTTTGGGTGTTTTTTTTTTCACAAGAAGATTATATAATTACATACACTTACCTTTTAAAAATGTATTTTCTTTTTAAATTTGTTTCACCATAAATTTACAATTCACACTTCACGCAGTAACTCACTAGACACAGAGGGCAAATTAACTGGTCACTGTTCACAACAGTAATGAACATTTTTTTCACAAATCAGAAAAAAAATGAACCAAAAGCAGGAACACATGTTTTATTGCTGCAATAGATGAAACACGTGTTCTATGGTTACCCTGCCGAGGGCCAGAACCGGCCAACCCATAATAAAAATTTTAAGATGGACAAAGCGTCCCATGGTCGAGGGTGTAAGGTTATATATCTCGATCACTTTTATGATTATAATTTGTGGAATTTTTTACTCGATCCTGGGAGATGGGGGAGCCCCCCCCCTCCTCCTCCTCCTCCTCCTCCTCCTCTGTGGATGCCCATGGCCAACATTCATTTAGACATCACTAGAGAGAGCTATCTAGCTGTATGGGTTAACATGCAGTGTGGAGATTATGATTACCTTGTAGTTGTAATTTTTAGCATGCTAAAAACACTCAGGATCAGTAGGATGTTTGTGTATTGAACTATTAACCATTATAAGAATGCAGAAGGCATATCTGACTGCCAAAGAGCAGATTGATTATGCTGTGTTAGAACAGAGCAGCTTGTGAGGACCGTGAAGGCATGCCTACACCATAATCCTATGAGAACGCAGAAAATGACGTTGTGAGAGATTAGCATTTTGCAGATAATTATGTTGCATGTACTGACTGATGACCTTGGAGTGAGAACATATCGTCATTCTACTGGACACTTCCTAACACCACAATGTTATGCGGAAGAGGGTGATAAAATCAAAGGCGTTATTCTAGCAGTACATGAACAAGAGATGCAGAAGCTTCACAAATGAGAAGATTTTCGCCATTGAAGACTCGTTTAACTGCTAAAATGGTTGGGTATATGCCCCAGGTGGTCACTCATTACGTGCCATAGTAGCACCCAGGATTCAGAGAGGTCATCACCCACATCAGTGATGATTTGGTGGGTGGTGATGTATCAGGAGGATATCCAAGTTGAATTTCTAGAAAAAGGTCAAAACTCTGCCCAAGTGTATCGAGACACCATGCTGGAACCTGTAGTATGGTGTCTGAACAACACCTTGTTTCATGGTAACCTTCCAACCAGACTCAGCCCCTGCACACAAGACGAGGACCACGCAACCACAAGTGGTTGGAGACTAATGTGCTTGACTATATATCATCTGATTGGCCATCTGGAAGTCCCATTCTGAATCTGTTGGACTTCAAATTGTGGTCAAAGACCAAAAGCTTGGCCTGCAAGAAATGTCATCCAGCATCACCACCCTGAAGGTGGATTTGGAGTGAGCAGTGGCAGCATTTCCGTTGGATGTTGTGCATGCCATCATCGATATGTGGCCTCACAAACTTTGGGTGTTTGTGAAGACAAAAGGGGAACATTTCAAACATTGAGTTCTACTATATATACATTATCATGGATATATGCTGAAAGCTGTAAATGATTAGAGGTTTATGCCTTGTTCAAGTTGTAACAGTATTTATGGCTAGTCTAGGTATAGAACTAAAACATTTTAGCTATTTAGGCACATTTAGTGAAGATGGCCAATTTAATATGGAATAAGAGAGAAATTAGAACAGTAACTATGTATAAGACAGTCTTGAGACAAGATGCAGCAATATCATGTTAAAACTTAGAATATTGGAAGGAATTTGATGTTTTTGCTATTCAAGATAGTGTAAGCATAGCTAACCTAATGGTAAGGTCACTTAAACCAAATGGGAGACGGCCTGGCTTGCCGAGTGGTTAGCATATCTGCTCTTCAGCCAAGAGGCCATGAGTTTGAATCTCACCAAGGGCATGGATGTTTGTGATTGTCCTGCTAACCAATTACCATATGTTCTGTTGTGATCTGTGTCCTGGCACAGTATGCTCCTTGATGTCTTTGCATGATAAAAAATCAAACCAAAGGGGGGGGGGGGGAATTAACAGAATAAGTGTTTTTGCTTGCCTGTATGGCAGGTAAAGATCCAGAGTAAGACCCAGATCTGGGGAATTGATACAGTAAGAAAACCAATGTATAATATCTGACAGTATGGGAGTCCTGACCAATAAGATTAATATAGACAGAAATGTTGTTAGGAAGTTAGTATGATGTAAACTTCTCATGTAGTGCTATCATAATATCTTGTGCATCCCCCCCCTTAGGGTTATACACCAGGAATTTGGTTATGTTGATCATTTTAATTATAAATAGCTTCTGTTCAAAAAAGTTTTTCCTCATGTTTAATTTCTAATACTATAGCTGATCCCCCCACTTCCCATGCTTTCTCTGATCCTTAGTACCTGAATAAAGCATCTTAGTATTTAGAAGAGTCCTATATGTTTTTATTATTATTATTACTGGCTACTCCAAGGAGTCCTTAGACTCATCGAGGGAGACCCTAACCATCATGTTAAGAACTATACAGCATTCGCACAGTATCTATCATTCTTTGCTTTGAACTCATTCACAGTCATGGCACCCACAACAGACTCTGGCAGCTTATTTCACTTGTTCACCACTCTCCATGTAAAAAAAATTAGTTCTAACACTCTTGCTCAGTTTCCATGGATTGTTCCCACCACCGGACCTATTTTGAAAAATTTCCTCTGAATTAATCTTGTAAAAATCCCTCAGTAATTTGAATGCCTCAATCATATCACCCCCTTTTCTGCCTATCAACCAATTTCTGTAACCTACAAATCTTCAACCTGTTCTTGT
Organism: Typopeltis vanoorti; assembly: GCF_054136105.1. Lineage (NCBI taxonomy): Eukaryota > Metazoa > Arthropoda > Arachnida > Uropygi > Thelyphonidae > Typopeltis > Typopeltis vanoorti. Next base: position 39,732,569 of record NC_143561.1, on the reverse strand, counting down.
ACGGTTCATTCCATAGACCAGCTGTCATCTTGGTCACTTGCCTCTGGATCCTCTCCTCCCCATCACCAAGAAACCCTGGCACTCAGATCTGTGCAGTAGTCAAGATGGGGTCTTATCAAGGCTCGATAAAGAGGAACAATAACCTGCATGGCTCTGCTCATCAAAGTATTCTTTAGTAATCAAGTGATCTGATGAGCTGAGTTAGTCACTTTTGTTATGTGCCTTCCTAAGCTTCAACTCCCTATCCACCAACACTCCGGAGTCACTGGCTTCATCAATTTTCTGGAGTACGGCTCCACCAATGTGGTATACTTCTGATAATCTTTTTACCCCAAAATGCATACTCTCCATAACACCATTTATTTCAATTGAATAAGCATGCTTAAACCTGCTTGCATATACAGTGTGAATGGCAGGGAGGGAGCATGATCTTGTTATATATGTTAAATGTGATCAGTCATATTGGAATCATGACAGATAACAAATTAATATAGAAGAAAATTGTCGCTATTAATGAAGCTATTAATAATCCAAACGTATTATGGTGTGCAATGCATATCAGAAATTTGTTTATGATTTAATAATTTTTTTTGACTAATTCCCATATTGCCTGTCCCGCCTCATTCATTTATCATCCAAAAGTATTCCTGGTTATGGAATGCATACAGTAAGGTGAGGTTGTACAGTGGTCAATTTTCTGCATTCCTGATAAGTTCTGTAGTGGTCTCCGCATAATCTAGCCACCTTCACAGCCACAGGACCATCTGTATACCGACATCAACCTGATAGATACAATAAAGGATATTTACATTTTAATGATAGAAACTCTACTCACTGCTTGAAATAGAGCCAACTCTTTCTGGAATTAATGCAGTAGGATTCTTGACTGCTATAAATATTCATCAGGATTGCTGAAATGAAGTTGCAGCAGGAAAATACAATGAAAAATAAAAACATACATAGATGACGTCATGATAAAAAAATTACAAACTGGAAAGCAACTTATGTAAATTTTTGTTGTAAATAGATAATTTACAGTGATCTCATGACCATTGTAAGTGAATAATTCTAAAGAACAGAATAACAAATAAAAAACATTTTGCTTTTTTTAAATATATTTTCACTGTAAATATATAAACATATTTACATATATAGTTAAATATATGCGGGTTTTTTTAACCTATATGACTCAAGTCAAGATAATTAAAATACTAAAAGAGAAATTGAATGAGAGAGGCAAGTCAGCACCAGCAGTATCTGAGCACATTAGATATATCTATTGTTGTATGGATTAACTTCTATCCTCAGTATGCTCTTTTAAAAATGTGTATTGTTTTAACTATTCACTTGAAAATTTGTATACCCCACCAGATCTCATCTTTCTTTCACATATTAGATCTATTTACCTGTTGTGTCAAAGTTAATTGTTAATAGGAAGTTAATTGTTGTGTTTCTTATAAACCTAATTTTAGTATTTATAATGCAGTAAATTCTTCATGCCTCCATAATTTGCTATATCTGAATGTGTGGTTTATTTTGGCCATTATATATTTATTTTGAAGGGACAGAAAATACCTGAGTTTTTAGAGGGAAAATCCCTGTCCCACATATAAGACTGGTATAAGTCCTTATAAAGGTTCTTCAAATTCTAGACAGAATTTTAACCTCTCCTTACTTTACAACTACAGCATGTTATCGCTGCCAGATGTCTTCCAAAGGCATTTCTACATTAAATAATGAGAACAACATTTTGAGTACTGTCACTATGCTTGGTTTGATATTATTTCACCAGTAGGGCTAATATGTTTGTCCATGGACACATAATAAAATCATGTTTTATTGAGATATATATTTATATACTATTTTAAAGTAAATTTCAAAACATTACTGGTATTTTGAGTATGTCGATTTTTTTTTATATATATTTTTCTCTTTGTGCAATATCAGTAGTATCGGTATACATTTTCTTGTATGTATGCTAAATTATGTTTCATTACAATATATATATTCATATACTATTTTAAAGAAAACTCTGAAACATTATTAGAAGATGAAGAACTGGATGTTGGAAGACCAGAGGATGTTTACGTATTATCCAAAGGTGAATCTCACTTAATAAACTACAATATATTTTCAGAACTTAATCATTAGTAAATAATAACAAGCTATTTTTATTCATATTTTAAAAATGTACAGTTGGTATAGTCATCATACACTGCTATGGCAGATAAATGCATACATTTTTTATTAATCACAATATCTCTGTCCAACAAAATTCTGTCTTTTATTATTATTATCATCATCATTAAATTCCTGACATGTATCCTCAAGGGTTGTATAGGATATGATAGGATATGATAGTACTACATGAAAAACTTACATCATTACTAACTTCCTATCTACAATTTTCCTCCCAATCAACCTTTTACCTGTCAAGACTCCAACATTAGCAGATATTATATTAATGTCTTCTTGGTCTTCTTCTGGGTCTTTTTCCTGCCAGTCTGGCAGTGAACACTTGTTTTGCTAATCTTTCCTCTCCCATTCTGTTAGCATATCTAAACATGAGTTTAGATCTGCTAACACATTTCTGGATGCCAACAAGTTCAAGTTGTTTCCTAATATCTTCATTTTTAATGTGACATTGCCACTAATGCCATCATTCTTCAAAGGTCTCCATAAAGAAATTATGGAGACCTTTGAAGAAAAAGCCTTAGCCTCTGCCCCACAAAAACCAACCATATGACTTCGCTACGTTGATGATGTGTTCGCTATTTGGCCACATGGCTCTGAAACACTTCTCTCCTTCTTAACACACTTAAACAACCAACACCCCAGAATCAAATTCACTCTGGAAAAAGAGGAAAACAACAGCCTCCCTTTCCTAGACACACTAGTCACCCGCCAGCCTAATGGAACCTTGGTTTTCTCAATTTACAGAAATCCCACCCATACAGGCAGATACATTCACCAATAATCCCCCCCCCCCTCACAACAATATGGAGTAGTGAAAACACTATACAACAGGGCTAAACTAATCTGTTCAAACGACTTGGCCCTAAACACTGAACTAAATCACATCCTCAACACTTTCTCAGCCAATGGCTACCCCCCCAAAAAAAATCCAAAAAATATTAGAACCTACAAACCACAGATCCCCTCTCCCCCCTCCACAACAAGGATTACTCTAAATCCATCACCATTCCCTACATCCAAGGCACCTCGGAAAAGATTACCAAAATCTTAAAAAAGCATGACCTGACCGCCTGTTACAAACCTTACAGAAAATTGGCATCCCTTATCCGCTCCACTAAAGACCAACCACTTCCCCTAGACCTACCTGGTGTATACCAGGTCCCTTGCAGTTGTAAACTGGCCAAACAGGCAGGACAGCAAATATCAGAATTTCTGAACACAAGAACTACATCCGGTTTCACAAGTACAGCCATTCTGGTCTTGCAGAGCATGCTCCGGATACACGCCACAGAATACGGTGGAAGAAAGCTACAGTAGCAAATACAAATTCGAAAGACTATTTATGGAATCAGCCTCAGCCCTAAGAAATTCTCCAAACCTCAACAAATTTGGTTGTATGCGACTGCCCCAAATTTGGGAGGCTTACATCAGCAGACCTTCAGCCCAACGGCCAAGAACACCTACTTAGCCCACTAGAGGGCACCATCAGGACTTTTAGGAGAACAATAGCTTCATCTCTTCATTCCCAGTTACTGTGTTTGTAGCCTACGTGCACGTGCCTTTTTTTGTAAGTTCCTTTAGAAAATGGCAATGTGATGGTGCCGAAATATCGGAAAATATTTATTAAAGTATAATTTAATTTATATCCTTAACTACGTTGTTCAATTCCTTAAGTGTTTTAATAATGCATAACCAACGTATAAGCCTGTCTACAAGAATCAACAGTTATAACGTGACTTGCATTCTGCTTTCCAAGATTTCCAGTTTTTACATCTGGAGTCTATAAACTTCACTGTTCTTGCAGCATTTGCTATGTTGGCCAGACAGGATGTTCGAGAGAGTGAGAGATCTGCTTGCCAGAACACATGTTTTGAAAGTAAACTAGGAAAAAGACCAGGATTAGTCTTTCATATGACCAATCTAGTCACCTAGGTACTATGGCAAAAAACAGAGATGTCCTACATTGATCACAGTTGTTTTGTAAGAAAATTCAAGGAAGCCTCAGAAATGCTCTGCACTAAGAAGTTTGGTCTTCATTTATTAAAACTTTGCATCCTCAGACTATGACATACTCTACACCACAGAATGTGACAGCATTAACTAATTTACTTTCTGCTACATGCACGTTGTTTGATGTGACTAGTTTTCATTCTTTTATAGTGTTGAAGTTCATAATGTTGTGTCTTTATATTTTCTGGTTTCTTGATCAGTTAATGTAAAACCTTTCTCCTGATGAGTTATGAAATGAGTTTTTTATTCTAAATAAAGCAGTTTATCCTTCAAATAATGTAGTCTGCGTACTGGAATTTAAACAAACAGCTACTAAACTACAGATTATCTAAGACTGAAAGTTTCAGTATTTATCATCATCATCAATTTCCTGAGATGTACCCACAATGGGTGTTTAGGTTACTATAACCTCACCACAATTAAGTTTACATTATTATCAATCACCTATCAACAGTTTTCCTCCAAATCAGTCTGTTACTTTGAACACTCCAGTATTGTCATATCTAACTGAATCAATCCGCCTAGACCATGGTCTTCCTCTGGATTTCTTTCCTGTCATCTTGGAATTAAACACCTGTTTTAGTAACCTTCCCCAACCTGTTCAATTTAAGTGGCTATAAAACACCTTAGATTAGTTCTGCTGATATATTCTTGAGTGAAAACAATATCAAGTTCCTTTCTAATATCTTCATTTTTAATATGATTCTGTAATTCATTCCACCAGCTCACTTCCTTAATTTTTCTCAGAATTCTCATATCTGTGGTCTCTAGTTATCAAGTGCTTTATTTCTAACCCAGCTCTCAGAATCATAACTTAAAACTGGTTTGAACACTGTATTGTATACTGCTGGTTTGGTGTTTTGGCCAATTTCTGCCTTATTTATACAGCTGGCTACCCACCATACCAACTTTGCCTTATTCTATTGTGTATTTCCAGATTTAACTTGCCATCTTCACTAAAAACTGTGCTGAAATATTTTGCTTGTTCTAAGATCTTCATTCATAATGCAGCTGTAGTTTTCTATGTTCATACCTATTATTATTATTTTGCTGATTTCATGCCAAAATTTTTACAGCTTATTCAATTTAATTACAATATTCTGGAAATCTGCATAATGCAAAGAATTAAGTTTGACACATTCAATTCTAATATTGAACCTAATGCCACTTACTTTCATAATATGATCCATATAGATGATGATAGGAGTGGAGATAATGTGCATCCTTATCTTACCCCTGATTTAACATCAGACCATTTTCTGTAGTTCCTTCATTTATAAGTGCTGACTTACAACTTAAATATAGACTGTGTAATACATTTTTTTGTATGTTGTGCCCATACACAAGAGGTTGGTTGATCATCCAATAGTACATCAGTAACATGTATGGGTAGTGGGTTGGGAAAGGAGTAACTTATTTACATTTGACTTAAATGACTGTAAATTGTATTCCTTGGGAAACACAACAGGAGGGAAACTGTTTCCACAATACAGCAGTTGCAGGAATGAAGGAGGAGGAAAAGAAAACTTCTGTTTGTTTCTAGGTGCACTCTGAAGGGATGTTGAGCAGCAGTTGCACGTGTTCCAATGAACTTAGTACTGAGTGAAGGAATTATTGATGTTATTTCAGATGAGCATTTCCATGGAAATATTTGTAGAATATACATATTGCAGAAACCAAACGTCTGCATGAAAGTGGGGGGGAGTTGGTAAGAGATGGGTCATTAATAAGTCTAATTGCTCTCTTCTGTGTTGAGTCAAGCATTTTGAGGGAGCTTTTAGGGTCCCACCCCATGTGTGGGAGCATTATTCGATAGCTGGGCAGATTTGTGATTTGTATAATGCTAACAGCTGTTCAGGAGTGAAGTAACATCTTGAGCGAAAGAGAAATCCTAGTTTTTTTGAAGCTGAGGATGCAATAGTTGTGATATGTTTATGCCAGGAGAGGTTTGATGTTAAGGTAATTCCAAGAAAAGAAATCTCAAAACTGTCTGGAAATTTGGGTATCGTCAAAAAGAATACTGGGAAAAAATTGTTCTTTTTTATGGGAAATAGGACACAACTGGGTTTTATTAGCACTAAAATTGATGAGGTTATCCATACCCCATTGGAGGATGGCATGGAGATTGGAATTGAGGGTGGTGGTGGTGGTTGTTGCTCTGTAGGTTGAGGTGAGTTGTGTAGGGTAGGGTTTATCAAATTAAAGCGAGGAGTGTAATGTGCTGTCATCTGCAAAACTGTGTATTGGGTTGGGCGTCAACTGAAGTAGGTCATTGATATATATAGTAGGAAGAAGGTTGGTGAGAGGACAGAATCTTGTGGAACCCCCAGCATTAGTTGAATGGTGAGAGGATAGGGAACCATCCACCATCACACTCAGTGCGTCCAGACAGAAAGCTGGCAAAGTCCTGGGACAGACCAAATGATGGTAGTTTGCTTGGTAAGCCTTTGTGCCAGACTCAGTCAAAAGGTTTGGAGATATCAAGTGCAACCACTTGAGATTCGCCAAACTTTTCCATGGCATTTGTCCAGAGATGGGTGACATATGTGAGCAGATCTCCTGTTGATCGGCAGTGACAGAATCCATACTGGCAGTCGTTTATTAGATGGGTGTTTTCGAGGTAGTGTAGGAGTTTGGGAATTGATGATTTTTTTCGTTACTTTAGACAAGACTGATGTAAGTGAGAAAAGGCATAGTTGGACAGCAGTGACTTGTCACCCTTCTTGGGAATGGGTTCAATATAGGCCAATTTCCAGTTTGTAAGATAGATTCCAGTGGAGTAAGAGAGTATATAAGCGACATAGGACAGGACTGAGGTAAGGAGTCAGTTCTGGTACACAAGCTTTCAGGACAATTGGGGGAAATGCCAATCAGGGTCAGGAGACTTTTTTTGTGTCTAATATGGACAGTATTTTTCTGATCTCATCCTGGCAAAAGGATATAGGGAGCATTGTATGTTGGGTGTTTGGAATGGTTGGGGGACAATTACCATCATCAGTTATGCATGCATTGGAAGCAAAGTGTGAAGCCAGAAAATTGGCTTTTTCTGTGGGTGTTGATGCAGTAGAGCCATCTGGGTATGATAAGGGTGAGAATAGTTGGGAATAGTGTTGGACAGAAGTTTCAGCCGATTGCTTTGGTGAGAGACCAAAAGGCCCAGCTGCCGTTTAGACAGGCTGCTAGTTTCCTGCTTTTTTGCTCTTTTGAACTCTGTTTTAGAAGCATTGGTTGTTGTTGTTGTTGTTGTTTTTGTTTTTTTTTTCATCTATTTTCTGGACTTCGGTATAAGCTTTAAAGAAGGATGGGGTTCTTGATTTCAGCCGGTAACAGTATGTCTGGTGTTTCATCTGTACAGCCTTGGCACATCTTTTGGAAAACCAGGGTTTAGTTAGGGAATGCCAGTTCAGAGTAGTGTGTGTGGAATGTATGTTTCCATGCCAGTGAGGATTACTTTGGGCTGGAAGGCCAGAAGCAATAGTCCAAACATGGGAATGTGGCATAGAAGTTGCAGAAGCTGTCCCACTTGGTACCATTATAATGCCAAACTACTCTTGTGTGGAAGTGTCTGTGTAAGCATGCATTTGTGTGGAAGTGTCTGTGTAAGCATGCATTGTTGCATGCGTGTGCAGGGGGGGGGGGTACAAGCGCTAGATTGTGGTCAGAATTGCATGGGGGGGGGGCTTCACCACTTTCATAGTGTATTGGTGGGATCATTGGTGAGAAAGATATCTAGGGTGTTTGAGGAGTGGTTTGGGTTATCTGGTATTCTGATTAGCATCTGAACAAGTTGTGTAAGGTCGTTAGTGATGGCAAATGTTTCAGCATCTCTGCCTGCAAGATCTGTACAAGTGGAAGAGGAAAGCCAGCTGGTCTTGTGGGCATTAAAATCTCCTAGGAGGATAATTTCACTGTTCAGAAAATGGGATTGGAGAAAATCAATTTTTAAGAAGAGGAAATTAAAGAGCTCAGAATGGTTGGTTGCATTGGGGGAGGGATAGAGATAGCAAATGAGTTTGACTGAGTGGGGAAAGAAATATTTTCAAGCAAAGAAGGTCAAAGTTGGGTGACACAGGTTTGTAAGGTTTTGTAAGATATTTCTGTACAGCTGTTTGGTTTTGAGAAGTATGACTGCTGTTTTAATGCTGATTAAATCTGTGTCATCTTTTGATAATTTCTTTGATATCTATGCCATGTTAATTTGCAATGGTATCAACCTTGGAGATTGATTCCAAGGTTGATGTAAGGCAAAGTTGAAATCTTTGGATGAGATATTAAGTTCTGAATTTGTAAGCACATGTTAAGATACATTGGTTGCTCTCTTTTTGTGGGTTAAGTGCTTGACATGCTTTTCTTTCTCAACCAACAGTTTTTTGGATTTTTCCCTTAGTTTGCTCTTATTGGCTAGAGAAATTAAAGAAGCTTTGTTTGAAGAGATTTTTTATATAGTTTGATAGTTTTCTAGGTAAACAAGTTGCTTATTCTAATGAAGAGAGTAGGCTTGGTCATTGATTTGGGATTACTGAAACCTAATTAGACTTATACACTCCTTAAGTAGAACATCTTCTGTTCACTGGCAGATTTATGAAGTCATTTGAAAAACAGGCTCTAAGGACTGCAGATTATGACCTAAAATTTGATTATGGTATGTAGGTGATGTAGTCATATGGCCTAGCTCAGCAAAACAATTACAAGACTTTGTGGAACTTCTTAACACACCCTAAAAAAAAAAAACTGATTTTGTACACTCCCATGAATGGGAGTGTACAAAATCAGTTGTTCACAAAGAATTGACTATTTGGGACACACAGGCCAGTCAGAAGAAATAGAAATGACATGTGCATCTTTCCTGAGAAATAGGAAAGCATTAATCTATCAGTACATAACGACAGAGAAATATCATCACCTACTATGGCTGCTTACAGAAATCATCTACATTGATTAATTTCTTGTTTGAATATTCAAAAGGTTGCTATGACTGTAAAAACATCCTCCTCAATACAAGAAGAAACAAGATACGAACCTTAATAAGGTTTCATCAGAAACCTTGAATCACTTGTCTTAGACAATTATGCACATCACACTAGAAGCCATCGTGATACGACATGAATTGAGTGCAAGCAACATTTTTAGTCTGTTTCATTCATTCTGTATTACTGATACTATTAGCTTGCATGGTACAAAACTTTGTAAATGTAATATCAATTTACTGTTTTATTTCACCCTCCTGAAGAAGTTTCTACAATTCACACAAAACTAATAGAGGTTAAAATTTAAAATGGTCAAGAAAGGATCTCTATGTGGCATATATACTGCACATAAACTTTCAGTGTATTCCATTCCCTATCGTCAGAAGTTTCCACAGGTTTTTAGATTTTGGCTCTCTTGGTAAGTAGTTCTCTCATGTACTGTTATAATCAGTAGTAACCATGACTACTTTTGTCAGCTTTTGTAGGAGATGGCTGTTCAATCTGAAAGATTGTAAGGCTTTAAATTCAAATCATTTGTAAGGTACAGTTGTTTCTCTAGAAGTAAAAAGACGCCCATAGTTCTACATTTTTGAATTTGTCATATACATGAAGGAAGATTTGCAAGTTTCAAATCCTGATATTTGATTATGTATCTTCAATATCAACTTTCTTCTATCTCCATGTTTATATATTGTTTTGTTTTTTATTATCCTTACTAATATTTGGCTGAATTATTTGGGGAAAATCACTATTGAGATTAATGACATGATACTTCTGATTTTAAAATTAATCCTATATCAGTTAAAATATTATTTGATATAAAATGTAATCATAATGAAGCTGCTTCTATTCTTTATCAGTATTTTTTTCTTTTACATAATAAGTTATCTAGAAATTATAAAAACATATTTCATTAAAAATAAAGGTTGTTTGTGTGTGTGTGTGTGTGTGTGTGTGTGTATATATACATATGGATCTTTTTTTTTATCTCCTTCATAACAGAAGAAATAAGCTCAAAGCAACTCCGATTTGATGTTCCTAGCAATCCTGCAGTAACTTCTAAAAGCAAGTGGTAAGTCTGATGTGATGGTAACATTAATTACTAATAGCTGCTTTGTATAAATATGAAATTTCAAGTAATCTGCAAATCACTGAAAAAATGATGTATAATTTTCATTTTACACAAATTATGGGCTCTACAACCGTGTTATAAATAATTATTTTAATTTCCCGACGTTTTGACCTTCATATTATGGTCATCATCTAGAGTATACACATTTATATACAGAGACAACCTAAATTACATTTTGCATAGTATGTTGAAGAGACAATGATTTGAACATCGGTTATTCTACTGACTTGTGTATGTACTCCTCTGGGTGAAAATAAAATAAAATTATAATAAATAAATGAAATAAAATAAATTAACTACATCAAATGTATATTCTATTTAAGACAACATCAGAGAAACATTTTTTCATATAGATAGTTTTGTTACAGTGAAAATGATGTCCTAACTTAACATGACCATTGTTATGTTAGATTTAGGATCCTGGATTACCTATGCTTCTATTTAAAATTAACTCTTAGGGAGAAAGGTTAAGTGGGTAGAATATGTGTCTTTCATATGTTATGTTCATATCATGTTTTGTTGTGATGTAAACAACAAGTACTTTTCCAGTCAATTCTATTTTCCAGTTCAGGGCATGATCAAAAAGACCAGCTTGACGACCATAGTTATTATATTTAATGTGTCGTTTATGTTTGCCTATATGCGGCAAATTACAAGTGTAATGAATACGGTATACCCCAGGGTGGGCCAGTGGGGGGGAGGGGGTGGCTCCTTGGATGTGTTGAGTAAATTCTTTAATTTTGCAGGAGGTTTAAAGGTTGCTTTAAAGTTGTATTTTTGTAATATTCTGTTTATTTTGCCTGATATCCCTTTAATATATGGAATGGTTACAGTTTTATTGTAGTCTTGTTTATTTTTGTTTTTAAGTGAGGTCTTGTACAGAATTTTGTTGATAGTATTTTGGCTGTAACCATTTTTTAGGAAGGTATTGCTGATAACTTTTAATTCATCTTTAAGTGCTTGTTCGTTGGAGCAAATCTTCAAAGCCCTGTTTTCAAGTGTATTGATGACCCTTAGTTTTTTTTTTTGTGTTGGTAGGAGTTTTTGTGTATATATTGGCCAGTATATGTCAGTTTTTTTTTTTTACATAGTCTGTGCATTGATCCCTAAGGCACACCACTCAAAACCTGGCAGATTCACATTCCCCTATATCACTCTTTGATACTTGTCAATCAGCCATTCACTTATCCAACCAAGTAGTTTATATTCCAATCCATATTCTCTATTTCATGCAATAGCCTTTCATGTGGTATACTATCAAGTGCCTTAGCAAAGTCTAAGAGTATCGTGGTATATCCAAATCTGCTCTAACATTATTATAAAATATGAGCAATTGCTCAGACACGACTTCCCCTTAGTAAACCCATGCTGTTCCACAAAACTTGTTTGTCAATCCATTTCTGTATGCAAGCTCTTACCAACTTCTCTAAAATCTTCATAGTCATTCCGTAATAGATGTATGCAAAGACACTTAAGTCTTTGCACCACCCTTGTGCAATGGGATCATTATACATTCTTTCCATTCTGGTTGGATCTTTCCTGACCTGAGACTCAGATTATACAAACATGTCAAGAACCTGGCCAGTTATATTGAACATTCTGTCATCATATGTGCTGATATTCCATCTGTCCTTATTGCCAAATTCTTATCCAAGTTATGCAACAGCTCTAGAACTTCTTTCTCTCGCATCCCTATCTCTTCATCCTATGTAGTGATAGTAGTACTGTGCACTATGTTACATACATGATGTTAACAGATAATTGCATCAACCTCTTTCATCAGTTCCTGTCACATCTGTTGCTGCAGTTTCCTCACCTGGATGATATATTCTCGCACAGTGGTCACCTCAGTAACAACCATATCATTTGCTTCTGTCACTTTGCCATCAGCAGATAGTCATTCTTCCTTTTACTCACTACATAATATAAGAACTCTTTGGGTTTTTCCTTTGGCCCACTTGACTAATTTCCTGTCATATGATTTTGCCTTCCTTACCATGCTGATCACCCTTCTTGTTTTGCTGCTTAAACTTGCTATTCACCTTTCCCCTTATATACCTCCACAGTATTTTTTGCATCTCCTGCTTAATGATACTACTCTACCTGATTTATCCTCCTAATTTTGGGTAAACAGTCTGAAATTGCTTCCTTCAGACTCCCCTTGACCATCTTTCATTCTTATAGGTCATGGCACTGCTTCGAGCTACTCCTAAGTCTGTCATAATCACCTGCTCTGAAGGTCCATATATATACTCCTTGTTAATGGAAAATTCCACTTATTTGCAGCCTCCCTGACTGCATGACAGATCACTCTCTCTCCAGTTGAAGGCAGTGTGATTACCTTGGTTATGGACAAATCCTCTGATGCTGTCAAATCTAGTATCCTCAAACCGTGAATTCCCTTATCTACATGTTCTTCCAATCAGTTATCTCTTCCTAGGTGATTAAATTCCATTTCTTTCTTCCCATACTTTCCTTTGCTTCCCCCCCCCCTTTCCAGTATATGTCTCCCAAGTTTAAGTTCATTAATAATTACTCAGTCTGCACTCTCATGCTAATTTGCTAATGTATATCTTCCCCGTTTTCCTTTACACATCTCCCCCCCCCCAGCCTATTGCAGCAACAACTGTTTCTTTTGTCCTTTTCATCTCTGTCTTCCTACTCTTTTTGGCTGCAGCTCATCTGCTGTCCTCTGCAGTATACCCCCTCCATTCTCTCTGTTCCCCCTGAAAATGTTCCCTGAAAATTCATCGAAATCAGTCAATCAAAAGGCAGTTTACCAAATGACAATTCATCACAAAAGTGATGAATTGTTGCAAAAGCAATTAATCAAAAACAATTTGCTAATAATTTTTCAATGAATTTCTTTCATTATTCATCAAAAGAATAATTTTCTTGTAAAATATTGTTTAAACGTTTTTGGTAACAATACCTAACATTACCAAGATGGCATATAACATGTAAATTGTGGTCATCAAGACTTGTAATAATTATTTTGCTGTATTTTAGAACATTATTTTGTAATTCACCGGCTACTTCATTGTTTAGATGGTGATTTATCTCTAGACAAAAAATTTTGTTCTGCGTAATTTTTTCCCAACAGTAATGGTCAGATTGAAATCAAAACTGGTAATTTTTAATTTAGATCTTAATTACAAAATTTCTCTAAATTTCATCCCCCCCCCCAAATGGAATTATTATTATCATTTCAAAACTTCTTTCTGAAAATTTTCCAATAAAAGTGAGTGTTGTAACTAAAACCGAACTGTGCAATCAATTTCATATGTCTGCACAGTTCAAAAAGTTATTATGACATAATTTCGACATGTTATCCTTTTGTAGCACTAAATATGGTTGAACTGAAAATTGGAAATTCAACAAACTTATAAAGGTTTCAAATACCAAATCTGAGTAAAATCTATCCCATAATAACTGGTTCTATGGATGTTACTTAATAATAATTATTGTTATTTTTATATTTCAACATAATTATTTATTTTATTTTCACCTATATGAAATAGGTGTGAAATCTGTCCTTGGGAATAAACACAATAAATAAATTGTACAGCAAAAAGTTTAAATATTGAAGAATAATGAAGGAAATTTCAAGTAAGAGAGCTTACTTGAAGTCTGCTGAACACAAAGGTTGCTCTGTTGCAGTTAATCCATTAATAACTCTGTAATCACAGTGAAGTGATTAACAGAAGTAGGTAATTATACGATAAAAGGCAGACTTATTATTATTATTCGTGACACCTCCAAGGAGTCCGAAGACTCATCATGGGAGGACACCTATTGTACAACTCTTCGTCTCCACCACTACACCAGACCTCTCCTACCAATCATCTACATCAGCACCATCTACTGCCCACCACCACCACAGCTAGTATTTTTTGTCTATAAATTGTGTGTTCTGAAGGGCTGATTTGTCTGTGCGGGATGAAAACCTGAGTTTCTGTGAGAAAAAACCCTGCTACCTCTGTATAATATCGGCTAACTCACCTTCAATTGAAAAAGTCCATATAAAGATTCCTCCCATCATGACAAGACTCGAACTTAGGCCTTTTCCAATTGAAGGGCACAACGTACCGTCGTTCTTCCAATTGCGCTATGGAGGCACTTCAAAAAAAACAAAAAAACATTGTCCATTTATATGACACTGCATTCACATATCAGATCATAAAATCGTACTGCCATCTTCTCAATCAAATAATCTCATTGCTATTCTATATCCAAATTTTGATCCAAGAAAAATCAGAAGATGGTGGTTTGAAGATGTTTTTGAGAGAGGGATTGTTTTTTTAATCCAATTACCAATGAATCTTGGGATTTGCAGATTTTTTTTTTTTATTATTTGTTTTCCATAATCTAATGATGTTCAGATTAATTTCATGGGAGACAATGTAGATTTAGTTTGCTGATTCATATCATCACTTCAGTTCATAAACAAATTGGTAATAGTGAATAAAAAAAGAAAAGTAAAGATAACAGATCAGTCAGTTATTCATAAATATAAACAAAAAATACTATAAACATAAAAGTAACAATATGCACACATATAAAGTACAAAATTTAGCCATACGATACTTATACAGTCATCCCTCAACTTACATCCTTTCGAAGATATGTCCGTGATCCCATAATGGAATAAATAACATTTTTGACTATACTTTCGAACAAGATGCAAGCGAGTGTAAAGTAAAAAGGTTTTTATTTAGCAACAATGGAGTGGCAACAGCGCATTAAGCGGCAACCTCCCTCAGCAGTTGGCACCTGACTTCAACAGTTCCTCTGTTGATTTTGTGTTTGAAAAATATGCTATATGTATATTTATCTTTAAATATTTCATGATATTTTGTGCAACATGGTCCCTACATGCCCAATTAAAAAAAACTAGTGAAGAATCACAGAAAAAGAGTCAAGCAATTGAAACAAAGTTGAAATCTTGAAACGAAGTTGCAACGATAGTGATGAAGCAACAACAAGCAGGAGCTTTCTCCTTGGCTGCTTTCGCCTCTCCCTGCACATCCATCTGCATGACCTTTCTTCCCATATACTCTTCCTCTCTCCTCATCACATGACCAAGCCATCTCAACCTTGCCTCCTGTATCTTTGCTTCTAAGTTTGTAACTTTCACCATTTCCCTTACATAGTAATTTCTCAGATGATCTTTTCTGGTCATGCCGCACATCCACCTAAGCATTCTCATCTCTGCTACCTCCATCCTGCTGATGTTATTTTTCCTTAGGGCCACAATTTCCATAGCATACGTCATAGCTGGTTTCACTACTGTCCTGTAGATTTTGCCTTTTAGATTGATCGGCGCCTTCTTATCGCATAGCATTTCCTCCATCCTGCTTGTATCCTGCATCCCACTTCCTTCTCAGCCTCACCGTCCTCTTTCATTGTTGAATCCAAGTATCTAAAGTCACTAACCTTCCTGGTGACATTTCCTTCCAGCTCCAGATCTGTCTTCTGGCTGCCATCCACTTTGCAACATATACTCTGTCTTACTTCTGCTTAGTCTCATACCTCTCTCTTTTCCGGTACTTTCCTCCAACTTTCCAGTTTAGCTACCACTTCTTCTCTTGATTCTGCATACAACATAGTCCAAGGCACATCTTCTCTCACCTCCTCCATCACCATCTCCATCACAATATTAAACAGGAACGGACTTAATGCTGACCCTTGATGCAAGCCAACTGTCACTGGAAAACTTTTTGTCTCTCCCAGGCAGGTCCAAACTCTTGTCTTCACATTTCTGTACAACCCCTGCACCAGCCTGACATATTTCTCTGGTACTTTCTTCTCCCTCAGACACCTCCAGACTTCTTGCCTTGGCACGCTATCATACACTTTCTCCAGATCAATAAATATCAGATGTAGCTCTCATTGCTTCTCTCAAAACTTTTCCATCATCTGCCATAACCCAAAGATAGCACTATCATTGATCGCCCAGGCATAAAGCCAAATTGCTCCTTTGCACTCTCCACCTCCTTCCTCGGTCTTCCATCAAGAACCCTCTCTAGGATTTTCATTGTGTGGGACATCAACTTTATTCCTCTGTAATTCTTACAGGCTTGTGCATCCCCTTTACGCTTGTAGATGGGATGTAAGTAGATGGTCTCTGAGACCATCTACTTATATCCTACAAGATTATGATCCCACTAAAACACAGGTTAAAAAAATTAAACAGCCTACTTAAAAAAGTATCTTCTGGACTCCTGACATCACATAAACACTCAAACCCTTCAGTTCCCAGATATATGGGTTACCAAAAATCCATAAACTGAATTCTCCCTCTCAAAAACCTATAGTAGATGCCATGGATATAAGTAACATCTACTTACATCCTACAAGATGTAAAAAGCCTCCTTGAAAAAGTATCTTCTAGCTTCCTGACATCACAAAAACACTCAAATCCTTCAGTTCCCAGATATATGGGTTACCAAAAATCCATAAACCGAATTCTTTCTCTCAAAAAAGCTATAGTAGATGCCACGGATTTCTCATGCTACAAATTATCAAGACAGCTATCAAACCCTCCTTATCCCCCCTCCACTGGTTATATATAAAAAAAACTATCCATTTTAAATCTTCTATTGAAAATCTAAGTTTAAATAATATACTGTAGATTATTGGTTAATTTTCATATCACATCACTGTTTACCAATATTTCCTTGAATGACACCTTAACACTCTTATAAAATGTTTTCCCTTCTGATATCATAGATGCCTTCCTTTGCCATCTATTCTGGATATTTTTCTTGGAAGAACAAAATTACAAAAAGATAGAGGAAATTGCAAATACCACATACACAATAAAATTTATACTCTTAGCTTGCTCATCTGTGCACTAATAGGTTTAGAGTAGCTAAGAATAAAAGACACTTTTTTTTAATTATGTGAAGGCTACTTTAATTCCATTATTCTTTAAAATATATGCTAACTATTTTTTTTTTTTTTTTTTTTTTTGCTTGAGTTGTTTTATGTACATGAGAGTGAGTTTTAGTTTTTACACCTTTGTAGTTTTGAACTTGATGGTAATTAATTGATGTTTGCCATTCCTAGCCTGATGTTCTTATAACTAGTGCCTGATTTCATCAGAATCAGATCATTAGATCTTCATGTATTGTATTGCATTTCTTATTTGTTCCTTTCTCTTAATCACTTGAAGTGGCATATTCTTATTTCTTATGGTCCATGATTTGCTTCTTTGCTGTGCAGGATGATGGTATGATTTCATATATAATTATCTGCTCATATTTTTTCTGTATATAGTGTAATTTAACTAGTTTTAGTTAGAAATAGACTGACCTGAAAAATCTTAATTCTGGAATTGAATTGAAGTATTTTGAACATCTACAATTTTTTTTTTTTTTTTGATAAATATGAAATAATGTTATGCAGATATTTTTTTTTTTCCCATTAACCACAAGCAGATGCAAATAAGTAATTATTTTGTCATTTTATTATTTAAGATACCACAATTTTGTACTATTAATGTTTATTTTATTTTATTTCATTTTTTTTTTTTTAGTAATTGTTTTTTGCAGAATATTTCTTCAGTTTGGTCTATAATGAATTTTATTACATATCTAAACACTTTTTCTAGGGTTACTTCTAGTCATGTCGATAGCCAGAATTATTCATCTGTACCATGGATGTAAGTCTGTTTCTTCTTTATCTCCTGCTTTTAACTTCTTTTTTTTTTTTTTGTTATTGCTTAAGTAGATTAAAGTAATTTGTGAATGTATAAACAAAAGTATAATATTCTTTCAGATTTCCTTTGAATAGTCTTCATGCCAGTCCACGTCGACCATTGCATACATCATTTCAAGCTTCGACAAAATCATCATTCCAGGATAATCATCAGCAGGGTATTTATGCATGCTGAATGTCATTCACATTTTTCCTAACTAGAAAATGAGATTACCTAAATAGTATTAAAAATTTGTAAAGTGCAATAATTATTATTCTCTTCAATATGTGAAGTATTGTTAACCTTACATCCATGGGACAGACAGACTCCTCTGTCTGTCCCATGGATGTAAGTTTTTTAAACTTGTAAAACTTCACAAGTTCTCAAAGATCATTTTAAGATTTAATAATCCCCCATTAAAAATTGATATCTCCAGAACTTTTTACAGTATTTAAGCAGCATGCCATAAATTGACATTAGATATTAATTCACATGAAATGTAATAAGGTAAATAATGGTGCTAAATTCTACATCAAAGTACTAAACAAAATCAGATATACCATGATTCTTTCACCATGTTTTTTCATCATTACTGTTGATTAGTACAAGCATAATAATAAGTATCTGCTGAATTGTTTTTTATTTTGTATGGATTAGTCACTACTAACAGTTCCAGCATTAAGATAAGTTCCTGTGAAGAACACACAAGAAATAAGAAAAATCTGTTGAATAAAGATAAAAAATCTTAACTTCATGATGGAATCAAGATGTTAAAAAAACCAGACCTGAAAAAGTAGAAATCCTATTACAAATTCCTTACAAATAAAAGAAAATGAAATGTGGAAAAGTAGCTAAGCAAAATTAAATGGAACACTTCAGAAAGAATATAAAACATAAATATCATAAAAGCAATATAAAATGTTTTTGAGGCTACTGAAAAAAACCCAGACATGGAGACTCTCAATATGAGAGGACTTCAGAAATTGTTTAATGTAGGTTTTTTTTTTTTTTTTCCACCAGAGGTCAGGCTAGGATAAATGATTAACAAACATTTAGATTCATCTTACTTTTGTATAGTGTAGCATCATGTAGCTTGTATCTGTTACATATGTATGTTTTCCTGATGATGATGATCTCAATACAGAGGTCAAAACGTCAATTGTTACTTGCTTAATGTTAAGTAAAGTAATTATTCTAACGTGTGTTGTATCTCCATAAATTCTTCACTATGAAAAATGTAATAGTGTCTTCATGTCTTCAATTCTAATGAAGGCAGAATGGCCAGTCTGTCCAAAATAGCAAGAATGATATAAGTAGGATACCAGATAGAGACACCTGGTAAGGAAAGAGGTGGTAATGTATCCTTTGTAGTTAGTAGGAAGAAAGACCATTTCTGAGCTAGTTTGAAGAAGAGGTGTAGATTTTGTGAAGAATCCATGTTATTTGTTCTAAGATTACTTTAAGGTAGGATATTTAAATTCTTTTCACATTGAATTGTATTCTGGTAGATGGATGATAATTATCAATAATATTTTGAAAGTAGTTTTGTTGTATACAGTAAACATTAGATGACTTTGAATTTTATTCAGTTCATCTCACAAAAGAGAATCAGAAGAGCAGATTGTATGAGCTCTATGTATAAGTCTCTTTATAATACCTATCTTCTCTGATGAATGATGGTGTGAGGATGTGTGAATGTATCTGCCAGTAAAGGTTGGTTTATGATAAACTGAAAACTCATAATAACCTCTAGAGGGTAGAGGGTTGTTGGATTCACATTCAATAGTGAACTTGATACAGGAGTAGAAAGAGTTTATTTTCTCTGGGAACTGAAGTAATTCTGACTCCAAGTGGGACCAGACTACAAGTATGTTAATAAAACACAGCCATATATGAGGTTGAGTAAAAATAGTGTGAAAGAGTTGATTTTCGAGTTGCTCCATAAAATAGTCAGCTAATGAGATAGTAAGCTGGTGAGACAGTATTGCTGTTACTTCAATTTGTTTGAACAACTTATTCCACCATGCAAAAAAAAAGCTAACAATCTATTCTGAGAAATCAGAGCAAAAACGGAAAAGTCTGTTGTAGTGGAATGTTGGCGAATAGGGAGACTACATTAAGCAAGACCATAATCTCCTTCTTTGACATATAGATCTTTAATTTTCTTTCTGAATTCTAGAGCTAGTGTGGCCAGTGAGATTCTGAAGATCACAAGAAAGATGTTTTGCAAGATAGTAAGTAGGAGAGCCAATACAGTCCCGCTATTGGGCATAATGGGTTGCCATCCTTGTGGACTTGAAGTACCATAGTGATGAAGTGGATGGACATTATAAATTCATAACCTCTCAACAATAGTTGGCATCCCGAGTTTGTACATCGTCCAATAATTTATTTAATTTATTGATTGGACTTTTTTGTTGGATCCCTGCTGATCACACTGTAGGTTGACCTATCTCTCAATAAAATATTAATTTTCTGATTATAATCAGTGGCATTCATGTTCATTTCCAGGGTAATACTCCACTGCTTGGAGAACTGAATTGGCTTCAAAAAAAAAAAAAGTTCCGCATGCGGCCTTCTCTAGAAGATGGTTTTTACGCTATGTATGAACAACTGCAGCCTTTTGGAGGTGTGATTAAAAAAAAAAAAAAAAAGTAATGCATTAGGAAAATAATAAGACTAGATTCACCAGTTCCATGAAAATTCATCGAAAAAAACAATTCACTGAAAATTTTAACTAAAATTTCATTAAATTGATCCAGCCGAAGCGAAATTGCTAATATTATTTCGAAACTTTTTTTGAAAATGTTATGATAAAAGTGATCCATTTAGAACAAAAACTGAACCATGCAGACAGCTTCTGGTACCACAACCTCTACTAATTCCGCTAAGTCAGAGAGTTATTGTATTACATAATTTGGACACATTATTTCTTTGTTGTCCCGAATATAGCTGAACTGGAAACTGAAATGGTTTGATATTTTCTTGTAAAAGTTTCAAATAGCGAATCTGAATCAGATTCGCTATTTGAAACTTTTATTCATCCCATAATAATTGCTGTATTGAAGTCGCATATTACTACTAGTAACAATGATAATAATGGAGCCTGCGCAGGCTGGGCTTTTCTTCCCGGAAACAGGCAAATCAGTCCATGAACAGAAATGAAACAGTTATCAGACAAGGAAAACAATAAGAAACCATATTGTTCTATAATTATTCCCTATTAAAGTAGCGTTGCTTTCTCACTCTGCACGGTTCAAGTATTTGTTCTAAATGGATCACTTTTATCATAACATTTTCAAAAAAGTCAAAATTTTCGGTGAATTGTTTTTTCAATGAATTGCATTTCGATGACCTCTCCAGATACTAGATTTACCATCAGTTTGAACAAGATAATGACAAAAATTCATTTTAAATTTTCATGATGGACAGTTGTTTAAATATCCACCATTATTATAAAAAGTAATGCCAGACCCTGCTATTTAGTAATTGCTGGTGGCAGGGTTTTTCCTCTCAGCTATCATATGAAACTCACAAACAGTGCACTCATCACATGCCCTTAATTACTTCAATATTAATTCCATGTATTCTACCCTCTGTTTATTTACAGAGAACTGAATAACTGATCTTAATTATTTTGTGGATGGAAACACTCAAAAAAAAAAAAAAAAAGGATTTTTTGCATTGCATAATGTTAGTTCATCATAATCTTTTAGGTAAATTGTTTTTATTTGCCTGAACTTTGCTTGTTGTCTTTGTTTAATTGTTATTTAAATGAAAATTTTATTAAAATCAAATAAATATTAGCATTTGTTTGCAGAAACAGAACAAGAAAAAGAAGAACAAGAAAAGCACACTGAAGATCATAAATTAGCTGATGAGAAAGTAACAACTACACCTGTATCAGAACCTAATTTAAATATTTTACCTATTGGTAAAAATGTATCCAATGTATATAATACTCCTTCCTCTCAGACACTTTCTAGAGACTCACCAGATAAAACAACATCCTTATCATCTCTGTCTCAGTTAGAACCTATAGTTTCACCAAAGAAAAGGACATCGATATCTTCTAAGGTGGTGCCAGTGGATTCACTAGATGAATCGCCATCAAAGTCATCCTCTCCTCAAATAGTTCCTATGGCAACTCGAAAAAAATCCCCATCCCCATCATCCATCCCTCAGGTGACTACAGATGTGAATGAAGCACTGTCATCACCAACCCTACTTCCACCCACTACCATCTCACCATCAAATCCATATGAATCTAACACACTTATTGAAAACACTTTGACTGATGACAATGCACAGTCTCCATCAGAGAATATATTAACAGTAAAGGAAGACCAGGGTGACTATTCTTTACATCTCTCTGGTTCTGAAGATGAGCAAGAAATGGATGTGGTCTATGAAGATGCAGTTATTGAGGTAGAGAAGAAAGATATATTACAAAGTGAAAATACTCCAGAAAAAAAAGAAGAAATTGAAAATCGAAAAGAAGAAAGAGGTGATGTATCTTTGGTGATTTCTGAAGAATGTCATGACGACAATGATTCTGAATATATGGATGTACAGGAAGAAGACCAAATTGTTAATGGTAAGAATGTTTATCATTATTATTCTTAATTTTGTTAATCAGCTAGAACACTGATGACTAACCTTTTCAGTGCTTTCCAGTAATTTTTCCATACTCATCACAGGCTTAATCTGCCAGGTTGTTAGCACTTTTGCTCTCCAGTGAATATGTTGTGGGTTTGAATCCCAATGCAAACATTAATGTTTGTGAATGTCTTTAGGTAATGAATTAGTTTCATCACCTGATGTGAAATTGCTGCCCTACATATTGGAAACCTGAAGTGGTTGTAAAAATGTACCATGTTGGGTATCCTACAATTTTCCAATTTACTTTTTTTTTTTGAAATGCAAGAATATTCTCATTGATTAAAAATAGCATATCTGGAATGCTAATGCAAGTTTCCCTTACTAGAAATACTAATGCTAGTTGCCCTTGTTAGAAATTTAGATAGAAGAGTAAAGAGGACACAATATACGTGGAGGATTCAGAGAAGAAATGAACCAAGATCATCAGATATTTATTGAAAAGCAAGTTCAAAGTTTGTGTTCAGCTGTTTAATTCCAATTATCTCTCTCT
This sequence comes from Typopeltis vanoorti, assembly GCF_054136105.1. NCBI lineage: Eukaryota > Metazoa > Arthropoda > Arachnida > Uropygi > Thelyphonidae > Typopeltis > Typopeltis vanoorti. The sequence continues at coordinate 39,709,410 of NC_143561.1, read as the reverse complement.
ACTACCTTAATGTCAAAAATGAGCCAATTCCTTATTGCACTGAAATGAAAAATCACTCTTCTGCTACTACACTTACATAGTATAATTCAAATTATTATTATTACGTGATACCTCCAAGGTGCCTGAAGACTCATCAAGGGAGGGCACCTACTCTTCAACTCTCTGTCTCCACCACTCAATCCACCAACTTCAGCAAACCTCATCATTTACACCAATGACATTTACTGTCCACCATCACCACTAGTATTTTCACAGATAATAATCAATCTGCAGCCTTTTGGCTGGAGAGCAGATATGCTAACCACTCGACCAACCAGGGTGGCTTTTTAATGGAATTACACAACAATAAAAATAAAAAAATCTACTATTTATGACTTTCAAAACAGTTACCCTTCATTTAACTGATCCTTGCATGTCAGTTGACTTTTGGTGGAGCACCATGTGATTATTCTTCAATTATTCAACCCTTCAATTAGCAGAACTTGATATTTTGATAATTGAAGGATTGGATAAATAATAGATTACTGTGTGTGTGTGTGTGTGTGTGTGTGTGTTAATTGGCTTATATTTCACTGGATTTCAAATCATCATCTTTGAGCACAACCAATTATTACAATACACTAGCAACAATCAGTATACTTTTTGGCAGATTAATGCCGATATACGTGTTGACATCAGGAGATGTTTCAAAGTCATTGCTGACTCTAAAAATAGTTTCTCTGAATTCTGACTTTTGCATAGCACTGTAGTTCCCCCTCCCACACACACACACATACTACTCCTGTGTGCAGAGGCATCCAAATAATAATCTCCCAGGCCTGATTTGCCATAATGACAGTGGAGAGTGTATTTCTTGTGTTCCCTGAAGCAACTTTTAATAAATTTTCCTCTCTGCTATCCATTAGGAACCCCTATGTCTGAAATAAAATTATAAATTCTTGAAAAAAAAAAAACTTACTTTTTAGCCCAAAGCAATCATTAACAAACTAAAACTTGTTAATGTCAAACCATCTTATATTTATGATACCCAAAATTTACAAATCCAGTGCTGCGCTCCTATGGCCTCTAACAGTTAAAGTCAGTTGCTCATCCCACCGGTAATTCCACTACTTTTTATAAAACATCCTGTTCATTTAGATCATCAGTAAAAAATCACGTTCTTAAAAAAATCCAGATAGCTTGATATCACATCTTTATTTTCTGTATCTGTTAATTAATCTGTCACATCTTTATTTAAAGTATCTGTTAGTACTGTACCACTAACAGATACTTTTCATTTAACAAAGTCAAATTATTCAGATTTACTATGTATGCACATTAGTTTTGTAGATCTTTTCTTGGCAAGAAAAGATGTACAAAAATTATGATACTGCAATGAGTCCCCCCCCAGCTAATTTTTTATACAGATTACTAGCAAGTTGCTTTCAAACCCATAGTTAGGTTTAATGAAATGAATATAGCACAGGGAAATAATAAAACACAAGTTGTATCATTCCTGTATTTCGTCTCTGTCACATCATCAGGAATACAATATGAAAATTCTAACACACATACACACACAAACAATAAGTGGAAGAAATTAGACCAGAAGCCTAAAGTTGGACATCTTCTAATGATGCTGTTGAGTGGGAGGCCTAAGAATTAATGTTTCCTAAATCTTAGGAAGTTTAACACAGTCATATTTATTTAGATTTAAATCAGTTGCTGATTCTAGAAAAAAGTTTGTATCGTACCGGTAAAGTGTAATAGTTCTGTTCATTTGATCCTGTGCAAGGTATCAGAGCAGTTGTTGTTGTCGAGTCCATTGAAGAGCTTCTAGATACCACCGTGGATCTGTAGAACTGCTTTGGTAATCTGTTGAACTTTGGTGGGGGTAGAGCTTTTCTCTAGGGTTATTATCAATTTTCTGTAGCACCGCAGCAATTGCTGGACAAGAATAAATATGGACAGGTATTAGTTCAACTCCTGGACAGTTTTTTGCATGTTTCATAGCTCCTACTACCATCTGGTGATGATTGTGGTTATTTCTCTATTTTCATTAATTTCGCTGATTTCATTCTTCTTCTTGATAGTTTGTTTTACCAGTCTTATTTTGGTGACAGAGTTAGCATCAGTTAGTGATAATAGGTATAATTTTTGAGGTAAATATCTTGCTTCTTTAGCTAGTCTTTCTGCTCTTTCATTGTCTTCAATATTTACATGGACTGATATCCATTGCAGTGTGCAGTTCTTATTTTTTAAATTTAAGGTTGTTAGTAGTTCATGAATTTCCTGTGTGAGTTTTGTTTTTCCATTTTTTAATGCCTCAAGTGCAGATTTTGAGTCACTGTAGATGGTTATTCTTTCTGTAATGTTTATTACTGGATTTGAGAAATATAATTTGAGAGCTGTTAATTCACAAATGAAGTTTGAAGCTGTTTTGCTAACTGTGGTTTTGATTTGCATTTCCTCGCCTCCAGGTAGAGTTAGGAAAAATCCCTGAACCTCCTTGGTTGGGTGCTTCATCAGATGATCCATCAGTTTAGGCAATGACATGGTTTGGATTATTTAAGTGATGTATAGTGTCAAGTCCTTTTCTTTTATTTTCTTGCTGAGAATCCTTTTTTGAACAAGGTTCGAGGAGATTAAGTTTATCATTGTGTTTTTTGGTAGAATAGTGGAAAAGAATAGCTCTTCTTATTTCAATGGATAGGTGCTCTAAGTCAATCTGTTTTCTAATTTCTTGATCAAGATCTCTCAGTCTGACCATAATATGATAAGTTGCAAGAAAAAGGATTCTTGTCATAAACACCTGGAACGGAGAGCAGTGAAATAAAAATGAATATCGCATTGAAAAGAAAAATATATAAGAAGGTTTTTAAAAGAATCAGTCAAGCAGCTTTCAGAGGTGAGCTGTAGACTCAAATATACAAATACTGTGGAAAAAATGAAAGTGTTTGAAAACAAGAATCAAACCTTAGCGTATCAGTGGTAATCTCTGAGGAAAACATTGATTCAGCCAGGAGGCATGTAGTGAGGTTGTTTGTAATGACAGAAAAATCTGAACCTCGTGATGACTCAGATTGCTTAGCCAGATGATAATATTGTCATATGTTTAAACAATATTAAAAAATTCAAATAGAACAGAAGTGAAAATTATTTATTTTCTTATCCTTTCCTTCATTGTTACACAGTGGTCAGCATTCATTATACAAATTATGGAAGCAACTACTGTGCTAAAATAAAACTTCAGTTTAATATAAATCAAAATAATCGCACGACATTTCGATCTTCACATTGAGGTCATCATCATCTGGAGTACACACATATATGTATACAAAGAAACAAGCTACACCACAATCTACACGTATGCTAAAGTTCCATTGGTCAACCATTGAAACTTTTCTAAGGAACCCTTTCTCCATTGGCTTGCCCAGGAGTATATTGCATCCATTACATTAAATTTAACAATTGGGTGAAGTAGGCCTCTTAGATCACTCCCTTAACACCCTACACCAATTGATTGGAAAAGTACCTGTTCTTTACATCATACAAAAATCTGATATGAATGTAAATTTAAAGAAGTGAAATTTTGATCAACCATCCAATCTTAATAATAATGGTGGCATAAAAATCCCAAGAATTTGGATGCCACACATTTATCCCACTTAAGTTCTTCAAGTATTCCAGCAGACTGTTAATTGAGGACTCTAAGCAATAATTTCAGCTGTTAATGGCCACCATCCATCTGTTTTGTATTTATATGTATCCTTGTATGAGTAATTATGAGATCATGTTGCTCTCTAGCTTAATTTATTTTTTGCAACTAAATGGATAATAATAATAATAACAGGACTCTAGCATTAATATAGTAAAGCTTTTTTTTTTACACTAGAGGTCAGGCCAGTAGTTTTAACGTTTGACCAAATTAATAACCTTAGCATACTATGATGTAGATTGTAATGTAGCTTGTTTCTTTGTATATACATGTATACTCCATGATGATGACCTTAATGTGAATTTCGAAATGTCAAGTGATTATTTTGGTTTATATAAATTGAAGTTTTACTTTAACACACAGTAGTTGGTTCCATAATTTGTATAATGAATTTATTTTTTTATCTTTTTCCTTTATTTTCTCTAAAATACAATGTAAAGTTAATTTTCCTTTTTTTAAAAAAAAGTATTATAAACAACTATTTTATTGTTGTTTATGGCTCTAGCATTTTAATCACCCATCCATCCATATGGATGAAATACATCATCCATTTTATTTCAATGGTATCTGGTGTAATTTAAATTTTAATAGACACCTTACATCCATGTTTTGATTGACATGCAAAACACAGCAATTTTTTTTTTCTTCAGAATTGCAATCTTTTTATTAAGTAAATGTGATCAATTCCCATATCAGACTTATGATGCTTTAACTCAGATACCAATTATTTCTTCAGGCTTAATGTTGCTGTGTAGTTATTATTATATAGTCTGTTGTGGATAAGTTTCATAAGGTGTTTTTCTGTTGTTTAAGATTTTATTCATTGATAGAATTGTTTATTTATTCTCAGTTCATTTCTTATAAAAAACTGTAATAATTTCATTCCATTTTTATTTTGCACTAGTTCATTAAATCTTTCACATATTTCGTGGTATTATCTGATTTCAAATTTTGAGCTTTAATTATCATTTCTATTGTTTTTATTTTATCTAGAGTTTCTTGTAATCTTTGTAAATTGCTTTTATTTCTGTTTCTTGATTTCCCTTTTTCTGGATTACAGACACTTTTGGGTCTTTACATACTCTTCCATCTTTAATCACTTGTAAATGCATCTTTCTAATATGTAGTTACATTATTTTATATTTAGCTGATATTGCTCATGTAGTATTTATTGCTACTACACTGTGTGAAACTAAGAAATTTCATTTCTTATATTGAATTGAAATGTTTATATTATATTGAAGTGAAATATTAAAATAAGAATTGCTATTTTAATATTTCTTTTGTTAATTTCTTTAATTCGGTCATCTGTTTTTCTGATTTAATCTTACATTCCAAATAGCTATTTTCATATCCAAGTTTTTTCTTAATCCATCATTTCCAAGTTTTAAATTTCTCTTTTGTCTGATCAGTCAGTTCTCTATAGTTAGAGAGAGAACTATAGAGAACTGACTGATCAGTTCTGTATAGTTAGACAAATTGCTAAACTAGTCTCTCAATGTCTGCTGCATTAGCCTAGATTCAGCCTAGAGTAGTGTGGTCTTCATGCCTTGGGTGGCCCTTCTGATAATATACACTATTGATGTGTTATGCCCATATCACTTCTTTCACTTATACCATGCTGAGGTGCAGGATGTTTAATCTTTTAGAACTTTAAGAGAATGTGGTATTTTTATAAGTTTTTAGTTAGCACGTCAGTTGTATTTTTATGATTACTTTAGGGTGCATTTCATAATATTTGTTTATTGTTTAGAAATCTTATCAGGTCCCTTACCCAGTGATCATAAAGAAATGGAACAACAAATAAATAATAACCTTACAGAGCAAATTAATACAAATGAGGAAAGTGAAAAACCTACAGTAACCTTAAGTTTGGATGTGGAAAATGTAGCTGACTATACATCTTCAAATGCAACACTGCATGTAGAGGATATAGTGAATTCACCTTCTAAAGGTCTTGATTCTGGTTCTGTTATTCAAGAAACTAAAGATAAAAGTATTGAAGAGAAAAACAACATGGTAAGTTTTACTTTAGCAATGTTATTCTTTATTTACTTTAGTGACACTTATGTAATTCATTTGCATTTTTTTTTTCTTGTTAACCTGTTTCTTCAATTTTACGTTACTTACCTGAAACTGGGGATTTTTGTAATTTTTCACTAACTAGCAGACAAAAGTTCTAATTTGACACCCTTCTATTTATACAACATCCATACATACACAATGATTAAATAAAAAGTATTTTTTTTGCCTGGGGCAATTGATGTGGAGTCAACGCCCTTTATATACAAGTAGCTAGTCAATGAAGATACTTCAGATGCAAACTTTGTTTGCTTATGCTTGGGTAAAGGATTGAACAAGAACATAATTTCTTGTCAAATATAATTTACTTTATTACTAAGTGAATTAAAACTCTCTGCAGCTATCTCTGATCCAGAGTATTGTAATACTCTGGATCAGAGATAAGGTGATACACCTTTTTATGACTTTTGCATTGAAGAAACTTGGTATCTTTCTGGGGGTGACTCCCACTGATGAGACCCAAATTAAGGCTGAAATTATAGGATACTAAGACAATTGATTTGAGGTCATCACTTCTAATACAAGTAACCTAGTCATGAAGATACTTCATGTGCAGTCTTTGCTTATATTTAGGGAAAGGATGTGATTACTTGTCAAATATAATTTACTTTGTTACCAAGTGGCAACCTCTTCAGGAACTATGGCTTAGATAATGAGCAGAAATTTTGAACAGCTTGGGAAGTTAGGACCCTAATTCCATCATGGATAATATCTGTCACATGGTCATAAGTATCAGGATGTGAAAAATGGAAACAGTAGTCTATAGAAAGAGTGAGTAAAATTGCAGAAAGTTTCCAGTTCATGTTGTTATAGTGCTAATGAATACCAGGTTATGAATGGGTAAGTGGAGGTAAAACTTGTATGAGGTTATGATCTGAATTACCAAGAGGAGATGTTGCCTCAGTGTCATACCTGATAGGAGAACTGGTTAAGAAAAAGTTGGAAGGGGAGGTGTTGGATGGGTTGAGAAGATTATTAGGTATTCTGATTTGATAAATGAATAATTTATTTTATTAGGACAAATACCTCAGTTTCTCTTCTATCTTGGTCACTGGAATTGGAGGGGGGAAAAAAAAAAAAAAGGAGCCATTCTGCTGGCTTGGTTGGCTGAGTGGCTAGTATATCCACTTTCCAACCACCAGGCCTGACTTCAGATTTGAATCCCGCCATGAGCATGGATGTTTGAGAATCCATACAGGAAATCTTTAGGTGCTTCCTGACCAGGTAAAAAAATAAATAGAAACTACACACACATGCACACATATATTATATTATAATATAATATATTATAATTATATAATTTTATTATATAATTAATAAAATTATATTGATTTGAATCCTGCCATGAGCATGGATATTTGTGATTGTCTTTAGGTGCTTCCTGACCAGGTAAAAAAATAAATAGAAATTACACACACACACGCACACATATATTATAATATAATATATTATATTATAATTATATAATTTTATTATATAATTAATAAAAAGAAATAAAAAAAAATCATAGCCTACCTGTGGTGCGAATGTGCTATAGGTTTGCAAAAAACCTTTTGTGAGTGCAAGCCACATTAAAAAAAAAAAAAGTTTGAAGTCATGGTAATTGAAATCTCCAAGGTAGAGACAGCAAGTGAATGATACATAATGAGGCAAAAGAAATATTAATCCACAGAAGATTAAAAAGAGATCCTCTGGTAAGAAATACCAGATTACCAAAAAGTACAAGGACCATCCTTGATGTGGGGGGAATCAAGCAGATTATAGTTTGGGCAGTAAGATGAACTGCAGTTGTTGTGGCTGTAATTCAGGGTTTGATCAAAACAGGAAATCAGGTTTGAATGTCTCTAGGTGATGATGATGCACTTTATTTAATCTGATGTTTATGACACAAATGTTGGTGAAATGAATGTGGAAGAGATTTTTTTTGGAAGTTTTTTTAATTTTTATTTATTTTTAATTTAACCACAGTGACACTATTCTATTTGAGTTTATTGTTGAGGAGATAAAGAGTAATGGAATATGCAGTGAAAGGAGATACTCTTAGATATTCATGTTGCCAATACAGAGAATCCATACTATATGCCATAATGTGGCCTTAACAGTGTGGCCCTGCATACTGCTGTCTTCAGACATGATCTGCCAGCTGATTAGGAAACCAGCCTGTGGAACTACTTGGCTGCCTTGAAGATATGGGATGAATTTCCACATTTCAGACTTATATACATATTATGAAATGTTTATGTATGTTTGGAATGCCCTTGAAGGGCTTAACTTGCATGCTAGACGGTTGGGGAAACAGAAGCCAAGACCTCTGTTCTGAGCTCCAAACATATTGTCATCCACTTTAGAGCATCCAATAAGCAAGGTGGTGGTGGCGGTGGCCCATCTTCAGTAAAACAGGATAACAGAAAAGTTTGAAACAAGATTGGAATGCATAATATTTAGCTGAACTTGAACAATTAGCCAACTGTTATGCATCCTTACCTGTTTTAAATTTGCCTGTTATCCCGTTTTACTGAAGATAGGGTAAGTTATTATTTTGGAAAGAATATGTGACGTCTAGGGTATTAACAAATGCTTTATTGTGCATATACATTTATGTGCTAAATCAGATCCTCGGTTGTTAATTTTAAAAGTTCAAAATTTAAAGCTTTAATATTACTAACTAATTCATGAGAAAATATTCTAAAATTCTATGAAATATGTACATTTTTGTAAAAAATAAATTATTACATCATATTTTGAATTCAACACCTCGAAATACATTACAATCACCTGAATTAATTTCATTCACAAAAAAAATAAAATAAAATAAAAAAAGTTCTACCAAATTTACAATTGAAATCTCAACACGAAAGTATGTTGGCTGACAGATATTTTGCTTCTTTTTTTTTGGGGGGGGGGGGGGTAGATATTCTCCATTATCAAATTCCTGCCATATATCCTCAAGGGGTGTACAGGATATGATAGTACTACATGAAAAATTACATCATTACTAATTTCCTATCTACAAATTTCCTACAAATCAGTCTATTACTTGTCAACATTCCAACATTATTAGATCTTATATTTCTATCGTCTAAGGCACTTTGTACTGTATCAATCCACCTATATCTTGGTCTTCCTCTGACTCATATTCCTGCTAACCTGGCAGAGACACTTGTTTTGATAATCTTTCCACGTCCATTCTGTTTAAGTGACCATACCACCTGAGATTAGCTCTGCTAACACATTCCTGGATGATGACAATATCAAGTTCTTTCCTAATATTCTCATTTTTAATATGATATTGCCATTGATGTCATGTTCATGCCTCTAATCTTTCTCAGGACTCTCATATCTGTGGTCTCTAGTCTTTGGTCAAGTGTTTTACTTCTAACCCAGCTCTCAGATCCATAAGTTAAAGCTGGTTTGAACACTGTCTTATATAAAGCTAATTTAGTATTCTGACTAATTTCTCTCTTATTCCATATGAATTTATTCAGTTGACTTCCCACCATACCAGCTTTGCTGATTCTGTTGTCTATTTCTATATTTAATTTACCATCTTCACTAAAAATCGTGCCTAAGTAGCTGAAATGTTTTACTTGTTCCACAGGTTCTCCATTCACAACACAGTTGACATTTTAAATGATTCTGCCTATTTTCATTTGTATTTTTATTGCTAACATTCATACTATATCTATTACAACAGTTATTCAATTTAGTCAGTGAATCTTGCAAACTTGTAGCGGATTTATTTAGAAGTATAACATCATCCTCATAAAGCAAAGAGATGAGATGAACATCTCCAATTTTGATATCAGGTTTAATACCACTTTCCTTCATAATGTGATCCATATAGATAAGGAAAAACAGAGGGGATAATGTACATCCTTGTCTCACACCAGATTTAACATTAAACCATCTTCCTGTACTTCCTTCAATTCTAACTGCTGACTTACAACTCAAATAAAGAAGTATTGCTTGATATAATGCCCCCATTGACACCATATAACTGTAGCGTATTGAATAGCTTCTCTCTTGGCACTTTGTCATGTGCCTTTTCCAAATCGACAAAACTTAATTTGTTATATTCTTGATTTGTTATATTCCCATGATTTCTCCACTATTTGTCGTAAAGTGAAGATCTGATCCTGACAGCCTCTATTTGGTCTGAATCCAGCTTGTTCTTCACCAAGCTTTTCTTCCACAATTCTTCTCAACCGTTTCTCAAGTATACTTGCATATATCTTACCAGGAACACTCAGTAGGGAAATACCTCTGTAATTCTCACATTCAGTTTTTTTTTCCCTTTTTATATATGGGTACTATGAGAGCTCTACTCCAATCATCGGGAATTCATCCCTCTGTCCAGGCCATCTGAACTGTGCAGTGCAGCCACTGTAAGATTTATACCACCATACTTCAGCATTTCTGTTCAAATATCATCTACCCCTGCCGCCTTTCCACATTTCAAGCCTTTGATGACTTTTTCTACTTCAAGTATTGATATGTATTCCTGAGTGCATGCCTGATCAGGAATGATCAGTGTTTTTTACCACTACTCTCATCACTGCTTATTTCATTTAGCAGTTTTTCAAAGTAATTACTCCATACTTAAAGGATATCTTTTTCTCCCGTTTTCATGTCGCTTTAATCATCTCGAACTCCTTTTACAGCACTCTTTCCTCCATCCCTAAGCTTCTTCAACAACCTCCAGAATATTTTGCCACCTTCTTGATATTTATTTTCTATGTTCTTGCCAAAGTCCTCCCATGACTTTTGTTTAGCTAGTTTTACACACTGTTTAGCTTTCTTACATTTGTCTCTGTATTCTCTAAGAGCCCAAGCTGACTTATTTCCCAGGAACTTTTGATATGCTTTCTTCTTTTCCTTCACTGAATCTTTAACTTCTTGTGTCACACCATGGAGTTCTAATTTTTATATCCTTGCAGACAACTTCACCACATGCCTCTCTAGCAGAATCAATCAGGGTTTCTTCAAGCCTTGCCACTGAATCTCCAAGGTTTGGTTCCTGTTCTCAAACTCTTTCATTTTTTCTTCAATAATGTTTGTGTATTTTAGTCTACAGTTCACATCTGCTCAACTTTTATTCGCTTTAAAACTTTCTTACATGTTATTCTTTTCAATATGAAATTCAATTTTATCCTGCTCAAGACTAAATAGTGATTGCTTCCAATTTCAAATCCTCTGTACACTCTGGTGTCCTGAACCAGGGAGAAAACATCACTATCAACAATAACATAATTAAAACTATAACATTAATAATAATCACTATCAACAATAACATAGTCAACGAGACTTTTTTTTTCCTTGCCTCTTCTCTCCATGTGAATTTGTGCATGTTATTATTATTATGCACCATGTTCCAACATTTTTATGTTGGAACATGGTGTTAGCAATAGCCAATCCATGTCTGAGTAGAAATCCAACAGATATTTGCCATTATTATTAGGTTTGCTCTTTTCTCCAAATTTTCCCAAAATATTTTTGTATGTCTGACAATCATTTCCTACTCTGCTATTTAGATCCCCAACAAGGACCAACTTTTCCTTTTTCATTCTGTCAGTTGCTTTTTCTAAAGTCTCAAAAAATTCCTCCACTTCTACCTTAGTAGAACCTTCTATGGGACCATAGGCACAAATAAGTCTCATTGTCCAGTTCCCCATTCTCATATTTGCCCACATTACTATACTTGAGACTGCCTGCCATTCAATAAGATTAGCCTCGTATTTTGTGTTGAATACTATGGCTACTCCTTCTTTTCCTTGATTGTCATTGCCGGAATATAACATTTTGTATTTGTTGCTCAGAAAGATCTCACCGGTTTTTATCTTTTTTGTTTCAGTCACCCCTATTATGTCGATCTGGTACTTATCTAATTCCTCAGCTAGCTCATTTCTTTGCCATTCGGGCTTATATTCTTTGTATGAGTATTATTATTGTTATTAAGAGAGGATAGTAGTATGTGGCCTCCCTTGATGAGACCTTGAATCCCTGGGTATGAGCATTATTATTATTAAGAGGAGACCTCCAGGGAGTCAGGGACTCATCAAGGGAAGTCACATACTACACACACACACTAGCTATCATACATCATACAGAGAATACCAGAAGTTCGTAAGTCTCAATCATATCACCCCCCCCTTTCTCCTCTTTGCTAGTGTTTGCAGTCTACAAATTCTCAATCTGTCTTCATAATCAGTATTCCACAGTTTTGATATCATTTTTAACACACACACACTCTCTCTCTCTCTCTCTCTCTCTCTCTCTCTCTCTTTCCACTGTATCAGAATCATAATGGAGACCAGGAGACCCCAGATCTGTGCACAATAGTCCAAATGAGGTCTTACCAAGGTCATGTAAAGAGGAAAATGACATCCTTATAATTGTAGTTATATTTGCAATCTTTGCTACATGGCCCCTGAACTTCAACGTGCTATCTACTAACTCTCCAAGATCCCTAGCCTGATTAGTTTCTTCTAGCATAATCCCACCAATATTATACAACATTGGATATCTAATCACGCCAAAGTGCATGACTTTACTTAAGCTGAACTGACATCCATTTTCCTATGTCCACAATTCCAGCCTATTCAAGTCATTCTGGAAGTACTGCATATCAGCAGCATTCCTGGTTACCCTACCTATTTCTGCATCATCAGCAAATAGCTGTGTTGCCTGTCAAATCCTTCCCAATGTCATTAATGTACGGATTGAATAACACACTGGTATCTGGAAAGAATTATTTTATCATCAGAACTTGCTGATTTCCTCTTTGAATTATAGAACATAGTTAATAAATAACTGACCTATACAAACGCATAAAATATATGTAAAGTGAATGACTCTGAATGACGTTTGATATGCTGGCCTGGTTGGCCGAGTGGTTAGTGTATCTGCTCTCCACCCAAGAGGCTGTGGGTTCAAATCTTGCCAAGAGCATCGATGTTTGTGATGGTCCTACTAACTAATTACCATATGTACTACTGTGACATGCGTCCTGGCGAATTATCGGTGTCTTTGCACCATAAAAAAGCAAAAAAAAAAAAAAAAAAAATTTGATATAGTAATGTATAAAAATTCCATTTTGATGAATCTAAGACATTTTGTGTACATAATTACTGAAAGATTTTTGTATTCAGCAATAAATATTTTAGTATATATTGCAATTTGGTTACCTCAGAGTCTGATTTTCTGTACTGAAAATATGAGATTACAAAAGCTTAACAAGGTATGTTAAATCCATTATTTAGTTATCTTAGTTAAGTTTAATGTGATATGTAGGCCATAGTTAAAGTTGAAGGTTTGATGCATTCAGATCTGATGGTAATTACTTTGATTTATTTCTAAAATTAGCGTATTCGTCGTTGAGTGTTAGGATGGCTTTCGGTCTTTTATGTTTCCAGTGGTCATTACTGTCATAGTTTCTGGCTTGCTGTATTAGTTGGTTTGGATGCGTAGATTGCTTCATAAAGAAGGGTCAAGCTGTATAAATGAGAGGAGACCTCCACATAGCCTTTAAAGGAATGCGGAGAACCGACCAGGGCTTCTGACCTAATGTCCAATCCTCACCTTCTCGTGGTGCACCCTGTTGGGTATCTACTTTGATACTGAAGAAACGAGGATGGGCTGGCAATTTGGGATTTAGCCGACCAAATTGTATTCTTATTGGTTAAACCAAAATGAAAAATGATGGTACAACATGACAAAATTTCATGCCGGCTGGGGCGTCGCCCGGTTAAACAAGGCCCCCGTTGTTTTCGCCAGGGAACCAGGGCGAACAGCGAAAAGTCAGCTACTGGAACAAATCTGAAAACAAACCCCAACTCAACATCACCAGAGTTAAAGATCGGTACTATCAACGTAAGAAGCCTGAATGGCAAAGAAATCGAACTAGCTGAGGAATTGGATAAGTACAAGATCAGCATAATAAGGGTGACTGAAACAGAAAAGACAAAAAAACTGGTGAGATCTTTCTGAGCAATAAATACAAAATGTTATATTCAGGAAATGACAATCAAGGAAAAGAAGGAGTAGCCATAGTATTCAACACAAAATACGAGGCTCATCTTCTTGAATGGCAGGCAGTGTCAAGTAGAGTGATTTTGGCAAATATCAGAATGGGAAACTGGACAATGAGACTTATTTGTGCCTATAGTCGCACAGAAGGCTCTACTAAGGTAGAAGTGGAGAAATTTTTTGAGGCTTTAGAAAAAGCAACTGACACAATGAAAAAGGAAAAGTTGGTCCTTGTTGGGGATCTAAATAGCAGAGTAGGAAATGATTGTCAGACATACAAAAATGTTTTGGGAAAATTTGGAGAAAAGAGCAAAGCTAATAATAATAGCAAATAGCTGTTGGATTTCTGCTCAGGACATGGACTGTCCTTTTACTAACACCATGTTCTAACATAAAAATGTGCACAAATTCACATGGAAAGAAGAGGCAAGGAATAAGAAAAGTCTCATTGACTATGTTATTGTTGATAGTGATTATTATTATTGTTATAATTATGTTATTGTTGATAGTAATGTTTTCTGCCTGGTGCAGGACACCAGAGTGTACAGAGGATTTGAAATTGGAAGTGATCACTATTTAGTCTTGAGCAGGATAAAATTGAATTTCATATTGAAAAGAATGACATGTAAGAAAGTTTTAAAGTGAATAAAAGTTGAGCAGCTCTCAGGTGTGAACTGTAGACTAAATTACACAAAGATTATTGAAGAAAAAATGAAAGAGTTTGAGAACAGGAACTAAACCTTGGAGTTTCAGTGGCAAGCCTTGAAGAAAACCCTGATTGATTCAGCCAGAGAGGCATGTGGTAAAGTTGTCTGCAAGGATATAAAAATTAGAACTCCATGATGGACACAGGAAGTTAAAGATTCAGTGAATGAAAAGAAGAAAGCATATCAAAAGTTCCTGGGAAATAAGTCAGCTTGTGCTCTTAGAGAATACAGAGACAAATGTAAGAAAGCTAAACAGTGTGTAAAACTAGCTAAACAAAAGTCATGGGAGGACTTTGGCAAGAACATAGAAAATAAATATCAAGAAGGTGGCAAAATATTCTGGAGGTTGTTGAAGAAGCTTAGGGATGGAGGAAAGAGTGCTGTAAAAGGAGTTAGAGATGATAAAGGCGACATGAAAACGGGAGAAAAAGATATCCTTTAAGTATGGAGTAATTACTTTGAAAAACTGCTAAATGAAACAAGCAGTGATGACAGTACAGTGGTACTGATCATTCCTGATCAGGCATGCACTCAGGAATACATATCAATACTTGAAGTAGAAAACGTCATCAAAGGCTTGAAATGTGTAAAGGCAGCAGGAGTAGATGATATTCAAACAGAAATGCTGAAGTATGGTGGTATAAAAGTCTTACAGTTGCTGCACTGCATAGTTCAGAATGCCTGGACAGAGGGACAATTCCCGATGATTGGAGTAGAGCTCTCATAACACCCATATATAAAAAGGGAAATAAAACTGAATGTGAGAATTACAGAGATATATCCCTACTGAGTGTTCCTGGTAAGATATATGCAAGTATACTTGAGAAGCAGATGAGAAGAATTGTGAAAGAAAAGCTTGGCGAAGAACAAACTGGATTCAGGTCAAATATAGGCTGTCAGGAATCAGATCTTCACTTTACGACAAATAGTGGAAAAATCATGGGAATATAACAAAGATCTGTATTTAAGTTTTGTCGATTTGAAAAAGGCATATGACAAGGTGTCAAGAGAGAAGCTATTCAATATGGTGTCAATGGGGCATTATATCAAGCAATACTTATTCTTTATTTGAGTTGTAAGTCAGCAGTTAGAATTGAAGGACGTACTGGAAGATGGTTTAATGTTAAATCTGGTGTGAGACAAGGATGTACATTATCCCCTCTGTTTTTCCTTATCTATATGGATCACATTATGAAGGAAAGTGGTATTAAATATGATATCAAAACTGGAGATGTTAATGTCAGCGCTTTGCTTTATGTAGACGATGTTATACTTCTAAATAAATCGGCTTCAAGTCTACAAGATTCTTTGACTAAATTAAATAACTGTTGTAATAGATATGGGATGAAGGTCAGCAATAAAAAGACAAAGACAATGAAAATAGGCAGAATCATTGAAAATGTCAACTGTGTTGTTAATGGAGAACCTGTGGAACAAATAAAACATTTCAACTACATAGGCACGATTTTTAGTGAAGATGGTAAATTAAATATGGAAATAGACAACAGAATCAACAAAGCTGGTATCTTAGGAAGTCAATTGAATAAATTCGTATAGAATAAGAGAGAAATTTGTCGGAACACTAAATTAGCAGTATACAAGACAGTGTTCGAACCCGTTTTAACTTATGGATCTGAGAGCTGGGTCAGAATTATAACACTTGACCAAAGACTAGAGACCGCAGGTATGAGAGTCCTGAGAAAGATTAGAGGTGTGAACAAAAGGCCTCAATGGCAATATCATATTAAAAACGAGGATATTAGGAAAGAACTTGACATTGTCAGCATCCAGGAATGCATTAGCAGAGCTAATCTTATATTTCTATCGTCTAAGGCACTTTGATAGAAATATAAGATCTGATAATGTTGTAGTCTTGACGAGTAACAGACTGATTTGGAGGAAAATTGTAGATAGGAAGTTAGTAATGATGTAAATTTTTCATGTAGTACTATCATATCCTGTACACCCCTTGAGGGTAGATGGCAGGAATTTGATGATGATGATGGTGATGATAAAAAAAAATACTAAAGTTTTTGCATCATTGATTCTAAATAGATTGTTGTTTTCTTACCACTCTACTTAATTTAAAATATAAATGATTTAGACAGAACTTAATATGTGTATGATAAACAGCAAGGATTCTTCAAGATGCTGAAACATTCCACGGGTATGCTGGTCTATTCTAACTCAGTTGCATTTCCCCCCCCCCCCTCTCCCCCGTTTTGGACAGTAAGTGATCCCTCTTGCAAATAGGTATCCACAGATGTCTAATGGATTGAGATATACTGGGTGAGCAACTAGTGAAGTATGATAGAGTCATCCTTTATTCTTCTGGAGCCATTTCTGAATGAACTGTGCTGTGTAGTATCTCAGTAGAAGTGACTGCATCCAGATCAATATCAGATGAGCATTAAGGTATATAGCTGGTCAACAACAATGTTCATGTACTTAAATGTTGTTCTGGCAGCTAACACTGGTATCGAGTCATAGTAGTGACTCATCTCAAGCCACGTACTGTCGTAAGTCAATGACTGCTCTTATTACATCGTCATCATCAATTTCCTAAGATGTATCCTCAAGGGGTGTTCAGGCTACTTGACAGCACTGCCTGCTAAATTTGATATCTCCAATTCTAATATTGTTTTTAATGTCACTTTCTTTCGTGATGTGCATCCTTGTCTTACACCTGATTTAACAACAAACCATCTTCCTGCATTTCCTTCAATTCTAACTGCTGACTTACAACTTAAATATAAACTATGTATTGCTCTATATATCCCCATATAACTGCAGTACTTCGAAGTGTTTTTCTCCTGGCACCTTGTCATATACTTTATCCACATTGGCAAAACTTAAGTAGAGATCCTTGACGTATTTCCATGATTTCTCAACTATTTTCATAAAGTAAAAATATGATCCTAACAACCTCTATTTGGCCTGAACCCAGCTTGTTCTTCTCCAAGTTGATCTTCTGCAATCTTTCTCAACCTCTTTTCAAGTATGTATATATGCTTGCATAAATCTTACCTGGAACACTTAGTAGAGAAATTCTTCTGTAATTCTCACATTCAGCTTTATTCTTGTTTTTATAGATGGAATCTATTAGAACTCTACTCCAATCATCTGGATTTTTTTTTCCCTTCTGCTCTTATTACAAGAATTGTTAAAGCCAAAATTTGGTCTACTGTAACTTTAGTTGTAAGTTGAATATTATGCCATTGTCTTTCAATAGAAGGACATAGGACTAAGCCTGCTAAATTTGAATCATTAAGTCTAGTTTAAAATATTAGAGCACTTTCAGTTTGAAAAAATGAAAAATGCTAAAAAATTTTTTCCTTCTTCTCATCCTTTTTTAAACAGCTATCATTTGCTCAGTTAAGTTGGTTTTGACCAGATTTATTTCTTTAGATTACTAGAGGTCCTCTGAGAAATTAAGGCAAATCAAATTGTGAAGTCAAATATTTCCTCCACAGATGCCTCTACAGGTGTTACACAGTTCCACCACTTTTGACTAAATTTGGAATATAGCTGTTTCTAATGTTGCTGAAAGGTTCTGAAAAGGATATAGGATTTATGTGTTGAGATAGATGATAATGATGTCATGTTTCTACGACTTTATATTATGTTTAGTGCATATACTAAAAGATTTTTACTCATTATAGAAAAATTCTGTTGTCATGAAATTGATGCAGGTGATAATTTTTTGTTTTGGGGAAGGGGTGTGGCAGCAATTCAGTCCTGTTGCAGATTGCATTATTCATCTACTTACAGCCAATGTGGATTGAAGTTATTTCTTACATAGTTTAGGGAACCTTGGAAAGTTTAGTATAGTTAGAACAAAACAAAGCAGAATTGTGAAAGAGGGAGAAGAAAGTATAATATCATGGTATTGGTCATATTTTTCAACCAGTTTTAACCAGTTATTCTCAGACTGTTTTATCCTCTTTCATTAAAAAATAAAAATAAGTAGTATTGCATAAAAAAATTCATATATAAAATAAAGCAGATAAAGTACTGATGAAACACAAGATTAGTTGTAATTTAGAAGTAGCAACAACCATAACATAACAAAACAACATTATCTGATTACTTAAAATAAGTCGTTAAAGTATTCATTTCTAAATTGCAGCCAGTTTTCTGCATTCTCAGGACTTAGCTCATTTTTTTTTACTTATGAGATTTTATGAGATCAGGAAATTAACATATGCTTGAAAATATCATACTTGAATCCTGCCATCAGTGTGGAACAAGTGTATCTGGGATTTGTTAGACTGAATGACTTGTTTTCAACTCTTGTGAGAAAAGGTAACATGTCCAAATGCCAGTAACCATGGCCACTGTATCCATAGTTGTTTGATATTAGTTCACTGAAGTAGATCTCGCTGAGGTCACTTTCTTCTATATACCCCCATGTGTTACAAGGTTTGATGTACTGTGCATTCTAATATGCTTCTTTGTAGACTACTTCTGTTTGCCTAGTTGTGGTTTAGCAGATGGTAAGACCTCACAATTCTCATAACCCTGTTTTCCCTGCCTCTCACATTAATAAACTTTCTCACCACAAGATTGCCATTGGCAGATTGATTTCTGGTTGTTGGTCCATTCCTATTAAACCAGGTGTTGTCGCACATGTTGCCACCTCTAGCAGATTAACACTTTCCATGATATGTCTGCATTCAGAGTCAGTCAAGTCCTACTGTTGGTCTATTACTAAATTATATTCACACATGCACACAAAATTCCTTTGTATCTGCCTTGCATGTGCTTTGTATAATACTGAAAAGAAAAATTGCTCCATCTGATGAAGATTTCAAGACTTCATGGATTATTGGGTGTACATGTTGAGATTGATGACAATGATGTCATTTTTCTGTATTATATTCTTTTTATTTCATGTACTAAAGGTTTTTGCTCATTGTATAAAAATTCTTTGTTAGCAAATAATGCAGTGACTATTTTGGAACCAAGGATACAAATAAAATGTCAAAAAGAACAGGTATGTAATGATAGAATTTGTTTTTGCATGATATGTGCAGGTAACAAGCATCATTGTTAGTCTTCTGTGTGTGTACTGAGGGAGGGGGGGGGGTCTATTATACAAAGCACTTTCCTATACAGGTAACCCTCGTGTTGTGTCCCAATTTACGATTTTTATTCGATTTTATAATTTCCGCTTACCTATGTTCGACTATTATCTATGCACGAGATATCACCAAAAAATTTACTAATACTTAAGTTATTTCTCCCCTTAGTACCCCTAATATTTGTATTTATACTGCGCCTTTTGGGATATTTAGTTTAAGATATTATATACAAAAACAAGGAGAAAGAACTCAAATAAGTCTGAAAGTGTAACTATGTTGCAGTCGTGACACTTTATCTCGTTTCTTAACATTAATTTCCCGCGTGATTAGGTTCGTAAGTTTTCAAGTGGTGCATTGGACAGCAATTTCAGACAACTCTTTTATCATTGAACAAAGGTTTATTAAATTCCTTAATATGGTACAATTCAATTTTTATGATTACTCAATTTAATGCTAAACTAAATACTTACAAACTAACATTGGCCTATTACAAGTAATTAGGCTATGATCCTACAATGAGTATTACGATCGTGCCGCCATAACAATTCAACACATAAATTCACTTGACATGGACAAATAAGATTAATTCACACTATTTAACTATTCAAACTTAAGTAGATTAACTAAACCATTTACTGCACTAACACATAACTAGTATTACGATCATACCGCCATACACATTCAACACATAAATTCATTTTGACATGAACAAATAAGATTAATTCACATTATTTAACTATTCAAACTTAAGTAGATTAACTAAACCTTTTTCTGCACTACCACACAACTATGACATTTTAACTTTCCAATACATTACAATAGACTTGCAAAATTCTCAGGACACTTAATTTTTCACATAACATTAACACTAGCCAGCTTACTTTTAATATATTCTGTCAGATACTAAAGTCCTAGTATAAATTTTCCTTGGTCACTTCAACAGTTCCGTATTAGAATAATGATACTTATCACAGACAAATTTTAGTTAACATTAGATATATCTTACAGTACCTTTCTTTCTTGGGTTTTTCATATGGGCCTTTACCTTCTTCTGAGCGAACTAGCTTGGTGTAACTTCTCCGATAATCTGCTACTCCTACGTTCCTTTTTGAGTTGAACTATGCTTAGACACACTCTGAATCATCTATATATCGGCTGTGCAACTCGCGACATGGACATCAATTTCTTTACAGCTCTCCGTTTTTCGTAGTTGTCACTGAAGTTGGAACACAAAGAATATGCTTTCTTTTCCTCGACTATATGGCATTCTTCGCTTCTCACATAGGAAATACGGAACCGAAATTCCGCTCACTTTTGTTTCCATGTTGTGACGCCGGAGATATAACCCCTATCTCGCCATTCAGGAAAACACCGTGAAATCCCTACGAAAGAGCTTGCGAAGGGCTCTCCTGGAACAGAATCAAAACCAAAACCAAAAAAGCCTCGTGGGGGGGGGGGGTTCCAACCCTTTTATACCTGTTCTCCTAACGGCACTTTTTCTAACTTCTTTTCTCCGCCCCTACTTGTTTTTACTTCACCGACCAATTAGGGTGGCGTTTTTCTGCCAAACGTCCTTTGATCGGCGAGCCCATAACGATGTCTCAATCCGGGAATCGGCCCTGAGCGATAGTCTGTTGTTTTCCTTTGCTAGCCTCTAATTTAATCCCCTTTCCAAAATTTTTCTATGAATTTACTTAATAACTTAATCTCTAGCCTCTCACATACCATCTTTTATGACTAATCCCTTTCTGTCTTATTTATTTAACTTTTCTCATTTAAATCATATCACAATATTAATATATTCTTTCTTTTGTTAGTTTAACAAACACCTTTATTTTTTATATATTTTATTGGATGCAAGAATCTTTCTTTTTCTTTTAATTAATTCAACTATTATCTTTTATGCAGGGTTTTAATTTATTTTATTTATTCTTCATGTTACACCATGATAGCTGAGAATTCTGTATTCTCAAGATATCAGGTGTAACACTCGTATAATGCAGATGTTAGGCTCCATAGAAATGGTGTGTTATGCGAGATTCAGATCACATAGAAAAAGTAGGGTTAGGTTCCGAAATCGTTTTTTTTTTTAAAGATTATATAAACAATGACATATCCAACAAAAATATATTTTTATTTAATTCAAGTAATTCATGTAATTTAAGAAAACATATAAACTATGAAACAAATACATAGTATAAAATTATAACAAATTATAAATTGTACGTAAACTTCATTGCACATAATACATGAATGTTTTAGGCAAAATAAAATAAAGTGTATGTTTTAATCGTCATCACTCTCTTCAAAACTAACATTTTGTAGATGTTCTTTATTTACAAGTGGCCGGACATCGTCATCACTTGATATCTCTTGGATATCATTTGTATAATTCTCATTGCATATTTCGGCTGGTTTAGTTATCAAAAAGTCAGTAATAAAACCTTGATTACCACTATGCTTCTGAAGCGCTCCATTGAGAGATCATTATCCATAAAATAACTTTCTTGCCAAGTTCAATCCTATTGCTAATTTCTTTAAACTGAATTCTTTAATGGATTCATCGCAATCAGAATCTTTGGCAGAACTTTCCCCACCATTTGGTTTGACGTTATCTATTAATTGTACCAGTTCCTCCTCATTTAAATCTATTTCCCCATCAATTAATTCACAAATTTCATTTTCAACCATATCGCAAAAGCGCTCTAGGTGGCCATTCTATAAAAATAATTTTTTTTTACATAAAAAAAAACATTACATATTGTATGTAACTTACCAAAAAATAAAGTGCTCAGCTTGAGATTAACACACTTATGATTTTTAATGCGCTTTCCTAACAGAAAATGAAGGCAATTTTCAACAATAAATATTTTATATGGCAAACAATTGACATACATGTGTGCTAAAGGCTATTTCCCCTAATATAAATTCACTACTTATAACTACATGCGCAATAGGGCAGTCGCAAATTTAACTAAGATAAAATTTGATTTTTAAGTCACGCGTTGAAAAATATGTGAAAAGGTAAAGGATTACTATAATTTGTAGACCATCTTATATCGAAACCGCTTTGTATAAGTACCACGTTCAACAAGGGTTACTACAATTTGTAGACTGTGTTATATGAGGGTTACCTCTTGTATGTATACCAGATCCCAAACATATATCAGCAGTAGATGAGTAAGCTGAGGTTAAATATCTATCTGTATATAGATATATATAATATCATTATATATATAATGATAGTCAGTACAAATATTATTTTTCTAAATATATAAATATATATAGATATATATACGAGGTGGTATCAAAAAGTTTTGAAACTAGGTTTGTAACGTGCCAACAGATGGCAGCACAAGGCTGCACGCACAGTCACAGGGAGCACCTACCTTCATAAGTCAGTGTGCCAAAAGACATCGTCCTGTGTACATCGGGAGCTGTGCAACTGATGCTATTCTGACAATAGAATAGGATTTCATCATGTAGACCATCTTATGTTAGAACAAAGTTAGAACAAAGAGCAAATGTGAAATTCACGTTTGAAAAAATGTGAAATTCGAGGATCATTACCGGTGACAAAACTTGGGTATACGGGTACGACCCTGAGACAAAGCAACAGTCTTCACAGTGGAAGAACCCATCATCTCCATGACTGAAAAAGGCGAGGCAGGTCCGCAGCTCGACCAAGTGCATTGAGAATTCGTCCTCAGGGGCCAGACCATCAATAGCGAGTTTTACTGCCAGATTTTAAGGCGTCTGAGAGAGGACATTCGGTGAAAGCAACCAGACCTGTGGCGCACAAAAAACTGGATGCTCCACGACGACAATGCACTCTGTCACCGAGCTCTCCTCACATGTGAGTTTCTCGCCAGAAACATGCTCTCACTTCCGCACCCATCCTATTCACCAGATTTGGCTCCTGCAGACTTCGCCCTCTTCCCAAAGATGAAGATCAAGCTCAAAAGTCACCTTTTGACACCATTGTGGAGATCCAGCACGAATCGCAGAAGATGCTTGACATGCTTCGAAAAGAAGACTTCCAGGACGTATTCCAGAAGTGGCAAGAATGCTGAAGCGCTGTATTGATATGCACAGGTACTATTTTGAAGGTGATAGTGTGTAAACATAGATAAATAAAGTAATTTCTCGTAAACAGAACTAGTCTCGAAACTTTCTGATACCACCTCGTGTGTATATATATATATGTAAATAAGTTTTTTTTTTAAAACAAAAACTTATTTACATCTATATCTCCTCCAGAGATTATTCAAAATAAAAACACCTTGTAGCAATTGTATAGGTAAAGTTGATAAGGCTCTGTATTACTAAAAACCTTGGTATTTAGGGTCTAGCTACTCACTGAGGAGACCTCAAAAAAGGTTGAAACCGGTCTGGGTAGTGACCCCACCCATAATGTATTGCAGTATACATCTCTTAGTGAGATGTGCTTACATTATGGAAAATACTAAGAATAGTGATCAGAGCTTTACCCACCTTTACAATGAGTTACCCTGGTGTTGCACCACCTTTAGACTTGAACTACATTTCAGGCGCAAACTTAACTGTTTGCTTACTTTTGATTAGGAGTAAAATAACCAAGTTTATAAAATTACATGGTAACCCTAATATATATATATATATATATATATATATATATATATATATATATATTTTTTTTTTTTTTTTTTTTTTTTTGGTAGTGCCTGTGGTTTTGAAGCAAATAACTCATGATTTGCTTCAAATAATGAATTGTGACTCTTTCAAGATTTTCTTTCTCATAATGCTGAGTGGCAGAAGTGATTTGAAAGTTCTATTATTTAAAAAAAAAAAAAAAAAAAAAGATTTATATTAAACTCAATTGGGAAGCATATCTTATTCTTCTGTTACCTTCAAAAAAATACAAGTATGTAAGCTACCAAAAGGTAAACATTTTTTTTAATGTAAAAATCAAAGCATGGAAGCATCAATATCACATATAGGTTATGATGTCCATGCCATCTGCAAAACTTGTTGCTTATATTAGTTTTTTTTTTTTTTTTTGGGGGGGGGGGGGGGAGTAAAGCTGTAGTTGTCATGGACACCACTGAATACAACAAAAAAATTTCTCTTCTCTTACAACATCAGGCAATTTCCCAGAACCCCTACCAACAGCCAAATTAACGAACAATTCCTTACTCAACAAAGTGAGTTTGGGATGAAGACACTCAAAAAATTGAAGAACCCAATTTGGTTGAAGTTCACATTTTTATGGTCTTCCAAAAATACACAAGGTAGGAGTTCCACTTTGACCCATAGTGGCCTGCGTAGACTTTCTCATCTATTGCTTAGCCAAATTCATAGCTCATCTTTTAAACACCTGTATTGGCCACACACAAGCCTCTGTGAAGAATTCTTCAAAATTTTTCGACAAAAATAAAAACTTAACCCTTTAGCCTACAGACCTCATGATTAGCTTTGATATCCAGTCTCTATTTACTAGTGTACCTCTGACTGATACTTTCCAACTGTTATCTGATGAGCTCCCTCCAGACATAGTTAAACTGTTTGACTTTATCATCATGCACTCAGGCTCTTTCATCTGCAGAAACTAATTCTACAAACAGATTGGACGAACTGCCATGGGAAGCCCTTTGTCACCTGAACTGGCTAATTTCTACTTAGAGCATTCTTTAATACAACTCCAACCTTCCTTTTGGGTTCGATATGTAAATGATGTGTTTGCCATCTGGCCAGACTCAGAAGAATCTCAAGTTATCTTTTTAACCAATATCAACAGCCTACACTCATATATCAACTTCACTATGGAAAAAGAAAAGAATGGAAAATTGGCCTTCCTGGACATCCTCCTTTCCTGTATCCCTTCTGGAACACTTGCTACCTCTGTTCACCATAAACCTATCTTCAAAGGCCACTACATACAGCAAAATTCAGCACATCATCCGCCTCAAAAAATAGGCATCTTCAAATCTTTGCTCAACAGAACACATGTTAACTGTTCCAATTCCAAATCTTTCCAACAAGAATGTCATTCAATGCATCTTACTGCAGAATGGTTTCACCTCAAGGAAGTTTAAATGCATACTGGACTCTTACAAGCCCATCACCAAAAACCCTGAACCAATACGGTGAGTCCCTATCCCATATATTGCAGGCATCTTTGAGACAATTGCCAAGATCCTGAAAAAATACAATTTGGTTCTCACTTTTTTCCCTATCAAACAAAATCTCCTCCTGGTTACCATCCACTAAAGATAAATAGTCTTCTCTCTCTCCTCAGTGTTACCAAGTTCATTGTGAATCCCTCTGTTCTTACTTTGGACTAACAGGGCATTCCGTAAAAATGACTACAAGAACACCAGTCTTATATCATCAACAAAAGCATGAAAAATCCCGCCTTGCTTAGCATATTATTTTTTGGAGTGAACACTGACTGTGTTCACTCCAAAAAATAGATATCCTATGGTCCAACACTTGCCTTTTACATCAGTATAGGTTTAGATTTGAGCTGTTATTTAAAGAGATTGCTGAAACATTGGCTATGTAGATGGGATCAACATTCTTTGGTTTAGCATCACTTTATGATTATGCTGATGCTCTGATGATGACCAGTTATTGTCAGGTTGAATTATTTGCAGTAATGAAATTATTATATATTCTTGTTTAATAAACTATATTAGGTTTAATTTTATACCTTGATTTCTTTATGTAGTTATTCATTTTTCCCTCTCCACTTTTTTTTCAGGTAAAATTAGGGAATCACAGAAATGAATTTAAAGAAAATATTGCCTTGAAAAATACAATAATAATAATAATGGTGAAAAGCATTCTGAAAAAGCAAGCAAATACTATTTTTCTTAAGATTAATACATCATAACTGGTTATGAACACAAACTATATATGTGGGTGGACATCCCTCTTTCAGAAAAGACAATGAATAACAGTTAATATTGCTTTAAAAATGTAAAACAAATAAAGCTTAAAGCATTCTGAAAAAAAGGCAAATGAGTTCTGCTTTATAAGATTTATACTATCTAAGCAGTTATAAACACAAAATGTTCATATGGAAGGGATATTACTCTTCTCTGACCATAGAAAAAAACAATGTCCTTTATTTAGAAAGATCTGGGTTTGAATCCCATTTAGGTATGAAGAACCATTTTAAGAGCTCTTCAACTAAAAGTAAGTTAGCTAGTAAGGTGATGGTAATGTTTCTTTTTATCTTGGAAATAGCACAGGTGAAGGCTGACAACTTTATTTCTTATTACAAATATAAACATTAGAAGTTTATATCTGTAATTGACCAACATAATGAGCTAGTTTATTAAATTCTTAATTTATTCTTATAGGACTTTGAAAAACCACAAGAATCACCACGTTATCGGCTGAGGTCTCAATCTAAAAGTCCAAGCACTTCTCCAAGTTCACAGCATTCTCCCATGAGCAAAATACAGTCAGAAAATGCTGAATCTCTAGAACCACAGCATTCTCCCAGGCCTATCAGGTCTCGTTCTGTAAGTTTAGAGTTACCTCCAGATTTGCCAACACCCAAATCTGATAGTTCTAAAGATACTAAGGTGACACAAAAACTTAAAGGTAAAGGAATTTTGTTACTTCTTAAAATAACATCTCGTTATTTTGCATTAATTGTCTTTTAGATAAATGAATTCTTATGAAGCCCATATTTTGAAAATAAAGAAAACTTGATCCTGTTTTAAGTTTTTTTTTTAAAAAAAAAGTTGTAATAAACTTAATGTTATGTCATAAATAAGCTACAATTTAATAGTGATGTAAAGCCCATTTTGTGTGCTCTACCCATCACTTGTAGTTTTTCAGTATATATCCTTGACATGTATTTCATCTCCTTGACTTTATTTCCCCTGTATTGAGACCACTAGTGATTAAGACAACTAGGTTTCAAACTGAAACATTTTTAGAACTAGTCACCTTTTGTATACTTCATTTCCAGACAATATTACAGGTGCTATTAATCTTAAGAAAAAACTCTATTTTTGAATTTAAAATATATTGTAGTTTTTGAAGGGAGATAAACATAACTAATATTGAGTCCAACTCCTCCCTAAACATTTTTGGAATTGTTTTATACAGTAGCTGTACACTATAACAAAAACATCACTGTGATGAAATGATATGATATAATGAATTACAGAAAAAAGTCCTAGCCTATTACAAACACTAAAAGCACAAAACTTTCATGATAATGAACTAAATTTCCTAGCAAATACTATCACAATTAGTAGACGAAGAAAATGTCAGGACTCATACATTAACAACAGAACAATGTTTATATATATACACATAAACAAAAGAAATGGTAGGAAAATAAATCACAGGAAATGAAATCCAGGAAATTAAATAAAGGAACTGGTGGGAAATCATACATTGCTGCTATCAGAAACATAAATAATGCAAAACTGCATATGCAAATGGTAATGGAAGACATATAACAAAGAAATAGAAAGGATGTAGTTATCATCATCTATTTTCCTGATATCTGCCCTGAAGGAATGTTCAGGCTACTATGACAGTACTACATAAATAAGTTTACATTATTAATAATCTCCTATCAAAAATTTTCCTCCAGAATATTACTTGCCAGCACTCCAGTATTGTCATATCTAAGATTTTGTTCTTGCAGACACTTCTGACTGAATTGATCCACCTAGAACATTTAGCTTTTTCCTGCCATCTTGGCATCAAATACCTGTTTTGTTAACCTCTCCCATTCTGTTTAAGTGACCATGCCATCTAAGATTGGTCCTTCACAGATTCTTGAATGTAAACAATGTCAAGTTCCTTCATAATGTGTTCATTTTTAATATGATTCTGCCATTGATGTCATCTGTTCACTCTACTAATCTTTCTCAGAACTCTCATATCTGTGGTCTCTGATCTGCAATTGAGTTCTTTATTTCTAACCCAAATCTCAGATCCATAACTTTAAATTAATTTGAACATTGTCTCATATACTGCTAATTTAGTGTTTTGGCTAATTTCTCTCTTATTTCATATAAATTTATTCATTTAGCTCCCCACAATACCAGTTTTGTGTATTCTGTGATCTATCTCCAAATTTAATTTGCTATCTTCACTAAACACTGTGCCTAAACAGCAAAAATGTTCTATAAGCTCTCCATTCAGAATACAGCTGAAGTTTTCTATGTTCCTGCCTATTTTCATTGGTTTTTATTGATGATTTTCATGCCAAATTTGTTACAGCTGTTATTCAATTTAGTTAGAGAAATCTGTAGACTTGCACTTGATGTGTTTAGGAGTACATTGTCTGCATAAAGCAGAGTGCCTAGTTTGATATCTCCAATTCTAATATCACATTTAATGCCACTTTCTTTCATAATGTGATTCATATAGATGATGAATATCTATATGAATAACATTATGAATATCTGTATTTTACACCTCATTTTAACATCAAACCATCTTCCTGCATTTCCTTCAATTCTAACTGCTGACTTACAATTTAAATATAAACTATGTATTGCTCTGTATAATGTTCCATTTTCATATAATTGTCATCATCATCAAATTCTTGATATGTACCCTCAGGGAAGTATACAGGATATTTATGATAATACTACACCATTAAAGTTACATCATTACTAGCTTCTGATCAATAATTTTCCTCCAAATTAATCTGTTATCTGTCTAGACTCCAATATTATCAGATCTTATATTTCTGTCTTTTAAGACACTTTTTTTATTGTATCAATCCATCTATATCTTGGTATTCCTCTGGGTCTTTTTCCTACCAACCTCGCAAAGAATACTTGTTCTCCCATTCTATTTAAATGACCCTACCACCTAAGATTAGCTCTTAACACATTCCTGAATGCTAACAATGGCAAGTTCTTTCCTAAGACCTCATTTTTGATGTGATACTGCCATCTGTTCACTCCACTAATCTTTCTCAGAACTCTCATATCAGAGGTCTCTAGTCTTTGGTCAAGTGTTTTACTTCTAACCCAACTCCCAGATCCATAAATTAAAATTGGTTTGAACACTGCCTTGTATACAGCTAATTTAGTGTTTTGACTAATTTCTCTCTTATTCCATATAAATTTATTCAGTTGACTTCCTACCATACCAGCTTTGTTGATTCTGTTGTCTATTTCAATATTTAATTTACCATCTTCACAAAAATCGTGCTTAAATTATAAAAAATTGAAATGCAGAATTAATGTTTATATTTCAAAATGTGCCTTGGCCTAAATTAATGTCACTTACCTGAAATCTTCATAATGAACTAAATATGTACAGATAGTATCGTTAAATCTAAAATTTAGATTTAAAAAAAATCAGACTGATATTATTCTTTTAGAACTGTAAAAGTTTATGCAAACTTTGCATTATTGGGTCTATGTCCAGTTATAAAGCTGATGTTCATCACACCATTTTCTCCCTCCCCTTAAGCTTGATTAATGCATGCTGACTAATGTTCGTCATTTGTATTAATTTCCTCTTCGTAACTGGAGATGACAATTTATAAAGTTTGCCTAACTGACTAAATTTTCAAGTTATTTGTTATTTTAATGATATATATTACACATAATTAGTTTTTACGAAGATTTCATTTTTATAATTTCATACTCGTACTAGCTGTGAAATGTACGCTTTGCGGAGTGCGGTCGGAGTGTGGTTAGATGACGATCAAGGTTTGAATGTGTGTAGAAAATGTAGGGAGAATGCGGAATTGAAGTGTATTTCGGATCGTGAGTGTGATATTTTTGTCAACCTTCAGAATGAAGGAAATAGGGATATGACAAGAAACGGCAAGGT
Source organism: Typopeltis vanoorti (assembly GCF_054136105.1). Taxonomy (NCBI): domain Eukaryota; kingdom Metazoa; phylum Arthropoda; class Arachnida; order Uropygi; family Thelyphonidae; genus Typopeltis; species Typopeltis vanoorti. The sequence continues at coordinate 39,679,003 of NC_143561.1, read as the reverse complement.
TGTACATGAAAATTGTGAGAGTGTGAATGTAGAAAGTGTGAATGATAGCATAAATGGTTTCTCAGAGAACAAAAAAGATGAGATAGATGCATTGAGTGAGATCGCGTTGTTGAATAGTGCGATAGAAAGAGCAAAACAGCAGCTAGAGTGCATGAACAAAAGTAGACTGAATGAACCAACCAATAATAAAAGGTATGACAGGAAAAATAGACGTATGAATGTGAACATGAACAAAATGAAGGATAGAGTGCTGTATGGAGACTCGTTAGTACGAGGTGTGTTAGTAGAGGATTTGACAAAATCGTACCAACCTGGTGCGACCATAAAGGACGTAACTGCGTCTATTAGAGAGCAAAAGGAAAGGGTGAAAGAAATGATTGTTGTGGCAGGTACGAATGATTTGAAAGGAGATAAAATGGAAATGATAGAAGACCTGAATGAATTGTTTGAGGTAGCAAAAGAAAAGAGTGAGAGAGTTAGAATGATTAGTCTTTTGCCACGGTATGACAGTGAAATGTTTAAAAGGAGGGATATAATTGCAAATGACTTTATGCGTGGGTTATGTATGACGAGTGGTGTGGAATTTGTGGATGTGTGGAGTGAGTTTGATGGGCGAAAGGATCTATATAAGATGGATGGCTTGCATTTGAATGGTTACGGTGTAAGAAGACTTGAGAAAATGTTGCTGAATGTAGTGGATGTGCAAATTCAGGGAAACTAGATTTGTTAGGGGGGGGGAGTAGAGATACAGTCCTTATGGAGGCAGTTGAATGTAAGAATGAATATAATATGCCAGAGCAAATAAGGACAACAAATCAGAGTGGGATAGTTAATATAAGGCATCAAGGTAGGGTTGGGGCTAATGGGGGTCTTAAATTCATGTACACTAATACTAGGAGTATTAGGAACAAGAAGGAAGAGTTTTTGGCCATGGTTGGCACTTCCAGACCACAGGTTATAGGTATTAGTGAAACATGGCTGACTGTAGATGATATAACTAGTGGGATTGAATGTGATGGGTATAGTGTGTTCAGGAATGACAGAGAGAATAAAATGGGGGGAGGAGTATTGTTGATGATAGCTGATGAGCTCCAGCCAAGGAGAATAGAAGTTGAATTGCAGGATAGAGAAAAGAGCACATTTGAGGCCATTTGGTGTGAGATTGTGGCTAGCAGAACTAAATATACAATTGGGTGCTGCTATAGACCAGGTGATGGAAAAGATGGTGGTGACAGTATGCACAAGCAAATAGAAGAAATGGGTGGAAGGAGGGTGATTATTATGGGAGATTTCAACTATGGTCGCATTGATTGGAGTGAGGAGAGGACACACGGGAGGAAGGAACTGGATTTTATGCGGTTATTAAGGGATAACTATCTGCGACAGCATGTAATGGAAAATACTAGGGGTCAGAGAGTGCTTGACCTAGTAATTACATCTGAGGATTTGGCTGTAACAAATATGACCACATTGCCACCAATCGGTGAGAGTGATCATAGGGTCTTAACTTGGGAGGTGGCTAAAGGTGTAGAATTTTCAATTAAGACAGGGTACGTGTGGAATTATCGGGCGGGAAAGTATGACAAGCTTAGGAGTTTGATTGGTTCAGTGCCATGGCATGTACAACTGCAAGGACTAGAAGTTGATAGTGCATGGGAAGTAGTTAAGAAGTGCTTGCATGAAGCAATGGCTGACTGTATACCTAGAGTCCGAATAATAAATCAAGTAGGGGTTAAATGGATGAATAACACCATTAAGCTTGAGTTGCAAAAAAAGAAACAACTATGGAGGGAATTTAAGGAGAAGGGTGACCGGCAGGCACATGAACGGTATAAAGCGCAGGCCAGAAGGGTGACGAGTGTGGTAAGAAAAGCAAAAAAGGATTACGAAAGAACATTGGCCATGCAGGCTAAAGAGAATCCTAAACAGTTTTTTAGATATGTAGCAAGTAAAAGGAAAAATGTACATGGCAGATTGATTTTAAAGAATGCCGATGGTAGGGAGGTAACTGAATCAGTTGAGATAGTTGAGTTACTGAGTGAGCACTTTGCAAAAGTATATCATCCAGGTGGTGACATTGCAGAAATGAATAAACCAGTAGATTATACGGGAATTGTGGTTAATGAAGTGGAGGTGAGTAGTCTATTGCATAACCTCAATGTCAATACATCTGTGGGATTGGATGGTATACCAGCTCGTGTTGTACGAGAAGCAGCTAAAGAATTGTCAGTACCCTTGACCATTTTGTTTAATTTGAGTCTCGGGTCTGGGTTAGTCCCGAGCGGGTGGAAAGAGGGGAAAATAGTTCCACTGCATAAAGGTGGTTCCAAGACTGCTGTTGTAAATTACCGACCGATTAGCATATCAGGAATCATTGTCAAGGTCTTAGAGAAAATAGTCAAGAGGAAAATACAAGATTGGATAGAAGAAAATGGGATACTGTATCGGGGACAGCATGGTTTTGTGAAGGGTAGGTCATGCCTCAGTAACTTGCTCACGTATTATAACACAGTGACGGCTGAAGTGGATAAGGGTAATGGGTTTACGGTGATTCTACTGGACCTTGCCAAGGCCTTTGACAGGATTCCACATGGAATTCTAATCAGTAAATTGCAGCATATGGGAATGGACATAGGGTTGGTGAGATGGATAGGAGGGTGGTTGACGGAGAGATATCAGAGAGTGGTTTACTCGGGAGTAGAGTCCACAAGACGGCCTGTGACTAGTGGTGTGCCACAAGGATCTGTTCTTGGACCACTGCTGTTTAATTTGTTCATAAATGATATAGGAAATGATCTGAGAGGAACAGTTCATTTGTTTGCGGATGATGCGAAGTTGGGTAGGGCAATAGTGAATGCAGATGACGTCAAAATTTTGCAGGATGATTTGGATAGATTGGAGGTCTGGGCTAAGGAGAATGGATGTCAGTTTAATGTGGCAGAATGTAAGGTTATGCATTTTGGGGTGAAAAGATTGGCGGCAGTTTACTGCATTGGTGGAACCCTGCTCCAGGAAATTGATGAGGCACGAGATTTAGGAGTGTTGGTAGATAAGGAATTGAAATTTAGGGGACACATTGCAAAAGTGACCAAAACAGCTCATCAAATCACTTGGTTGCTGAAGAATACGTTGACAAGCAGAGACAAGCAGGTTATTGTTGCTCTCTATCGAGCCTTGATAAGACCCCATCTAGACTACTGTGCTCAGATTTGGTCACCTAGGTTTCTTCTTGATGGGGAGGAGGTGGAGAGGATCCAGAGGCGAGTGACCAAGATGATAGCAGGTCTGTGGAATGAACCGTATGAGAACAGGTTGAGGATTTGTGGGTTGCAAAAATTGGTTGATAGGCGGAGGAGGGGAGATATGATTGAGACATTCAAATTACTGAAGGGTTTCTATAAAATTAATTCAGAAGATATTTTTGAAAACAGGGCTGGTTGTGGGAGGACTAGGGGACATCCATGAAAACTGGGCAAAAGTGTGGTTAGTAAAGGTGTTAGAGCTGGGTTCTTTACTTTTAGAGTAGTGAATGAGTGGAATGCGCTCCCTGAGTCTGTGGTGGATGCTGTGACAGTGAATGAGTTTAAGGCGAGGTATGATAGATACTGTATGAATGTCGAATAGTTGTGATGAATATGATTTGGGCCTCCCTCGATGAGTCTAATGACTCCTGGAGTTGCCCATAATAATAATAATAATAATACTCTTCTTATGTTTTTCCCGTATTGTTTGCCTTTCTACTTTTTCCGATTGTTCATTTTATATACTATATATATGGTTCCTGCCCAATCCATTGAGTTCTGTTATCCATGTACAAATCCCCACCATTTCCTTTATTTCCTGTAATTTCCTCTATTGTTTCTAATGAATTTCTGCTTTATGTATGGTTCCTTCCATACATAAACATTGTTCTTTCATTCATCAAATGTATGATTTCCTCCTTTTCATGGCAATGGAGTGGGAAACAATAATTTTCCCTTAAATTCACTAGAGCAAATCTCACACTATAATAATCTATTTCTCCTAAGGATTTTTACATTTATAGTGAGTATTTATTATATATGCATTTATAACTGTTTGATCATAAGTGTTATTTCTTTGTCATTTAGAACAAACGCTAGCTGAAAAAAAAGGGAAAGATGTCAAAAACAGAAATCAAACTTCAGCAGTAGCAAAAGAAACAAAAATTGTTGTCTCTAGAGATAGTTCAATTGTGGAAACAGAATCAGAAATAAAGACAAGCACACCTGTGAAGAGTAAACTTAAAACAACTGCCAGGTCAACCAGAAGAATTACAAGGCTTTCTGCTGCTTTACAGTCTGAAGAAAAAATAAGTAAGAGCTCTTTTTTAATTCACATTCACTCATGTTTGTTTTTGCAGTTTTAATATTTGTCATCAACAATATGTGAAGCATAGGTGGTCAGTGAATTACCACTGAAATTCCTCTTGCCTTCTTCTACTGGGGGGGGGAACTTAGCATGTTATCCATGATTGTATGATAAATGATAAAATTAGTTAACTTTATGCATATAATGTGTTATGAAGTGGTTTATTTAATTGAAATAAATATACCACTTGTCAGATGATTATACATTTTGTTATTCAGACCTATTTATGAACTGTTATGATTATTATTACACCCTCCATTGAGTCAGCAGACTCATCATGGGAGATTCATTCAACTGCAACATATTTATTATACCGAATCTTAAAATCCTTAACTTAATATCCTTGATAACATATTCTGGTAATGCATTCCATTCACTCACAATTCTCTGTGTAAAAAATCCACTCTCTCTGCACACCCCTTCTTTATCACACTCTTACATAACTTCCAGGGATGACCTCTGGTTCTTTCCCCTTTTGCCTGCCTTCTACTCTTTTTATAATCTCCTCTGGATTAATATCATAAATTCCTCTCACCAACTTAAATGTTTTTCTATCATATCACTTATTTTTCTTAAACGTCTCTATCGTATCGTATTCCTTCAATCTCTCTCTCTCTCTCTCTCTCTCTCTTTCTGTACCCAACAATCCAGAATCCTGATATTGTCTTTGTCGCTCATCTCTGGGCCTCTCCAATGTTTCGCATCACAATGAAATTCAAGTGGCTAAATCTGAGCACAATAGGCCAAGTGTGGTCTGACCAGTGCTTTATACATTGGCACAACCACCTCCTTATCCCTACATGTTAGCATACTTATTATAGCACACTGTGACATAGATTTTGCACCACTTGCGATATATTCTCTAAAGTCATACTTCAGTCTACTGTCAGGCATCACTTCCAAATCTCAATTCTCATCCACTCCTGCAGTACAGCACCATCAATATAGTACATAGCCTTATATTTCTGCACTCCAAAATGCAACGCCTTGTGCTTATTGATATAAAACTAGAACCCCACTCCATTATCCAACTCAAAAGCCTGTTCATTTCTTCCTGAAGGGAATTAACATCAACAGTTCTACTTATAATTCTCCCCAACTTTGCATCATCAGCAAAAAACTGAAGATCTTCAGTCAGTCCATATGATATATGATTTACAAACAATTGGAACACACACCACTGGTTACCATCCTTTTTTTGAGACACTGTTCTGCCACATACAGCTTGCTGGTATCATTCAGAGAATCAATCTCTGATCCATCTAATCAATATACTATCCATTTCCATCCTCTGCAGCTTGTACATCACCTTATCTTGTAATCTATCAAACACTTTTGCATAGTCCGATTAGTGTGTTAGATGATTCTCTCTCATCTAACACACTAATTATCTAATCATAAAATGCAAGTAAATTTCTAGAACAAGACCTATTCTTTATAAACTCATGCTGACCATAATAAAGAATTATCGTATGTCCATCAACCCAGTCTTACATTCTATTCCTAACCAGTCTCTCCAACACCTTGCCTACAACTGCAGTTGTACAGACTGGTCTGTAATTGGAAACTTCTGTCCTAGAACTATGCTTTTGGAGTGGTCCTGTTTTGCCTTCTTTCCACTCTTTGGAATCTTACCTACTGCAAGACTTTCATTAAATAACCAAGTCAAGAGCATAGCTACAATGTGGTGCACATTCGTTAAAAATATGTGGTGATATGTCATTCATTCCCACAGCCTTATTAACATCTTAACCAATCAACAACTGATACATCTCTGATTCTTTTGCTTCCAGTTCTCCTAATACTTGCCTCCTTTTTACATATTACATAGCATCATTTACACTAGTGTGATATAGAGTGATAAAGTGCTCATTCAATAATTTCACTATATCCTTTGTAACTTTCACTTTACTGCCATGATTATCCACCAGTGTCACCTTGCCATATTGGAAGAATTCCCTTGAATCAACTTTGGCTTCAACAGCCAATCTTCTCTCATACTGCACCTTTTTCTTTCTTGACCATGCTCGTCACCTTCCTAGTCTTTATAATCTTAATAGATCTGATCAGCATCAACTACCTTGTACCTCCTCCATAACATTTTCTTTTCCATCACAGCTTGCTTGATTTCACTCCTCTTCCATTTCACTCCTGCTGCTCTGTTTGCTCATTTAACCCTTGCGGTTATACATTGCTTGTGGTTATACATTGCTTGTGTCAGATAATGCGTTATGAATCCCCCCCCATCAACATCTTTTCTGCACAGCTTCTCTACCCAGCTTATTGGTGCTAGTTGACTACAGAGCTTCCCATAATCACCTGCCTCATAATTCCACATATATCCTTTTCTTATTTCACCACTTCCCAAGTAAATGTGATCTGATCCCTCTCACCCCAGTAGTAGCTAATACCTCATTAACAACTACACCGTGTGAAGTTATCACCAAAACCCTAAAGCCTCTAGTTGCTTTGGTCACATGTTGCTTAAGATATTTATCCCTAAAAAATTCTTTAAATAACTCGCTCTCCTTGTTCCCATACACTATCTCTTTCTTCCATTCTATATTCCTGTAATTAAAGTTTCCCATCAGTATCACCTTCTTTTTGCAGACCCAATCAGTTTCTTCAAATATTTCACAATCAGTATTTTCTACATTCCCTGGCCTATAACAGCATCTTATTAAATATACTAGCCTGTTAATTTCAACTTCACACCACACAGATTCAAAATCTGCACATATACTATCAACTTCCACACTTTTTTGGACACACAATTCCTCTGCAATCATTAGCACTACTTACCTCCTCTTTTCAGCTTCCATTTCTATTCCTGATATCATATTATCTTTGGGCATACTGACTCAATAAACTCTCTTATTTCAAATACTTTTTTTTATATTCACATACAAACATAACTCTCTATGTCTTTGAGACAATTCTACCAACATTCTCTACTCCAGCTACTATACCACACCTCTCTCTCTCTTTGATCTGACCACTCCCGTTTCCCTGATCCTGACTCTGATTGCCATTCGTACCTGTCTCATCCTCGCCTTTATGCATTCCATCATCTTGTCCTGCCACAACCACATCTTCAGCCTTATATCCATCTTCCTCCTGTCGTACAACTCATTTGAGTGTGCTGTTCTGCTTCACAAATATCCTTTGATCGTTAGCTAACTTGATTCTGTGCCTTCTCAGCAAACAATAGCCTTTATAAATGCCCAATACCAAACCCATTCATATGTAATCTATCAACTTTCCTTCAAATTCACTCCATGCAAACTGAACCTCTTTTGCATCACACAACTCATTTCTACTCTTCTTTACAACCTTTACTTCCCACATAAACTTCCTCAGTTCTCTATCGACATTGTTTTGATGTTCCACCAGGAAAGCAGGTTTTGTTTATTAGTCATCACACCTCTAATGAAAGTCCCCATACAATGATATACGATTATCCTTTGACTCTTTCTTCATAATACTAACTTCATCTCATCTTCCAGATGGCAAATTTCAGTCTTCATTTTCATCGTCAACTCTTGCTTAAGCTCTTCTACTACAGTCCCTTTGTTATCATGACAACACCCCATGCGTTTTTGTTTACTACTGGCCAAGCGAACTTCCATTTAGAAATGCTCTAACCTATCAATACACTTTTCACATACATTAATGTGTTCATTCTTTTCGTTCATTCTAAAAATCCACAGATCTTTCACATTTTTTGGCACATACATGAAGCAATTCTTGCTGGAAAAATCCAGGGCAGAACTTGATCTTCATGCCAAAGCTTTCCATGGCACAGATGTGCACTTCTTTATAGGTGCCATTTTCAGAAAGAAACAGCAACAGGAACAAACAAGTAGCAAAAACACAAATAAGCATAATTCCAACAACAAACACTACTGAAGAACACTTGTATCCAGCATGGGGGGGGGGGGGGAATGAAGCACAATTATATGATAAAAGCCACTATTTAAAAATACGTTTTTTTAGCAGAGCTGAAATATACCACTACATTCACTAGCAACATGCACATTACTCTACATACATTAGAGATGTATGTAGAGTAATGTGCAAGTTATTTTACCAATAACAATAAACAAGGATAAATCGAAGACTTTTTGACATATTGTAGTATTTTGAACATAAAAAAATATGTAAAAGTATTACATATTTTTAACAAAACTTATAATAATTTAATGACAGCAATTTACAAATTACATTAATTAATTACAAATTACATAAATTTGTAAATTGCTGTTGTTGCAATTTGAATGTCTTCATAGCACACTCAGAAGAATAGCAGTATCCTTTGGTTTGACCTGGATTTAAATTTCATTTAAATTCATATCAAAGATATATGAGATTTGTAAGATTTTTCAAGTAAAGATGACCTAGGTATCTTTACTTGAAATCCTGTAGGATTATTATCTGATTTTGTAGTGGTAGCAGAGGTTCTCCAGAGAAAACTGATTGGAGAATGTGTGCGTGTGTGAGTGACCATTACACACACAGAATAAATATAATACACTGAATTCCACTGGCCTTCGACACAATTCTAGTTAATCTGAGTTGCTGTACTTTGGTCCTAGAATAGTTTAGTGATAAATATTTGCTCATATAAATATGTTGAAATTTGCTTGGAAAAGTTTTTTTGAAAGTAGCTTTTTTTTTTTTTTTTCAGAAAAGCATGCAACTCCAAAGGAAGATATCAGTAGTACTTTTACTTTTTCTGAACCAAATATTTCTGAAGAGGTTGAAGGTTAGTATATTTAATAATTCTTTGTGCATTGTAAAGAAATCTTGGCAACCTTTTTGGAAATCTTTGGCCTTTGATATTAAATCAAAGGCTGTGCATGTGTGTTTTACATTTGACTACTGTCTGATCCAGCCATCTGATTACACATTACTTTCACAGTTAGATGTAAAATATTTGCATTTAATTTTTTTGATGTTTGATATTATGTCACACTTGATGATATTAGTGTTTAATTTGACTAATTTATTTCATTTTTTGAATATTTTTCTTATTAGCTTAATTAATATCCTAATTAAATGTAACTGTTTTCTGAATAATGTTTCATTTTCTTTCAATGTGAATATTCAGAGTATTTGTTATGATTATAGCTATTACCTCTCTCTGTTTACATTCATGAAAAAAAATGCTACCAGACTTGCTTGGAATCTAGACAAACTGTTGCTGCTGAGAGTTACTTGCTCTCTCTCAAATACACACGCACACATACAACACTGATATGTTATAGATTCTTAAATCTCTTATGTGAATTACAAAATAATAATAATAAAATGAGATGTAGATATTCAAAACATGTGTCCTGAAGTATCACTGTAACCAGACTGGATGAACAATAGATGAATTTTAAAAAATCAGTTTACAAGGAGGATTGAGATTTTCATTACAAAGAATCAGCACATCATCAGAGTCAAACATAGTACAGAATATGTTGTAAAAACAGATCACAGTGTACTGGTCATTGCTGACATTGAGAATATTCATTCATAGATTAAGATGGAGGGAAAAAATGAACTTATTTCTTCCTTAATGTATTAATCTCAATGCACTGTCACTCTATATTCTGCACACACACATACATATATTGAATGGCCAGTTTAAAAGTACATCCTGTCAGCTATGAAATCCACAACTTCATCAGAGATAGCATCACGTGTGAACAGCAACTATCCATGGCAATGCAAGTATCACTCATTTCCTACTAGTAAAACTACTTGTGGGTATCTGTTTTCAGGAATAACAGTGCCTAGTGTTTTTATTGAGAACAGTCCATCATCCAGCCAGAGACGGTTCTACAGCAGAGACAGCTTCTTAATATGGCATTGTCAATATCAGTTACATGCATACACTTACTTTTTGCCATAATATAGTGACCACTTTCAAGTGAACATATGCATGTTTAAATTATAGAGAGAAGTTGAAGAATATATTAAATGCAGATAGAGGCTTATTTATTGCACAAAAACTGATCAATAAGCAGGTGTAACATGAAGATAATTGAAAGACAACTTCAACAATCAGTTGATCATATCTCTTCATGGGATCTTAGTAATAGGTTCAGGTTTTCAGCAGAAAACTGCGTGTACACTTCAGCTACAAACACACTCTTCACCCAGGTCCTAAGTTAAGAATCAGACAAAGTATTATTCCAGTAGCAGAAAAAACGAAACTCTTAGGACTCATCTTTGACAGAAAACTCATATTCATTGCACTGATTTGTCAGCTTAGGAAAAAGGTACAAGCGAGAGCATTGAATCTCCCATTGAATCACTCTGTCCTCTGTTGAATGGATGTGGATCAAACTTCATTGCTTCGTCTTTATCATGCATTTGGACATACAAAACTGAATTATAGGTCCCAAGTCTACAGTTCTGCAAGTTGGCCTGCGAAGGTTGAATCCTATCCCTGATCAAGGTTACAGATAGCTGTTGGTATTTTTTGCATATTGCTCATTCAAAGTCTTTGTCAAGGTGAATGAACTTGCTCTGTCTCTTTACTATACCCTAAAAATAAAGTCTCTTCCAGAGCATCCTACATGGACCGGTGTCTTTTCTGTGCTTTGGGAGGTTTAATATCACACACGTCAGACTGTCGTGCATTCTTTTGTGTGCATGTTAAACAGATTAAACTATTGGAATGGATGTTGACATCACCTGCACGGAACATAACAGCATTCATCCATAGCTAGTTTCATGCAACCTGAAACTAGGAGCAGAACACTCAGATTTCTTTTCCATCTATAATGATGGTTCAAGATATGAGACCTCTGGATATGATAAAATCCCTACTTGAATGCAGCAATTATACAGCAGAGTTGCGTGTAATGCAACTTGCACTTATGCATATTCTTTTGGTAGTGGTTTTCAAAAAAAAATCATGTGAGCACAACTCTTCAGTTTGTATAACAGGATGATTTAAATAGGCTGACATTATGGAATTTAATATATAAAAGTGTAAAGTTATGTATTTTGGGATAAAAAGATTATAAGCTGTGTACCACACTGAGGGTACACAGCTTATAATCTTTTACTCCAGGAAATTGATGAAGTCAGGTTGCGGGTAGTAGTAGATAGAGAGCTGATTCAGAGGACATATGCTAAAGTAGCCAGGGTAGCTCACAGGATTACTTGGTTATTGAAGAACACACTGACAAACAGAGATAAGGAAGTTATTATTCCTCTGTATAAAGCTTTGATATGACTACATTGGGATTACCATGCTCAGGTCTGGTCAGCTGGGTTTCTTGAGGATGGGGACGTTTTAGAGATCATCCCGAGGCAAGTGACCAAAATGGTAAGTGGTCTGTGGATACTCCTTGTGAGGACAAATTGAGGGTTTGTGGGTGCAAAAGTTGGTTGATATGAAGGGATATGATAGAAACATTTAAGTTACTTTAAAGGATTTTTTGGATTAATACAAAGGAAATATTTCAGCGCTTGGCTAGACAGGACAAGAGGTCATACCTGAAAGTTGGGTAAGAGTGTGGTTAACAAGGATGTGAGGACTAGATTTTTCTCTTGGAGAGCGGTGAATGAATGGAATGAGTTGCCAGAGTCAGTTGTGAGTGCTTTGTCTGTTAATGGTTTCAAGGAGAGGTACAATAGATATTTTGATAGTTTGGGTCTTCCACAATGAATCTTAGGACTCCATTAGGTACCCATGCAATGATGATGATAATAATTTTCACATGTTAAGAGAGAGATTGGAAAGGCCGGATATTAGGAAGTCAGATTTCTTGTAATTCGCTGTATTCCCATTATTAACTATCCAAAAATGTGTTTTTCTGTACTAACCATTAAAAATAAATCAAGAAATTGAACTCCGTGTTGAAGATACACTAAGGATTTTGATAACAAAGTAAACAGAAACAAGGGTGAATAAGATGTTAAGAAACAACAAGAGATAAGCCACTAAAGCATATAAATATCACTTGCTGGTTGGTTGGTTGGTTGGTTGGTTGGTTGGTTGGTTGGTTGGTTGGTTGGTTGGTTGGTTGGTTGGTTAGAAGTTTATTGGTGCAAGGACAGCAAAAGTCGTACTGCACTAAACCAAAGGTTACAGCTGTACTCAGGGTAACTCTGAGTAGTAATAAACAGAAAAAACAATAACATGTTATGGACACAGCAATTTTTTTAAAAAAATATTATTAAAGAAAAACAGTACCTACATATAAATAGAATTTATAATTAAGTATGTTTGCATAAATTAATTTTTTTAAAAAATTAAAAACTTCATGCAGTTTATCTGAGCCTGATAATGTCTGCCTGAGTGTACATGGCTCAACCAGTGTAGTAAAAAATTCATTCCTTTCTGATACTCAACAGAATGGAACAAATAGCTCACTTTTTGTTCACATATAGATGGTCATCAGCCCTCAGTAAATAAGAACATGTAAGATGACTGTGACCTATGGGAAGCCTAGAAAGAACAACTTGCTTCTCTCTCTCTCTCTGTTGACTTGACTGCCAATGCTTAATCTTGTGCAATTTATTTGTCGGTGCTTCCTCCCATGATGGCTGCCATGTGTTACCATTAGCTTTGATCTTATAAATTGTCTGTAGTTTGTATATGGAGCACACCAACAGTAACCTGGAAAATGTATGAGCTGATCTAGTAGTTGTATCTTTGTTTTTGTTTCTCCTACCCATGAAAGGTTAATGGCTGGGTTAAGGATGAAGTTTTTTTTCCTGTTAATAATAAAATAAATAAAAATGTAATTTATTAGCAGGTCCAGAAACACTTATCTAGAAGCCAAACATGTAACTTTTTCAAGCCACTTCAGACTTCCTATTACTCTTCCCAACTTTGCATCATCAGCAAATAAATGATTATCTCCCTTCAAATTATTTCCTATATCATTTATGTACAAATTAAACAGCTGTGGTCCCAGTACAGAGCCTTGTATCACACACAACTAGTCACCTACCTTCTCCTGGATTCTATTCCTCCATATACTACTTTATGGTATCTCTCCATCACCCAGCCTTGTATCACTAGTTTCATATCCATCCCATTTGTTACAGTTTGCATAACAGAGTTCCGTGTGGTGTCCTGTCATATGTCGTTACAAAATCCAGCATGGTCATCATTGTAGCCATTTCCTTTATCCAACTTAGCATGGATGAAGGATTAAACCAAGAATATAATTTCTTGGTATCTTTCATTTATAGTATAACCAAGTGAAAAAACTTTCAACATCTGTCTTTAGTATTATTACCAAAAATTTAAAAAAATTACTTATCTTTCAATGGTGTTATGAATCGACAATGTTCACCAAATAGCCACTAAAATTGATCATACTGATGTCCGTTATATGCAGTGCAGTTTTGCTGATTTCGTGAATGTTGAACTGAATTGACTGACACTTACCTAATATATCTCTTTTTCCTGCTAACTCTTATTTACAGTTTTACCAACTATCACGTAGATAAGGATGTGTGTTTTTTAAGTAGCGAGTGAATTTTTTTTTTTTTTTTTTTTTTTTTTTTTTTTTTTTTTTTTTTTTGTCTAGTGTTAGACTGCTTTTTTGGAGACCCAACGAAGTGAAAGGTTTCATGTCATGGATTTTGAATTTTCTAATTCTTATTTCATCCACAGCACTGATAATAGAACGGCAATGTTTAATTAGCAGAATTCGTATATTTAAAAAAAAAAAAAAAACTGAATGTTAACCCCCCCCACCCCACCTCCAAAAAATGCAAGGAATCGGATTCTTCATGCACTTCCACAAGTTTTTGTTGTTGTTGTTTAATTGAATGATTCAAGCCTTTATATCAAAATAATGCTCAGTAGCGTCATTGATTATAAAAGATATGTTGTAGATTTTAAAAACTGGTTTTAAATCCATCTATATATGTGAATGAATATCTTGAGATGGAGGGAAATGACAAAATTTTCCTTTTAGTGTTATTAGATTTTCTATTTTATTTACAAAATACCTAATAAAATTAAAAGAACAAAATTCAGAAACAAAACATACGTCTGTTTCTATTCTTTTGTCAAATGGTGAAAGGTAAAATACTGAATCAAAATGAAAAAGAATAGAAACAGATGTGTTTTTTTTTTTTAATTTTTGAACATGAAGTTTAAATATCATGTTCCTTTGGAAAAGCTTCAGTTTTGTTGTTGCAAATATGTATATATTTTTAATTGGTCTAAAGAACATACTTAAATTCAGTTCATTTAATAATAAAAAATATATCAGTAAATACTTATAACAAACTACTGAAAAACTTCCAAACATCTAAATTTAGGAAATTTACTATATCAAACATTGCCATAAATTACTTCTGGTCTTTTTTTTTGTGCTTGCTACAGTGGAAGTCAAGTGTCTGAGACTTAAAATATTCAACTAATGGAGAGTTTTTTTAAAGTATGAATAATCTTGTTAACACTCTTTTCTGAGATAGCAATCAATATGCATAGCCAACGTGCATTTATATGTAGTAGTGCATGTTCACAAGTTGAGTCCATATCTTGATATGTGGATGCAATTACATGGCCATTTACACTGTTTGAATAAATTTATGACTTATGTGCTGATTTAAAATTTCATGTTTTCATTGATCTCATTTAGAAGCCAGGCACTCTTGGTCCACTTTTGCTACGAGTTGCCAAGGGATGTACCACCTTACCTCAGTCCTGAAGATATTTTCAGGTGCAAACTTTGTTTGCTTACGCTTGGATAAAGGATTAAACTAAATTTATTATAGTCTAATCAAGTGCCAAATAAACTTCCAACCAGTATTATAGGCATTTCTAAAAACTTGTCTAATCCACTGAATGTATTTGTCAGGATTATTTGAAGGTTTCATTTCTGAGTATATTATTTTTTGGCATGCTGGCAGCCATTTTTGGCACACCTGAGGTTGAAGTAGCAGGAAATTTTAGAATGTCTTTTCAGCTTATTGCACCAATTTTTTGATTTTTCATTTACTTAAAAAAAAATAAATAAATAAATAAATAAAATAACTGTTGTAATAGATATGGTATGAAGTTCAGCAATAAAAAGGCAAAGACAATGAAAATAGGCAGAATCATTGAAAATGTCAACTGCATTGTGAACGAAGAACCTGTGGAACAAGTAAAACATTTCAGCTACTTAGGCATGATTTTTAGTGAAGATAGTAAATTAAAGATGGAAATAGACAACAGAATTAACAAAGCTGGTTGATAGGAAGTCAATTTAATAAATTCATACGGAATAAGAGAGAAATTAGTCAGAACACTAAATTTGCTGCATACAAGACAGTGTTCAAACCAGTGTTAACTTATGGATCTGAGAGCTGGGTTAGAAGTAAAACACTTGACCAAAGACTAGAGACTGCAGATATGAGAGTTCTGAGAAAGATTAGTGGCATGAACAGATGGCATCAATGGCAATATCATATTAAAAATGAGGATATTAGGAAAGAACTTGATATTGTCAGCATCCAGGAATGCGTTAGCAGAGCTAATCTCAGGTGGTATGGTCACTTAAACAGAATGGTTGAGGAAAGATTAGCAAAACAAGTGTTCCCTACCAGTTTGGCAGGAAAACGTCCCAGAGAAAGACCAAGATATAGGTGGATTGATATGGTACAAAGTACCTTAGATGATAGAAATATAAGATCTGATAATGTTGGAATCTTGACAAGTAACAGACTGATTTGGAGGAAAATTGTAGATAGGAAGTTAGTAATGATATAAATTTTTCATGTAGTACTATCATATCCTGTACACCCCTTGAGGATACATGGCAGGAATTTGATGATGATGATGGGAAAAAAAATTACTATTTTTATTACATTTCTAATTCTTTATGTGTAGGAACACAGAATTTTTTTTATTCTAAGGAATAAATGTTATAAGGAAATGGTAAAAAAATAAAACTGCGAGTAAAGTCATACTGGCACACAACACCATTGAAGATATGTCAAAAAAAATGTTTTTCTTTTTTTTTTTTTACTTCAGCAACATTCATTAAGTAGGCAAACTGCTGATAGCATATGTTCAGACTTGATAGGAGGTTTACTTGAGAATGCCATTAACTTAGTTTTTTTGAAGAGGGTTAGAAAAAAATAAAAATAATACTTTATAGTTATAAAGTAAAACATTATGGCAACTCCTTAAAAGTCAAAAGTAGATAACTGGGAAAGGACCTTCACATAACCTTTTATGGAATGTGGAAAACAGACCAGCCAATCCTTACTTGGTCATGGTGCATACCATTAGTACATACTGTCCTAGATATTAATGAATGACAGTTAGCCGAGTGGCTTTTCGCTTCACAACCATATGCCTTGGGGAAGGAGTGTCCTGGGTTAGATTCCCATCACTGACGTGGGGAGCTTAGGATCTTTCTCACACATAGCCAAGTTAGCCAGTCTTGGACGTAGATTGCAGGGTTTTTCTCCCCAGTTTTTCTGGGGGGTTTTCTCCCGCAAGCAGGCAAACCAGCCTTGAGAACATAATGTTTCTGCAGACATGGGATACACCAGGAGGCATAGGGCCAACCACCTTATCCTTGTATAATATAACGATTGCAGTTATAAGGAATAGAAACCCTTGACACCTTAAATGTAAAAGAGAGCAAGATTAAGAAAGAAAGAAGACAGTGGACTAGTAATTTGGATCTAGCCAACTAAATTGTATTCTGTATTGGCTTAAATCAAAAGACAAAGATGGTAAAACAAGACAAAATGTCATTGTGGCTGGGACACCGCATGGTTAAACAAGGCCATGGCTGTTTTTGTACAGGAACCAAGGTGAACAAACTTTAACTCAGCATCAGTAGAATTCAAGATAGGCACCATCAGTGTAAGAAGTATTAACAGATAAATGAAACAGGCAGAAGAATTAGAGAAGTACCATGTAGACATAATTGGCATCATCAAAACAAGGAGAGGGGATATTCTTTTAAATAACAACTATAGAGGTTATGTTCAAACAGTAATTGTCAGGAAAAGGAAGGAGCAGCTATAGTATTCAACAATAAAAAGATACTCTTGAAGGGCAGAAAGTATCAAGTAGTGTGAGCAAAAATGAGAATTGAGTAAACTTATTTGTGTCTGTGGTTCCATAGAAGGTTCTTCTAAGGAAAATGTGTAGGAATTTTTCAAATCATTTTAAATAAATAAAACATTGGTTGTTGTTGTTGTGATATAAACTGCAGAATAGGAAACAAACACCAGACATAAAGAAATGTTTTGGAAACATTTGGAGAAAAGAGGAGTACTAATAATAATGATAAGTTCGCTACATGTTTCAACACCATCTTCAGCATAAAGAGGTGCACAGATTTATGTAGAGAGGAGACATAAGAAATCCTCTCTACATAAATCTGTGCACCTCTTTATGCTTTAGGAAAGTCTCATTGCCTTTGTTATTGTTGATACCAATATCTTTATACTGATTTAAGACACAAGATTATACAGGAAATTTGGAGTAAGAAGTGATCCTCATTTAGTTTTAAGCAGGATGGAAGTGAATGTTATAGTTAGAATGGAAAGTTTGTGAGAATGTTTTAAAAAAGAAATAAAGTCAAGTACCATTGAGAGGAAAAACTGAGTTTGAAGAACCAAGCCTTGGTAACACAGTGACAAACTCCAAAGAAAACATTGATTAACTTAGAGAAGTGAAATATTTGCAAGATATGAAAAACAAAACTCCATGGTGGACGCAAGAAGTTAAAGAATCAGTCTTGGAAAAAAATAAAGCATATCAAAGTTCCTAGATATCTGGAGTAATTCCTTTGAAATATTGCTAAATGAAACAAGACAGAATGACAGAACAGTGGGAGAAAATCTGCAAGAGGAATTCAATCAAGCGCAACTTAAAAAAAAAAAGCCATCTAATCCCTGAAATGCAGAAAGGCTGATGGAGTAGATGACATTTCATTAGATTCGCTAAAATGTGGAGGTATAAAAGTTTTACAGAAACTGCACTGCATAATTCAGGTCTAATTCCAGATAATTCCAGAGTAGAACCCACATAGTACTTCAATGAAAAAAGGAAAATAAAACAGTGTGAGAATTACAGAGGAATTGCCCAATGAGTGTTCTGGGTTAGATTTATGCAAGCATATTTATTATTATTATTATGTGACACCTCCAGGGAGTCCAAAGACTCATCGGGGGAAAGTGTTTCCTTCCAACTACTAACCACGCTCAAACTTGCTTAACTTTTTGTGAGCCATTAGTAGCAGAGGCTCTACCAATCGACCAACCTTATTGTAGATGGGAAACTTGGAGAAGGACAAGCTAGATTCAGGTGAAATTATTGTAAGGATCAGATTTCAACAAGAAGATAAATAGTTGGGAATTCATGGAATTATAACAAGAATCTATATTTAGGTTTCGTATATCTGGGCTAGCCATCTGACAAGTTACCAAGAGAAAAGGTGTAAAACACTACAATTATATGGTATAAATGAGATGTTTTGTTAGCAACATATAGCTATATTTGTATAAGTTAACAGAATTTAAGAAGGTAAATGTGCAAGTGCAAGACAAGGATCTTATTATGAAGGAAAAGTTGCAATTGGCCTGGTATCAGAATCGGAGATATTTAATTAAGCATAGGATGTTACATTTTTAAATAAATCAATTACAAACCTGTAGGATTCCTTAACTAAATTGAATAACTGCTGTAACAATTCTGTACAAAAATCAGCAATGAAAAAACAGACTGAAAATAAGCAGGAACACCAAAAACATCAGCTGTATTCTGAATGAAGAATTTATAGTAAAACATTTCAACTATTTAAACGCCAATGTTTAGTGAAGACACCAAATTAAATGTTGAATTTGACAACAAAATTAGCAAAGTTCATGTGGCAGGGAGTCAACTCAATAAATTTATATTGAATAAGAAAGAAATTAGTCAAAACACCAAACTAGCTATGTAAAAGACAGTGTTTGAACAAATTTTAACTTATGGAGCCGAGAGCTGAGTTAGAAAAAAAAAACAGGTGATCAAAGACTGGAGACCACAGATATAGTATTGTGAAGAATTTGGATTGATTTGATTTTTATGGCACGAAGACATCAAGGGTCATGCTGTGCCAGGACACAGGTTAAAGCAGTACATATGGTAAACAGTTTGTAGGATAATCACAAACATCCATGCCCCTGGCTGGATTCAAACCCGTAGCCTCTTTGCTGGAGAGTGGATACCAACCAAGCCAGCAAAGAATTAGGATGTTGAACAGATAGTACTAATGGCAGAATCATATTAAAATTAATTAATGAATAGGGAACTTGGCATTGTTAGCATTCAGAAATGTGAGAGCACAGCTATCTCAATGATTAAACTTATGATTAATGATTAAAAGGCAGGTTATCAAAACACATTTTATTCCAGGATGGCAGGGGGAAAAAAACCACTTTAAAAAACTGTGAATATAAATTCTGACAACTGAGAGGCTAATTTGGAAGAAAACTGTTGATGGTAAATTAATAATTCCTTGAGGATACATATCATGAATTTGATGATTCAATATAAAAATGATCTGCAGAGTGTTATATAGCAACTGTAGACATAGTTGCTATATAACATTAGCAAAAACGAACATTAACACTCTGATTACTTGAGGTCTAGGAATGATTTTTCTTAGTTTGATGGGTCCCTGTTCCATTTGTTTCATGCTTACAGTTGACCAGGGTATAGCAGTAGAGTATGAATCAATACCAGCATGTCAGGTGCCTATAGTGAGAACCATTTTCTTGACACATGTTGCATTCTTAGTTATCAGTGGAGGTTTAACTTCTAAATAATATAGTTGAATCACTACCATCTCTTTATGCTTATAATTTATCCATCTTGTGATAGTTATTTCCTGCAGGATAGCACGTCTGTGTCACAGATCACATTTTATTTAGGAATGATTCCAGAAGAATGAGGAGTGACATACTTTATTGACTTTTTTGGTCACTAAATCTCAGTCCCTTGAGCATATATGGAAAGTCAAATGAGCTTTTCATAATTGCTCTGGAGTCAGTGTAGGATGCATGTATGTACAACGGGTGAGTCTGTTAAGGCTGCTGTGGATGGGTAACATGGTAAGCATTTGGGCTCATTATAAATTCCATGTGAAGACTGTTGATGAAGTTCTGCTGATTTTGCATACATTATAGTACACTTCATCAGGAGTGTGAAATATATATATATATATATATAATGACCGAGTTAAACAACAAGCAAATTAATGAAATAATAAAACGGAATATTTGAAAAAAAAAAAAAAAAAAAAACTCAAATATTCTGTGTCATTGTTTCTGCTAATTTGCTTGTTGTTTAAATCAGTCATTATGATTTTTTTTGTTGTTGTTGTTATTATAGTACTGTGAAAATTAGGCATGTTTTGCTTTTGTTTTTTTCTCTCTCCACTCTCTTGATGAAGTGTACTATAATGTGCAATAAAATAATTGGTCAACAGTGTCCGTGTGAAATTTATACTAGACTCAAATGTTTAATGAATGTGTTATAGCCATCATTCTGCTTTATGCCTTAACACAGCGGTCGGCAACCTGCAGCTCTGGAGCCGTATATGGCTCTTTGAATGAATAATTGCGACTCTTTTTGTTAATAAACAACCTATATTTGAATAATGCAAAATGAATGTTATTTATTAAATTAGAAACTAAAAACCCTAAATATAGCATTTGCAATAAATTAAGGACATTTTACAATTGAAAATAGTACATGCGATGCTGAAAAATTTAATACTTTCATGTTTGTACTCTTTGAAATCATAAGCAATAATCCTTCTTTACGTTCATCTTGGATTATCATGGATAATGCAAGAATTCATAAACCCACTGATTTGTCAAATATTTGTTTTAATTATTCATGCCAATTAAAATTACTTATGTTTTATGTTGTTTTAATTTATTAAACCAAATACGTCAAGCTAGGCTAGCACATGTAGCGCTTGCCTGTCTGAACGTGCCCATTGTCTTCGCATATAGTGCAGGTGTGGTCTGTAAATCTGCTCACTTTGTTAAAATAAGTAAAGGTTTTGTAGTGGACGTTGCAGTGCTTTCATTTACTGGTGATTGTTAGCTAATGTGAATATTGTAACATTAAATTAAATATTAAGAAAATAAAAATATTTTTATAGTATTTAAAATGTCAGCAAAGAAGAGAAAGATAGAACAAGAAAATCGGGAGTTTAAAAGTGAATAGACTGAAACTTACGCATTTGTAGCAAATACAGCAGGATTTCCAATGTGTTTAATATGCCATGAAAAGCTTTCAAACAATAAAAAATCAAATATACTAAGACATTTTTTAAATAAACACAATACATTGACAAAGCATATCCATGGGGAGATGAAAGAAAAAAAGGTAGTAGAAGAGCTACAACGCAAAGTAAACCTAACTAAATGTTCATTTTCCAAATGGATAAAAGCATCAAGAAATACAGCTATTGCTAGTTTTGTGGCCGCCCAAGAAGTTGTTAAACAAGGAAAACCTTTTACGGACGGTGAATATGTGAAAGAATGTTTTATTAAAATGTCCGAATTTCTCTTCTGCAATTTTAAAAACAAAGCAGAAATAATTACAAAAATAAAAGACATGCCATTATCTGCTAAGATTGTAAGAGACAGAACTATGTGAATGGCAGACGATATAACAAATCAGCAGGTTACAGATCTAAATTCAACACCAGGATTCTCCATTGCCAGTGACGAATCATGCCATGTGGATGACATTGCACAGATTGTACTTATTTGTAGATACGTAAACTCCCAAGGACCTCAGGAAGAATTACTCGATATACTGCCACTTACAGGACAAACTCATGGAGAAGGCATTGAATCTGCTGTTACCACTTGCTTTAAAAGTAAGGGTATTAATATTAACAAAATAATATCTATTGTGACTGATGGGGGTGCCAAGCATGAAAGGTATAAAAAAGGTTTTGTTTCTTTATTTAAAACACAAATTTTGCATGACGTGTTTTCCTTTCACTGCATAATCCATCAAGAGATACTTTGTGCACAAACTTTTCCAAAAGAGATAACAGTTAGTGATGGATTTGGTTGTAGAAATTGTTAACAAAATAATGGCAAGAACGCTACATCATCGGCAATTTTGTGAACGAAATCAATTGCAAATATTCCAATCTTCTTTTGCATAACAGAATAAGATGGCTTTCCAGAGGTGCAGTGTTGATGCGATTTGCCACCTGCCTTGGAGAGGTTAAGTTGTTTCTAAGACAAAAAGACCTTGAATATGCACAGTTAGAAGATACTCATTGATTACCAAAATTCTACTTTATGGTGGATATGACTTCCCATTTAAATGCACTAAATAAGAAACTACAGGGAAAGGGAAATACAGCAGTTTTGCATTTAGAAGAAGTGATTTCGTTTGAACAAAAATTATGTTTGTTTGTGACAGACTTAGAGAAAGCCACATTATTACATCTTCCTATGTTGAAGAAATATCAACAAGAACAAGCCGATAATAATTCCATAAATTTAACCTTTTTCAAAGAAATTGTGATAAATATGCGATCTGGATTTAATGGGAGATTTGAAGAGTTTAGAAAGAACAATGCAACTATGTAATTTTTATTGTGCCCACTTGAAATTAATCCTGCCAAATTAAATTTTTCACCTTTTGCTGGAATTGATGAGGCTGCATTTCATCTTGAGTTAGAGGACCTGAAAACCAAGGATTTGTGGAATTCAAAATTTAGAAATCTTGAAGCTGACCTGGAGGAGTTGGAAAGACAAAAATTTACCCTTGTAATACAACACAAATGGTCTGAAATAGAAGATCTTTAAAAGCAAGATCAGATTGTATTTGACACGTGGAATTGTTTACCGGACACTTACATTCAGTTAAAAACATGCGCATTCGGACTTCTATCGATTTTCGGATCGACATATTTCTGTGAGCAAATATTTTCTAATATAATTTTATTAAAATAAGTTGAGAAACCAACTAAACAACGTGAGACTTTCGTCATGTTTGAAAATGAAAATTACGGCATATTCACCACATATTGAGAAACTATTCCAAGAAGTTCAACAGCAAAAGTTGCACTAAGAAGATATTTTAAATTAAAAAAATTAAAGAAATAGGTATGTTATTGGATTTTATACATGTTTTTGTAAGGAGGAAATCTTTGTTTTATTATTTAATATTTAAAAATATCATATAATTTTGTGTGACATGCCACCCCCTGTGTTTTACAATTATGATAATGTGTTACTGTAAAAAAAACTGAATAAATAATTTAATTATAATATTTTTCAATGTAGTTTCTAAATTTAAAGCAGTGATGAGCAATTAAATAGTAAATCAAATACTCAGTTCGATTCGCATAAAGAATATTTTCTTTTTCTTTGATAAGAAAGTATTAATATATTTTCCATTATTTAGGTATATTTTAATTTTTAACCGGCACAAATAAATCCACATGTAAAAATCAACATTCATAAAATAGATTTTTAATTAAAATATACTAATTCTGCCGTACAAAATGAACACCGTGGACCGCACAAAAACCTGAGAGGACTGCATGCAGCCTGCAGACCATTGGTTGCTCATCACTGCGTGCGGCTCCCTAAATTTTTTTTTTAACAGATATAATTTTAAAAATGGCTCTTCACTCCAAAAAGGTTGCCGACCGCTGCCTTAGCATGTCTTGATGCCAAAAGTACTGGGGACAGTACTACATGATTACAAAGTTACATGATTATAAGTCTACATTATTACAAATCTCTTATCAACAATTTTCCTCCATATTAGTCTGTCACTTGTCAGACACTCCAGTTTTCTTATATCAGATATTTCAGAAGTTCCTTAGAAGATATTTTTTTCTTCTAGGGAACTTTTGACAGCAACAACCTAGGTCTTCCTCTGGGTCTTTTTCCTGCCATCTTGGCATTGTTTTGCTAACCTTTCCTCTGTCATTCTGTTTAAGTAGCCATATCACCTTAGATGAGCTCTGCTCACACATTCTTGAATGTTAACTGTTATAAGTTCCATCCTAACATCTCCATTTTTAATATAATTCTGTCATCGATGCCATGCTTTCGTTCTGATTTTTCTCAGAACTCTCATATATGTGATCTCCAGTCTTTGATTAATTTTTTTAAAATTTCTAATCCAGCTCTCTGATCCATAAGTAACACGTTTGCTGCCACGCTTCTCGGACATAGTTTGTTACTCCCCGCCAAGCACTTTCATTTCTTCAAAGTCAATACAAGTAATCTCGTAGCTAGCTTATCAGACAGAATTTTGTTTCATACGCCAACTACAAGTAATCTTGTAGCACATAAAGTAAAAATAAATAAAGCGAAACACGTTATTATCGTCCTAATTTGCCAGGAAAAACCACCATTGTGTGTGGAAAATTGTTTTAAAGTGTACCATTCGTAATTTGATTTACAAATTATGGTTATACTATGGGTTAACTCGTGCTTGGCATTGGAGGTCAGTAATCGACATGCAAGTATATTCGTAGTTGGCTTGTGAGGCTCATATATAATATATTATACTTTTGCTGAAATTATTTTCCTTCTACCAAGCCCCCCAGACGTGCTCTCTGCTTTACTCACAAGCCAAGGGTCCAAATTAAGGTGCTTTATACTACGGGTTAACTCGTGCTTGGCATAGGAGGTCAGTAATCGACATACGAGTATATTCGTAGTTGGCTTGTGAGGCTCATATATAATATATTATACTTTTGCTGAAATTATTTTCCTTCTACCAAGCCCCCAGACGGCTCTCCGCTTTACACACAAGCCAAAGGTCCAAATTAAGGTGCTTATACTACGGGTTAACTCGTGCTTGGCATAGAAGGTCAGTAATCGACAAACGAGTATATTCGTAGTTGGCTTGTGAGGCTCATATACCAACTACGAGTCTACTCGTAGTTGGCAGTGAACATGTTAAAACAGGTTTGAACAATGTCTTGTACATTTCCAGTTTAGTATTTTGACTAATTTCTATTGTTCTGCTCCTGTCCATATATGGCATTTATTTGCTTATTTATTTATTTATTAAGAATAATAATATATTGATATATTTGTTATGTTAAAGAGTTTGAGGTTGTACTTGGTGGAAAAACAGTAGTATTGGGAAGAGTGTTCCAAAGAACAGAGGTACATGGAATGAAGGAAGATGATTAGAAGTTCATTTGGTATGTTTGTAGGGAAAGTGACTGAAGGGAGTCTCTTAGAGGGATCACCTATTAAGCAGATTGCCTTCTTCTGTATATTATCAATTCTTAGGGATATTTTGGGTGTACCACCTCAAATGTGAGAACAATATGCCAAGGTTAGTCAGACATAAAGTTTTAGGAGTTGAGCAGGCAAGAATAGCATCTTGAATGAAAAATAACAAGTTTTTTAGAGGCTGAGGAGGCTATGGATATATCTCTGTGCCAGGATAATCTGGATGTGACAGTGTTACGTCTATTTTTTATTTCTCATTTGTATAATGCTATTTGATTTTGTGGTCACTACGCTTTCCTTTACCTTAATATATAAGTTGGCCTCTGTCTGCTATCTTTGACCCTTATATATCCTTAAATCGTCTGCCTAACATTTGAGTATGATCTTACTGCTAATCTGACAATCACTAAATTTTGGGCCCCCAGAAAATACCTATTCCCTGATCTCTGTAAGTCATCCACATTCGCTCAGACAAATTTATTTCCTGCACCAGCCTGGGCTTTAAGGACAGAGTCAAACTCAGCCTAAGGATGGTTATAGAGTATCAGATGCTACTAAAATAATTCGCTTCAAATCAGAAGCCATAGGTTTTCCTTTTTTGTATGTTTGCAGTCGTGCCCCCTTTCCTTTCTTACTTAGGATATCCCCGCGCACGTATATGATCACCAGGTTCGTATTTTTATGAAGGGTCTAGGTCAGTCAGCATGGTCAGAAAAACAAGCATGAATGGTAACATACAAATTTAATGAATTCATAATTAATTACAATACAAAGACAAAATTGATATTAATGCTAGATTAAAACTCTTACATTTCTCTCACTCTCACATTCTTAGATAGACATGGATTTCTTAATCTTTACAACACTATTCCTTCAACTTATCAAATATTTGGTTTACAACTTAATAGGAGCCAGCTAGGTATTTGGCACATTATTAATCTCCCTCAAGTAGGTCACTACAGAATCTCCAGTAAGTTAACAGTTCTCAGAATTCAGTCTAATGGTATAGAGTCATTCACACATATAATAATTATTCATGCTTATCCTTATCATAAATTTCGAGTTACACTTCCCTTCGTTTTTGTTAGTCAAGTTCTCTAAGGGACTAAAATATGTAAAAGTACTTATCTACACTATCTCAGGTTCTTTCGGAGTTTTCTCCGTCCTTCTTACGAAGTTCTGGTTGCCTGGATTGGGTGCTCAGTTTCTTTACTAAGGATTTACGTCGATGCTATTCCTTACCGATGGCCTGCGTTCAAGATTTGCTGTGTTCTGTGGCGGTGCCATACTGGGTTTTCTCGGAGATCAGCTCTTAAAGATAAGAACTGAATCACAATGACCACTCGAAGCACACGGTGAGAATACAGGAACAAACAAAGTGAGGGGTTCAATTCTGTGTTGCAGGTTTTATACGCTCCCCAAGAGCACCACCTTTCTGAGTTTGACCTCTCCTTTCGCCCTTCTGATTTGTCCCCAACTGGGTGACTTCACCGTTCTTCATACGGGGCTTTCCAATTCCGGGAATGTATGCGTCTTGATGTTTTCTTAAAGGTAGCACCTGTGGACGCTTACACTGCTATCGTAGTATTGGGCAACCTTTGCCCCTTCTTACTGAATTGTTGGCATTCTTTCATGTGTAGAAATTCACTGATAATTACTCTCATGTAAGCCCTTTTTGTTGATTTACAGTTACATTAACGTATAAATACACTAACTACAATACAAACAGTTCTTATTCTAATTTGCCAGTTGTTATTTCTTTTAAAACATAGTTAAATTGTGCCAAATGATAAGTATGCTCATTTAATGGATATCTTCTGTTAGATTCTGGAAAGGTGATCTCATTTAGAGTGAGGTCACCCATTTCAGATCTAACAACAGTCAGCCCAAGAAGATGAAGCTGATCTTGTAAGGATATTAGAACATTATCAAAAGTAAGTGGGGGTGAGGTGGGAAGAAAAAAGATCCTACTTCACTCCCACTTACTTTTTGCTAACATTCTAATAGATGGGCCTGAGTTTTTATAGCATTGGATTCACTTTGCCTTCGCTCCATTTAAGAATGATGGGATCAGTATTTAAGTCATTGGTTATGGAAGATTTTCAGATTTCAGAATCAATTTCAAATCCTTCAAATAGGATTTGAAGTAGGGGGGGGGGAAGAGAGAGAGGCATTGATATAGAGGAGGAAGAGTGCAAGTAAGAGTACAGAACCCTGAAAATCCAGCATTGATAAAAAAAAAAAAAAAAATAAAAATAAAAAAAAAAATCTGATGTAGGAGAATTCTCAAAGATAGGTAAGGTTAGCAAGGAAGTTTGCTGTACAATAAGAATGGTGGAATCCATATCGGTGATTGCTAATTAATTGTTGGGTCTCCAGGTAATGAAGAACTAGTTGTTGATGACATTCTCCATCATTTTTGAGACCAATAGAAGAGTAGTTTAATGACTGACTTTTATCTCCCTTTTTTAGGTACAGACTGGGTGAAAGCTTGCTGCCATGCTGTTACAGAGAGATTCCAGATGAATATGACAGCTTATATAGGTGATACAGGATGTGTGTTAATTCTGGGGTACAAGTTTTAAGTGCAGCTAAAAGAATACCATCTGGACCAAGAGCTTTATTAGTATCAAGATTAATCAGGATTTTCCTGATGTCCTTCTGCAAAAGAACAGAGAAGGCATGTAATGGACAGTTTGGTAGTGTGGGAGGGGATTTACTTTGGTCATCTAAACAAGAGTTGGAGGAAAAGACTGGTGCCAAGAAGTCTGTCTTATCCTTGGGTGAGGATACCATCAGGATATGAGAGAAGTATGTCCACCAGCCT
Organism: Typopeltis vanoorti; assembly: GCF_054136105.1. Lineage (NCBI taxonomy): Eukaryota > Metazoa > Arthropoda > Arachnida > Uropygi > Thelyphonidae > Typopeltis > Typopeltis vanoorti. The sequence continues at coordinate 39,650,574 of NC_143561.1, read as the reverse complement.
CAATTAAGATCTAGAAGGACAACTTCCAGTCGAACATGAGGCAAGTTTATTGCATTTTCTTCTTATGAAGTCTGCTATTGGAATCATTGACTTTTTTACACTTGTTTTGGGCTGCAGTGTAAGTTGAATGAGAAGCTGAAGTTTTTGATTTAAGCTGCTTGACATATGCTGCATTTTTATCATGAAGGCACACATTTTAGAGAACCATGGCTTAGGTAAGAGTCAGGGAGTTTGCAGCGGAGTGGAGAATGAAGGCCCTCGAACCACTGAGGATGATTCGGTTATTAGTTAAGTGCAAATGGTTGGATCAGGAGAGCAAGACAGTGATCTAACCTGGAAAAGAGGCATAAAAGTTTTGGAGGTCAAATTGGCACAATTTTATGAGGCTGAGAATGGCTGAGAGGAGAATGAACTGTAGAAAAGGGGACATGGATAAGATTTTGGCCAGTATTTGGAGCGAGAGCTAGTTAAGAAAAGGACCTTTTCTTAGCTAGCTTTTCCAATACTCCAGAAAAGGTCTGGAGTGTTGGAAAAATGATGAGAATTGTCAGGCATTCTGGTTGGTAGGTTAACTATTTGTGATAGATCATGACTGATGACAAATGATTTGGCTTACCTTATGGTTTGACCTGGAAAGTTGGAGAAGGGAAGCCAGTTTGTGTTATGGATGTTAAAATCTCCTAGGAAGAAAGTTTCACAATTTGGGTAATTAGAATGTATGAAATCAACTTTTAGTGATAAGTAGTCAAAAAAGGCAACATGGTGGAAGTGTTTTTTAATTGAAAGAACTTTTAGCATTATATTTTGTATATGGGAATAGATTTTATTATTGTTTATAATTTTTTGTTGTATTTTTAATATTTTTTTATAAATTTTTATAGAAAATTTGTATATATCCACAGTTAAAATGCTAGTATCTGTTTGGTCTTTCATGTAAGAGTTGTTGATTCAAGAAATTTAAAGATCAAAGGCATGCAGCTGGGGTGAGAAACTTGCATGCATAACTCCCACTTAGGGAGTGCTCAGACTCCAGTTGAAGTGTTACCTCTGCAGTGCCCCCCCCCCCACACCATTAATTTGGTCCCCCTCTAAACACGACTTGGTAGAGTAAGCAACAGTAGGATTATTCACTGGAATAATCCTGCTACTGCTTACTCTGCTGGACATTAGGTCAGAAGCCTTAGTCAGTTTTCTGCATTCCTTGGTTTGGTAGACAATGTTGATATGCCCTCCCATACTAGCTTTGTCCCTTGAGTGAATCTTGGTTTCACACCAGACAGTACAGTTAATGTACCACAGACATTGACAAATATCCTTGCTCATGGTGAGGTTCAAAGACACAGCCTACTGGTTGGAGAGGGGAAGCATTATCCACTCTGCCAGCTGGTCTTCTTCAGGCAAACTCTTTCTCTCTCTCTCTGTGCATCTTCAAGTGATGGTGTTTGTGTTATTGATGACTTGTAGCTTTTGTTTCAAGTTCTCTGTCTGTTCCATTAGTTTGAAATTTTCAGCATGCCAGCCTTTTTATCCTTGAGAGTTGAACCATGTAGATTATTTCTTTTAATACACCATACATTTTTTGTACCTTTATCATTGCCCACTGTTGCATACTTGTATAATTTTTTTTTTTTTTTCCTCACTCAAAACATCTTCAGTAATTACTTAGTTTAGTCACGGAACATTTGACTAGACAGGCTGTCTAATCTTTACTGTTAGCATATAAAAAGTCAGATGATGTTGGTTTAAAGATTTTGAGATATAACATTTTCAGATAAGACACGATATAAACAGGATGGCTGGCTAGTTTTGTTTTTTATTTATACTATTTAATTTATGTTATAGACTATATTTTTCTTATTTCTAATATATGATCTTTCTCTGTGTGTGTGTGTGTGCGTGCATGCACATATAAATAATGTGTACGATTAGTATAACTGATATGATTTTTTCCTAATAGATCTTCCAAATTTTAATACCCCACCAAGTTCCATTCCTTCCTTCATTTTCTCTCCTCCTGTGACAAGGTCCAGAGCAAGGCAAAAGAAGTTTGATGAAACATTTAATTCTTCTTCTACTACACCAGGATCCAGATTTTCCAGAGAGCATAAGCGCCTTTCACCTTCTGTGCGATTAGAAGCTCTGACTTCCTTGGATTCCTCTCATGAAGAACCAGAGAGCAGCACATCAACTCCAGTAAACAGTGTTGTACATAGTAGTAAAAAAGAAAAGCATGCAAAGCGACGGTATGTTAAATGTCTTAAATATTCTTCTTTTTTTAAGTTAGCATTTTTTTTACTGAAGTAGTCTGTCACCTCTAGAATTACTTGACAGGTTTTGATTAAATTTAGATTTAAAGATCTTATTAAAATTCATAAGTTTATCATTTTGGTGTGAGTTTTGGACATATGTGAATCCTATCCATACAAGAGTATGGATAGACCTATTAGCATATTAGAGACTAAGAGAGACACTTCTCTAGAGACCAAACATGATACTTCAAGCCTCTGTTAAGCAAGTTAGTAGTCTCACGTGAGGCAGCAAAAGTTATCTGTATTAGTCAGATTTTCCCTTTAACATAAAGGCTGTATATGTTGCTATATAGTAAAGCAAGCCTCTGAAGCTTCAGCTTCTTTGTATTCCATTTATGGAGTATTTTTTTTATTTTTGTTTTATTGAGTTATTTCTTTCATACTTTACAGCTTAGTAATACTAAATAGCTGTGATAAAATGAAAGGTGTAATTTTAGGTTTGATAAAACTAAAATCTTTTACTGCTTCGTTTAGAATTGAAATCATGGTAGAATGTAAATATAATTTACATTATTTAAATAAGATTAAGAGAATTTTCTGAATAACATTACGAAACATTGAGGTCTACAGCTATAGGACATTCATTCTGATAAAATAATGTCTATACAGTCATCCTCATATCACTCTTTCTATTCCTAGGAACTCCCCTCCCCCAACTCTGCTATCCACATTAACATAGTTGCTAGTCATGTAGGGATAGTTTTTAGTCCAAAGAGCATTTTGACAAATTGACTCTGTAACAAACTATGGAAAAGATCTTGCCATAGAACCATTGCTACTTTAAGCTGACTATTGTGAACAATAAAAGCACAAAACCTACACAATAGCAAACAGAATATCCTCATAAGTGATGTTAGATTAGTAAATGAAACAAAGATAAGCTGTCAGATTAGTAAATGAAATCAGTAACAAAGAAAATGGCAAGAAATAGAACAAAGAAAATGGCAAGAAATAGAACAAAGGAAATAGTTGGAAACCATGATTGACAATATAAAGGACTGAAAGCAACCGTATATAAAGCACACAAAACAACACTAGCAAAAAAGTACAAATGCAAACAATAATGCAAGATAAATAGGAAAGAAAAGAACTAGAATGGTGGAATTACAGAAATGAAAATCCAGAATTAACATCTAAATTTCAAAATGTTACATTAGTTTAAATTAATGTTGCTTACTTGAAGTCTTCATAGTGAACTAAATACTTGTAGATTGTGGTCTATCAATTAAAATAAAAACCAGCCTAAAAACTTAGGCAGTCAGTCAGTTTACAATGAGGGAAGAGACACAAATGATAAATAGCCTAAGGGCTGATGCCAAACGATGAATGGCCAAAACAACATTGGATAAATTGTGGATTACTGTAATACTATTTTATGAATAGAAATGGGCAACTTATAGCTGCTTATGCATTGTTATGAATTATTTGCAGAAACTCATTATTACTTATAAAGCTTGTTTATCAAGTAAAGAGAATTTGCCATACCCAGTTTCTTTAAGACTTCACTACAACTCTTTAAAAATGCACATTAGTTTGCAATTTTTATTCAATCTTGGATTCACCTTTCTCAAATTACTCGGTCTTCCTTTTTATCCTAGCGATTCTACAGTATCAAAACTTCTCATAAATAGAGGTTAAAGTAAATTAAAGTGTCTTGCATATTTTTAAGCCAGTGGTTATTATCTCATCCAATCCCCTGAATTGTTAGCATTAAGAATCAGAAAGGGTTGTAGTCAGGGGTATGCCATTAGTGTCCGGCACCTGTGTGCAGAACTTTAGTTGGCACCCCTATACCCCTTCCCCAATAAAAAATCACGTTATAAAAACGTATCAGTGAGAAAAAATGAAATACGAAATATATTGATTATAAGTTTACTGAACAAAAAGCAGAAATTACAAAATAAAATGTATAAAAAAAAGACAATAAACATACAAGAAGGGTACAAAAACAACAAAAATAATTTGGAAAAAAAAATAAAGTAAATAAATAATAAAATAAATAAATAATAATAACTTACAAGTATATAAAATAGGAACATAATAAACATTATTGGGTAAAGAAATAGTTAAATAAATATTATTATAATTACGGCTATTTTGCCTGCTTCAGTTTAGGAGTGCCCCTGTTTAAATGTCATTGGCTATTTACTCACGTCACAGCCAATGACATTTAAACAGGGGCACTCCTAAACTGAAGCAGGCAAAATAGCCGTATTTATAATAGTTTATTAAGAGGAGTAACATGGGAGTTTTCCCAGAAATAATATACATAGTTAAATAAATATTTAAACAGAAAGAAAAATCACTTAGTGAATTGAACTTTTCTAGTTTTCATTAATGAAAATTCTCGAATAATATCATGTATATCAAGTTGATCCAAAATATCTGACTCTATTGATATAATGGCAAGATTTTAATAATTTTAAGTTTAGAAAAGGACCGTTCCACAGATGCTACAGATACCGGTAATGACAAAAGAATCCGAAGAGCAATTGTAAAGTTTGGATAAACTGTGATTAAGTCATTTGAATAAATATACTGAATTATCTGATATATATCATTTTTAAAATTAAAAATAAATGGTTGACAGTGTAAAATTTCTTTGCATAAATCATCTGCATCAATGTCTGAATGATTCTCATGTGTTAATTTTTGTCTTAACTTTTTACAAGATAATAAATATTCTTCATTTTGTGAAGTACTTAACAAATACAAAAACTGAAATGAATTCATATGTTCTTTTAATAAAGTAAATCTTTCCTGCAAAGATTGTAATGTTTGATCTATTATGCAGAGAAAAAAAATTACTTTAAATGAAATTTCAGGATCTACTATATTTAATGTTCATAATCAAATTGTGTTGTCTTTTTACGTCGCCTTAGTGGTCTACTACTACAAAATACAGATTCTGTGTGAGTTTCATCAGACCTATTTTGATTTAGATCATTCAATGCATCTAAAGCAAGTTGGAGATTCATAGATGAAGATGGCAGTATTTTGCTGACAAAATTCACTTTATTTAAAATATCATACCAACTCTTTGGCGCCTGTGGGGGTCACACACATTGCACATATGACCAGCACGCCCCTGATTGTAGTAACAGCTTATCCACTTCTTTTTTCATTTATTTCTTCTCCTTCATTATGTTATTCTTTCATGATATATTTTGAGACAATATGCATTCAAGAATTCAGCTAATGCTGTAGCCAGTTTTCTGCAGCCATTTTGCATTGACAAACATATTTACTTATAGTGCTTTTTTATTAGATCCATAATATAATTAACCCTCTTAGGATTCCTTAGTCTATATAGTTACCATATTTACTCAAATATAACTCGCCCCTCACATGTATCTCACATCCCTAATTTTACTTTATGAAAAAAAAATTTTTTTAAGTTTTGCATATACCTCACACATGAAAAAAGTTTGAAACTTGAAGAAACAGATAGTGAATGTTATTATGGAAGTTTCAGATATTTTGGAATTTGGTAGAATAGAATTAGCATTTCAACTCGGCAATCATCAGCTTGCCTTTGTTGTTGAGTCATGCGATCTTTTGATAATACCACACCAATCATATGCAAGACCTGTAGTAGCGATAGTGAATAGTAGATTCTTGGTAAGTCATATCCATTTTCAGTTTTTTTTTTAAATCAGTGATCTTATGATTCCTAAATGATAAAACGACAAGCAGTAATGAAACTGTTTTGATTTAATTATAGAAGCATTGTCACTAAAGATTCAAATATGTTGCGTAATGAGGGTGAGCAGCTGATCGCATAAATAATGTTAATAATTAAAATTTAAATACATTCATTTTAAAAATAATGTGAGCAATTATAATGAATACTGAGAATTTAGTTATACACTCATGAGTAGTTGAATTAGAGATACCTGCCTAGTAGCTGGTAGCACCCCCTTTTGCCTTGATGATGGCGGCGATGCAGCATGGCATGGACTCCACAAGGCACCGGAGGTATTGTGGAGCCAAACTGATCCATGACCACTGCACAGCCTCCCACAATGCACAGAGATTGGTCGGAGCAGGGTCCAGGGCACGTATATCTCTCTCTCTCTCGACAGCATCCCAGATGTGTTCAATAGGATTGAGGTCAGGGGACCTCGGGGACCAGCCAAGCATCCTCATGTCCATGGAGTGAGGATGCTTGGCTGGCCCACTCGGCTACAATTCAGGCGTGGTGGGCTGGTGCATTGTCTTGCTGTAGGTACAGGTCTCCTGCAGGGTGCTGTAGGCACAGAAATGAGTGTACATGATCTGACAGCAGGGTGCTGTAGGCACAGAAATGAGTGTACATGATCTGACAGCAGGTCCCTGTATCGTTCACTGGTGAGGGACGATGGTAGATCCAGGGGACCCATTTCATCCTGCGTAAACAGTTCCCCCATACGAGGATACCACTACCGGCCTGAACTGTACCCTGCTGGCACGAGGGATATCTCGACTCATCAGTCCAGCGACCTTTTTCCATGTGTCGAGGGTCTAATGGCAGTGTTCTTGCGCCCATGCTAATCATTGTGCCTTGTGACGTGCGGTGAGCAGAGGTACCCTAGTCGGGCAGTGGCTTCTGTACCCCATAGCGAGGAGATGGTTTTGGATGGTGTGGCTGCTCACGTCATTGTTGTCCAGCATTGAATTGGCGAGTGGTCTGTGGCCCGTCTATCCGCTGTTACCATCCGAGCTAGCCGACGGCATCCCCTGTCATCGACACGTTGTACACCACGGCAGTTTTCCTTGGCAGCTGTGGTTTTACCCAATTCCATGTACTCACGGTACACTTTTGACACAGTGGCCCAGTGCATTCATGACTTCGGAGATGGAGTGTCCCATATGTCTGGCTCCGACTATCTGACCACGATCGAATTTGCTGAGATCTCGAGTCTTCCCCATTCTGTGCTCGACTATTACTCAGACGGTCAGTACAAAGTCTGATCACATCCTCATCATATGCCATGTGGCACTATTCCATTCGCCAGGGTGACTATTTTCAGTGTTTCTACTTTCATACTAGAATTGATACCAATAGGTATTGAGTCCGAGAAACTCAGATTTTTCATCCTTTAAAAACACGCCAGAAAAGCACATCCAATTATTTTGACTTTTATTTTTCATTTAATTTTCAAATCATATTTTATTGAAATGACTCAACCAGATTTTTCCAGAACAACTTTTCTATGCCCAAAAAAGTAAATACTGCATATCAATGTTTCTCAACTATCTCTTTAAGCTTCTTAAGAATATTATTTAGTTTTTTAAGGAACATATATGAGTTGAGAAGTCCTTTAAATCATGACTTAATTACTTAATGGAGTATTTTCTTTTTTTTTTTATTTCAGGAGCCAAAGGATCACATCAGTGCATTCCTCTCAAAGTGTTATCAATCTTATTTCTCCTATTAGTGAAACAAGTTCATCAAAGACTCTGGTAAAATCTCAGAATACCTCTTCATTAGCAAGTAGGCATAGCATGATTTTGAGAAGGTCACGGATAAGAGGTCGCAAATATGTGAAGTTGGTGTGAGTTTATTTCAAGAATAGCATATTTGCCAAGACTACTTGCCACAAATTTTGAATACTGTGATGAGCCCCTCAAGTCTTGTATTGGTGTTAATTGATGTTGTCCACTGCAGCTTGTGGAATAAAGTCTTACTTGACAGTGTACATAACAAGAGAGAGTATCCATTCAAAACTGTACAGTTTGTGTTTTGAAGCAACTTTAGTTAAACTGATCATTGTATAAAATGTGTACATTTACATGTGCCGAAAAATTTCATTACTAACTTCTCCAAATAGTATATTTTATCTTCTCATCATGGGTCCTTTTTTATATCAATGACTAAAACACTCTGTTGTAAGAGTACCACATGTGTTACATATGTCTTACTGTTCTATAGATTTAATAGCAGTTTTAAACTTAATCAAGTGTATTGCAACAATGCTGTAAATTTGCATAAGTCCATTAAATTTATTTGGAACTGAATTCAAACTGAGTGAAGTGATGCAACTAATAATGCTCTGAAATCAGATCTATTTGGTTTTCATCTTTACAAAATGCAAAGATGGAATATTTTTTTAGGTGAAAGAGAAAATAATTTTTTTTTTTTAATATGAATTAGAATTGGAATTTTCTGTAAAGCAGAATTACCAAATTTTATTAAGTAAAATTCTGTATGGAAATAAATAATATCAATTTCTTTCTCTGTCTCTCTCTTTAAAAGTTGCTAATCTTTTTTTTTTTTTTAATTAATAATAAATAGTAACATTTGTAGTACTTTACTGTTATAAAAATTATGCATGCAGTTACTCAATTTCAAGTGCCTCATTTTTGAAATAGTTAAATTGAATTATTGCAGCTGTTGAAAAAAAAATGAATTCAGGCAAAATTGTTACTGTTGTGTTGTTATTTAAAATTGTTTGGAATTAAAAAATTACTTTTCAGTGAGAATAAAATGGAAAGTTTTATACATGATCTAGAGTAGAATTTATTTATGGCAGTATACTTGAAATACCATACATGTATGTTTACATTCAAGGAGTAAAAATGCAGTAAAAAAAAAACGAATCCTGTAAAAATTTCAAGGCCTTTAAGAAACATCCAAAAAGTGGAAGCAAGCCAAATTATATATAAAAGAAGCTAAACTGAAATCACAGGAAGACATTGGAAAGAATCTAATTTTCATGGTAGAAACAAACTGTTTCAAAGAAAACTAAGAAATGGAGGAAACAGTGTCACTAAAGTTAATCAAAGCCATGAATAAAATCTAAGTATAAAGATATTATGGATATCTTGAGTTATTTGAAAATTTTTCAAACAGTATCATAAAGCAGAGAAAGAAGTGATGAATATATTCCTAAATTAGAAGAAATAGATTTTTCTATCACAAACATGGGGGGGGGAACTCATCTTAATGGTAGTGTTACATGTTCTTTGAGCAAAAAAATGGAAATGTGCATTTCATGGTTCATACTAGTTTCACCATAGATAGATTTACCTTTTGGTGAAAAGCTGAAAATAATATTTAAGGGAGGTGAAAAATCCACAAACCTAGTATTTCACGAAAATTGGCAACAAAAAAAAAAAAAAAAAAAAAAAAAAATCAATACATATGAATTAATACATCACACATATATATAGCTAATTCTCTTTTTACACAGCTTTTTTTTTTACATGATTTCGAAATAACACGGTTTAGAAAACGAAAGCAATTCGATTTTTTACACTGTATATTTTCATTTAACATGGTTCAAATGGTGCTTTTTTAAAATTTCTGTTTGAATTCAGTTCTGTTAAAAAAGGGTATTTCCATTATAATTATCATTTTCTAATATGGTACATATGTACTTAAACTTGAATTTTGGGGAAGAACCCCCCCCCCCTCAATGTTTTAAATATCCAGAGATTACTCTAAGCTACAGAATGTAGACAAATGCCAAGTAGAACTTATATAGCGAAATCACAAAAAAAGTATTGGTGGCTGAAACAGCTAAGGATCGTGTGACTATTATTTTGCAGCAATACTTCAGGAGATTGTATATTTAAACCATTACTCATTAATCGATCCCTAGACCACGAGAAATGAAAGGTGTGGATTTTAACACATTTCCAGGAAACTGGAAGGCAAATAAAAAAGGTTAGGTTACAAAAGACAAATGCCAAGTAGAACTTATATAGCGAAATCACAAAAAAGTATTTTTTTTTGTCTGCAGATATCGAAGAATTGATGGTTGACAAGGCTGTTAATGATGACGAAATGATAGAAGCTGTCCTTGAGAATCTCGATAAAAAAGTGATGATGAAGAAGAGATTCTACTCACTGCAGGATTAATTAAAGAAGGGCTTCAAATGGCTAGTAAAACTGCAAAGTCATTTTCTTACACATGATCCAAATGCTGAACAGTTTAAACATGAACTGAAATCATGTATGGTGCTATATAAAGAATTATACAAAGATCTAATCAAAACAGGATTTCAACAATTAATTAGAATTCCTGGTAAAAAAAAAATCAACCTTCAGAATTATTGGAAATTATTGCTAATTTAGTTCATTTTACTGAAGAAAATGTTTCGCCATTGCAGCATGAACAGGATGGCCAAAGTGTTTTAACACGTTCGCTGCCACACTACTTCGTCAGTTTGTTACTGTATGCCAAGCAATTTCACTTCTTCAAGGTCAGTACGGGTAATCTCGTTGCCGGTGGTAAGCGACATACGAGTATACTCGTAGTTGGCTTGTGCAGAGCATATACCTTCTACGAGTATACACAGTTTTGCTGCTAGCTCCACAAGCCAAGCATTTTCACTTCTTCAAGGTCAGTACGGGTAATCTCGTTGCCAGAGGTAAGCATCATACGGGTATACTCATAGCTGGTTTGTGTGGCTCATATACCAACTACGAGTATACTCGTAGTTGGCAGCAAACGTGTTAAGTGATGGAAGTGCTTTAATTCCAGTCTCATGCAAAAGAATGCGGCTACTGTCAGAAAGTAACGGCAAATAAAATTTAACTAATAACCATATGTGCAGGTGTATTTGGACCTTTTCAAATTTCTGTTTTATTAGTGACACACTATTTTCTTTAAAAGATGCATATATATGCATCTAGAAGGATGTCAATACCAAACTGATTGGGACCGCACGACCAATTTATATATATGCGTTGGTCGTGCGGTCCCAATCAGTTTGGTTGCAATGATGAATTTGAAAGACGAATTGTAGAATCCAAAGAAATTTCACACATGAACAACAATCTGAGCTACAATTTGCCTGATTCCCATAACGCAGTAATCCAGTACTGGCACTCTAAAATCAGCTGTCACTCACATTCAACTCATGCTAACAATAGCACGTGGTCACCTATTTAAGTATGACTGTTGCTATTCTTCTTCTTTTTATTGAGCTGAAAAGACCTTGTTTTTTACCTTGTTAGTTTTATAAGTTTTGTGTTATTTCTTACTCACCTGAAGAAGTCGGGACACCGATGAAACTAGTTGTAATTCATTAGTTTTTTTTTTTTTGTGTGTGTGTATTATACTTTCTCGGGTTCTAGTCAGTAAATATTAATTTTCTAAATGTATACATCCCGAGTCAATTCTAACAAAACATATACAGTAAAACCCTTTTTTACACTTTTCAGGGGACTGATGGAAAAAAGTGTGAATAGCAGGAAATGTAAAAAAACATTTAAATAAGGCTAAAAGATGACTTACTGCTAGTATGTGAGTCTACATACCAGATTACAAAATTTAATAACTGAAAATAAATGAATTTACAATTACTTACATTTATCTATTTAAAATAATCTTTATTTGTTGATTTTTTTTTTTTTTTACATTGTGCCAGATTGCTTTGCATTGAGTTTAGTGCTTTTGACCTGTTTTTTTACTATCATGTTCAAAGTGGACACAGAGAATCCAAGTTCTTTTGCTAAATGCACATGTGTTCCGGAATGCCAATCTACACATCGCAGAATTGCCATCTTTTCTTCTACCAAAATACATTTTCTGTCTTTTTTCTCCATGTTACTAACACGGATAATCCACCACCGCAACTTGAAAGCAACTTCCACACGCTAAATTACGTAGCAGAAATTCAGCAATATCAATTCATACTGTGATTGAAAAATCATGGTATCGTTCATTACTGCGGCGAGCATGCAGGTCACCGTGTTTGCAGAAGCGAAACTACAGCCAAAAGTAAGTAACGCCATCTGGGAACAGAAACGCGCAGATTTTCGCAGCAATCGATTCAAAAATCATTATTGCCACCTGAGAAAAAAAAAAATCACAGGAAATAATATCCACATCAAGTTGTTAATGGCGGGAAAACAATACATCGTTAGAATAGGCCTTAAGACGGGACCAATGGAAAATGACGTAAATGGCAGGAAAACGTAAATTGCGGGAATGTAAAAACGGGGTTTTACTGTGTGTGTATATATATATATATGTTTTGCTTGAAAACTTATTGTTCCTATTGGGTTTTCGCATCTGGAACTATTCTTCTATTTTTTCATATGCACTGTATTCTTTTTTATGGTTTTCATTTATTATTATTATTACGGGCAACTCCAAGAAGCCCTTAGACTCTTCGAAGGAGGCCCTAAACATAATGTTAAGAGCTATTCAGCATTCATACAGTATCTATCATACTTTGCTCTGAACTCATTCACAGTCATGGCCAGGGCCGCTGAGAGGGGGGGGGTTAACATCTGAGACTTTTGTCACGGGCCCGACGTGTCACATAACTGTGTTTAAAGAAGACTACGCTTTTTAGCTCGCCATGAGTGTCCAGAAGGCACTGATTGATTCTCTTGGCGCGGATCGCTGTAGTTATAGTGGGTGATGACGTCAATAGGCGCTCGTGCAAGGTTGTTGCAGTCGGCTGCGCTAGTAGTAATTGCATTCACAGTAATGTTTCCTGCCAGAATGCTTCATTCTTGTTAGTATTTTGATAGACGAAGGTTTTGTGATTGTTTGTAAAGTGTGCAACTGTATAGTGTAGGCTGTGCGCTAAAAAATAAAAGTAAGTATTCTTATTAATTTGATTTTTTAATTATTAAAATTATATTTTTAATAATAAAAATTTGACCAACAGAAATGTATCATCATAAATCTGGAAATCAAAAACGAAAGGAGAAAAGAGATCGTAAGAAGACAAAAGATTTAAAAAACAAGCATTTACTACTGAAATATTTGAAGACAGAAGAACACCAAGATATTGAATTTTCAAGTAAACAATGTGCTAATAGTTTAACTGCTGACTTTTTTTTTATTAAACAAAAGTGATGCAGTTTTTTAAGTGGGGCCTGGACCACAGACTTGTCACGGGCCTGAAAATTTCTCTCGGCGGCCCTGGTCATGGCACCCACAACAGACTCTGGCAGCTTATTCCACTCATTCACCAATCTCCAAGTAAAAAACCTAGTTCTCCCACCACCAGACCTTATTTACACGATTTTTTCTGTAACCAATATTGGGACATCACTATATTTTAGAATAAATGTGATCCTCCTTTGTCCCAGATTACTCTTTCTCTGCATTCTCTACACCAGTCCATGCAATGGGATATGTGCAACACAGTCAAGTTCTTCCACATCATAGTAGCACTTGTAATATGACATTATGCACTGAATTGTTGAAAAAGACATTGGTCTGTCTCATCAAGCTGCCATACTGTAGGAAACATTGCATTATTCAGAAGTGTTGCATATTCTTCATCAGCATTTATCTTTCAAGATACTACAATCAAAGATCCAAATCCATATGATGCACTCTTCACAGCAGGAATGACTCACTCAGACATAAGCATAAGGTATTTTCCAGTCATCTGCCACACCCACACTAACCCATCTAATTGTGAAGGGTGTGGTGCACTTATTCTCTCCGTATCCTGCACTTTTAAAGTTGTACAGATCATTCACGATATTCTTTACACTAGTGTTGTGTATGCTAACTGTCAGGCTTGATGTTTGGCTTATGGGTAGTTATCCTTCTGTAGAAAACAGACTGCGCAGATCTTCATAGTATTCTACTACTAATGTGAAACACTGGAGTCTTGGAACCTCTGGTTACTCATTTCCACATCAAATTGCTGAGATTTTCATGTAACCTCTCTCTAAACAACTTTTGTTTTTACCTTCCTGTGTGTTCCATTCTTGGTGGAGGTGTTACAAACAGAGAGAAAGAGAGACCACAATATGGCATTCCATGATAACATCTCTTTCAAAGTCTCTCTTCAAGTACCATTGACAATATACAGATGTAGAGCTGGCTCGAAAGGTGTGTTTGCCTTGTATAGCTTGATCGGCCATATATGGTAACCGGAATATGCATATCAGTATGTTCATACTACAGTAAAATGGAGAATGCCTCTGTAGTGTGGTCACAAAGTGACATTTGATTGGAAAAACCTGGGTTCAGATCCTATCTGGGACTTGAGGAACCTTTTACAGTTGAAGGCCATTCTCATCCAGAAAGGACAGGAATTTCCCTCCCAGAAATTGAGGTATTTGCATCCTGCAAAACAGTCATATCAGCCAGAAAAGCCCATGCAATTAATAAATACACTGGCCCTAGCCTTAATTCTCCAAACCTAATTTAAACCTAACCAAAACCTTAGGCGGGAGATGAATTTCCTCATCCAGATGTGAAACTACTCCCCCTTATTTGTGATCTGAAGTGGCTCGGAAGAGTTTCACATTGGTCTCCGGAGCATGTTTGCAAATTATCTGATCCTTAGCCACTCATGGCATACTAATGTACTATTAGCTAACCCCCTAAATTCCAAAACGGAGTGTTCCCAATACAACATAGTGCATATCCAAAAACTAAATTTACGGCAGTTCATCAACCTCCAGAATGGGGATCCTGCACAAGGTGGGATCATCAAAAAATTCATCCAGGTTCATTGCTTCTTGAAAGTAATGTTGAGAGATGGGAAGCTCAAAAAATCTCTAGTTTTCAAAGGTTAATTATTAAAGGCTGTTATTATACACATTAGACAAAAGGATATGTATAAAATTAATAAAAACTTGGACAAATATTTCAATCTGAGACCAGCAGATCATTCTCAGTGTTAAGCTAGGTCAAACGAGGTAGAATGATAACAGTGGATTTTTTAAAAATGCTGTGAGATATACATGAGGTGTAGGAGAGATGAATAAAATGATGTGTGGTTGACTGAAGGGGGACTTTGTGACAGATAACAATGAGACTATTCCCAGTGAAGTAGCAAGTTTTTGACTATAAGATTCTATGGTCAGTGTTAATGTCCATGCTGTGCTAAACCAAATTTCTTATAGGCGATGTAAGATTAGTGTTCTTGTAATCTTCTTTCCACAGAGCATCAAGTTTGTCCAAAGTAGAAGAGATGCCAATCATAGGGAAGTTGGTATACACCTAGAAGGAAAAGAGGGGGGATTGTTTACCCTTAGAGGAAGGCTGCTGGGAGGAGAGTTTATTGATAGGAAAAGCATTGGTACCAGGTTGCATCTCTAAACCAATCTCAAACATTCTCAGGAAATACGAACCCTTCATACTGGCTCTGAATTTCTAGGAACTAATTTGTAGGAGTCAGAAAGATGGTATATTTTCCATTGGGAGAAGCTGTTCTTTTGTATATGCTGAATGTTAAGAAGATCTAGTTTGGGTTAGAGCAGAGCTCAATTTGGTAAAGTTTTTATGATGCTTATTTTTGAGATGGATAATGCACAGAATCCTGCTGTATGTAGTTGCCATTGAGGATAGGTCCATGGTAAATGGAGGTAGTTAGTTCACCAGAACAGCAGAACAAGGTGCCTAAAAAGGCCAATTATTCATCCTTTCCATGAAGTTTATATGTGAGGTGTGGGCTATTTATTCTTGTTAGTAAGGCAGGTGGAGTTTCTTCAGGTTGGGGCCAGATGATGAAAATATGTAGCATACTGAAAACGATGGTTGGGCTGTATGGACGAGAACAGAGCTTCTAAATGTTCAAGTAAAAATTGTCTGTTATATGAGAGGGGACTTCCCATTGAAATACCTTTGATTTGTTTGTAGAGTTTATTTTGGAAGATAAATTAGCCAGGATGGATGACAAAGTTGAATAACTTGATGAAGTGGGAAGGCTTATGATAGCAAATGAAGAGTATGGAATGTTTGCAAGGATTCAACATCAAAACTGACCATGATATAGGCAAGTTGAAAAGCAATAATTTTTTCACCTTAGCCAGAAAATCTGAAGAGGTTTTAATGAATGAGTGGGAATTGCCAATTTGAAAGCTTAGAAGAATTTAGCTATCTGATAAGTAAGAGAATCTATGCAGTCCACAATGGGACAAAGAAGAACACACCTTCTTTTTGGATCTTCAGAAGCCAAAAATATGAGATCCAGGCAAAATGGATCCTTAGTTTTTGATGGTATCTTCATTCAGACTGGTAATTTCAAGTAATGAGTTAGTTTGTTGATCTGGTTGTTAATGGAGGTTGCAGTCAATTTCATAATATGTAGTTCTGTCATGTAGAAGATAGTCTTACTATTGTAATCAAAGGTATCCATGACAACAGTGTCATGGATACCCATGTAAACTTTAGTAATGGATAAATGATTGCTGCATCTTAGAGATTGTAAGACTTTAAATTCTGCAAAAGAGATGGGGGGGATTGACTCGTACAAGCCGTGCACCTAGCAGCCCAAAGTCAATTCCAATTCCTTACATTCCATGTATCTCCAAACAAATCACAAAAAATCCTCAAGAAATACAACCTAGTACCTATGTTTTTTCCCATCAATACCCTCTTCCTGGCTGCCATCCTCTAAAAATAAAGTATCTCCTCTTTCCCTTCAAGGTACATACCAAGTTTCCTGTGATCACCTCTTTTACTTTGAACAAACTGGACATTCTGTAAAAAAAAAAATTACAAGAAAGCCAATCTTATATCACCTATAAGAAATCTGGTTTAAAACAGCATGGAATTGACAATGGACAAAATCATCTGGTCAAGAACTTGCCCACTTCCTTGATGTAGCTTCAAATTTGAATGCTTATTCAAGGAGACTGCTGAAGCCTTACTACATTATCCAAATTTAAATCAGAACAATTGTCTCTCCTTGCCAAAAATTTTGGTAAATCTCATTATTATCAATCATCCATAGTTTTATTTTCCCTCATTAACCAAACGTTTTAATTCCATTTCAAATCTTTTCTATTGATTATGTTAACACATGGCTTACAGCAATTTTAAAAAATCTGTTGTTATTCTACCTTATTTGAACTGGCTTCACACTGAGAATGATCTTTCATCTCAGATCAAAAACATTTAACAAGTAAAATTTTTATTAATTTAATACATATTCTTGTATATGCATGCATCTAATAGCAGCTAAGCAATCTGCTATAAGGTGAGTTCCTGCATTTAATTGTGTGTATTATAATTAAAGTGTCCTAAAAAAAACGTGTATGATTTTTTGTAGTGGCAGAAAGCATCCCACACACACACACACAACTTTACATATCACATATAGAGGACTGCATTTGAATTTACTCTTGGGTCTCATCAAGTTTGTTATCTTGTTATATCAGAGTAATCAAAATTTATGGCAACTCTTAAGCCTAGCGAATAATACTGTTGAAAGTCACATACTTATTACAAGAATCATTAGGGTCAAAATTTCACTTGTTGTAACTCTGGTTCTAAGTTTGATATTATCATTCCTTTTTCAATGGAACATACCTGCTAAATCCAAAGTATTAAATCCCAATTAATAAAAGAAATGAGTGCCTAGAAAATTACTCACTCAAAAAAAAAGCAGCTTTCTTCTATAACTACCAAATTTTGAGTATAGTTTTTCCTTGCTTAGTGATCTGAGGGAACAGGAAGAAGCACTTGCTACAGACAGCTTGATATTCATCTCTATCTATATCTATTGGTCATTCTACTGGTTTTCTGCACACTGTATGTGCTTCCCTGCACAAAGGGGGGGAGGGATTGCTTCCTATGCAGACCTCTCTACAGGTATCATTCAACAAAATTTGGAATACAGTGCTTATTATTTTTCTTAAAGTTGTGAATTAAAATGAAGGAAGGAGAATTGTGGGGGGGGGGACTTCCTCCACAGACAACTCTGGTTAAAATTGACTAAACACTGGACGCAAAAACAAAATATATACGTTGCTTAAGAAATAGAGTGATAAGTACACATTTCAGTATTCAGGCACGTTGATTATTAACATATCCTAATTATGGTTCAAGTAGTGATTTCTGACATAACAGGATTGTTGGAAACAGAACCTCATTGTAAGTTGTAGAGACTGACTCTACCATGTTCTTCCAGCACAAAGATGTGCACAAATTCACATGGAGAGAAAACATGAGGAATGAGTGTATAAAAAAGTTTTTAAATGAATCAGTCAAGTTGCTTTCAGAGATGAACTGCAGACTCAAATATACGAATATTGTTCAAGAAAAAATGAGAGTTTAAAAACAAAAATCAAACCTTGGAATCTCATCAGTAGCCCTTCCCTTAATGCATAGCAGTATACATGTCTGCAAGGAGATGTGCTTTGCATTATGGGAGATACTGAGACTAGGACCGATGAGAGCTTGGTCCACCTTTGCTACGAGTTGCCAAAGGATGTACCACCTTACCTCAGTCCTGAAGATATTTTCAGGCGCAAACTTGGTTTGCTTACACTTGGATAAAGGATTAAACTAAATTTATTGCATTTAAATATGATTTTAATCAATCTTATCTTCCAATTTCTGCAGTTTTTCTGAAACATTCATGCATAACTGTGTAAATATGGATATCTACTTCAAATGTATACTACTCTGTTGTTTTTTGTGTTTTAAGATTTTAGTCGAATAAAAATACTCAACAGCAAATGAACAGAAATCTAGGATTTATTTATAACATGATGCAATTTTTTTTGCCATAGTATAAAATATATATACAAAGTAGAAATATCAACAATAACAGCCTTTCGGTATTTTCACATTCAAAACAATAACATAGTACAGGAAATTTCCACATAATTTATATAAATCTGTACAAGGAACAGTAGTCAACTTTCATTTAAAAAAAAAAGTTACTTTATTTATGAGCTGGCCAAAACCAATAAGTAAGATGCTTAATTTAACTCAAAAATATTTTAGGATAATGAAATAATACTACCATTTCACAGCTGCTTTTGAACATACTGAATGAATACCTTATCCATGTGTAAAATGCTCATTAACCTATAAAAGTTTACTTATCACTGTGCTTTCTTTGGCTCTGTTAAGAGCATGAATTATACTTAAGGATTAAGTAACAGCTTAATCTTTTGTCTTTATTAGAATTGTCTAAATGTGTATAATGTTTAAAAATTATTGATATACTGCAATTGATATAAATAAGGAAGTAATTTTTATAATCATTCCCATTTACACAAAGTTTGCTGCATCTGGATTCAGCAGCCATAACCTGAATGTTCTTTTTCATTTAATTAATGTGTGTGGGTGGGAGGGGGAGCTACTTAAGGCACAGTGAAATCCTTAAATATGCCTCTCCAATTACTTGCAGTTTTAAATGTCTCCTGTATATTATGTACTGTTGCTCAAATTTTATCATTTAGAGAATAAATCAGAAACTAAAAATGAGATACTGGTTCAGTTCTTTATCACAGGAGAAAATTCTCTTCATAAGTTGTTGCTCAAACTGCAGAGTTGTCTTTGTAAATGATGACACTTCAAAATCTTTAGTCTTAACTTTGGCTAGGAGAAGGGAAAAAACTTGTGTTTTTTATACAATTCAAACTTGAGTACTATATAAAAAAATGAATTTTTATTATTTTAAAAATTAATATTGAAATTAATTTTCAAAGTTTCTAGACAAATATTTTTATGTTAAAACATGAAATTAATTTATATTAAATTAAAAAAAGGAAAAAAGACTGAGGTGATAACAGTGGGTTTGCAGACTGTTTCCAGTCTGGTAACCCACTGCCATCTAACGAACAGACTTGCTACAATATATTGGGATAGATGTTAAATGAACATAAAAGATTGCAGAGCTTTCTAATACAAATGGAGAGATACCATTAGGATAGGAGGTTTATTTTCCCTTGGTCATTTATGCAAAAGTAGGCAGAGGAGAAGAACAATTCCCAAAGGGTATTGTTCTTTATCTTTAGGTAGTGTTATTTGCAGTAGTCCAAGTGGATTTAAAAAAAAAAAAAAAGGTATAGATTGCATTGGATAGCCTTTTCAAGAATCAGAAGGCATGACTGTCATTTGTACAGATGGCAACTTTTCTGCATTTGGCTCTTTCGAAATCCAGTTTGCATTTGCTGCATGCTTCAGTGTAGACCAAGAATAAGATTCATGAAATTAGCTCATAATTGTTAGTAATTTTCTTTTATTTCTATGCATGACATTAGAACTATGTTATTCCTGAATTTTTATCTTTATTCTGTTAGGATTATTTACCTTATTCCTGCTGATATAATAATGCATAAACTTTTTTCTTCCTTGTTTCTTTGAAATTTACATGGCAATCAATAAATAATGAAATTTTTGTATAACCTGCACAAAATTAGAATACCACCTATGAAAAAATAACTTTATTTTACAGGTTCTGAGTGCAAAATAAAGCATGTGTATGCTGTGATTATTCAGAATCTGTTTGGTGAGGACCTTATGATAATTTCCTTGCATCTTAATTACACTGATTTTTTTTTTTTTATATCGAGGTATTTGAAAACCTATATTGTGTAGGCAGGAGTTTGGGGAGGGGATACTTTACAAAGAAGGTTGTTCTTTACCTACAAGGAACTGAGAACCTCATAACTCAAATGACAATGACAATGTCCATTGAGTGACTTACACCCTCTGTCCAAAAAGAAACCGAAATTTTGATAGAAAATAAAACACAGGCCAATTATAATTATTCAAATCATTTATTTCAATCAATATACTCTCCCATAGCTTCGATATAGCGTTTGGCACAGTCAATTCGTTAAATGAGTTTTTTTTATATCGGTTTTTTGGATACTGTTGAGGTATACTGTTCACGGTTACTGCCGCTTGAACGTTTTCAATGGTGTCGTATCACTTTCCTTTCATCGGCAAATGAAGTCGGGGGAAGAGAAAGAAGTCACAAGGTGCTAAATCAGGTGTATACGGCGAGTGATCCAACACACAAACTTGGTTTTTGCTCAAAAACTGTCTCACAATGTTCGAACGATGAGATGGTGCATTATCGTGCAAAAGTGACCAGCTGCCTGCATTACGATATTCATGATGTACGTGGCGAATTCTTGCTATCAATCGCTTTAAAACTTCAAGATAAAAGCTCACTATGACCATTTGGCCAGGCAGAACGAATTCTTTGTGGCTAATGCCCTTGAAATTGAGGAAATCAGCATTGTCTTTTTTCCAAGCGACTTTTTTTTTCGGACTCCTCTTCTGGTAGTTTCCACTCAGCACTCGGGTGCTTTATTTTGGGCTCATACTCAAAACGCCATGTTTCGCCACCAGTAACGATCGTTTCAAGGAAGTTTGAGTCCTTACGAGCAGTTTTAATGAGGTCCTTGTAGTGTTCAATTCAATACATTTTTTGGTCGTCGGTCAACTTGTGGGGAACAAATCACGAATTCAATTTACGAAGGTCCAAACTGTCAAAATGTTGTGCACAGTTGATTTTGGAATCCCCAATTCATCTTCAATCAATCGCACAGACAATTTCAGGTTTTCTTTGATGAAGTCACGCACTTTTTGGATGTTAACTTTGCTCAGTCCAGTTTTTGGACAGCCCGGCTTTTCATCGTACTCAAGCGTCTCACAACCAATTTCAAATCGCTTAAACCACTCGGAAACTTGAGTACGGGATAAGCATTCATTGCCATATGCTTTTTGAAGCATTTGATACATTTCGGTAAAACTTTTACCAAGTTTAACACAAAAGTCAATGACAGCTCTCTGTTTGAAACTCATTTTCTGACCATTTTCATCAAAACACACTGTTACTCTTGGCACTATAACTCGGCTTCTAATGAAACATATGTCATAAACAGTTGGCACAACACTAATGAAGGTTTCCGCTTTCGACAACAAAAAGATACGTGGCGCCACTAGTTTCTTCTTTTGAAAAGTTTGGTTTCATTTTGGACAGAGGGTGTATGTTTGAATTCCATGTAGAATGGAAAGAAACTCTAAGAACTATTGAAAATGAGTTGGTCAATTTCATACAAAAGTTGCAGGATTTTCATTCTGCAATACTGATAAACCAACCACACAACTGGTAGACAATGCAGACAGGATTAGCTACTATCATAGCATTAATTAGGTTTCTATAATGACAAGTTACTTGAACATGACAGGCCAATGAACCTAACAGATTAAAGAGATGTTACAAAGAAATCTTCACCACACTGGAATTCTGCTATACGCCACCACAGTAAGTGTTGGGCTCTGTCCCCATAACAGATTGATCCTAGCCAGGCCATCCAGGACTCAGCTTGCTGAAGCAGAGACCAAAGTAGTGCAGAACTACCAGGATCCCACTTTCTGATGTCCACAACAAACATAGTGGCACAACTCTTTTGGAGTCGTGCCACAACACAGCCTGCAACTGCACTGAGATTTTCATCTGTCCTGACATGTATCCTCAAGGGTGAGGGGTGTACAGGATATGATAGACTACATGAAAAACTTACATCATTACTAACTTCCTATCTACAATTTTCTTCCAAATCAATCTGTTATCTGTCAAGACTCCAACATTATCAGATCTTATATTTCTATCTTCTAAAGCATTTTTTACTGTATATAAATCCACCTATATCTTGGTCTTCCTCTGGGTCTTTTTCCTGCCAACCTGACAGAGAACATTTGCTTTGCTAATCTTTCCTCTCCTATTCTGTTTAAGTGACCATACAACCTGAGATTAGCCCTGCTAACACATTCCTGGATACTAACAATATCAAGTTCTTTCCTAATATCCTCATTTTTAATATGATATTGTCATTGATGCCATCTGTTCATGCATAAATCTTACCAGGAACACTAAATAGAGAAATATCTCTATAATTCTGACATTCTCCTCAGTTTTATTTCCCTTTTTATATATGGGTACTATGAGAGCTCTACACCAGTCATCTGGAATTCATACCTCTGTCCAGGCCTTCTGAACTATGTAGGGCATCCACTGTAAGACTTTTATACCTCCATACTTAGCATTTCTGGTCGAATATCATCTACTCCAGCTGCCTTTCCACATTTCAGGCTTTTGATGGCTCTTTCTACTTCAAGTATGAATATGTTTTCCTCATTGCATGCCTGTTGAGTGTTTTTTAACACTGTGTTGTCACTGATAGTTTCATTTAGCATTTCGAAGTAATTACTCCATACATCAAGGATTTTTTTTTTTCTCAAGTTTTCTTGTCACCTTATATTCTCTAATTCCTTTTACAGCACTCTTTCCTCCATTTCTGAGCTTTTTCACATCCTCCAGAATATCTTGTCACCTTTTTGATATTTATTTTCTATGTTCTTACCAAAGTCTTCCCATGACTTTGGTTTAGCTTTTTTACATTTGCCTCTGTATTCTCTAAGAGCACAAGCCGACTTATTTGCCAAGAACTTTTGATATGCTTTCTTCTTTTCCTTCACTGCCTCTTTAACTTCCTGTATCCAGCATGGAGTTCTGATTTTTCTATTCTTGCAGACAACCTCACCACATGCCCCTTTGGCTGAATCAATCAATGTTTTCTTCAAGATTTACTAATGAATCTCCAAGGTTTAGTTCCTGTTATAAAACTCTTTCATTTTTTCTTGAATAATGTTTGTGTATTTTAGTCTACAGTTCACATCTGATAGCTGCTCAACTTTTATTCGCTTTAAAACTTTCTTACAAGTTCTTCTTTTCAATATGAAATTCAATTTTATCCTGCTCAAGACTTAATAATGATCACTTCCAATTTCAAGTCCTCTGTACACCTGATGTCCTGCACAGGGAGAAAACATCACTATCAACAATAACATTGACTATGTTATTGTTGATAGTGATGTTTTCTTATTCCTTGCCTCTTCTCTCCATGTGAATTTGTGCACATTTTTATGTTGGGACATTGCATTAGTAATAAGTCCATGTCCTCAGCAGAAATCCAACAGGTATTTGCCGTTATTATTAGCTTTGCTCTTTTCTCCAAATTTTCTCAAAATACTTTTGTATGTCTGACAATCATTTCCTACTCTGCTATTTAGATCCCCAACAAGGGCCAACTTTTCCTTTTTTCATTGTTTCAGTTGCTTTTTCTAAAGCCTAAAAAATCCTCCACTTCTACCTTAGTAGAATTTTCTGTTGGACCATAGGCACAAATAAGGCACATTGTCATTCCGATATTTGTCCAAATCACTCTACTTGATATTACCTGCCATTCAAGAAGATTAGCCTCATATTTAGTGTTGAATACTATGGCTACTCCTTCTTTTCCCTGATTGTTATTGCCTTAATATAACATTTTGTATTTATTGCTGAGAAAGATCTCACCTGTTTTTGTCTTTTTTTTGTCTCAGTCACCCCTATTATGTAGATCTGGTACTTATCCAATTCCTCAGCTAGCTCCATTTCTTTGCCATTCAGGCTTCTTATGTTAATAGTACCAATCTTGAACTCTGGTGATGTTGAATTGGGATGTGTTTCAGGATTTGTTCCAGTAGCTGACTTTTTGCTGTTTGTCTTGGTTCCCTAGCAAAAACAACGGAGACCTTGTTTAACCGGGTGACACCCCAACCAGAATGAAATTCTGTCACGTTGTACCATCATTTTATATTGTAGTTTAAGCAAATAAGAATTCAATTTGGTGGGCTAAATCCCAAATTGGCAGTCCATCCTTGCTCATTCAGTAACCATGTAGATACTTAACAGGCTGCACCACAAGAAGGTGAGGACTGGACATTAGGTCAGAAGCCCTCACCTATTCTCTGCATTTTCAGTGTTTGTTTGTTTTTTAATGAAGCAGTCAATTAGCAAGAACACAAGTAAAAAGTTCTCTTCCCACAATAGACTACTCCTGTTACTGCCAGGATATCTTTAAAGTCAGCAGGCATATTCTTTGCATTTCAAATCTGAATAGACAGAATGTAAAGCTGGTGCTGAAAATCTCAGTGTTGTTATCAGGATCAGCAACCCTTTCACATGTTGGATAGCACATTTAACTCCAGCCAAAAGAAACAGAGAACTGAGATCATCACTAATTGGCTCATGGGGAATGTTGAGAAATTCATCAGTAACAGTTGTATTCTACCTGAGAAGATCTTTAAAATGCTTTTGCCACTGAGCACTTTAAAGAAGCAGGTTCTTGAAAAAGGACTGATCCATTCTTTGCTCAGAAGGGATTTTGAGCTCCTTTACATTACATTTCTTTAGTTTCCTGAAAACACCACTGATTTTTCAGAAGTCACATTCTTCTGAAATATCAATGGCAAGTTTGAGACCACAAGTTAGAAGTTAGGGGAGAAGAGGATAGAACAGATAAAAGTGAGGCAATATAGTGATTACTATCAATGGGAATAGGCATACTATGATTCCCTCCCACATCCACCATGATGGTGGTACAACTTAATTTTGTTTAAATCACAGCAAACAAATGCCCTACACATCATAAGCTTTATATTTCAGCTATTATTTCCTGATGTGCCTTTTTCTTAAAAAAAAAAAAAAAAAAAAAGTAATTGCATCATCATTCTGCCAACATGGAAAGCTGTCCATTCCATAGTGATCATAAGCTGGATTGCCCCATCATTTTAGAGTGAAGAGAATAAATGTGTTCAAAGAATGGCACAATAGATTTTGTGGTATCTAAAATGGACCTCCCATGGGGAGTCTTATTAATCTACGAAGATCCAGTAATAATAACATATGGACATCTCATTATTAGAGCCAAGCAATCCTAATTACTTTATGAAAAAAAAATTACAGACAACTATATATTAATAATCATTTATAATAATTATTAATACTCAGTATACTGTATAACAACATAGATGTTAGTTACACAACTTAAATGTACATCACTAAAATATTTCTGACTTACCTAACTGTCTATCTGATCTTGTCTATCAAGGGAGTCAATTGTATCGTTGCTTGAACTTCTAACCAAATCCGAGTATTCATCAAACTGTCTTTGCTTTTTTCTAACATTCCAGTGTAGACATTCTGCCAAACTATCAAACCAGTCACTAATTTGATCTTGAGCACAGATTGAAGGAACTGGATAGATGGAGGTCGTAACACGTAAACTACAATGGATGTCGAAAAAAAAAAAAACATGAATGAATATATTTGCTTATTTTTGTTTTATGTTTATGGAAATAGAGCTGGGCTGGTTTTCATACTGAATCTATTCAACAAATTATTGCTCATCCTTGTTAAACAAGACATTTTTAAAAAAATTTATTTATATATGAAAAGAATTTAATGAGGTATTATTACAAATATTTTAATTTCTATTCTTTATGCAAGAAGGAAACAGAAAAATAGGGCACTGCTTGTCCTTAGTTGATTGGTTGCAAGATGGCATTTTATGTACTTCCTCAGTTTGTTGTATGGTTAAGTTGCTTTTGGTTGGAGACTGATTATGAGTAAATGTAGTATATTTTTAAAAATGTGTTTAGGAATTCTTATTTGTTCACATTCATTTGAATGAGTGCAATGAATAATTTCCTAAGATGACAACTACTGATTCTTTATCTTCAGTATACTAAAGTTTAGAAAAAATGCAGTAAAAATCATTGATAAGGATGATTTTTGCTTTCTTATTGGATTTAACTCTGCTTTTGATCTTTGGCTGTGATTTTTCACTGTATATTTGACTTAATACAGTAGTATTTGATTGATCATTGCTAGTGTTTACTTTCTAGTTGCTTAAAAAATAATAATTATATATTTTTTTCACTTAACGTACTTTATTGTGCTTTGAGAAAGACTCCTTTTAAACATTTGAGGGGTTAAAAAAAACACCTACAAGCAACATGCAACAGTTGAGCTACTAACACTGCAATTTAGCAAAAAGGCAAGTAGTTTGTGTGAAATCCAGTTCCCCCTTCCCATCCCAAATACCATGTTTTTCCTTTGTCATATGATGTGTAGGGCATTTGTTTGTTGTGATTTAAACAAAATTAAGTTGTACCACCATCATGGTGGATGTGGGAGGGAATCATAGTATGCCTGCTATTCTCATTGATAGTAATCACTATATTGCCTCACTTTTATCTGTTCTATCCTCTTCTCCCCCCAACTTCTAACTTGTGATCTCAAACTTGCCACTGATATTTGCAAAATAGCTATTTTACTATGCTTTTAATTTCTTTAATTCATGCTGGCTCCTTTTTTAGGATGAAATAGCAACAAATAGAGTAACAGAAATAAAAGTAAAACAAAAGATGAGAAATAATAATAAAAAATACATTCATATAAATTTAATTCTTTGATAAATATGATTGATTATTCATGAGAAGGTTACATAATTTTTATAAATAAAGCATAAATGTACAACTAAAATAAGACAACTCATCGGATAAGTGAGGAGAAAGTAAGAAAGACAGGAAATATTAAAAGGAATGCTATGACAATCTTTTTTAACCTGAAGCCTGCCTGGTTGGCCGAGTGGTTAGCATATTGGCTCTCCAGCCAAAAGGCTGCGGGTTCGAATCCCTCCGTGGACATGGATGTTTGTGATTGTCTGTGAAAATACTAGTGGTGGTGATGAGTGGTAGATGGCATTGGTGTAGTTGCAGTTTGTTGGTGGAAGGAGTGGTGGTGACAGAGAGTTATAGAGTAGGTGCCCTCCCTCGATAAGTCTTTGGCTCTCTGGAGATGTCAGATAATAATAATAAAAAAACGAAATAAGAAACTAAAATGTAAAAAAATAGTAGCATGCTTTTCAACTTTTCCTCAACCATTTTTTTTTTGTTTTTATTCTTTTAACTGCTCTTTCACATTAACTCAGATTTATATATATATGTACTGAGGTTGATTTACTCGGTTGTTAAACATATTTTTTAAAAGAATTGAATGACATAAACCGAGAGTAAAGGAAAAAGGTTTAATGGTATCACACGACTAGTTTCGGCTTTTTACAGCCTTCTTCAGGTGTTTTCATAAAAGAAAAGAAAAAACAATAAACATTGAAGATAAAAAACTGTGAACAGCACAGGAAAGTCACTATACATATTTAACGTGAAAACGTAGTTAACATATTCAAAGCTGTTCCTTCATTGGCCACATTGTTGGGTGAGTGCGTGTGTATAGCATCTCGTGAGCGCCAGTATGTGATCACGGCAGAATGACAGTCTGGGAGGTTATAGCTTAAATTATTATTTAAATGTACAGGGTTGAGGATGATTTCTCTAGATTCTACAATTTTTCTCTCCAATTTGTCATGGCAACAGAAAATGTTAGATTTATCCCAAAGGATTGTATGACTATGGTTTTGATCATTGGAATCGGCAGAAAAAAGGATATGGCTGGATAAAGCACTGCCACGTGTTCTCTTGTAAGTGATGTCCCTCCTGTGCTCCTCCATACGCAATTCACTAGACTTATCCGTCTGGCCAAAGTAAGGAATGTCGCAGTCACACCAAATCTTGTATCCACCAGGATATTTTAGGTTGTGATGGCTAGGCTTTGTACGGCTTACTAGAGAGCGGATCTTAGGAAGCAGAGTGAATAAAGTTCTAACGTTATATTTTTTGAGAACCTTGGCTAATTTTTGAGAGACTGAGCTTATGTATGGTATAGATATATTGCCTTTAACATTATTCATTTCTTCAGTATGGTGACACTAGGAGGATTAAAAAGGTATTTTTTAGTAATTTTTTGAGAATAACCGTTCAGTCTGAAAGTAGATCTAAGAAAATTGATTTCTTTATGAAGTTCATCTGGGTCCTCAAGAAGAGAGTGAGCTCTATGTCCCAAAGTAGAAATAATTCCAAGTTTCAGAGGAGGGAAATGATGGGACTGACTATGGAGATATCTATTGGTGTGTGTGTAGGTTTTCTGCAAAACTTCTCCATATTGAATCCATCTTTATCATTAATAATGCTAAACCACCAACAGATAACATCTCTTCGTCAGAACGACAGGCTCTTAAGAGTTTAAAAAATAACAGAAATATACTTATCCTTCCCCGCAGATAAAGGCAATGCCACAGTTGTGCTTAACTTTGAAGATTATAAAAATAAGATGCTTGAATTACTACAGAGTGATACTTACTCAATTCTTGAGAGAGATCCCACACATGAACTTCAAAATTGTACCAACAATTTATTAAAAACAACTTCTGAACTATCTAGAAACATTCGTCTTTCTCTTCGCTCTCTCCATCTGCTCATGCCACACATATATGGAGTTCCCAAGATCCACAACGAAAATACCCCACTTCGTCCCATTGTTGAGGGTATTGATTCACCAACATACAACCTTTCAAAATATCTCGCAAAATACCTTAAATGTTTTTCTGGCAAGTCTTCGGCTTTTATTAACAGCTCTGCGGATTTTGTATCATACGTTAAAGATATTAGTGTTCAAGAAAATGACATCATGGCTAGCTTTGATATAGTATCCTTGTTTACAGATGTGCCTACAGACGAAGTCCTGACACTACTCAAAGATAAGTTATCTAAAAAATGTTAGCCTTACTTACTCATTGCATCAAGTCTGGATACTTTAGATTTCAGGACACCATCTACAAATAAAATCATGGTCTAGCAATAGGTAATCCTTTATCTCCTATACTTGCCAACATTTATCTGGAAGATTTTGAAGTTAAAACTATCTCTTCCTTAGCACCTAGAATTTGGAAACGATATGTGGACGACATTTTCCTCATTTTGTGCCATGGACATGATTCTCTCCTGGATTTCCTGGAACATCTCAATAGTCAATACCCAAATAACCGAATATCCAATTCACAGCTGAGTTTGAAACTAATGGTTCCCTGCCTTTCCTGAACGTGAAACTGACCCATTCTTCTGAAAAACTTAAAATTTCAATGTACAGAAAACCTACACACACCAATAGATATCTCCATAGTCAGTCCCATCATTTCCCTCCTCAGAAACTTGGAATAATTTCTACTTTAGGACATAGAGCTCGCTCTCTTCTTGATGACCTAGATCAACTTCATAAAGAAATCAATTTTCTTAGATCTATTTTCAAACTGAACGGTTATTCTTAAAAAATTACTAAAATAATTGTTAAAGGCAATATATTTATACCATACATAAGCTCAGTCTCTCAAAAATTAGCCACGGTTCTCAAAAAATATAACATTAGAACTTTATTCACTCCGCTTCCTAAGATCCGCTCTCTAGTGAGCCGTACAAAGCCTAGCCATCACAACCTAAAATATCCTGGTGTATACAAGATTTGGTGTGACTGTAACATTCCTTACTTTGACCACATGGATAAATCTATTGAATTGCATATGGAGGAGCACAGGAGGGACATCACTTACAAGAGAACACGTGCCAGTGCTTTATCCAGCCATATCCTTTTTTCTGCCGATTCTGATGATCAAGACCATAGTCATACATATATAAACATTCATGTTTATATATGGATCTTGTAACAGCTTAGCATTTTGCCACAGGATTCTGTGGTTAGCGTTTTCAATCCCATATTGTGCAAGGCCAGATTTGTGAAGTTTGATAAGGTGGATGTGGTCTTCATGTTCAGAGATATGTTTACTTAGAGATCTTCCTGTTTGTCCATAGTAAGACAAGTTACCAGAACGTGGTACTTTGTATAAACCAGGTAGCATTATTGGTAAGAGTTTGTCTTTTGGAGAAGGTATCAAATTGTGAATTTGATTAATGGGCTTATAGGTAGCAATAAGTTGGTATTTTTTCATAATTTTTATCACATGTTCAGAGATGCCTTTAATATATTGTATAGGAGTCCTGTGGGCTTCTTCTTGTCTGGGTCGATTTATAGGAGAAAGGTTGATTATTTTTTGTGTTATTATTGGATTATATCCATTTAGTAAGGTTTTTTCTTTGACACTTTCCAATTCTTGTTTTAGAGATTCTTCAGAAGAACAAATCTTGTGTACTCTGGATACTAATGATTTTATGATGCCATATTCTTGAGATGGATGGTGAGCTGGAGCAGTGACCATGGAAGTACCTGTAGAGAGAGAGAGACAGCTGAAACATTCATTGCGTGTATGATATAGAGGTCGAAGTGAGCCTGTGAGGGAAGTCATCTATAAGTCAAATTGCTCTCCTCTGGACAGCATCAAGGATTTTTAAGGAAGCTTCTTAATAAGCAATGCCTTGAAATTATTTCTTAGAATAGTATGAGTGAGGGAAGAATGGATTTATATAAGAGAAATAGCCTGCACTTGAATGCATTTGGAATCAGGGGTCTGGAGAAATTATTCATTAGTATGAGACCTAATAATGGAGAGTCAGAGAAACATGATGGGAGAATCTATGAAAAACAGCAACTAAGATATGCAACTATGTTAATAATCATGGAGATGATTATGATGAAAGGATGACTGTGTGGTTATCTAGTTCAGACTTGTTTAGTATGTGAAAAGATGTCTGCCTAAGTAAGGCATTAGATACAAATAGAGATCTGCAAGTTGTCCAACTGGGTCATACAAACTTCAAAGGTGAGAGTATACAGTAAAAGAGAGAGAGAGAGAGAGAGAGAGAGAGAGAACTTATGTCTGTACACAAATGCAAGGAATAGCATTAGCTTCCTCCTTGGTGAATATGTTGTAGCCTCATATTATAAGCATTAGTGAGATATATTAACTGGTATTGAATGTAAAATGTACAGTATAAAGGAAGGATAGAAAAAATAGGAGAGGAGAAGATGTGCTGCTAATGATACTGGATAGAAAGCTAGGATTACAATATTAGTAACAACTTTCCACGTAGCAGTGAGTTTGAAGCTATCTGGTATGAGTTAGAGTCTAACAAGATCAAAACACATGGTGGAAATGTTACAGACCTAGTGATGATGAAATGCATTGTTAAGTCAAAATTCTGGGAAATGGTGACTATTAATTCTCACTAATGATCTAAAATTATGTATATGTAATTATTTATGTATACACACACTCTCTTATATGGAGTTAGGATATATTTTTTTTTATACTTCATATACACATAATCCTAGGTTGATTGAGTTATTCATTCTTTTTTTACATACATTTATTATATTCACTTTATGCCCACGTGATTAGCTTAGTGGCTTTGCAACCATATGACTGGGGAAGGAGCATCCCAGGTTCGATTCCCGTTGAAGACATGAGAAATCTGAAGATCTTCCTCAGCCATAGCCAAGTTAGCCGGTCTTGGGTGTGGGCAGTAGGGTTTTTTCCACTAGTTTATCTGGCGTTGTTTTTCATCCCGCAAAGCAGGCAAACCGGTCCCGTGAACATATGCTACTATAGTCAAAAATATATCCCTCCCCAGTGGCAGGCTAGGCGACAGGTCGGTTGGGAGTGGTACTAACAAGAAGTTGCATCTAAGTAACACGTGGACTCTGCATAGGAAGTGGGAATAACGCATAGTGAAAGAAAGAAGAAAGATTATATTCACTTTATGTGAATAATATATTAATTGTATATGTACTCTATATCTATATCCAATTTTATGCAGATGTTATAATTTAATTTTCATTTTATTTCTAATTTAGTACATTTTTCTCTTTAAACTTTCTCAACATACACTTTTACATCCCAGTAACGAGCCTTGGGCTCCATTGTCCATGGGCTAAGTTTGTTTATAGCTATGTTAATGACTCTGCTTACAGTTCCCCATAGGTTCTTAATAGTATCATGACTGGCCAGAGAGCAGTAGAAAGAAAGAATGTCTGTTGCCATTCCATTCTCACTTCTTGTGTGTTCACTTTGATGTGATGAGTGAATACAAGAACAGTTACATAATTGAGAATGGAATAACAACAGACATTACATTAATACAGAAAGAAGTTTTATATTAAATGCTTTAATTTTCATTACATAATTAACAATGGTGTAGTAAGGTTGTCATGATTTGATATGAATATTCTGCATTAATGTACACCTAACAAACATGGACTATCGGAAAAAAAAGAAAAAAAAAAGCTCTCATGGTTCTTGAAATGTGGTTAGTACGAATGATAAGGATTAGATGGGCAGCAAAGGTCAAAAAAGATTTGTTTGTTTATAACCTTTTCTGTTCCTTCAAAAGTATTTGAATAAACAAACAAATAAAGTTTACCGAATGAGATTAGGAAGAGGAAAGTGAAATTCTTAAGACATCTGTTAAGAGAACAACTGACCATCATGATGATCATAGGAAAACTACAAGGGGGAGAGAGAAGAAGTGGCTAAAAAAAAAAAAAAATCATTATATGAAGGACATAGAATAATAGACAACCAAAATGTTACATACCATCCTGATCTTTAGGGATGCAAAAGATAGGAAAATAAGTGGAAAACTATAGCTGTCAAAGATCAGAAACAATGCCTAAATGAAATTAACTCATTCATCAAATTTATCTTTCAACTCAAAAGTACTTTAATATTTTTAATCATATCAAAAAGATGCATAGGAATATTGATAAAATTAACCATACCTATCTCCATGACGAAGTTCTTGCCTCTTACGGCCATCAAAAGATACCCATGCTAAATTACGTGATTCTGGTGACACCATTATCTTAATAACAAAAATATATTAGTATTAGTATCAATTTATTATTATTATTAATCTTCATTAGAACATTAATAATAATACATATAGCATCAACACAATATTAATATTATTACATGGGCATCCTCATAGAGTCGATAGGTTCATCAAGAGGTCCTTGACATTTCACAAAGCACTAACCAACATTTGCACATCATTTCATACTTTGCTTTGAACTCATTCACTGACAAAGCATTCACAACTAAATGGCAACCCATTTCACTCATTTCCCAACTCTCCAAGCAAAAAAAAAAAAAAAATCTAGTCGTAACATCCTTGCTAACTACACCTCTTACTCTATTTCGAGGGATAACTGATGATTCCTAGTTTTCCACCTATTAGTCATGTACTGAAAAATTTCCTCCATATCAATCCTTATAAAACCTTATAGAAGGATTAAAGTATTGTAAAAAGGTATAATAATCTTCATATCTCTGCTTATCAGTGTGGTCTTCAATTGCCAGGTAACCTTATGAGCTATTTCAACTACTTTTGCAACATGCCCTCTGAACTTAAACTCACACTCCACCAGTATTTCAAAATCCCTAGCCTTATCAATTTTTTGCAGGCCATTTCCATCAATGTGGTATGCAGCTGATATGCTTTTCATTCCATAATGCAAAACCTCACACTATGCCACATTTAAAAGACAGTTATTCTCCTTTCAAATTTCAAACCATTCAAATGCGAACTGTATTTAAATGGTTTTGGAATTAGGTTTGGAAAAACTGTTTAGTGAGATGTTGAAAATTCAAAATCAGGGGAATTAGAGGTACCAGGTGTGTGTGGGGGGGAAGGGGATGCAGTCTAGCCACCCATGGGACAAATGAGTACAAATGCAGAAATGATCATGAGATGCCAAGCACATTTCCCAGGTTTTGAATCTAAATGGGTTGGTAATTATATTATGCAGAGGTAATTGTGGGCACAAAGGGAAAAAAAGTTGAAATGCAACTACCCAAATGCCAAAAGTATCAAAAATAAAGGGCAGGAGTTTTTGGCATTGATCAGCTCAACTTGGCCCAAAATTATCAGTGTCAATGAGACCTGGCTGACAGAAGATGATATATGGTAAAATGTAAGGGGTATGGTATTTTCAGGGTAAAAGGAATAGGACAGGAAGAGAGGTATTACTGATGACAGCTGAAAAATAGAAGTTCAAAGGATTTTAAGTCTGGGAGAGATGGTTATTTGAGGCTATCTGGTGCCAACAGGATGAAATATATTGTTGTTGCTGCCATATACCAAAGATTGCACAGAAAGATATGGATATCATGCACTGGCAGATTAGCACAATCAGTTCCAGCTGAGCAATTATTATGGGAGACTTCAACTATGGAGACACAGATTGGAGAGAGGAAAGGAGTGCATAGCAAGATGGAAAATAATTTATACAGTTACTATGGGACACTTCCCTTAAACAACATGTGATGAAATGACTATGGGTTTGAAAGTGCTGGATTTGGTAACAATATGAGAAGATGTATTCATAACCATGGTAACTGTTCTGCCTCCAATGAGAGAAAGTGACTATGCAGTCTTGTCCTGAAAGGTTGCTAAATGTAGAATTCTCCTACTTAGCTAATTTCCTCTCATAAAGTTTTTTCACTATATGATGAGTAAGAAGAAGAATGACTATGAAAGGATAACTTTAAATCACTGGCAATGACAGGGAAGTAGCAGAAGAAATAGTCGAGTTTTGAAGAGATCACTTTGCAAGGGTATATCATCCAGGTGGAGATACTGCAGTTGCTGATGTGACAGACTAATATGAGAATTCAGGTGGATAAACTGGAAGTGCTCAGCATATTTAAAAATATCAATATGAATACAGCAATGGGATTGGATGGCATGTCAGTCCATGTGTTATGAGTAGGAGCAACAGAACTGGCAGTGTCTCAAACATCATCCTCGGTCAATTTAGTGATATGTGCCCTCAAGATGTGTACAGGATACTATGAAAGTATTACATGAAAACTTAGTATTATTACTTCTCTAATAGCTTAACCACCACTCCAATGCCAATTCATCAATAATTTGCAAACTCAGTTATGGAGCCTCCTTTGCAATGGAACAGGAGCTGTGCGAAACTATTTCCGCACAGCTCCTGTCACATCTGTTACTGCAATATCACCATCCAGGTGATACACCTTTGCAAAGTGATCAGTCAGTAATTCAACTATTTTGTCTGCTTCAATCTCTAACATCAGCATTCATCAACATTATTCTACCATAATCATTCCTTTTTTTTTTTTTTTTTTAACACTTGAACCTAAACAATTCTTTGGAATTATCTTTGGCTTGCACAGCTAATTTCTCTCACCTTATTTTGCTTTCCTTATCATACTGAATATCCTTATGAACTCTCCTTTTTACTGCTCATGTGTTTGTTAAACACCTTTCTTTTTAAATTTCCTCCACAAAGTTTTCTTTTTTGTAATGAATGGTACTACTCGTCCATTTAATTCCCACTTGATTTATCCTCCCGACTCGAGGTATGAAGTATGTTGCTACTACTTTCTTCAAACGCCCCTTTTCTCATGCACTATCAATTCAAATCCTGCAGTTTCTCATTATCAGCTCTGTAATTCCACATATATCCCTCCTTAATTGATGATTCCACATGTTTAGTCACCTCTCAGGTCAAGACTGCATTGACTAGGAGGCAGCTCTCACCAACTGACAACAATTGTGGTCACCTTGGTCATATATATATATATATATGAATTCTCTGATGCAATTACTAGAACCCACTCACACTGATGTACTGTATGTTTACCTTTTGAGATACCACCTATCAGCCAAATGAACAAACATCAAGAGAACATCAATAGATTTAGAAATGTTGGTATGAACATCTTTTTCCTTAATGTGTTAGTCTCAATGTGGCTCATCACAGCCAAGTAACTTGGCTTCACACAAACCTAATGAAATGCTCTGCCAGCTCTGCATTCACAAGCAAGTTTGTCTGTCTTGCAGGATGAAAAATCCCCAAGTTTCTGTGAAGAAAACCTACCACGACATATAAGATTGGCCAGGTAACCTTCCAGCTGAGAAGCCTTTATAAAAGTTCTTGTTCCAGATAGAATTCAACCCAAATCTTTCCAACGAAAAGGTATTATTATCAGCTAAGCTGTGGATGTTCTGAACATGTTTCATTTTAAAGAAATTATATTTTTTTTACATCATCCCCCTCTTTGCATTACACTGGACAGTCACAATATTTATTTTTCAAGATCAGATTAACTTCATAAGTTAAGAATTAAGAAAATTACAACAATTGGACTTAATTTTTTCAAAAAATTCCATTCTAACCACATATTAGTCAAGCACCATCTTATATTATCTTTTGAATTTCAATGCTGTTATTATAAATAATAATCTGTTGCCATCTACAAAAGACAAACTGGCACCTCTATCATTAGCTGGTGTTTACCAGATACTGTGTGAATTATTATTCACACAGTATCTAACATACTTTGGACAAACAGGCCGTTCTATAGAAAAAAGAATTAAAGAACATCAGTATTATATCGAATACATGAAACCTGAAAAATCTGGTCTGGCACAACATAGTATATTGACACTAAACACAATATCCAGTGGGATAAAGCTCGTCTTCTCCATAGATGCAGGTTTAAATATGAACTTTCAAAGAAAGTTGTAAAGCCCTTTTTATAAAGTTTTGACTCAGATCAGCCAAATCTGAGTCAGAACAATTGTCTCTCTCTCTCAAAAGTTTGGGAGATTCTTATCTTATGTAACCATCAAAAATAGTTGTTTAATAATATTTTTAATAATATGATTTATTAATACTAATTTCTAGCATGCATCAACAGTTTTTAATTGGCAAACCATCGACTGCTGTATGTACTTTGCAATCTGGTTCCTTTGATTGCTTGTTTCTATACACTGATGATGTACTATTATTTTCAGTATGAAATATCTGTACTTTCATTTCATTAAAGTTAATTACTGTGTTTATTGTGTAATTTATTATTTATAATCATGCCACAAGTACCTTTAAAGATTAGAATGCTGTTATTAATTATCATCACCAAGAGACCTTCATGCAGTCAAAAGAATCATTATTTCATTCACCATTTCTGCACTTGCCACTCACATTGGGTCTCACATTTGAAATGCCCACCACTCTCCAAAATATGTTATCCTCACAGCTTCCTTCCTTATACAATTTCCAGAGATGATCACATGTTCTCCTATCTCACTCCACCCTGTGTAAAATCTCTTCTATCTTAATTGAGGCAGAAGAGATTCTTGAGATATAAGTTCACCAACTTATGTCTCAATTATATCACCTCTCCTCCTATTCAACAGGTTCTACAGATGGCATTCCTTCTTTCTGTCTTCATGTATTAAACATTCCAGAGACCTGATGCTACCTTTCATTTTCTTCAAAACAAGATGACCAAATTTCATTATAAGGAGCCTGATTTAGTATGTTCTCTATAGCAGTTTTGCTTCTAAATTTTAGATACGTGTACACAGAGCATCCCGTCCCAAAAATCTTCACAAAATTGAACTGGTAGTCTGACTCATTTTTCTACAGCTGGTCTATTCAAATCCTTCTTAACAACAATATCTTTCACTCCTTTTAGCTCTTCCACTTAACATCAGCATATTCTCCTTTAAACTCTCCTCCTTATTCTCCTTATTATTAATCCTAGGATTATTATTAATCCTAGGATTAATAATAATCCTAGGATTATTATTAACATATAATTTACCAATAATAATTTAACACCACTACAAACTTTCCTCTTTTGTAATAACACAACTTGTAGATTCCTATCAGACAGCTAACCTCCTATCCACGCGATTATCTATTATTCAATCACATCTTCCCCAATGCAAATGCCAATTTGTTATACAGCAACCTGTTACTAGCCTTGCAAAATCTTTGCATATAACATAATATAATACGTATTACAATGGGATGTTATCCTGTTATGCAAGTAAACTGCTAAAACATGACCTGTCCTTAACAAATTCATGCCAATCCTTATGAAGAATTCTTCTATTATCAAGCTAGTCACCTATCCTTGCTTTCTCCACACACTCTCTAATATCCTAACTCTGACTCTACATACATAAATTGGCATATTTTACAAAGAACAGGACAGAAGGGTAACAAGAATTTCAAAATCTGAGTACAAGAAGAAATTAGCTGTGGAAGCTAAAGGTAACCTTTAGGTTAGGTTACCTTAAGCTTCCACAGCTGATTTCCACCTTTAGTCAAAGGTTACCCTTTAGGTATGTGGTAAGTTAAAGGAAGAATGACTATGGTGAAATAATTTTTATGAATGCTGATGTATGGAGGTGACTGAAGCAGATGGAATAGTTAAATTACAGAGCGATCACTTTACAAAGGTGTATCGTCCAGGTAGAGAGATACTGCAATAACAGATATGGAAATAGAAGTAGATGAATAAGAGTTACAGAACTTTGATATGAACAGATATGGGATTAGATAGTATATCAGTTTGTGAATTATGAGAATGTGCTAGGGAATTGAATTTAGTCTCATCCTCTGAGTGGGTCCCAAGGAAGTAGAATGAATGGAAAATATTTTTTTCCATAAAAGATGCTCCAGTACTGAGGTAGCAAATTAGTAACAGATTAGCATCTCTGGAGTGGTGGTCAATGTATTCGGGAAGTTTAACAGGGGCAAAATTCAGGAATGGGCAGATAAGAATGAGATACTATATTAGGGAGGGGAGGGGATGCTTTTCTGAAGGGCAGGTCATGCTTCAGTAATTTACTCACTTTTTATAATAAAGTGACACCTGGGTTGGATAAAGAAAATATACAATGACACTGCTGCACTTTGTTAATGCATCTGACAGAACTGAGTTACACATGGTAACATGCTACGTACTGATGGAACTGAGATGTAGAAAATTGATGAGGCTAGCGATTTCGGTGTGCTGATGGACTGCAAGTTTAAATTCAGAGGGCATACCATGAAAGTAGTTAAACTGGCTCATAAGGTTACCTGATGATTATAGAACACACTAACGAGCAGAGATAAGGAGGTGATTCCATCAACTACCGTGTAAAGATTTTGTCACCTGGATTTCTTGAGTGACCACAATTGTGGCTGATGTAGAGAATGCTCCTTATGAGGAGAGATTGAAGGTTTATGGGTTACAGAAATTGGATGAGAGGCAGAAAAGTAATGACAGAGACATATTAGTTAACAGTTATTATAGAACTGATAGAGAAGAAAGTTTCAGTACATGACTAATGGGGTGGGGAAGGTGCAAGACTTGATAAGCAAGCATGCCATGAACTCCCTGAAACCTTTTATGCAAATAACAGAATTTATTATCTCCCTGTTCATATCCTTTCTTGTTACAAGGAATATGAATGGGGAGAGATGAGAAAGTTATTCAAAACAGCCAAGCATGTCTTTGCTTATTTGTGTCTCTGTAACATAACAGCTGATTAAATAGGAGAACACACAACTAGAGTTCAAAGAAAGTATTGGTTAGTTTTTTGTAATTGAAACACAGAATCAAATAACTCATTCATTATTAAAAAAAAAAAAGTTATAAACAATCAATAGTGATTACTTCTCAGATCTTTGAGATAAGCATGCAATCAAAATGGTTACATTTTTATTGCATGCCTATCTCAAAGGTTTCAAAGAAGAGCTGACCAAATTTAAATCAATTTAATGCAATACTGACTTTGGAGAGAGGCTAAAAGCAGGAAACTTGCATTCTCCCCAAATGACAGCCATGCAGTCTGGTCTCTAGCCAAAGTCATTGGTCGCAACTTCTGTCCAACACTGCTCCTGCCACTGTTGCATTATCACCCCCAGAAAAAGCCAATATCCTGCTGTATCCCCACAGATGCGCGACACTTTTACACATTCAAAAAAAGGAGAATCCATTCCGATATTAGAGTAATCAATGCGTTTCATGAGATGAGTGTTTATAATTATATGTCGGAAAATGAGCTTTTTTTAATGAAAATTCTAGTTCTTAAAGTGGTAACTATTTTGCTTGTACAACAGTTGGAAAATTTATGTATAAAGCACGTGATTTCGCATATTGGTGACTAATTCATACATCCTTTATTTCTTTCTCCCCTTCAGCATGGATTGACTATTCTTGGCACATTGCCAGACTCAGTTCTATGAAGTGTGGGCATAAAATACCTTCCTATTTCTCCAATTCTTGTACTGCTGATTTTGCAAATGTCATTCCCCCCCCAATCATCCCACACACACATACATATACTACACTCAATGCCCAGTGTGTCCTTTCACCAAAAAAAAGATCAGGAGAATTTTTCTCAAATTGGATACCAAAAAAAGTCTCCTGGCCCTGATGGCATTCCTCCAATTGTCCTAAAGGTCTGTGCTCCAGACCTTTAGGACATTCTCTTTTTATACACTTATTCCACTGAATAAGAAATGTGGAAATTGTGGAAATCCCAGAAATGTGGAAATTAGCCCATATTCTTAAAAAGGGTGACAATTTTTAAACTACCATCCAATTTCTCTTACTCCAGTTCTTTCCAAAGTAATGGAAAGAGCTACCAATGCTCAACTGCTATGATATCTCGAAAACTCTCGGCTAATAAATGGCTGCCAGTAACTGGTCAACAGGATCTACTCACTTAGGTCACTCATATCTGGACAAATGCCATGGAAAAGTTTGGTGAGTCCCTTGATATCTCTAAGGCTTTTGATTGAAACACAAAATCCTGTTAAGTAAACTCCTATTATTTGGTCTTCCCCTAGTCTTTTGCAGTTGGAGTGCCAGGTTTCTGACTGGATGCTCACTTTGAATGATGGTGGATGGTTCCTTATCTAAGTATATAACCAATGCAAGGGTCCCACAAGGCTCTGTTCTCTCACCAACCCTATTCTTTCTGTATATAAATGACTTACTCCAGCAGACTACTAACCCAATACATAACTTTGCTGATGACAGCACATTGCATTCCTCCTTTTTCATTTGCCAAACCCAGCAATGCATAAATCACCACAATCTCTAGAGCCTTAACATTCATTAGTGGGGTTTGGATAATCTTGTCAATTTCAATACAAGCAAAACACAACTATCTTATTTCGCACAAAACAGAATCTCTCTCCTCTCACCTTCTTTTGGCAATATCCAAATCCCCATACACGATATTCAGCTTCTTGGGATAACACTAACCTCAAATCTCTTGGCATGAAACTATTACAAATACTGCCTCCAAAAAAAGTTAGGTTTTCTTTTTTACTCAAGGTGCTACTTTAACTCCAAACAACTTCTAACTTTATACAAATCGCAAATCCATTTGACCATTCAATATTGTCCCATATCTGGGATGGTGCCCCTAAGAACTCCCTAAAGATAACTGGAACTCTGTACAGAAAAGGGCAGTCAGACTGATCAATAATCCCTCATTTAATAATACACTTCACTCACTTTCACACAGTTTCTGCTGCTTGCATCTTCTACAAATACTTTTATGGCCCTGAATTAGCATCAATAATATCCCACTCTCTGTCAACATTCCCTCACAGTGCATCTCCAAACTCACAGAAAAAATTTCTCCTCTTCGTTCATCCCTTCCACTGCTGCTCTCTGAAACAGTGCAATCTTATGTATTTCCCAAGGAATACATAACCCACAGCTTTTCAAGATAAATGTGAATAAGTTCCTTCTTGCCCACCTATGGCACTAGTGTACCACAGGTTGACCAACTCATAGTACATAGATGGATGAGTTCCCCATTAAAGAAAATCTTGACCTGATTTCAGAGAACTCTGCATCTAGTGTTAGTAGCATGGAAAGCATAGCCAGACCTTTCAGATTCAAGTTAAGCGCCTCTGTAGCGCAATTGGAAGAACGATGGTACATTGCACCCTGATTGGAATAGGCCTAAGTTCAATTCTCGTCCCGCCGGGAGGAATCTTTATCTGGATGATTTTCAATCGAAGGTGAGTTAGCCTATCTCAAACGGAGGTAGCAGAGTTTTTTCTCCCGGAAACTCGGGTTTTTCATCCCGCATACAGACAAATCGGCCCTTCAGCACACATGCAATTTACAGACATAGAATACTAGTTGTAGTGGTGGTGGAGGTGGGCAGCAGATGGCGTTGATGTGTAGTAGAGGTTCGATGTAGTGGTTGAGACAGTTGTAGGTGTCCTCCTGCGATGAGTCTTTGGACTCCTTGGAGGTGTCAGGAATAATAACAATAATAAGTTATTCAATGTATTCAATTCTAATCTCATCAGAATTGCTTGTCTTTCCAAAATAATGAAGTTTACATGAACAGGGTACTTAATAATAACCAGGCAAGGAGAGAGCTGGTAA
Source organism: Typopeltis vanoorti (assembly GCF_054136105.1). Lineage (NCBI taxonomy): Eukaryota > Metazoa > Arthropoda > Arachnida > Uropygi > Thelyphonidae > Typopeltis > Typopeltis vanoorti. The sequence continues at coordinate 39,607,689 of NC_143561.1, read as the reverse complement.
TTTATCCTTGGCAGATGGTAGAGAAAGTAAAGTTCCTGAAATGGTTTGAAGGTAGTGCAATGATTATGCTTGTGAACCCACACTATCTGTTCTGATGTTCCTTTAAAGTAGGGTATGGAAAGTTTTCTTATATCTGATTGTGATCTGGTGGAGTGATGATATCTATTGATATTTTTCTGGGTGGCAGCTGCTTAGTTATATCCATTAGTAGTCATATTATTTTTATTTTATTTAATTCTTCTAGCGGAAAGGAATCTATAGATGAAGTGAAATCAGTGTATAAAATTTTGATGCCAATCTTCTGTGATGGATGATTTTTTGCTAGTTAAGAGAAAGTTTTTAATAAACTGAAAACTGAATACTACATTGAATAGAAATAGAGATTATTAAGGTATCCAGAAAGAGAAGGATCGTTTTAAATTCATTATCAATAGTGAATTTTATATAGGAATATATGGAGTTTGTTATCTATAAATTAACAAACAAAAGAAATAAATTATTGGACTAAGTATATTGGAATACATCCACTGCTGATAAACTGTAGATTCATCATACTAATCCTCTGCATTTAATTCTAGCCCTCTTCAAATCTTACTGCTCACACTAGTTCTTCTATTAAAAACAGCACTGACTTTAAAGATGTATGTTTGTTTGCATAATGAAATAATGATTTCTTTTAATGTAATTTCCAGTGGTGGCTCGTGGCTTGAAATCGTGGGAGTGCTGCAACTTTCGAAATATACATACACACTGTAAGTACATGTGTTTGGATAAAATATCAAAATTATGGTAAAAATTTAAAAAAAATTAAACATGAAAAAATATTGTTTATTATCGATGAAATTATACAGTTTGGTATAATTAAAAATAAAATATATTCTTCTTGTTTTGTTTCATGAAAAAAGATTGTTTATTATCGATAAAATTATACAGTTTAGTATAATTCAAAATTACTTAAAAATAAAATCAATTTTTGGACATACAATTAAATCCTTTAATTGTAATGTCCAAATATTTAAAGAGACGGAGTAAACACGATAAGCACTACGAACACTCTACTACTGGCACAATTTGCATATAAACAATAGTGGAACTGCGTGATGGACAGTGCTGCATTACACTAATAGCTCGCATTTCACTATGATGTCATATGATTGCGTTAGTAGCAATATGACACTGTGGTAAACACAGTGCTGCTAGTGTCCTTCGCCCTCCTAAGTGCTACAAGATGGATTTTTATTATTTTTTATACAAAATAAGAGAATTGTATAGGATTGTTGATGATAAAATTAAATATCATCATCATCATCATCATCATGATGATGATGATGATGATAAAATTAAATATTATAAGCAAATATAAATAAATTAATAAATATATTTATATATCAAGAAAAATTGGAGGTGCTGCAGTTCCGCAGTGCCTATGCACGAGCCGCCCCTGGTAGTTTCTCTATTCACCAATATACTTTAAGAAACTCTTCAATTCTTAGGCCAATTTCTCTGAGAACATTGTTAAGTAATTTAAGTTCACATAAATGTAAGCTGTTTCAAAGGGTAAAATAAGTTTTACAAGCAAACTGAAGAACAGCCAAAGGCAATCTTATCTCATCAGCTCTGACTGACTCATTTGAAGAAAATCTAGAGTATCAACTCTTCAATGCCATCTTACCTTGGCCTTGTTTGGCTTTGCTTTGTAGATGATATTTTCATGATAAGGCACTCTCAGAGACAGAATTACTGCAATTTCTAGATAAAATAAACTCCATGTACTCTCACATCAAGTTCACTATGGAATGTGAATCTAACAAAAGTTCCCTCTCTGGATACATTAATAATCTCCACTTCTACAGGTAGTTCAATTTTGGTTTATCAAAACAAAAATAGTCCTTTACTGGTAGATACATCCATCTATCACTCTGTTTTACTGATTCCCTTCTGTTGGAAGAATTAATAAAAAAATAAAATAAAAATTACCATGACTACTAATGGATATAATGATGCTGCCATCAGAAAATTATCTATAAATATCAACCCTCAACCAGACTGCAACTGGAAGTAAAAAAAAAAAAAAAAATTTCTATGCACTACTTTAAAGGAACATCAGATAAAACAACATGAGTTTTTTTTTTTGCAAGTCTAATCTATGAACTATAACTATGAATACTTAGTTTAAAAAATCTAACAGAAGACTATACACATGGAAAAAACCACGAGATATGGAAAGGTATCAAATTGATTATATAATAGTAAAGCAAAGATACAAGAATAGTGTAAAAAATGCATGCACATATTCTGGAGCTTATATTTACTCTGACCACAAACTACTATTCATAGAAATAAATGTGAAACTAAAGAAGATAAAAGAAGCTATGAAAAGGAAAAAATGGAACTTAAAGAAATTAAAAAATACCAAGGAATTTGGAAATAGACTGGAGAAAGAATTAGAGGAAACAAGTTTTGTCAAAACTGAAGATCCAGAAATGAAATGGGAACAAGTTAATTATTATTATTATGGGTATCTCGATGGAGTCAGTAGACTCATCACGAGAGACCAAACTATCAAAAACAATATCCATCATATCTCTTCTTGAATTCATTTATAGACGAAGAACTCACAACTAAGTCAGGCAATGCATTCCACTCATTCACCACCCTCCAGGCAAAAAACCTCGTTCTCATACCCTTGTTAACCACACTTTTCCTTAATTTTCAGGGATGACCTGTTGTTCTTTCATCACTATCACACAGCTGAAACATTTCCCCTGAATCAATCTTAGAAAAACCTTTTAGTAATTTAAATGTTTCTATCATATCGCCCCCTCTTCTCTGCCTATCAACCAACCTCTGCAATCCACAAGCTCTCAATGTATCAATGTAGGGAGCACTTTTTATATCACTAACCAACTTAGTCACTCTCCTCTGAACCCTCTCCACAACCTCCTCATCTCCAAGGAATCCAGGTGACCAGACCTGAGCACAGTAATCCAAATGTGGAAGTATCAATGTTTTATAAAGGGGAATAATAACCTCTTTATCTCTGAATGTTAGTGTGTTCCTCAATAACCAAGTAATCCTATGTGTAATCTTGAACACATTAGCAATGTGCCCCCTGAACTTCATCTCCCTATCCACCAACACCTCCCCTAAGTCCCTCGCCTCATCAATATCTTGGAGTACCGTTCCATCAATGTAGTACACAGCTGGTAATCTTTTAATCCCAAAATGCATAACTTTACACTTTTCCACATTGAACTGACATCCATTACCTTTTGCCCATTTTGCCAGCTTATTTAAATCATCCTGCAAACTCTCAACATCAGCTTGATTTTTTTATTGTGCTACCCAACTTTGCATCATCAGCAAACAACTGAATATCTCCCTTTAAGCCATTTCCTATATCATTTATGTACAAATTAAACAACAATGGCCCAACCACAGAGCCCTGAGGCACACCACTGGTCACCTGCCTCATCCTGGATTCTGCTCCTAAAGAATTTTAAAGAGAAAATAAAGAAGATTGCAGAAGAAGAAATTGGATATGTAAGAATAAAAACTAATGAGATGATTTTTCTAATGGAAGAAAGAAGAAAATGGAAAAATAAAGACACCCCAGAAGGGAAAATACAATACAGAACCCTGAATGACAAACTGAGAAGGGAAGTATAGACGACTGGCTTAAAAAACAATGTGAAGAAATGGAAAATTGTGAGAGAGTGGGAAGGTATGATCTTTTGTACAAAAACACAAGAAGCATGAATCCCAAGAGAAATGGAATTTGAGCTAGAGGCATAGAAAATAAGAATGCAAAAATCATAACTGAAGAAGATAAAATCCTAATGCGATGAAAACAATACATTGAAGATCTATATGACAAGGAAAATAGACCAAATGAGTTGCCATTAGAAGATATAAAGAAGGTAAATGAAGATGATCTAGGCCCAGAGATTTTGAAGACAGAAGTAGAAATGGCCATTAAAGAACTAAAATGTGGAAAGGCAGACGGAATAGATGAAATATTGAAACAGCTTCAGAAGAAAGGAACTGAAGAAATAACCAAAATAATAAATTTAATTTATAACAAAGGAGAATTACCAAAAGATTTTATGACCTTAATATGTATACCTATACCAAAGAAAAGTAATGCAGTGAACTGCAAGGGAAGAGGAACAAGAGATGCGACTGGACTGTTAAGAATAATAAGTGAAAGAAGTCTGGAAGTGAATAAAGAAGTTAATATCTGTTATATAGATTTTGAAAAAGCTTTTGACTTGGTAAAATGGGATAAGATGGTGGAAGTAATGGAAAAGATTGGTATAGATTGGAAAGACAGAAAGCTAATTATTTCACTATGGGCAAACTGCCAAAGAGACATATGATACAACAGAACCAGGTATCATTGGACGAGGAGTAAGACAAAGCTATTCTCTGTCACCAATTTTGTTTAACATGTATTCCAAAGCAATGTTAAAAGAAGCTCTGGAGAATTGAGAAAAAGGAATAAAGATTGGAGGTAGACAAATATTTGCAATACGATATGCAGATGACAAGGCATTATTATCAAATACTGAAACAAGACTACAACATCTGTTGAACAGATTACTGGAGTCCTGTATCAATTATCGAATGAAAATTAACATAAGAAAAACAAAGGTAATGAAAGTAGCAAGGAAAGAGGTAAATATGGATATCAGAATAAATGGAGAAAAATTGAATCAAGTAAAGATATTTAACTATCTAGGAAGTGTGATTAGCAGTGAAGGAAGATATAAAAGTGACATAAAAGCAAAAATAGTGATAGGAAGAGATGCCTTTAATAGAAAATGGAATTTATTCAGAAGTAAAATGGATAGAAACATAAACAAAAGACTAATAAAATGTTATGTGTGGAGTGTTGCCCCTCTAAGCAGCTGAAACTTGGACATTGAAGAAAGAAAAATTAAGATTTTGGAAAGCTTTGAGATGTGGATTTGGAGAAGGATGGAAAAATCAAATGGACAGATAAAATAACTAATGAAGAAGTCTTAAAAAGAGTTGAAGAAGAAAGAAGTCTGGTAAGGAGGATAAAAAGAAGAAAGGGAAACTGGGTCGGACATATTCTGAGAGGAAATGGAATCAGAGATGCCATCGAAGGAAAAAATAGACGGAAAAAGACCCAGAGGAAGAGTAAGGAAAACAATGCTAGATGACATACTGAATGGAGACAGGTGCACAACCTTGAAAGAGAAGGCTCAGAACAGAAGAGAGTGGAAGGAAAGTTTTTGCTACTAAGAGAAGAACCTGCTCATTTGCAGAATACTTAAGAAAAAGAGAATCTATGAACTGTCTTCAAACCATTTTTGGAAAGTGTCTTCTTTTTTTACTATTCACACCAAAAATAAAAATAACCATCTCTCTCTCTCTCTCTCTAACCCCTTGTTTAAACACTGTTCAAGTATTGAAACATTTGGATTCATTCCTCATGTAATGTTCAGTGATATCAGAATCCAAATTATGCATAAGTGTAACATTTCAGTGAACAACTAAAACTAAAGTTAAAAATTACTCTGATATTCTCTCTGATAAAAGTACTTATTGCAGTTAAAAATTACTCTGATATTCAATGTTATCTTATTGACCATGCATAGAAAAAACACTCATAAAAGAGACAGAATTTACTAAATTTTCATACCCATTCTTTGCTTCTAATAATATATTTTATTTCAAGTAATAAATTATCAGCTGGCAACCTGTACTCAAAACTACTACTGAATTTTGAATGTCATATGTTGTGGACAGTTGCTTTTATTGTAATCACATATTAATTTTGTATCTATTCTTAACTAAAACTTGTATCATTTCTCTGAAAGTTTTGCAGCCCAATAACTTATTATAATACTTTATATTAAAATACAAGATCTCCAATATGCTAATATGTAATTACATAATCACAAACAAGTGAAAAGATATAAATCAAAAAATATATAATTACATATCACTTAGTTTGTTTTTAATGACATTAATTAGTTGCACATCCATGCAAGGATAATACTACATTCATCAGGCACACACACACACGTATATATCGTATTTTTCGATAGATAACGCATGTTATCCATACAAAAAAAGTCTAAATTCGTTAAAAATGAACATGCGCAGTATACATTTGAAAGGTATGAGAGGTAAATCAAATGTAATAACAAAACTAAGGTAGAAGTATTACTTAATATTTATTGAACATTACACTATTCAAATCCAAAAAATTCTTCATCAGACTCAATATTGAAAGAATCAATTGCATTAAAAATTTCGTTTGGTATTTTTTCAGCTTCATAATCATTGTCACTGGACACCACTGCCTTCCCTTGTGCTTTAATGAAACCATTTCTACCACAGTTTTCACTTATAGCAGCCCAACTTTCTACAATCCACGTAGCCATATCTTTATATGATGCTCTTTTCATCTGCTCTGTTTTGTTATATTCATGGATGCCATTCATACATCATTCCCACTTAGCCTACAAATTGTCTTTGAATGGTTTATTTATTGCAAGATCAAGGAGTTGGAGTTTTTTTTTTGTTAAACTACCTGGAATGAACAGCCAATTGTAATACTTACAATTGTTTTAACTTCTGCTGTCATGTGTGCCCTACATGAATCCAACACTAACAAAGATTTTGGGTTGAAAAATGCCATTTTTCTCTTTCGCCCCACATTCTCCAACCAAAATTTCATAACCTCAGAATTTTTCCAACCTTTATCATTAGCAGTAACAATAATATCTTTGGAATCACAACCTTTTGAAACAATCTTTCTTTTGAAAATCACCATCGGTGGCAGTTTGGAACCAACTGCGGTTATGCAGAGAACCACAGTAAAGTTAGACTTTTCGTGCCGTGTTGTAGCAATTGAAACCTCTTGCTTCCTTCAGATTCACAGTCCTAGAACTAGGCATGTCAAAACTTAAGGGAACCTCATCCATATTCCCAAAGTGACAAGCATCAACCCCACACAAGTTTTCTCTCAGAAACGAACGAAATTTAGCTACTACTTTCGCTTCCCAGTCGCATGGCAAATTTTGTCCAACACTAGTAGAGAAGCACACACTTAAATTGTCTCTTCATAAATCGAAAAACCCAAGATGTGTAGGTCTTGAAATCCTTTATATTATTGTTTTGCGCAATTCTTTTCGATTCCTGCAAGACACGGACAGCAGATATTCTCATACCTTTAGCTCTTTCACTAACAACCCAATCAAACAGTTTTTTTTTCTATGGTTGGCCACAAGCACCTTCTAAACCTCATAGCACATTTCCTCATATGTAAACATTTCAGGACTGTTTCAGCTTTTCACCATTCCCTTTTTCCTTTGCTACTTCTACCACTTCAAGCTTGAACTGCGCCGTGTAGGATTTTCTTCAATAAGTACTTCTATCTTCCATAGCTAATTCAGATCTAATAACAAACAATTTTGAATTTAAAAAAAATCGAACCACTGCTACTAGCAACGTACGTGATTTTAAAGAATTCCTCTGTCCTCTGTCTGTACTTCCTCACTCTATCACCAGTTGGCCCATGCGCGTTATCTATACATCAAAAGGAGTGATAGAAATGTTGGGAGTGCACGTTATCTATCAAAAAATACAGTGTGTATATATATATATATATAGTAGAGAGAGAGAGAGAGAGAGATTTATTTATCATATATGTAGTATATGAACAAGTAAATTCATTAGAGGCAGTTCAAAAATGAGTTGGGATGTTTTATTTTTGCGAAATAAAAAAGAAAGAGATCAAAATACTGAAATAATACTACTATATATATACATATATATATAGTAGAGAGAGAGAGAAAAGAAAATTGATTTCTCCATTTATTATTTATAGTTCTGCACTTTAAACATTCATTTTTCTATTTTTTATTTCAGTATTTTGATCTCTTTCTTTTTATTTCACAAAAATAAAACATCCCAATTCATTTTTGAACTGCCTTTAATGAATTTACCTGTTCATATACTACATATATGATAAATAAATCAATTCTAAACAAAAGTATGTATTAAAATCAAACTGTCTGCAGTTTGATTTACATAACATAAGCTTTACATAGCATAATATTACTTACTTTAAGCTCCACACCAGCTGGTACAACTATTGGCCTAAAGGAAAGTGAATGAGGACATATAGGTGTCACCATAATTGCTGGAACACTTGGATGAATCATAGATGCACCAGCTGCTACAGCATAAGCAGTACTTCCTGTGGGTGTTGATACAATCAAACCTGTAAAAGAAAATATACTTGCAATGTTAATTCTTTCAATTACAGAGCTTATTGTTAAACTATTTTTCATGAACAATGCAAGAGGATTTTATACTGCAACTTACCATCTCCTTGAACAGTTGTGACATGTTTCCCATCCAAATATAGATCAATATTGGATAGATAGGGTGAAGGGCCTCTATCCACCACAACTTCATTGAGTACCTAAAAATAAAATTTCATTTTTGATATGAAAAAATAACATTATATGAGTCAAAATTTTTAAGGCATGAATGCTAATTATAATTGTGATGTTTTCTAAACTTAATGGCTTTGTTATTAGTATTTACAATTACTGCAGAATTTTTTTATGACTAAGGCCTCTCTTATATTGGTGACATGAGTTTGCTTGATTGGCATCTGATTAAAGAATTTACTGAGGACTGTAAATTTCCGACTGTTTTGTGGGCAACCAGATGACAATTTCATGTTCTTACTTTGCTAAGTCTGCACAGTTCCCAACGATGATGTGAGGAGCTTAAGGATCTTTCTCATATCCAAGTTAGCCAGCCGGTCTTGGGTGTGGACAGCAGGGTTCCCCCCCCCCAAGTTTATCTGGGGGTTTTCATCCTGCAAGAAGGCAAACTGGCCCCGTGAACACACAGGCTACAGTTACAGGATATAGTAGTTACAGGATATAGCAAAGAAGCCAATCGGAAACCACCTTGCTCATAGTCATTTTCCCTAGATGGTGGCATATATATATGTCCCTAAACAGCTGAAAGGCTATATAACCAGACAACAACTTTGCTAAACAGGTCACTCTTCTCAGGTAAGGATCAAGGAACACCAGGTATATAACATTTTTTTTCTTCCAGTTTATGCCTTTTCTATTCCTTTCTGCTGCTACACAGAAATGGAACTCCTCCTGCCACTAATAACAAGTAGAGTTCCTGAAGAATAAGAGAAGGAAGAAAGAGAGAGAAAGAAGGTGGAGGGAGGGGGTCCAAAAACAATCGAACTGGCAAACCAACTTCTGTCTCAGGACCAGTGGCACACCCAGGATTTAATCTTGGGGAGGGGAGGAGGGGAGTTGAACAGATAAAAATATTTTTAATGCAATGAATTTGCATTAAAAATATTTTTATCCGTTCAACTAAAATTCGTTAAATTTCATTCATGAAATAAAATTCATTAGGTGATTATAAAAATTTATTTAAAGAATAAAATCCAGTTTTCTTTTCTTTTTACAAAACTCTTGAATTATTTCAGTCATGGTTACATTAATCTCTCTGTGTATATACAGCAAAGCCAGTCTGTTCAATCGTGATTGTGTCACGGTAGATCTTAAATAGGTTTTTAAAAGGCATAAGTTAGAAAATGACCTTTCACTGATGCATGTTGTTACCGGAAGCGTTGCAAATATTTTTAACAAGTTATAGATGTTAGGATATATCATTTTGTCACATTTTGAAACTGCATCAACGGCATTTTTGCATGGCACTATTGCAAACGGTTTTTCAAATTTCTTATACCACAACTTGAATTCGCCGTTCAAAATTGCTGGATTTGTATAAGGCAAATCACCAGCATAAAATTCACACAACTGACGAAAATCTTCCATTGCACCTGCTGTTGGAGCATCTTTTCCATTTGGTAGAAGAGAAAAAATTTTTTTCAAAATGTTGCGTTGCCGAGTGAAATGATCCTGAAGTTGTCAAAATTTGATCAATAAATGGAATGAAAATAGTTCTCCTGAAATACGCTTCTACAGAATCGGCTGGAACATTGGACCTTAATGTTTGTTTTGATGTAGCCCTTGGCTTTTTAATGTCAATATTAAAATTATTGACTTTTATACATGCTTCATCGTAAATATCTTTAAATTAAAAATCTAGTGTTTCACGAAAGGTATTTAATTGAGCCACAACATCAACAAAATTTAGGGCAATTAAGAGGTCACTGTCAGATTTTTGCATTATTTTAGACAATGGTAAGGTGTATGCAAATATTTTTTGCAAGCTAAATAAAGATATTATAAAACCAAATTCACACAATGAATTATTCAAAAGTTTTGCATTAGAGGACGAGTCTCTGTCTTCCCAAGAAATGATTGTTTCAAGACTATGAATCACTGCATCATATAATTCCACCATGGTCATGATAGCTTCATGGCATTCCACCTGCCTAATCGGGCAAACTTGGCCAAAGTTTGTCCAAAATTGGACAAAGTTTCTGTCTCTTAGTATCCGGTGTATATTTATCAACAAGGGCATCCTGTCTCTTAGGGGTATTGAAGAAATTGTGTACCTTTTCAATTGTGCCAATGCAATTTCTTATTTCAGTCACAGATACAGCATTTCCAATTGCCAAATTCAAACTATGTGATGCACAATGAACATATAAAGTTTGTGGATATATAGCTGATATGTGAGATTGGACACCATTAAACTTTCCGTTCATTGATGCGGCACTGTCATAACCTTACCCACGTAAATATGACAAATCAATGCTATAATTATTTAAGCTTTCTAATATTTTGTCAGATAAGTTTTTTCCTGTAGTACTTGTTACAGGAACAAATTGTAAAAATTGTTCAAACTTTGTTGTCATTTTCTTCGTCTATATGCCTGGCACACAAGGAAAGATGATCAGTGGTAGAAATGTCATAAGTTTCATCAGCAAGAATTGAAAAACATTTCGCCAAATTAATTTTTTTGACCAAACGGTTCAAAATGATTTCATTACATGCATTTATAATTTGATTTTGTATGTTCCAGCTAATGTAGGTAGCGTTTTTGGCAGAATGTTTAAAATGTTCAGCCAAGTTTTTGTCGCCCGCATCGATTCTTGTTCTTAACAAAGCTCGAAAATTTCCTTCATTGGCGATTTGCTCCTGTTCAATTGAAAATTCTCCATAATCACGATGTCATGTCCTCTCAAGGGTATATTTTGCTGAACACATAAAATTACTGTTCTTATAATCGGCTCTAATCGTTTCCTATTAACTGCAGCTTGTGATGCACTATCTACATCAATTGATTGGAATACATTTTCCATCTCGAATATTGTTTAGCCTTTCGTAAGTCATAACAGCCATTATGATATTTTGCTTTTTGATGATTATTAAATTTTTCAATGGCTTTCTTCCAATTATTATAACCTTGCATAACTAACTGTCCAGGTACTTCAGATTTAGATTTTCCAACATTAGCAGGTGCAAAAAACACACAATATTTACAGTATGCACTAATTTCAACTTGAGAGTACACAAGCCATGTAAATTTTTCAAACCATGTGTATTGAAAACTTCGGTTGTGAATTGCAGCACAGGTTGCAAGAAAATTAAAATTTGGTTCTGGTTTCCACAACTTTTTCACAATATCTAAATTGTATTATCGTCAGAATTAAATGTTTGTTCTTTCAAAAATGTGATGTCGTGAGAATTATTAATAACTAAGGAAGTACTTTCTTCTGGATAATTCGATGGTTTTGTCAGACCTACAACTGGGGAAACCGAATCCAAATGTGTATTGACAATATTAATAGCGCAAACATTGCTACTAAGATTTGAATCATCCTTTTTTGGTTTTTTGAAATAATTCAATAAAATACTCTGCTTTTGTTTTTCAGCCATAATTTGAAGCACAAAATCCAAAAAACAAAATAAAATCTTTTACAAATTTAACTTTAAAATTTTAACTTTAACTTAACTTCAGTGTTATTGAAGAATTTACGTACGGTAAGGTTACTCTTCAGAGATGGAAAGAAGTTTCAAGTTCAAGACATGCTTTTCAACAAACTCAATGCAAAATAGCATTGAGTGAATATGAGCGTATTGCACACGACCTATGACTGAGCATCTGCAATGATTCGCCAATACACGATACCCGTGATTCTCTCTCTGGTCTGGCTCAGACAGCTATAGGACAGTGTTTCTCACCCTTTCTAAGCCCAAGGACAAGTAAAATGCCTAAAACAATTCTACGGACCACTAAGTTATGTAATTTTTTTAAAAATGTATGTAGGGATTACCAACATTTGGGAAAAACTGTGCCATTTATAACATAATAAATCTAAAAGCATATTTTGAATATATATGGAAACAATTAACGAGTGTCCAGCTGTATCATCATAAAACAAAGTTTTAATTTTTATTAAACAAATAAATAATATGATATAATTATTTACTGTTTACTTTTAATGAAATGGATGAGCTTCTCAGCATTGCAGAGTTGCTGGATATCTGGCTCAATATTTATCAACTTCAGTCGAAGATCGGCACACACACACTAAGACGAATTCTGTATTTTGTTTTTATTTGAAGGAGTGATGAAAATCCTTTCTCGCAAAGATAGATTGTAGAAACCTACATGAAGATTTTCGATGCTTCTTCAGATGATTCGGGAAATTCACTTCTCAGTGAAGGTGAGATCCAGAATCGAGCAAAACCACGATCATGGGATTGCAATTTAAGCCCACTTGAAAGCTCAATTAGCTGTTCTTTTTTCGATAACGAAAGGTCATTCTTGTGACTGCAAGCCTGAAATGGATCGTGAACCCACAGAAATGTCTTATAAAAGTTATTCGGAAAATATGTTTCCAAATTCTGTTTCAGTGTTTTGAGGTGGACACAAACTCTTTCCCAGTGGTTAAATTCTAAACTAATAAGTTTCAGGGCCCTATACAAAATAACCAATTGTATTTGCCTTTTGAATACTATCCGGGGAGGCTCCAAACCTCCCTATCCCTTTCATCACACTTTCGTAATCAGGCTATTGTTGATACTGATTTATATACACATTCAAAACTGTAAACAATTGTTGAATATTAACACAATAATGTAGGCATAATTACTGTAAAGGGAGAAAAAGTCACAAAACAGAAAAATGTCCCTACAAAATAAACAGTTGTATTTACCTTTGAATGAGATCCACTGGTCGAGTGTCCAGCAAGTCAGCAAATCTTTCTTTTCGTTCAGCGTATTAATATTATCACATTGCAAATGATGGGAATTCTGTGTTTCTGTGGATTCGTTATAGACCTCTTTCTCTTCAGAAACTACACACAAACTGTCATTACAAACTCGTTTTGTATTATCACCGTCATCCGAACTATTTTCTGTTTAAAGACGGTACCAAAGTACTTATCCATGATTGAAATACCGTACTTACTCGAATATAACTCGCCCTCACATATAACTCGTACCCCTGATTTTACTTTTCGAAAAAATAAATTAAAAACTTTCGCATATGCCTCATAAATGAAAAAAAGCTGAAACACATTCAGAGCGGGGGGGGGGGGATAGTAATTTGCTCCCACGGTAAACAACACGTCCTCCCCAATAGCCACTATATTGCAGAGGCAAGGAAAACAAGTACTTTTATTATGTCAGTGAATAAGGCACCAGCAGTCTGTGTAATATATTTCTCAACAAATAGTGCAATTAGAGACAACTGGGATAAAAACGACACTAATTAATGAATAACATGTCCTTTCATATAGAAACTATGCTATTTAGACTCAAGCAAAACCATATGTGCACCAGCAAATACAGCATCTAACTAAAACTATTGTTATTAATTAGATGTGTGTGTGAGTTCGCCTGCCCCAAAGCAGCAATAAAGTTCAACTGAAGGTGTTAAAATTCGTAAACGTGTTAAAACTTAGAAATATATATATAATGAATGTTGTTATGGCAGTTTCACATATGGAATTTGGTTGAAGAGAGTTAGCATTTCAACTCAACTGGGCAGCTTGCTTTTATCTTTCAGTCGTGCGATTTCCTAAAAATATATAAATACTGGGGTTAACTCACAACACACTTTGCCCAAGTATTACTTAGCACTTCAGAACATATATTGAGCCTTGGTTGAAGGAGGAAACCCTTCAACAATAAAAATCAATAAACAACAAGTATTTTGGTTGAAATGTGGTCGTTTGGACAACTTCAAATCTGACAAAACAGCAAGGGAAAGTGGAAGCAATAAAACCATATTGTTGTTCACTTAATCCCTCTTTTATTACTCGTCATTCTTCTGCTACAAATTAAACATTTTATTTTATTTTTTAAGTATTCATTTTATTTCAATAATTTTTACTTATTCAATTTTAATTTGTTTTGTTTGGATAATTAAAATATATAGATTTATTTGGTTAATTTAAGTCTGCCTTTGGACCACCTGTCCCACAAGTTCAGAAACACTGCTAAAGGGTACTCACCTTATGTGACCGCTAATTCATAAGTAGTATAGAAATAGAAGACACGACACAACATAAATAAAAAAATGAATTTTAATTAGGAAAAGTATTTTTGAAAGTTTTTTAGTATTTTAACTTTTTCTTTTTGGGGGGGGGGGGGGGAGCCAGGGCCCCTTGTCCCTCCCTACCTGGGTGCGCCACTGCTCAGGATAGTGGTGAAAGAGTTTCAGTGTTTTAAGGGCTAGTTGCACCTCACACCATTACTCCTCCACCATCAAACTTTACTGTGGATACAACACATGGTGGTAACAAGACGACTGATGAAAATAGAAGAGGAGAGAACAGCATGGAAATTTTAGGCAGTTTTCTTTCAGTAATCTGGTTACCTTCAACATTAGGGTGACATACTGACAGAGGAGATTCATATACAGCATTTCTTCTTTAACTTTTCAGCCATTTGCTAGAAGCATATAAACTCTTATTAAAACTGAAAGAATGTGGCTAGCAGATTAGGGGATGGTTGGTTTAAAAGTATCAGCAAGTTGTGTAGTTTTGAAGGAGGTGACAAAGTGATGTGCCACAGAATTCTGTTTCTTGGCAGCTGTTAACTTTTTATGTTAACAATACAGACCAAACTTTAAGGGAAGATATTCAATTGTTTACAGAATAAATGCAATTGGGGGGGGGGAGCAACAGCTGAAAACTCAGATGTGATGTCACTTCAGGAAGATTTAAATAGGCTGCTTCAGTGAGCAAATGAATTGAGATAACAGTTTATATGTATAATTAATTGTTTCAGTCTCTTTTTTTGTAAAATTTTTGCTAATACTCCTGACAATGTAAGTCTGACTTATGAAACTTGTAGGGTTATATTTTATCAAACTCGTTATTTATTTGATAACATGTGGTCTCAATACCAGAAGCCATCAACACAAGTGCTAAACCACAGAAACTTACGTATTCACTTTAACATGTTACAATGTTTTGTATTTTGGCCACAGAAAATGGAATGCATACAATGTATTAGTGGAAATTCATCAGAAGATGAAGCAGATAAGAAATCTGGGGTGATAGTGATTAAACAACTGAAATTTACAAGCTGTGAAAGTTACTCACAGGAATGCCACCATGTTGAATAAGACACTGATAAGAATGTGATTATGCTGCTGCTGTATAAATTATTTAAAATGTACCCATTGTGCACAGATCTTATCCTGTGAATAGCTAGGAAATAAAAAAAAATGCTAGAGAGGATCCAGGGGTGAATAAGACTGCATCAAACCTGTAAAATGGTGGATATAAGACAGACTGAGTGAGTGTGATCTCTCTCTGGGAGATGTGCCTGTATGCAGAATGAAAAACTGAGAAAATGTGGCTAATTTCAGTAAGAAAAATCAATGCTACCTCACTAACACATCAACAAATTTCTTTCTTCTTTTAAGCACTTAACCACACACACACACACACACAGCATTTCTGTGTTATGGGTCTTGTGTGGGGCTGATATAAATAAAAAAAAAGTGTTTAAAATGATTCCTCTTGTCATGATAAGAATCAAACTAAGGTTTTTTCTAAATGAAGGGCATGCATTATCCCATTATTCTTCCAACTGCACTATGAAGGTACTCATTAATGTTTATTAATCAATCATAAGAGGTGTGTTGAATAACATGACACTTAAAACATGTTTCTTGGATGTCACAGTGAGACAAATAACTGATACTTTGCATAGAAGGACGGAAGAACAAGCATCAAAATTAGTGGCAGTTATTAGCACAAATGACTTGGTATGTAAAAAAAAAAAATGCAAAAAAGGGATTTGAAGAAGTCATTGTGGAAAGTGAAAACTAATAGCATTGTTATTGGGAAAGTGGTTAGTATGTTGCCCAGGTTTGGTAATAAAAGAAGGAGAGAAGATGCAATGAATAGCAAGATGGTTGAATTGTGTGATGCAAAGGATGTGCAGTTTGTAAATGTATGGAGTGAATTTAAAGGGGAAGTTGGAATAGATTAAGGTTGATAGATTGCATCTGAATCGATTCAATTTTGGACATTTGGATCAACTGTTGCTGAGAGTGTGCAGAATCAAGATAAAATTAGTATGACTAAGACTCACAGAGAGAGGGGGGGGGAGAGAGAGAGAGAGAGAGAGAGAGAAGCAGAGTGGAAGGAAAGGACAGGAGGAAAATGGACACAAGGATGAAGAAGTGAAAATATATTTTATACACCTTGTTATTCATCGGTACACTACACTACTGAATTTAATGATATTCTCACATCCTGTGAGATTATTGCTAAATCCAACATTCTAAAACTGTTTAAAGATAGTTATCCCTTAGAAAATCAACAAAATTCACTTCTTTTTTCCACATAGGGGAGACAAGAGATCTGGGGTTGATGATTGATAGAAACCTGAAGTTTAGGGGACATATTGCAAAGGTGGTGAAGGTAACACAGAGGATTGCTGCTATTATGAGAAGGACACTGACCTGCAGAGATGGGAGGGTTGTCATTCCGTTGTATAAGTCTCTGATCAGACCGCGCTTGGACTATTGTTCTCTGATTTGGTCCCCGGGATTTGAGGGGGATGAATTAACTGTGGAAAGGATACAAAGACGGATGACAGGGATGGTTTCGGGACTGTACAGGGATAGTTATGGGGATTGGCTGAGAGAATGTGGACTGCAGAGTTTGGTGGATGGAAGAGGGAGAGGTGGTGTGATTGAGACTTTTGGACTATTGAGAGGTGGTTGCAGGGTTGACGCTGGGGAGTTCTTTCGCTTGGTTGAACAGCGGGGGGGAGTGATGACAAGAGGCCATCCCTGGAAGTTACGAAAGGAAACTGTGAGCGAGAAGGTAGGGAGTGGTTTCTTTGTGTGGAGGGTGGTTGGGCCGTGGGGTGCATTGACCGATGGAGTGGTGGGAGCGAGAACGGTCGGTGAGTTTAAGGAGTGGTGTGATAGACTTTGTTTCTCAGGGGGGGGACCTCCCCTCGATGAGTCTTGACAGACTTTATGTCTTAGGAAGGACCTCCCTCGATGAGTCTTTTGACTCCTTGGAGGCCTGAATAATAATAATAATAATAATAATATTATATCTTCCTTCCTTCTTTAAGAGCCTCCATATCTCCATCAGTGTAGAAGAAGTCGAAAAAGACCTGATCTCTTTTGACTAAAGGTGAGTTAGCTGGTCTCATACAGAGGTAGAGGGTTCTCCCCCCCCCCACTCCCAGAAACTCGAGTTTTTAGTCCCTCAGAACAGGCAAATCTGCTCCATGAACACATGCTGCTACAGTCAAAAATACATTTCCCCTCCCCCAGCGACAGGCCAGTTTGGGATTGTACTAACAAAAGTCACATCAATTTAACACATGGACTCTTCATTAGAAGCAGGATAAAAGCTCAGAGGAAGAAGATCTCTTCCTTCCTTAAAATCTGCCATTAGGATCACCTTCCTTTTGCATGCCCAACTGATTTGCCTAAATATTTCACAATCAATGCTCTCTAACAACATCCTATTAGCATATACTATTCTGTTCATTTCAATCTCACATCAGATTCAAATTCTTCACATATACCACTCTTTGAGGACACAATTTCTCCACTATCATTAACAGCACCCCCCCTGCCTTTTTCCTTCCTATCCTGTCAAAAATTCTATATATATCCCTCCATTTCTATTCCTGATATCATATTATACAACAGTGTTGGATTTGGTAATATTCTCACAGGATATGCTTATGGTTAAGGTATCAGTATTATTGTCTGTTGGTGAATGATCATGGGAAGTGGTCAAACAAGGAAAGATTACGACTATTACACTTTTTTATAAAATCTTTATCAAGTAGCTTTATTTTTATCTGCCATTCCTTGACATTTTAATAAAGAAACAATCCAATAATAGTATCAACCTATCTGTATACAGAAAACCTACAAATACTGGTCGTTACCTCCATTTCAACTCAGCTCATCACATAGCTCAGAAACTTAGCATTATCCATAGTCTCAAGAAAAGAGCTATACAGTATACGACAGACAAGGATGACCTACTAACGGAATTAACCACAATATCCAGAGAACTTTCTTTAAATGGTTACCCTAAAAGACTCTATAACAAGATTCTATTTACTGATATACCACATCGACAACGTGATGACGTCCAATACATCAGTACAATTACAATTCCTTTTGTCAACAACCTTTCCAAAAAATTAGCTAACCTTTTAAAACCAATCAAGATCAGAGTGGCATTCAAACCAATCAATACTATTCGGAAATTTTTAAGATCACCGAAAGATCCTCACCCATTCTACAAATACTCTGGAGTATATAATATTCCTTGCTCATGTGGTATTAGTTACGTAGGTCAGACATCTAGAAGCTTCGAAATGAGAAAGAAAGAACACATAGGCTATGTCAGAAATAACAGACAAGACATTTCAGGCCTTTCATGCCACTTTGCCTCTACTAACCATCACACTGAGTGGGATAAGAGCCTTATGCCATACATAGAAGATAACTACCATTCAAGAACCTTTAAAGAAGCAGCTACAGTCGTCCGTAAAACTGAAAACCTAAACAAGAATCAAGGTCTAATTTTACCAGAAATTTGGAAAACTTTTATCAGATCATTAAATATCAAAGAAATGAACTTTCATAACAATTACGTCATGAGTCATCACGAATAAATCACGTTAACGAGACACGCACATTGTCACGCACAATACCAATTTTTTGTATGATTTAGAACCATCAGTTATAACCTAGTCTGTAACCTTCATTTTGTGCTTACTGATTTGTATTCCCTGAGGATGCCAATAGAAACAGATTGGCGAAACATGTAGGAGGATAAAAATAAAGCTACTTGATAAAGATTTTATAAAAAAGTGTAATAGTCGTATGAATAATTGTCAAGAAAAAATTCAACATAAGGAAAGATTACTTTCAAAAAAAGGGACACACGTGGAAACATTGAAGGGATGACTATGAGAGGCTTTGTTCAAATTAGAATCAATACCATGGATTAATGAGCTGTGGAGAAAAGATGTTGACAGAGAATGGGAATTGATCAGGAAACATCTGACACAGGCAATATGCAATGGTATACCAGGAGCTGTGTGAATAAACTAAATAGGAGTGAAACGGATAAACATAAAAACAAGTAAGTAGTATGGGGGGAAAATATGTTAGGGAGAAAGAAAAAGATAGTCAGCAGTGATCAGATGCCTGAGGAACATAAAATGCAGACTAGAAAGATAAACAAGCATAGAAGAAATATAGAGATTTGCCATTGGAAATTTATTTTGCACTTGGTTAGAAGTTTATTTTGCACTTGGTTAGACTATAATAATAAATTTAGTTTAATCCTTTATCCAAGTGTAAGCAAACAAAGTTCCTCTCCATTGCTTCTGCCTTAATATCACCACTCTGGGTCTGCCTCCCACTCACGAGACCTCAATAAAGGTCGAAACTGGTCTGGACAGTGGCCCCTTCCCTTAATGCATAGCAGTATACATGTCTGCAAGGAGATGTGCTTTGCATTATGGGAGATACTGAGACAAGGAATGATGAGAGCTTGGTCCACCTTTGCTACGAGTTGCCAAGGGATGTACCACCTTACCTCAGTCCTGAAGATGTTTTCAGCTGCAAACTTTGCTTACACTTGGATAAAGGATTAAAATAAATTTATTATAATCTAACCAAGTGCAAAATAAACTTCCAATATCTTTCTCTAATCCAGAGTAATTTAATAATAAGGTGGTACACTGGTTGGCAACTTGTATAGGTAAATATGACTTCTCCATTGCTTCTGCCTTAGTATCACTACCCTGGGTCTAGCTCCCACTGACAAGACCTCAATAAAAGTCAAAACTGGTATGGGTAGTGACCCTTTCCTTAATGCACAGCATTATACATGTCCACAAGGAGATGTGCTTTGCATTATGGGAGATACTAAGACAAGGAGTGATGAGAGCTTAGTCCACCTTTACCATGAGTTGCCTCAGTCCTGAAGATACTTCAGGTGCAAACTTTGTTTGCTTACACTTGGATAAAGGATTAAACTGAATTTATTATAGAGATTTGCCAGTCAGGCAAAAGATAATTCAAGGGTATATATATTATTCAGCCAGCAAAGGTTGGTTGATTGGTAGAGTCTCCGCTACTAATGGCTAACGCAAAAAGTTAAGCAAGTCTGAGATTGGTTAGTAGTTGGAAGGGGTACAATCATTCGATGCTGTTGGCACTCTGCTGAGGACTGGTCATTCTCAATGGGTTAATTTTGGCCTGTAAACTGATGTATGTCAGACCTTTGTACCCTTGAGGGCACATGGGGATATGACATGACATATATATTATTCAGGGGGATAATTTAAGTGCAAAGTACTGCACTTATTAAAACTTTGGAGTGCAGAGATATAAGGCTGAGTAATGTAATTGTGAAACTATACTTCCAGAAGTGGATGCAGTTCAAGATCTGCAGGTAATGGTTGACAGTGGACCAGGGGCATGGTAGTAGTGTCCGGCACCTGTGTGCAAAACTTAAGTTGGCACCTCCTATACCCTGTAGCATGCCAGTAGTGTCCAGCGCCTGTGTGCAAAACTTTAGTTTCTGCCCCTATTCCCCCCTCCAATAAAAAATATCACTTTAAAAAAAACGTTTTTTTTTAAGTATTTCCTCCTCTTTGCCACTTTTACTATCCTGGCACCTGTGTGCATCACACACATTGCACATATGGCCGGCGCACCCCTGCAGTGGATTGAAGTTTAGAGGATGCACCACAGATAAGAGGAAAAGAAGAGATATAACAGAGAATATTAAATTACAGAGAGGATTTTATTGAAATTAACAGATGGAATTATAAAATGATGAGAAGGGAAGAATGAAAGAAGACCATTCTTGGAAGTTGTGTAAAAGAGTGGTGAAGAAGGGACCTGAAGAATAGATTAGTTTTCCATTGCCTTCCTCCCAAGTAGTGGGTGAGTGGAACAATGTCTGAATGCATTGTGACTTCTGGGATTACAAATGAGTTTAAGGCTCAGTGTGGTTGATATGTTGCTAGTTAAGCAGATTTCTCTCACAATGAATCTGCCAACTCCATGGCGGTTGCTGTAATAATAATAATAATGTATTCAGGACCGGCGCATAGTATTTTTCTTGTGTGTGCGATTAATGTTTGGCACCTTTCCAAAAATTTTTTTTTGAATAAAGTCGAGAAGAATGAGTTATCAGTAGTAAGCCGACTTTTAGGGCAGGACCACATGCATCCGATCCGATTAAAATTAGGATACAGCCTACATGAAACTCAACAATTAATCATAAGTTGATTTATGATACATCAAAAAATAAAGAAGCACTATTTTATGTATTTTTTCATAAATTTTTACAGTGATATAATCGGGCCAGGATACAATTTCAGAATTTATTTGTTCGTTTCCAGGAAGATCTGAAGGGGCCCGAACAGAAGACGACGTACATTCATAATTATATGTACCATTCGTTGTTCGTTTAAACTCTTATCTCATTTTTTTTGACATCTTTTAGGCACCTTTTCTTCTGCAGCACCTGTGTATATTGCACACTTCACACACGCCACCAGCCGGCTCTGAATGTATTATATTTAAAAGACATCTATACATATGTTTAAATATGTATAGACAAAACAAAGCCAATATTTGTTTTGGCTACTTTCAAACTTACCACCACCAAGGTCAACTAACTGAACTACAGAAAGACTATAGGCAATGTTGGAATATCAATTTTTTACTGCTGGTTTCATTTCCAGTAAATCAAAAAATGCATGTTACAATAAAATTTCATTTCTTTTTGCATGGAAATGGAGCAATATACACATATCAATTAAAGGAAAGACTTCTTCAGTTATGTATCACACATAGGGTTAAATAATAATATACTATGATTAAATAATCAGAGCTTGGGTTCCAGGCTATATTGTGAAAAATCAGTTTAATGCTCCTAAAATAGGTGATTTTTATTTACTGAAGCATTATACAAGAAATAAAATATATTAAGATTACCTTCATGTCTAATGCCTTCACCAAGGGTCATGTTAATAGGGTCATTAATGCTATAGAATTCCTCCACTGCCTGCCTCCCAAGATGCTGTCAATCATATTGCAATCCCTTATTTCAAGGGCATTTCTGAAAAAATTGACAAACTACTTAAATCTGTTGATTCAATGGAACATTTTACCCAATCAACAAACTTTCTCCTTTTCTATGCTCTCTAAAGGATAAGCTTTTATCTTTAGCAGTTTATCAAATTCACTGCAATGGTGAATTATCTTACTTTAGTTGAACTGCCAATTCAGGAGCCATTCATTGCAGTAAGCATCCTGACTATGTTAAATTCCATGAGCTAGAGCTTGGGGTTGCATGCCATTTCCACTAAACATTGCATCCTTTAGAAAAATAAAAACCTAAGATCCTACAGAAAAACCATTTTCTTACAGAATAACTGCATAAAAAAAGTTACAGAACGTTATTTCATTATCCCAATCTGAATCGAAACAATGGACTGAGGTCACAGTTAATATATGCATAATCAGTATATACAGTATATACTGTATATATATATATATATATATATATATCTTCTGCATACTGCGACAAAAATTTTATGGAAATAAAATTCTCGTGTAAGTTTTTCCGTCGTTAATTCAGCAGTTTTTCCGTATTTAATCGAATTAACGATCAAAATATTTATACCTTTAGATGAATAATAAATAGGCTTGTCATATTTTTCGTCGAATTTTACTGTCCCGTATTGTACTTGTAGGGACAGTCTAATGTCCTGCATTTTAATGAAAAAATAAAATTATAAATATTATGTTAAGCAATTATAATTTTTAATATTCTTTTCGAATAATCCAACTTAAATTGATTTGTAAGCCATAAAAACTGACAATTCGAGGAAATTAATTGTGTTTACAGTTTACGGCTCGGCATGGCGGCGACGGTCAGATATATTGCAGTTGCTTATTTTCAAACAATTCTTATTTGGGCATTGTGCAGTGCGGTATCGGTACAGTATATGGATGTTATTTTAATAATTATTAAAAAATAATATCTCGCCTTTTTCGATTGTACGGTATTTGGTTAATACGCAAAATATATAATTAAAGGCAAATTAATTTTCTTTATTAATTATACAAAGGTAAATTAAATTTTGTTTCTTTCCTTAAACCCTTAACAATGCCAAAACGAAAGTGCATTTTTAATGCACTTTCGTTTCAAAAGAATGGAATTTTATTGCCAAAGGAAAACATAATGACGAAGTTGAACGCAAAATCTGCAGACGAACGTTTAGTACTGCACATGGGGGACGATCGGATATTGCACAATACATTAACACTCAAAAACACAAATATTGTATTGATACTTATTTTGTAAAACCAAATACCAGCAACGAAAGAAAAGTTAATGCTGACGAAATAACTATGGCATTTCATGGCATAAAGCATCATCATTCTTTTGGTCACCCATGTCCCGTATTTGGGTTTCCAAAATCTGGCAAACCTAATAATAAATCCATCGTCTGCTCTAAATATATGGTGCACAAAGGAAGCGTTCATAGGGAGTGCGAAGTATGCTACTTTGGATAGTTTCAAATCATCATGATTAAGTTAGCTGTTGGCTATAAACCATCCAGTGAAACATAACTGGTCCGAAAATAAACAACTCTATTGGAAGCATTCTCGGACATATAAAAAGAATATTAGCAGATGAGAACACAAACACACGAGATAAGAAATAATAAACAACTTTAAGCACCAAATATGTAGAGGCATTTTTATGGAGTGGGGGCAGTTGTATTAGTCATACGACTGCAATAAAAGCCTCACAAATCTCCGTATTCAGAACAGATTTTTTTTTCGATTATGAAAATAATTATAATTATCAATACAGTAATTTTACTGTAAAACCTTGCAGTGTAAAATTACGCACTATTCTAAATCTAAATATGCATAAATAAATAAAACCGAAAATCAACGTGTCTATAATTCTTAAAATAGTTTAGATAATATGAAAGTATTAAGAATTTTCCATACAGGATTTTTTTGTAAATGCTTAATAAAACTTTTTTTTTTTTTTTTTTTTTTTTGTTCATGAATTTATGAATATGGGAAGGCTTTTCCTACGTTTGAATAGTATATGAGCACGTGGTAATGTTACTTCACGTGTCAGGCTATTATTTTGACTAAAATATTAATGAAAATTATTCTCAAGTATAATAAAATTCAGTTGAACTAAATGTTTAAATTATGCAGTTTGATTCGATATCCGATGTCTGATCGAAAAGTACTGCCCTTTAACCATAAATCATTAACATTGCAAAGGGGTACTTTTTTTTTTTTTTACTATTTTTAAAGACCTCTGAGCTGCTGGCCCTGCTTTTAATAATTTAGTTATGAAATTTTGACTGTTTTTTTTTTCTCTCTCTGTTAATTTTGTAATGTGCGTTGTATTTATTTATCCACTTTTTATTGGGTTCGACACGCACTGACTTACATAATTTTCCAATTAAACACACACAGTTTAAATATGGTTATTAAATCCTAGCAGAAGCACTGAAATTACCCGGAAAAATGACCCTGCGTAAAAGTCAATTACAGCACTTGCAAATTGAAAACAAGCAGGAAATGAAAAACACAAACTAACTGTTATAGAAATAGTGCACCGAGCGTACCAAGTGACTTCGCAAGAACAGTTATATTTGCACAGAGTATTCTGCAGTTAATCAGGAAGATGAAAAAGGAGGTTCACTGAACCCATCTAATAACCTTCAGTCATTTACCAGATAATTGCTGAAATAATACACGTAACTTTATTTTCGTATTTTTAACAAGAAAAATAATCCGGAATTATATGACCAATTATCACGTGGTCCATACTGAGCTTTTAAACTACAGAAATCATCTAATGACGGTGATAATTATCAATATTCGAGCATAAAGAGCTGATCGTCAAACATTACTCAAATATAACAAATAAAAATAATACACATAATTACTAAATTTCCTTACCAAGAAGCTGGTGTGAGGTTTATTGCTTTTTTCATTGGAATCATTGTTGCGCACAATGATACAACTGAGTCGACTGCGCAAGGTTAGCGCTGCATGACCTGTGAGGGATAAACAAGATCCTTATCTGTAATACTAATTATAACAAATGTCTACAATTTCTTTATATGCTAATTCAATAAAATGCCCTGGACATCTTTCTACAAGATACGGCAGAAAAAAGTAATGAGACCGACTTCAAGCGCGTCAAACTATGGATAACGAAAACAATGGCGTGTACTCAACTGTTTTCCTCATCCATAATTTGAAGCAGTTATTATTATTATTTCGTGATACCTCCAAGGAGTCCAAAGACTCATCGAAAGAGGGCACCTACTCAGACAAGGTGTGGAGATAGTTGGAAAACTCATTTACTGATTTTAGAGTGTTGTAACCTTCTGGATGTAAAAATGAGCACTGAAACCTGCCTGTGAGCCTAAAACATCTGCACAACTAATCGCTGTGTGAGCAAGTGCACTGTCATACAACAGCCGTCAAATCAGACTGTTCCGAATCTCGTTCAAATGCACTTGATTTTATTATTATTATTATTATTATTAGTGTAGCTCAGTGGATGTGGCGTTTGCACACCATCGCGCTAGGCCGCACGAAGGAAGTCTTGGTTTCGAATCTAGTCGGCGACTAGAGGAAATTTTTCTAAGCCTTTTTTCGACCGGTTCCCGAGTTAGTCGATCTCTGGCACGGGCAAGCAGGTTTTTCCTCCCGGAAACTCGGGTTTTTCGTCCTGTAAACTCAACAAAATCGACCGTAGAACCCACATTATTTCAGACATTAAAATATATTGTGTTAGGGTTAGAGACCACGAGATGGCGGCACATTTGAGCCGTCTCTCTTCACTGCGTACCGCTTAATTAGTGATAGCCTTGGGCCATCTGTCTCTGATTGGGTACCAGTGGAGATTGAACTGCCCACTCAGTCTCCAAAAGTTAGATAGGGCTAAATGGCCTCGCCTACTCCCGTATATACGGGAATAAAAAGGCGTTAGCTGATTTTTTTTTATTATTATTATTATTATGAAACCTCCATGGAGTCAAAAGACTCATCGCGGGAGGTCCACTGTTTTACACACACACACACACACGCACAATTTATTACCCCACGCCTTAAATATGTTCGCTATCCGCATTCACCACACTCTCGGGCAATGCATTCTAATCACTCACGACTCTCCATGCAAAAAAAAAAAACCCTGCTCCTCACTCCCTTGCTCACACTCTCCTTATACCGCTTCCAGGGATGACCTCTTGTTCTATTCCTATCTTCACCCATTCTGTGCAAAACCTCCTCGCATTAATCTGGTAATAACCTCTTAACAGCTTATATGGCTCGATCATATTCCCTCTCCTTCTATCTCCACCAATTTCTGCAAATTGCATTTTCTTAATCTGTCTTCATTCTCAACATTCCAGAGACCAGGAATCACCTTAGTCAGTCGTCTCTAGACCACTTTTCCAACATATCTTAATTTTTTTGGTGACCAAATCTGCATACAGTAATCCATATGTGGCCTGATCAAAGCCCTTATACAAGGGAACCATGATATCCTTACTTCTACAAGTCAGTTCCCTCTGCATTATTCCCATTATGTGCTGTCCCCAAAATTTTAGGTACTTGTCTACAATCACTCCCAGATCTCTCATCTCCTCTATCTCTTCTAAGATATTTTCACCGATCCGATTGTATACTTTACATCCAAAATTTCAAAAACCTCACACATTTGCAACAGTGAATTGAAATCCCCATTCAATTACCCATTCAGCCAGTGTATTCAAGTCCTCTTGCAAACAACTTTGCATCATCTGCTAACAACTGCACATCACCATTCAGACCTCTTCCGATATCATTTGCATACAAATTAAACAGGAATGGAACCCAAAACAGACCCTTGGGGTACACCACTAGTATCTTCCCTCATCTGGAATATTGCTTTTCATAGGCAACTCGCTGATATCTATCAGCCAGCCAGCCTCCAATTAATTACCAGCTTGTCGTGTGACAATTTATCAAAGGCCTTTGCAAAATCTAAATATACCACTGTGTAGGCACCACCCTTATCCAATGCAGTCACTTTCAAAAATAAGCAGATTGTTAAAACACGATCTTCCTTTAACAAACCCATGCTAGCCACAACAGAGTATTTTTCTGTTGTCAACCCAATTCTGAATCTTGGTCCTAATTAACTTCTCTTACACATTTTAACCACGTTGACACAGAGATTGATCTATAATTCAAGGCTTTAGTCTTATCACCTCCTTTATGAAGCGAAATAATTTTGCATTCTTTCCACTTAGAACTTGGCCCAATGCAGGACTCATGTTGAAAAGATATGTCAAAGCTATTGTTAATTCCCCGGAACATTCCCTCAAAACGCGTAGTGCAATATTACCGAGTCCCACAGCTTTATTAGCATGAAGTTTATTCAATTCTTCACATACCCCCCCCCTGACTAACAGTTCCTCCTCCTCCTCCTTCTTTCAAGTTCTGCAGGATGTCACATTCATAAGAATGAAATACCTTTATAAATTGCTCATTAAATATCTCAACTATATCCTCCACAGCAGTTATAGTCCTCTTACTCTGTTTTCACCAATCAATCCCATCCTACCATAATCATTCTTTCTTTTACTGGCCACATATCGAAAAAACTCCTTAGGATTTTTAGTTGCATTAGCTAACTGCTGCTCATACTGCACTTCTGCTACCCTTATCAAGCAAGTCACCTTCCTCGCCTGCTCTTTGTACTTCTCATGCAACTGGTTGTTATAACCACTCATATTTTGCTTCTTCCAGATTGCATACCTTATCTTTTGATTCATCCATTTCATACCTGCTCTATTTATCCTCTTAACCTTTGGAATACATACTAATATTGCCTCCACCAAATAGTTCTTGAGTAGGGGCCCAAGCAGCATTGATATCCTTTCTATCCAGTTCCTCTTTCCAATTTATTGCCACAAGTTGTTTCCTGAGCTTTTCATAATTATTCGACTTATAATTCCCCATGGAGCTTCCGTAGCTCAATCGGTATAGACGAAGCCCTTTGGTCGGAAAGACCTGGGTTCGATTCCCATCCCTGAAGGGAGGAACCTTTATCAGGTCTTTTCGGCTAAAGGTGAGTTAGTCAGTCTCACAGGGTTTCGGGGATTTTTAATCCCTCAAAACGGGAAAACCGGTCCCGTGAACACACACACACATCTACAGACAAAATACTTAGGGAAAAGAAGGCAACGGGAAACCATCTTGTACTATAAATACACCCTAGTAAAGTAGCATATTGCTACCCCACCAACCATAAGGTTGACAGAGAACCCAACAACAATAATTCCCCATATATCCCTTTCTAACAGACGTCCTCAAATGACTGGTCACCCTGCAAATGATCACTTTCACCAAAACGGTGGAAGATTTGACACCCCATTTATAACATCATCTGATGAGATAACCCTTGATCCTCGTTTTTTTGCGCAGTTTGTTATACAATGTGTATAACAAACTGTGCGTTTTTTGTTTCTTTCAAAATCTGTGGTAATTATGAACTTTATCTAGTCATTATTTATATGTAAATCACTTACTAGCATTCAATATCGATCGGCAGTCAAATTGTATAAATTGTAATAGCAGATTGTCTGCTATCATATCTTTACTCCGTTTGTGCTTGGGTCAGAATCTTATCTACATAAGCTGTTCATAAACTTCTGGGAGTTTCAGGGATTTTTTTCCATAGATTTACACAAAAAAACTTGACACAGTTCCGTTTGTTCCATTCTTTGATTTCTGACGTAAACGTCAGCTATGGCACCATATACATATAAAACCGTAGAGCCAACTGGTTTGGATTGGCGAAATGCCAAGGTCGCACTCCCTGGTGATTCCCTAGAACCCTCTCCCGGAGTCACGTTATTTTATTTTTTTAATTCAGTCTCATTACTTAATTGTCGCACTGTATATTTATAAATCAATTATATGAACTGCAGATATAACAAGAGAGAACGAGAACCATTTTTACTTTGCTCTACAAGCAAGGTCTCAATATTAAATTATTTACTTACGTATTTAAAAAAAAAAAAAAAACTGTTCTAGAAAATACTATACAGTAACCTAAATTGCTCAGTTAAACTCTCAAGAATAATTTTTGGTTATTGTATATCATATTCCTATCTTATGAAATTACTATATAAGAATATCAGCGGGCATAACATCTAAAAGATCTCAGTGCCCATGCCACAAGTTTATTGCTATAAAAAAATGTCCTCATATCCTCTCTTGTTGCTAAGACAAAATAAAACCTGTAATTATTATTATTATTAACTGACATCCCCAAGGACTCATCGTAGGAGGGCACACTACTCTACTTGGTTAAATACATCTCATCCTCTCCACTAGTACTTAATTCTCCAACTACGACATTACTACCATCAACGCCATCTATCGCTCATTAATAATAATGATTTTTTATAAATACAATATTTATTCTCTTTCAAAGAAATTACATGTACACAAAATTATAATAGTAAATAATATTGTCGATATTCTTATAAGGGCATGATGGCCTAAGCCGCGAATTTCTTACGCGTACTAATAAACAAAACAATTTATTTAAATAGCACTAGTAGTCTTGCCCTAATTACATAGAACTTCATGTCCTATGGCACCATGCATTAAAAAAAAAAATAGTATTTTCGCAATTCAAATTCATGTGCGCATGCGTCGATTGTTGTGCACGTTGACGTGCATTCGTTTGTGTATTTGGCTGGTCAGACAGATTAATGCTAGGATTTCTATTCATATGTATAGGGTCGACATAAGATCTTGGACTTATTCCATAGAACTCGATGTCCCTTTGCACGAGGCATTATACAATAGTAAAAATTTAAATTAAATATGCTAAAAAGAAACACACAGAACGAACGACATTATCATTGCAACTTACCTTCCAAAACGTTCGTCAGTTGCTCTTCAAAGTTATCAAATTCAAAAGGCGTTAAAAACCCCAACGAACCCAAATGAAAGGCCATAACGGGAGGAACACTTTGCTGAAAATAAATGTATAATGATTGCATAAGTGAGTTTATTTATTTCACTAAAAATAATAAAAATCGAAATACGAAACGAACTCAGAGATACTCACCTGGAATAGCGAAGACGCGTATAACAGCGTTCCATCTCCCCCGAGGCAGACGATGAAATCTATTTTGTCAGTAAGATCATCTTTACCTGAAAGAGAAAGTTAATACAAGCTAACGATTATATTATTATTAACGTTTTAAATGTAACTGAATCGATAACCGAGATATTTTTTCACTACAACAACAATAATAATAATAATAGTAGTAGTAGAATTAAAGAAATGTAGTAAAAATCAATTAAATATCTAATACAGCAAATCCTCGATTAATGCGTAATTTTTTTTTTCTATACCCAAATTCGATTAGTGCGCCTATATACATCTTAAAAATGTTACGGATTTAAAAACTTTTCTATGTATACATTTTTATGGCTAACTATTTTAAAAAATCACTCACCGGAATGAAATAATTTAGTTACCGATTTAAAACATTTTACAAAGTTATTTTTAATGGCATACTACACTATTTCCATATACACTGTGTTTTAAATTTAACGCCAAAATTTATGTCGTCTGCTAATTGCATAATATTTTACTGATCATATCTCGTGCCTCCTTTGTAATTGGTTTCCTAACTTTTTTT
Organism: Typopeltis vanoorti; assembly: GCF_054136105.1. NCBI lineage: Eukaryota > Metazoa > Arthropoda > Arachnida > Uropygi > Thelyphonidae > Typopeltis > Typopeltis vanoorti. The sequence goes on along the minus strand of NC_143561.1, from coordinate 39,576,436 downwards.
TTTCAAGTATTTTCCCAACCTTTCATCATGAGTAAAAGAATTAGTGAGCAAAAAAGTGGAAGTGTGAAAATGATTCGAAAAGTAATCTCATGTGAAGAAAAACTTGAAATAATAAAGCAAAATGAGCAAGGCGAGTCCAGCACAAAGATAGGAAAAGAACACAAAAATGGGTGAATCAACTATAAGAGCAATTTTAAGCAAAGCTGTTGAATACAAAGAAAAAGGTAAGGCTGCTTCAAGTTCACCATGCATGCACTCGAAATCCAAGTATTATAATGATTGAATTAGAGAAACCTCTTTCTACGCGGATCCAAAATTGTAATCAAAAAACGGATCCCGCTAAGCACTGACCTTGTTAAATCAAAAGCATTAAGTCTCTTTGCAACCTTGAAAGAAAGGGCTATCAATGATGGAAAACAAGAAGAATTCCACGTTAGTGCTGGGTGATTTGAGCGTTTCAAAAAGAGAAATAGCCTACATAATGTTCTAATCACAGGAGAAGTTGCAAGTGCAGATAAGGAGATATCCAGATATTTTGAAGAAAATTGTGTAAGAAGGAAGGGAGACTATTGTGATCAACAAATATTTAATGTCGATGAAAACCGGCCTTTTTTTTTTTGGAAGCAAATTGACTTCCAAGACTTCTTAGCCAAATCAGAGAAATCTCAGCCTGGTTATAAAGTTGCAAAGTCGAATGAAATTACTGCTGGCAACATGCGAGTCGTTTAGAAGTACATTCTTCCACATTGTGCAAATGATCTTAAAGGCTTTTCAAATGAATCTAAGTTAATTGAATCTCATTCTGAGAAGTTGAGTGATTCCAACCTGCTAAATTTAGATGCACAGCGGGAAGATCCTGAAGAATATGAAGAAAATGTAATCACTGACAAGTCCAAAGAGATTTCACAAAAACAATAAAAAATATTTTTCGTACAAGCGAAGTTTTTAAGCAGCAATGCTTAGAGGCTAACCCGGATGAAGAGAGAGGCTGTAAAATTTGCAGAAGAGGTCCCATCAGTTGTATGAAAAAATGAAACAGAATGCCCGCCAAAGTGCGTTAGCTCAATTCTTTGTTAAGAAGCAGAATAATAAATTTATATTCTGAATATGTTTTTATTGTCTTTCAGCTGTGGTAGGATAGCCAATATGCAGTTCAAAAGTTTGGCGACTTTGCAGCATTTAATTATTATTATTACATGACTTCTGAAATTCAATAAACATGCAGTATTTATAATATCTGAAAAATATTTCAATACGTTTTGAAACTGTCCATTAATTAATGATTTTTTTCACAAATTATAAATTTCAACACAGCCGAAAATATTTTTGGGGAAAAAAAAGTACGTTAGTTAGACCTGCGCAGTGAAATCAAGATATCGACTTCCCTAAAAGTTAAAAAAAAATAAAATAAAATAATACCAACCTTCTTTAAAAGTGCACAGTTTTTCTTTAAATGGAATGAAAGTCTTGTTGGCTAAAAGATAAACGTCGTCTAATACAGATGCCTCGACAAATACAACCATGTGCTTCTCCTGAAAGAAAGTAAATGTACAGCAGATTATTGCACATGCTAGGCCGATGACCAGACAAAAATGGAGGGCAATGTTTTGTCCTTGGACCTTATTAAATCAACGTATAACTGATGTCTCCAAAACAAGTTAATTCTTAACAAACTGATCTTTAAAGTTCTTTGATATCGCTCGGAGAAATATTTTTTTAATTAAAAAGTATACTTAGAGTTGCAATTCAAATATTTTTGCCTGTACAGTATTTATGTAAAATATTTTCAAAATACGAGAGAGCCAGTGATACGTAAAAAGCGAACATGGCTGACTTGAACTGACTAAGGTTAAATAATTATAAATGAAAAGTTAAAACATAATGAAAAGCAAAACATAAAAAATACAACTGTCAAAAAAATATATTTCTTCGATTTGCTACACGTTACATTGAATTGTACTTTGTTCATATTTACTTATTCGTTAAAAAAACTAAATTTTAAATTAAGTTTGATACTTCAGCGATAGGATTCTTTACCTATCTTTCATAATGACATCGTTTGCCGCTTACGCGAGGACAAAAACTTATCAAATATCTTAAAAACACTTTAATTTTTGAAAACAAATATATTTTTTTAATAATATTTAGAATTTAAGCGAGAAAAAAAAAATCCGAAGCCAAATATTTTCGAACAAAAGATGGCTTTGAGCAGGATGTGGATTCCAAAAAATCTAAAGTTGAAATTTAAATCAAACACACAAACAAATATAATTATGTATATATGTTTGTTGTTGTGTGGGTACCCCCCCCCCAATTTTCCTCAACTGTCCCTTAGGACCTTAGTACTGTAGATATGTCATACCTGAAGATAATTTCAAACACCGGTTTCACTTTATGCACTTTTATGGAGTCCAAGGACACATCGCAGTAGGGTATTCTACACCACGCACACACGCACACTTTCAAAAAAAAATTTCATTTAATAATTGTCTGAAAAGCGTATTGCTACAACGAAACTACACTTCTTCTATGTTAGAACTTCTAACATAGAAGATAACTTATGTTTTATGTTCTAACTTAGAACATAAAACATAAGTTACTTTTTTTTTTTTCACATTAGCAACGTGTGCTGCAATCGGTCTGGAGAAAATGTATTTTATCGGTGACAGAAAGTATAGCTGACACCGAAGCAATACATTTTGAGAGAGAGATAAGCATTTTACAGCCATTCTTTACATACTCTCTTAAGGCGAGATAAGGACGTAGAAATAATGAGGTTTCAGATCAAAGTAAACAGACACATATGTACCAGTCACATTATAAAGAATACATTTAGGATTTTAGCATATTCATGAAAACAAAACAACTTGACTAGCTATTTTTCAAATAAAAATACATTCTCCGAGACATGCAAGTCTGATCAAAGCTTATCGAGACTGATTTTCTTCCTCTTTTAAACTATAATGATAATATGACGTCACTGGACAAGTCATTACATGTGCTAACAGCTTCAGTAGTTCGTAGTCAACAGGGAAAACCTATGCGTTTATTAAGGCAAACGTCATTTCGTGATGTGTATGCATAATAAACACAGAAGAGATGGAAAGAGCAGTGACAACATTTGAAAAACAGATAGCGACAGCAATATCCTCTGTAACAATCACAACTACAAGGACATCCCCCTAACAAAGTCCCAGAAGAAATCACACAACTCATCAAAGAAAATAACTGACTAAGAAGACGATACCAAAGAACCATGGACCCCACAGATAAACAAGCAATGAACAAAGCAACAAACCAAGTCAGATACGCGCTTAAAGACCATCGTAACCAACAATAGAACAACTAAACACAGAAGAGCAACACGTATGGAAAATCACGAAGACACTTCGCTCCAAGCACAGCACATATCTCCCAATCAAACGGGAAAACAAAATGGCATACACAGAAGAAGAAAAAGCAGAAACTTTTGCAGACAGGAAAGACAATGCAGCCCCAACTATGACAACGCAGACTTAAACTTCATCCAGAAAATCCATAAGCAAGTACGCAAGATAACTCGGAACACCAATCCTGTCCAGAATCCACGTCACCAAAAGAAATATATCAGGTCATCAAAAAACTGAAAACCAAGAAAGCCCCAGGCCCTGATGAAATCCCGAACAGAGCACTTAAAACACTACCCAGAACGCTGGAAACTAGCAGACGCTTTTCTATTCCCTAAACCAGGAAAGGACAAACAATTTCCACAAAACTACATCCCCATCAGATTACTATCTTGCATAGGCAAAATAGCAGAACAGGTAATCCTTGTAAGAATCCAAGAAGCAACAGAAAACAACAACATAATACCCGATGAACAATTCGGCTTCAGAAAAGGACACCCAACAACCCATCAAATCTACAGAGTCATAGAACATATCACTCAAGGATACGAATGGCGCCAACACTCAGCAGCAATCTTCTTAGACATAGCCCAGGCTTTTGACAAGATCTGGCACTACGGGCTACTGTACAAACTACACAAGGCCGGAATCCCAACACCGCTCGTCCAACTCATCAAATCTTTCTTAAGTAACAGAAAGTTCAGAATTAAAATAGAAGGAATCAGATCCACTGAAAGAAAAATAACGGCCGGTGTCTCCCAAGGCTCCCTACTATCTCCTCTGCTCTTCTCCATATACATGGCAGATCTCCCCAACCAATCACCACCCATCACTGCACTCTATGCCGATGACACAGTCATCATAGCTAGATCCCTCAGACCAAAACTCGCAACCAAGAAACTTCAAATTGCAACCAACATCCTAGAAAACTGGTTCAGCAAATGGCGAATAGCAATTAATCCAGCAAAAAGTACTGCAGTATTATTCAGCAGAAGGAAAACAGAACCCGAAGACAACATTCAAATGTTTGGAAAAGATAATCTCCTAGCAAGAGACAGCAAAATACCTAGGAGTACACCTGGACAGGAAACTAAACTTAAAGACACACACCGACTACGTCACCACCAAGGTCAACCAGACCATAACACAGCTGTACCCACTCCTAAATAGAAAGAGCCTCCTAAACCAAAACAACAAAATCCTCATATACAAAACAGTAATAAGGCCCCAACTAATCTATGCCTCACCAGCCTGGGGACACACGACAGAAAGAAACATCAAAATATTGCAAACAACTCAAAACAAGTGCCTCAGGATGGCACTAAACGCACTCTGGTTTGTCAGAAACGCTCAACTTCATCGTGATACAAACTACCAAGCATCAAGACACTCATGAAAAACGTCGCAGAAAAATTCTTCGCAATAACAGAAAACCACCAGAACCAATTACTAAGACAGGCATCAAACTACAGCCCAATGGACCACTTCAAACACAGAAGACCAAAAGCCATCTTAAAGTAAAAAGCTCACAAAGAGTGGGTGTAATACCCACACAACAACCACAAACTCAAGTAAAATAGAGATAAAGGGATAAAGAGTCAAGGGCTCATTCCATCTGCCACAGAAGTTAACAGCTAACAGTGATGTGGCTGAGAAACAGCAACATGTAAGCTCTCAATGCTGTGTAAAAATCGTATAAAAATAAGCGTATATTTGCAGAGTGATTATAAAATAAGTGTCTAAGTTCAACCAGATATATCTCGGAAACTGTGGGACATAAGATAGTGAAACTTCACAGAGGTGTTTAAGAACCCATAGCTTGGGTATTTCAAATGACAGCTGTTGTCAACATGAAACAGGCCAAGGTAGTCTGATCTTTGCGCGACAAGTCGCCTATATATTCTTTAACCCAGCGTTGCGATATTCCATACGATTTCTGGACTTTCCAGCGTGTTCGTAGCTCAGTCAGTTTCTAAGAAACCATTTATTTCTAAAGACGTAGCTTCAAATCCCGTCTTAAAACTGATTTTCAGTTAGCTGGTGTCATACGAAGATAGCAGAGTTTTTCTTCCCCAAAACTTGGGTTTTTCATGCTGTAAAACAGACAAACCCACAACAAGAACACACATAATTAACAGAGATAATACAGTCAGTTAGAATGATGGCTCACGATGACTTGTGTTAATTCGATTTCAATTGTCATACGATACAATAGAAGACACCAAACAAAATGAATCCTATTAATAAATAAATTATATTAGCATTCATCTAGAATATTGGCTTCGATAGGTCTGCAGTTAAACTTTATTACTTCCTGGATATAACAACACCACGTGATATTTTTATTATCATTATCATATTTTAATATCTGATCATTTAATCCTTAAAAATATCTTCATTAACAACAGCATGATGTTTATTTATTTTATTTATTATTTATTCTTTTTTTTTTTTTTTTTTTTTTACTTACACATATTAACCATTTCACAAGGTCAACGAAAGGCTGTATAACAGAGCAGTCCAGTACTTTCTTAATTACTAATACAGTCAACGGAGGTTTGTTCCAAGTCAATCTTTGGCTAGCTGGGTCTTGAATTGTCCTACAATTATAATTTTACCATTTGAAAACAATTGAAAATAGTTCAATATTAAAAAGAAAATAATGTCATTTAACAAATTCTTTTTTATTATTATTTTATATTAAAATTAATTATACCAACAAAAAAGTTCTGTGGTTTGATAATATCAAACGATGTTATTTATCAGCTAATGTCAATATAGTTTAAATACTACGTTAATCAGTAATATAAAGACTACCCTGAAATACTAATTTTATATCCTAATTTAAAGAAATTGGCCATAGTTTTCGTTATTCGGTCAGCCCGAAGGCTGAAAGTTATCCATGGCACAATTAAATGATAAATTTTACGGCCTTGGGAGTGGGGGGGGGGGGGGTAAATGCATTAAAAAGTTTTGTGCAAAAATTATTTTTTTCATAGATATTTTTGTGTTTTTTTTTTTCATTAACCGACACGTCTCTAAGCAGACGATTGTAGCAAATTGAGAACCTGTTTTCATGACTAAAAGTTGGCGCTCGGCCAATTATTCAATATATACTAATAATGTTTCAGAAGGGAAAAAAAATCCATAAAATTAAGCAAAGCAGAACAAATCTATCAACTTGTCTTTATTTAGTTCCAGGGAAGTCAGTACAAGTTGCTATTGTATGAATACGTTCGTACTTTAAGAAATCAATTATGTCACGCATTAAAAAAATTCAGAGTTTTTAATTTATTTAACCCTCGTTCCTGTTGTCTGCGTTTGAAATAAACTATTTCCTGCTGGTGACGTCAAAAAAAAAAAAAAAAAAAAAAAAAAAAAAAAAAAAAACATTCTATTGATGATGTTCGGAAGAAATTTGCGATATGAACGTCGTTTGTTTGAAAGGATAGGGGAAGGAGGAATGTAGAAGACATTTTTGTCTTTTCAAGGCTGGAAGAAAAAAAAAAAAAACGGATGAAGAATTTTTATCAGCGTTCCAGTGACTTGTTCCAGCTGCTCAGTTACCGATGACCTTGAATACACCTTTAACTTGTTTCTCAAACTGAAGAATTTACGCAATTATAATTTTAAATCTCGAACTTCGAAACTAAGAATTTAACAACTTTTAAATGTTTTCATGAGTTAGGTTAATATGAACATTAACTAAAGAGGCAACTCAAAATAATTAGCGAATACTGTCCTATAAAATATATTGTACAGAAATAAATTTTAAAATTCAATTTACTTCTATACAACAGGCAGTTAAAAAAAATAGCATTATTCCTAAAACAAAAATAAAAAAAAGGAAATAATTAAAATCGATTATTTTATCGATATTTAAGCAGGCTATTCCAGGAACTTTGTATCATTTTATTGGTTCGTTTATGCAGTTTCTCTGCAGTTGATAGCTTTTATTATTATTATTATTATTATCAACGGACACCAGGTGGCAATCGCAATAGCGTCTTTTCTGATGGGAACACACTAGAAAGGAACACCGTGCTGCATTCTACATGAAATTGGATATCAGTAACACTAAAAGAAAGGATCAGTATCAGCCTTTTGCGTGCTGTCTTAAATCGCTTTCCCAAATAAAAATAAAAAAAAGCGTTATAATTATTATTTTTTAATTAGAAAAATATATAGTTAGTATTTTTATTTTTGTACAGAATTAAGTCAAGTAATAATACTGAATAATGATTTTTGTAAATTTTTACTAAACTTCTAGATCTATTTTAATATTAATTATTCTAGGTCGAGCTGATGTGAATACGCATGCGCAAGGAAACAGACAACAGCAATGGTAATGATTTCATTCTCCCCAAACAATCAGTAGATGCATATTTTTAGTCCTAAACTTTTGGGAAATCGATAGGCATCCCATCTTTGCCACAATTCAGTGCATTTCTGTGATGGAAGACGATGTTCCTAATCCCAACTAGTATTTATCTCTATGTATCGAAATGCGTTCTACAGTCGAATTTTGCTGAGTTGCAGGATTAAGACCTGCGTTTCTTTAATGAGGGGAGAGGGAAATAAAGAAAAATTGAAAGCTATCTGCTGGGGCCAAAGATCAGCTAATTCCCCCCAAAAATAGAATTTTTATAATTTAAGAGAAATAATTCGATACAATTTATTCTTTTTTGCGATTGGGAAGCTGTTTGTTCGCGTATGTGGAATTATTTCCTTAAAAATGAAAGTTTTTGTTTTGCATTTATTTTATCTTTAAATACTCGATACATTTCTGAAGCCCTAACAAACAGACTAACAAATAAAGTTTTCGTTTTTATTTCCTCATATGAAAACATAAGAAACAAAGGGGGGGGGGGGGCAAACAAACAAAAACTTGGGGGGGGGGAATAAAACTGTCACATCTGTGGTGTGTGATTCATACATTGGCTTAATCACGTGACATTACTAATAACTTTCCTATTAATAACATTTCTTTATTTTCACTTTTCAAAGGAATTCCCAACAATGCATTGACCTGAAAATGCCTGCATGTAATGCAATTGAAAATTGAAATAAAAGTGGATTCCCAGAATGATTCATAGATTCCGGGAATGTGCACGTCTGATTATATATTACTGTATGTAGATTGCAATCGTCTTTTGACAAATGCCAATTTACTTACGATATTTGTTAATAAATTAATAAAATATAGTCATTATCAATTATATTACAGTATATGTATTATTGTTGTTGCTGAGTTGATTTCATATTTTTAGGAGTTAGAAGGAAAAAAAAGTAGAAAAATGCCTATCCCAAGCAGTTACAGTTCTGTTAGTGTTCTCTGTTCCATTGTTGTCGAGTTTATTCCAAAATTGAAATATATAAATCGTGGAGCGCGTGCTAAGATATAAATGAAATTTTTTGTCTGCTTAAAATGACATTTTGTGTAATGAATTTATAATTTCCTCTCTCATTGTAAACTTCGAAGCATTAAATTTTCAATCAATAATTTAAACTTCCTAAGCATATCTATTGCAAAGTAAATAATCAAGACATTATAAAAAATGTACTTAGATTTAAAAAAAAAAAAAAAAAAAAGACTACTTACATAACCATTGCAGAGTTCTTCATAATGCGCCCACAAGGCCCAAACTGGCAGATCGGACTCGGTGCATTCAGAGACCTGGTCCGCCTGAGAAGAAAGAAAAACGAAATTAATTATGTATATCACTTATCCTCTACATAGATAACTGTCAAGAAATCATCTCTGTATCCAAAGAGATCAATGAGTAACTTACTTTGACAAAACCTCAGAGCGTATCTCACAAACAAAACATGGATTATAACAATACACCCACAACAGCTACCACAAAAGCATACATTCTCCACTGGATATATGTTCGCAAAAAATGTCAAACGAAAAATTATGGTAACTTAAAATTATGTTAAATTATTAACTTAATCGAATCTATCTATAAAAATATCACTTATCGGCTATCAACAATTTATTTGCAAGCCTTCTTTCCGCCGTTTAGGGACAAAATACAATAAAAATAAATTGGATACTTGATTTTTATATACTCAATTCCATATAGCATCTCAGTCATCTGATCTCGGAGAAAATCAAGCCAAAAATAATAATAATAATAATAATAATAATAATAATAATAATAATAATAATAATAATAATAATAATAATAATGATGATGATGATGAGGGGCACTTAGGCTTATGGAGGTCCTCCGAAACCCATGGGAGTCTACGGCAAGGGAATTAAGGTTAGGTTAGGTTAGGTTGCTCTTCATGGTGCTCTTCATTTACGTTCTAAGGTGTTCCATTAATAAATTATGAGTTCTTAAAAATTAAAAAAAAAAAAAAAGACATCGATCTGTCAGATTATTTCTTACAATACTTACTACTGATTCAGATGCACCGCCAGCATTTCAACTAGCAGACGATCGAATTTATTCATACAATGAAAAACGAGGACGCAATTGCAATACGAACGTGTACATAAGGAACTTTTGCACTTCTCAGGAGAAAGTGATGTCAATAAAAATGAGTTATATTACCACAAAGACTAAATTCTCAGAAAGGAAATAAAAAATAGTCCAGGATAAACAGAAGCGCCAGTTTTTTTCCCTTTTGCATTGCCAAAGATAAGTGAAATATAAATAAACGCTAAAACATCCTTTTGAATATAATGTTTGTAGAATAAAACCATAAAGAAATTAAGGAGGGACACGTTTTGTTGGATGATGCTTTTATTGTTGCGAAATGTTATATTTGTAGCATAAAATACATTAACAAAAACGTTTGATTAATAGCATTTCCACAGATATACGTGTGTGTCAATATGGCGGCTACAATTAATTTGTTTGATACACAAATACCCGCTTGTTTCCTCCAGCTTCCTCTTACAGACATCGTCAATAACTCAAACTGAGACAGCTGGCGACACACTCATCCCCAGCTATTCAACTTGTTGGCACACTCTAACGAACATATACAGAAGAAACTGCAATTCAGGCTGCAGTTAACCTATTAATGCAGTTAAAATGTATTTGTCAGTAGTGAAATAAATTAAGGACAAAACACGTACATAACATAAGGTAAATTCTTTCCGTTTTTACAGGTACATAAACAGAAGGAAGAGGAAGTAATTTTTACAACTCACCTGAGCTTCCTAAAGCGTGGATCTATTTTTTGTAGAGCAGCGATTTCTTCTGTTCCATTTTCCCAGGTGTCATTCAGGGAGACCTCCATCTTCATACCACCGAACAAATCGAACCCCACAAACACACACTTGCTTTATCTCGTAGCCCGCAAACGGAAAGACCAAGCTAGTTACCGCGCGCCTCAACACACACACACAGCACTGTTAATATCGTTGTCCTTCACGAACAATGAAAGATATTACGAAAGAAAAATGCGCAAATCAACACCCTTGACATTAGATAACACTTAAATCCACGTTCGCTGTATTATCATTTGACTGTATTATTTACCGCGGGAAGTTTTAACTTGTCACGAAAAAAACCACAGCATTGAACCCTTACATGATTTTTGTACTATTCGCATTACGGAATTTCCCGTTGGACGACAGAAAATAAATAAAAAAAAAAAAAATCTAGCAGGAAACGTGACTGTAATGAGGAGAGTCAAGGAAGGAATTGCCACACACGATACATGGGGATTAGAGGATAAAACGCAGGAACCTTGATATACATATATTGTTAATAAAGAGGGAAAATTATAAAAAAGAACCAAAAAAAAATTAGCTTTTTTATATTAATCCGTCTCAATAGGTGGCGTACTAGAAATGTTTACACAGTTAATAATAGGTTGCTAGGAAGTGCATTTTCTACCGATTTAGACAAAAAAAAAAGTATCCTAATATATTACGAAAGCACGTGATGTTTTATAGAAATGAGTATATTTTATACATATACACATATTCTAAAAAACGATGTTTTTATTTATACATCGCATTCATATGTAACAACTAAAACATCAAAAGCACAAAACTTCTTTCTATAACGTAGTATTGCAGAGTATTGTGACAGTGAATATATTTCGAACACGGTACGATAAACTGTGTGTATAATAGCGGGACCTTCCACGATGAGTCACTTGACTCCATGAAGGTCTGATGATGATGATAATGATGCTAAACGTGGATTACACATACACTCAATCACAGCGCCCTCTTCATAGTAAATTTATTTAAAAATCAAAACATTTCTAGTGTAATAATAATAATCGATGCCTTATAAACCCGTGTAGCGAATAAAAATATATCTATTTAAATGAATACTATTTTAAATAAACGATTAACCTTGAATCCGTTTGAATCTCTAAACTACAGTATTTAAAGGTTTTCGAAATATTACTGAACTCTGCTAATCAGCTAAGCATCCCAATAGCCTTTGAAATGCAATGTGTATATGCACTATCATTCGAAGTATTAATTAAACGTAGGCTGCAGATGAACCTTTTAAAAGGAAATACCAATAGCTGACAACTCGGCATATTCATTAGACGAAAAAAGGTTAGTTAAAAATTAATATGCACGCTGGTTCGATAATATGACGTGTGGTTACGATACCACACCCATACTATTTTTAACACGTTCTTTTTTTTTCCCTATTTCTGCATGAAAAGTTTCTAGTGATGTAACTAGACTCATAATTAGAAAATTACGGATCCTACACTTAAGTATGAAATGACCTCGTAAAAGTTCGGGGTTGTAATCAATATATATATTTTGCTTTTTACATTTTTTTTGTAATACTTAAAATACTTGCATCCGACAATTGCTTAATACAATAAATTCTTTGACTACTACACAAACACACGTAATAACCACAGTAATAAGTTTTCATAAGTAAATATTACATCCTAAGTATCTTAGGACATCGTCAGAACAGTTCATTCAAACAATACTAGGAATAACATACAGTTAGGGCACATGATTACAATGGAATCCCAATAAGCGTGTAATAGCATGTCATAGAATGAAATTAAAATATATCTGGAGGGAAAAAAAAAAAGATTACGTTAAAATAAGATAACATATAATTAAAAATTATTTTACACAATTTTGTATGACAATTTCCCATACTTTAAGAATAGCAAGAACGTCATTACGGTTTAGATTTGGTCTGTGAAGTAGAGCTTCAGCACTTTCTCTATATAAACGTTCATGTTTATATAAAGATCTATGTAGAAGTTTGATCTTTTCCCAATGGATCCTATGGTTTGGGTTTTCAACTCCGTGTTGTGCGAGGCCAGATTTCTGCGGTTTGATAAGACGGATATGGCCTTGATGTTCCGAAATGCGTTTATGAACAGATACACTTGTCTGTCCATAGTAAGACAATTTACAGGAGCATGGAACCTCGTACACGCCAGGTAGCATCAGAGGTAAGAGTTTGTCTTTAGAAGGTAACAAGTTATAGATCTGGTTGATTGGTTTATAGGTAGTAGTAAGTTTGTATTTCTTCATAAATTTTGAAATACGTTCGAGATGCCTTTGACATAAGGTATGGGAATCCTATGGGCTTGTTCATGTCTAGGTTGATGTGTGGGAAAGTGACTGATGATTTTTTGACTTGTTTTAAGATTGTATCCGTTTAGTATGGCTGTATTTTTGATTATTTCCAATTCTTGGTTTAGAGATTCTTCAGAGGAGCAGAATCTGTGTGCTGTGGTTACTAATGATTTAAGGATGCTAAATTTTTGAGATGAACGATGAGGGAAGAACTGTGAATGTAGCGACCTGAAAATGTCGGCTTGCGATAGACAGAAGTGGAGATGGAACCATCTTCTTTTCTTTCGATGTGTAAATCCAGAAAGGAGATAGCCGGTGTAGATTCTTTTTCTAGCGTAAATCTTATGCGATGATGAATACGGTTTATTTTATCTAGAAACAGGTGTAGTTTTTGTTCGGATGACCCTTCGCACAACACGGAGTTGAAAACCCAAACCATTGGGAAAAGACCAAACTTCTACATAGATCTTTCTATAAACATGAACGTTTATATATATAAAGAAAGTGCTGAAGCCCTACGTCACAGACCAAATCTAAACCGTAATGACGTTCTTGCTATTCCTAAAGTATGGGAAATTGTCATACAAAATTCATCATCATGCGTAGCAAGGATTTAGGCCTAGCATGGCCTGTTCCGGCCTTAGAAGTCATCGTTGAATCGTTTAAGAGGACATCCTGGTTTTCTTTTTCCTAATGGCTTGTACTTTAAGGCTTGTTTTGGTAATCTTTCTGTTTTCATTCTTTGAACGTGTTCCATCCATTTATGTTTATATTTTTTAATTTTTTCTATTACTGGTTCTTGGTTTAATTCTTTCATAATTTCTTAATTTCTTTTGTGATCAAATAGGGTATACTTTGCAGTTTTTCTCATAAACTTCATTTCTGCTGTTGTTAATCTTTGTTTGTCTTTTTGTTTTATTGTCCAGATTTCGCTTCCATACATTAAGACCGGTAGGGCTAATGTATTGTATACTTTTAGCCTGGTTTGTTTTTGAACTAGGTTTGGTTTAAATATAGAGTTAATTACTCCTGTTATTTTTAAATATTTTGTTTATATCTTTTTCAATTTATATCAGTTTTTATGTTTATATCTTTTTCCTTTTCATATGTGATCGTACATCCTGGGTAGTTAAATGAATTCACCTGTTCTAAGATCTTGTTATCTATTACTATTTTATTAATAGATAACCTGTCCTTTAAAGGCTTAAAAAAATAAAAAACCTTTAAAGGTTTCTGATTTTTCTATTGATATTATCATACCATAATCTTTGGATATCTCATTTAGATCTAAAATAGCTTTCTGTAGTTTATCTTCAGAATTTGTAATTATTATTTGGTCGTCGGCAAAGAGGAGAGTGTTTAAGTTTACTGTACGAGAAAATTTAATTCCTTGATGTAAATTTTTATTATATTTTATTATTATTTCATTTAAGTAGATATTAAAAAGAGTTGCTGAGAGGGGACATCCCTGTCGAACCCCTTGGTTTATCTCTCTCGTATATGATAGCTCGTGATTTAATCTTTATTTGTATTTGATTATTTTCATATATACTTGTGATAGCTTTTAGGATATTATTTGGTATTTGTCTTTCTTTTAATATGTTGAATAATATGTTTCTTTTAACTTTGTCAAATGCTTTTTCAAAGTCAATAAATGCAATAAGTGTTTCTAAATTGTATTCTCTTCTTTTCTCTATTATTAATTTTAGGCAAAAGGCCAGGTCTATACATGATCGTCCTTTTCTAAATCCATTCTGTACTTCTAGAATAAAGTTTTCGGAATATTTCATTAGTTTGCTATTTAAGATTCTGCTATATATTTTGTAACAGGAATTTAGTATACTGATACCTCTATAGTTTTTAGGGTCATCTCTATTACCTTTCTTAAAGATAGGAATCACAATTGCTTTTTTCCATTCTATTGGGGGGGGGGATACCAGTTGAATAAATTTTATTTAAAAATAATAAGAGTCTTTCTTTGAATCTTGTTCCTGCATATTTATATAGTTCTGAATCTAGTTTATCTTCTCCAGGTGATTTTCCATTTCTTATTTCTTTCAGGCTGATTTTTAATTCTTATTTAGTTATTTCCTTTTCATTTTCGTTAATTGTTTGCCAGTTATCTTTTTTAAAATATTTGTCTGTCCACAATTCTGTGTAGTAATTTAGAAATTCTTCTAATTTCAAATCAGCGTTTAATTTTATGTTTTCTTTGGTATCTGCATTTAAGTGTTTCAAAATTTTATATACATTGGGTCTTGTTTTATATAAATCATGTTCTAAATTAGAAACAAATTTGTTCCATGATTCTCTATGTCTTTTTCTGACTTCTCTTTTAGCTGTGGCTCTTATTCTTTTATATTCTATTTCATCTTCTAATCTTTTACTGCTTAACCATTTGTGATAGGCTTCTTTTTGATTACTTCTTTCATTGTATCATCCCAGATCTTCAGTTCCTTCCTTTTATTGAATTTTTTGGTCTTTCCTAAGCTTTCATTTGCTGCATTTAGTATCGTTTTTATATTAAGCCATTCTATTTCTATTTCTTCATTTTGTTTTATTTTAACTAGATATTGGTTAATTCTTTGTTCATATAGCCATTGTACATTTGTGCCATTCAATAGTCTAGTTTTATAAACAAATGTTTCAATTTTTCTTTCTATTCTCGTTACTTGTAGCCATTTAGGTTAATTTTATTTTAACAAGAAAGTGGTCACTGCTTATTTCATATCCTCTGTGAACTCTAACATCTAGTGAAAATTTTGATGTCTTTTCATTTAATATAAAGTAATCTAATATTGATTTCCATCCTCTTGCTGCCCAAGTATATTTATGTATATCTTTATGTTTATAGAAGGAATTCATTATTTTTAGGTTATTATAAACTACAAAGTCAATCAATTTTTTACCATTCTTGTTTAGAGTATGTTCTCCATGTATTCCTATATTATTATTAATTTTCGTGTTTCCAATTCTTGCATTTAAGTCTCCTGCTAAAATTACGTAATCATTTTTATTTATTTTATTATATATGTTTTATAGCTGATTATAAAAATCCATATTATCCTGTTCTCTTCCCTCTTCTGGGGCATATAAACCAATTATGTTAAATAGCCTCTATCTATTTTTTATTCTAGCGTCTATTATTCTTTCATTCCATAATTAATATTTTAACTGTTTTGAAAGGGAGTTATAAATCCAAATCACGACTCCTGCTTGTGCTCTTTGGTCTCTGTCGACTCCACTGTATATCACATTAAAATTTTCAGTTCTCATGGTTCCTTTTAATTTCTTTTTTGTTTCAGTGATTACTGCTATTTTAAAATTTCTTTCATTTAATAACTGGCCTAATTCTATTTCTTTCTATGCTATTCCTCTTACATTCCAGTTTGCTATGTGCATTATGTTTTGTCGTTTCCATTTATTTTACCTTTTCCATTCTAGGGTTATTTCCTATAGATCCAATCCGATTATCTTTTTCTGTCGGCTTACTAGTAGAATTATGTTCTCCATGTCAGGGGACTAGCCTGACGATGGAATAGTTCAGTGGTAGGGCTGCTACCTTAAGGCTTCTGAACTAGCCTTCTTCCGAATTTAAACCCATAGGAGGAATAGGGTATATTGAAGGGGGGAAAGAGTAGATCATAGAAGAATTATAGTAAGTGTAATAATTATTTTACACAAAATTGTGTAAAATAATTTTTATATATGTTATCTTATTTTAATGTATTCTTTTTTTTTCCCTCCAGATATATTTTAATTTAATTCTATAGCACGCTACTGCAAGCATATTGGGATTCCTTGTAATCATGAGCCCTAACTGTATGTCATTCCTAGTATTGTTTGAATTACTGTTCTGACGATGTCATAAGATAGGATGTAATATTTACTTATGAAAACTTATTACTGTAGTTATTACGTGTGTTTATTTAGTCATGAATTCTCCACAGGTTTCATTGTACAATAAAAGTAAATTATTTAGTTCCCTTTTACATTCCGGGGGGGGGGGGGGATAGCGTCCTTCCAGCTCTAGTTCTATTTCTCGCAAGAGTAGCCTTGATATTCCACTACAGAGATCAAATATTTATTTTCCAAAAGAGATATTTCCACCTTTGTGCATACAGTACTAGCATTTAAATGTCTCCTATCCAAGCAAATAATAGTTTGAATCCTGCCTAGGATGAAAAAAAAAAAAAGTTTATAAGAGTTTTTCAAATGAAGGTGAGCTAGCCAATCTCGACTTCAGAGGTGACAGGATTTCCCTCCTGGAAACTTAGGCAAACCGACCACAAGAACACATGCAATTAATAGCCATAATACATTGCCTCTAATTACTTCGGTCGTTATTCCAAACAACAGAACACACTTCTCCAAGGAATATAAATTAACTGTTCTGCGATATTTGAAACAAAGCAATGCAAACATCAAGAGGTGTGTAAATTTTTAGTTTGCTTCCTTCTACTTATTAGGTACTGGGGGGGGGGGGTAAAATATGTACATATTTATAAATTTCTTCATCATCATCATCTCTGGTACTTACAGGCCTTTACTGTAAAGGCCTGTAAGTACCTTTACCTGACCGGAGAAGTGTCCTTGACTTTTGTAGTTTATCAATATAAGGTGGTTAGTCTTATGGCCCAGTGAATGTATTTTGTCTGGAAATTGCATGTGTTCTGTTTGCGAGGTGAAAAATCCGATTTTCTCGGAGGCAAATCTTCTCACTTCCTGAGACTGACTAACTCACCTTCAGTTGAAACGTCCTTAAAAAAAAATTCTTCCCGTCCTAGAGGAGATTGAACCTAGTTCTTTTCAAAGGACATCGTTAACTAAGCTACAAAGGCACCATTGAAGTCTCTTAAATGTCAAAATTCGAAATAATTACTGTTCCAGAAGTGTGTTTTATGAAAAAATATTGGTATTTCTATATTGACGAATAGAAGAAAGATTCATATTGCCTGGCTAGTTCGTCATGAGATTAACGTACCCACTCTCTAGCTAACAGGCTGCGGATTTAAATCCTGTCATAGACATTTTGTGAATGTCAATATAAGGAAGATCACTTTTATCATGGTATGAGACTATCACCCTGTTTATGAAGGGGCATGACTAAAATAATAATAAAATATTTCAAAAAGAAAGAAATTTAAAAAAAATAATTGAATAATATCCTTAGTCCCTACACGGTACTAATGAACTATAAATTTAAAACGTTAGTGGGTGGGAGTCATTACAAAAAAAAATGGATCTCTGACTATAATGGTCCTGACTTAATTTTTGCATGCATGACCTTTAAACTACATATAAAAGTATGTATTCGCTTTTTCCAAAAGCTCATTGCTGAGAACTTTGCTTGCATTTGTATTTTTTTGTTTTCTTGGACTGCAAACTACATTTGCAGTTCCAAGTTAAAAAAAAAAAAAAAAAAAAAAAAAAAAAAAAAAAAAAAAAAAACCTAGGCATATCGCAAGTGATGAGAGAGACATTTCAACTCTGCCGCATTCAGACTACGCTGTAATTCCCGAAAGCTGGGGGGGAGGGAAGATTCAATAAATTCCAAATGTGCTAGTGAAAGGACTAAAAGCAGAAAACTTTCGTACACTCAAATGGCAATCAATCTTTCTGGCCCCTTGTGAAGGTGAAACTTTTGTCCCTCTTCAAGTAGCAAGACTTATACGTTGGTTAGACATAACTGGTAATTAGTTTACAGAATTAACAACGCATATAAAGTATATTAATTAAAGGTAACTTTAATGAATAACTTCTATATTTCGGCAATGTCACATTGCCATCTTCAGGAACATAAAGATATGGTATGTGCACTCAGGAACTAACACAAAGCAAATGAGGAAGAAAGCAAGAAACTAATATTGTTCCTAAAGTCCTAATGGTGCCCTCTTGCGGGCTAATTTGGTAGTCTTGGCAGTTGGGCTGAAGTTCTCATAATGAAAGTCTCCCAAATTTGGGGCAGTTTCATGCACCCAAATTTGTTGAGGTTAGGAACGTTTTTTAGAGCTGCTGAAGATTCTTTGAATAATCTTTCGTATTTAAACTTGCTGCGATGAATTATTTTCCTCAAATATCTGAAATCCTCAAAAATATGACCTTACTTCCTGTTACAGACCATATAAAAAGTTGGCATCCCTTATCCGCTCTACCAAAGACCAACCACTTCCCCTAGACCTACCTGGTGTATACCAGGTCCCTTGCAGCTGCAAATTGTCCTACTTTGGCCAAACAGGCAGAACAACAAATATCAGGATTTCAGAACACCAAGACTACATCCGGCTTCACCAGTACAGCCGCTCTGGGCTGGCAGACCATGCCTTAGATACCCACCATAAAATTCGTTGGAAGAAAACAAAAATAATTCATCGCAGCAAGTTTAAATACGAAAGATTATTCAAAGAATCTTCAGCAGCTCTAAAAAACGTTCCTAACCTCAACAAATTTGGGTGCATGAAACTGCCCCAAATTTGGGAGACTTTCATTATGAGAACTTCAGCCCAACTGCCAAGACTACCAAATTAGCCCGCAAGAGGGCACCATTAGGACTTTAGGAACAATATTAGTTTCTTGCTTTCTTCCTCATTTGCTTTGTGTTAGTTCCTGAGTGCACATACCATATCTTTATGTTCCTGAAGATGGCAATGTGACATTGCCGAAATATAGAAGTTATTCATTAAAGTTACCTTTAATTAATATACTTTATATGCGTTGTTAATTCCGTAAACTAATTACCAGTTATGTCCCTCTTCAAGCTTCAAGATCTTCCACAACAAATGTCCCCAAAGCAATTTCCTTGCAATTTTCTTTGGGTGAAATAAATACTGTGAACTTCAATACTACATAAACACAGCCCTGTTTTATTCTTAGTAACAAATATTTTGCTTCACGTTCCTGTTAATGATACTCAGCTCTCCAAGCAAGACCAGATTCATGTTCTTGCCCTGACTTACGCTTCTAGCTTTTCCTGACATAAATATCATACCCATATCATCTCATCTCGAAACAACTTGCTATCCTTTATCATGTAAACAGTACTTTTCACCTACAGAGTTATTAATACCATATAAATCCCAAATCAATACAACGATAGAATACTGTTCTCACATTTGCGCGCGGTGCATCGAAAACCTTTACTAAAATATTTGAATGTTATCCAGAAGACGATAATCTGTTCAACTGATGATCCTCCCCCCCCCCACTTCTCCCACACAGCATTCTACTCAAGTTCCTACAAATGTTTATGCTTTTATCCAACTTTTATAAATAGTTTCATGTGCGATGTTCTACAGAAATGAAAACAATCGTCACTTCTCTACTTCTAACATGTAAAAACAACAGCAATTACTGGTACAATCCAGACAATAAATTATCGGAACGACTTCTCGTCTTGCTCTTTCATTCCTTTTTCCACTGTTCTTTGGAACAACTTTTCTTAAATGTTGTTCCTGACACCTCACCAGAGTTTTTTTTTTTTTTTTCTCTTAAAAATCTCATGCGATTGAACAGTATCACTTGTTCTGGGACCTACAAAAAAAAAAAAAAAAGTGTTTTGCATAACAATAAACGAGAAGCATTCCATGCCTTTCACGCGCATAAAGTTTTGAAAATATTTCTTGATTGATGAAACTGTTGGCATGCAAAGAAGATTTAAAAAAACAATTTTTTTTTTATTTTTTGTCTTTATAGCATACACATTGAAACAATGGAAAATTGTGTAAAACATGGTCATTCCGACGAAAATTTACACCACAAAAAGAAAGAATATAAAACACAAATCCCTTATTGGTCAACATTGCTGCCGTTTTAGTGCATATTAAATTGAGCGTCATAAAAAGAGACTTAAAAACGTTGAACAAAAATGAGTCTGCAATTTCTATACTAAACTGCGAGATCGGCAGAAGTCAAACAAGAATGAAATTATGGAAGTATTAAAAGACGAAAAAATCATAGACTTTCACTATAATAGGACTAGAAGCAAGATTATTTAGAGCCGTTTCAACAATATTTTGGAAAATTCACTTCCTTTCATCTTCAACGGAACTACTTTCCTGGAAATTTGAATGTGCAGCGAGGATGAGAAGTGGGAACGATGGCATTAATACATCGTAGCAATGGACGAATCATGAATAGTAGGAAAAAAAAAATTATTATTTTTTTTTTTAATCGTACATCCGAAAAGTTCACCTATTTTGATCTCAACTATTCATTGTCTCGGACTGAGACTTAAATTTAGCAGCCTAGTGAGAGGCAATGTCAATTTAACATCACCTTATAATATTTACTAAGCATCTAATTATTTGAAAAACTGACGAAATCGTAAAGAAATTAATTCCAAAAAAAAAAAAAAACAATCTCAACTCATACATAAATTGTTATATACAGTTATAAATCACACACACACACACACACACAAAGTAGAGCAATATTCAAAAGTATTCTTTTTTCCCTTTTAGAAATCAATAAAGAGAAGTCGATTTATCCTATACCCGCTGACATCTCTCATTCTGAGAACAGCTGTTTCTTAAACACAAACAAATCTTTCACGAGTTCTATGCAAATGATGCAATAAATCGCATGTTTCTCTCGTCGTCACATCTCGCATGACCTCAAAAAAAACTTCTGAACAACCGTTTCTGAATAAAATATATTGTTAATACAATCAGTTCCTTGTAAATTGATTTGTGGATTTTACAAAGCACACGCCAAATACACAGAAATGTTGGTAACAGTTAATATTACTCATGAAGCAAAATTAATTTGCTTTCAAGTTTTCACATATATTTTGGAATATAAGGAAGTGGTTAATATTTCGTTTTATTTGTCTTTTATGATTTATATATATATATGTAAATAAGAAATTTACAAATTTCTTATTTACAAAAGACGTTACAAATTTATAAAGAAATTTGTAACGTCTTTCACCAGTGACGTCACATTCATGCAATCCTAGCAAACACGCCAAACGAAAGTACACTGAAACGTATTTTTAGATATATCAATAATAAATATGCTCCAATTTAAGAGTTAAAAGAGGGCGTTGTGTATCACTCGCAAATATCTTCGGGTCAGTGACCAATCATTTAACAGATTACAAAGGATGCTATTAGTAATGTAAAAATTCTGATAATAACACCTAGAAAGTAGAATTGAAGGGGGGGGGGGGAGAAGGGAAGTTACAACAAGACTTAAAAACGGCAAAGAAGTACTAATAATTGCATAAATCGGTTGTCACCTTGGTAACTAGGCTTAATGCAAAGCGTGAAATTCTATGATCAACTGGCGGTTGATTTTTGAAACAGAATGAAATAACAAAGAAAAGAATTATTATACTTACTCTTGATTTGGATGGAACATGATACTAAATATCCAAATAATACCATTACTGCCGAGTCTGTGTTCGTATGCGGTCTTCGTATGCACAGTAATATGCAAGACTAATGGGCGCCGTTATATGGTAGTTTCAGACATGTGACTATTTTACGGTTGGGTTGCTAAGTTTTTAAATGAGCTGTAGCCATGCTGAATTGCAGAACTGGGGAGTGGAAGAAGGGGTCAAGGTATAGTACAGTATGTATGCCAAGTTCTTTATTATTACTTAATTAGTAAAAACCCCGTTGTTAAATAACAGGGGAGAAAAAAAAATACTTGTCCCATTCCATTTAAAAAAGCGTTACCGAAATCCACATTATTATTTATTCACTCTTATAGATAGCATCATTAACATGCATTCGAGTGAAACTTATAAGGCAGAGGTTTACAATTCGGAGCACAGTTAACTAGTCTGTTTTACTGCTGCAAGTGAAGACAGCTTCCCGCAGAGAATTACACTTTTGAACCGGAGAAGATCGCATAATTTCTTTAAGCTTCGACTCAGTATGATTATGCGTCTTTACCGTATACTTCCGCAAAAAATAAATAAATACATAAATAATAATAATAATAATAAATTAGATCGCTTAACAGCAAGATCTATTTGTATAGCAATGAAAAAGAAATTCCCCACATTTATCTTTGTCGCTGAGTCGCGCTATATTTTGTTAATATCGCACCAATCATATGCATGTCTTCATAACTGCGCCATATCTACCGAACTACCATTGCTGTTCGTTTAGCGCTCAGCTTTCACTTCTCATTAGTCATTCGCTAATTTGAACCTTTAGCGATAATGCTAATTGTCGCTAAAGATTCAAATACTCGTATATTGCGTGATGAAGGGTGAGCAACCGATTGAGTAAATAACATTAATAATTAAAGATTAAATGCATTCATTTTATAATGTGAGCAATTATTATAAATTATAATGGATACAGACGATTTAATTATAAACGTCAATTTACTTTTTTCCTGGAAAAAAAAAAAAAAAACGTTAGTTTCCGAAAATCCCCGCATATTTTTTAACTTTAATTTTGGGGAAAAAAAGTGAGAGATATATTCAAGTAAATACGGATGGTGCAGGTTTAGCTCTATGGAAATGCCATTTTTTCTTCCATAGCACTGGACCACTAAAAGAAATACCGTTATTAGTTACTTAAATATAAACATAAAGAGCCAATAGGCTTCATTTCGGCGATATAAACATCATTTAAATTAAGGGGATATTAAATCCCACATTGTTTTAAAACCGATTAAGAAACTCTAAAATTAGAATCCGAGAGTTTCATGCCGAATATAGTATAGTGAACTATAAAAGTATCGGCGACTGCTAGCGTGAGCTAATGCACGTAGTCCAAGTACGTAGTACAAACTCGGGCAACTCGTAGCAAAATTTTCCATAATGTTTTACATTATGGAAAATACCAAGAATAGCGATCAGAACTTTACCACCTTTGCTACGAGTTGCCCGAGTTTGTGCTACGTACTTGGACCTACGTGCATTAGCTCACGCTAGCAGTCGCCGATACTTTTATAGTTCACTATACTATATTCGGCATGAAACTCTCGGATTCCAATCTTAGAGTTTCTTATTCGGTTTTAAAACAATGTGGGATTTAATATCCCCTTAATTTAAATAACCGTTATTAGTTCTTTTCAGGGTTGCCCACTAAAGGGACTTTTTTTAGTTTGTTCCCGAGGTAAGTCGATCTTTGGCATAATCAAATTGTGTTTTTTATTCTCAAGTTTTTAACCACGCAACTCAAGAAAATCGATCGTAGAACTCATTATTTCAGAAATACAGTATCAGAGTTAGGAACCAAGAGATGGCGGTAGTGCTGTACTATCCACATGCCTGTGAAATCATGGATAGCCTAAAGCCAGGTATTAGAGATGGCTAAGGGTGGAGTTTGGCTGCTAATCATTCTTTAAAAAAGTCAGGAGAGAAAACGGCCTACCTAGTTTGGAGAATATAGGTAGTAGAGGATTCATATATTTATATACAGTATATATAGTGAAGAACACTGGTTGCTTTGTAGACCGACGACAGTTATTAATTTCCAACTATACTCTTTTAATCAGAGGGGAATTTTCTTTCCTGGCATTATGCTATTTATACTCTGCTGGCTTATTATTGTAATTTCTGATTAGATTATACACTTTCTTACCCATAAAACTCAATCACAAGTAACCGCAGGTAGGAAACCAAAACGAATTACTATTGGGCGATTTTTTATAGATGATGTGTAAAGTTGTTACATGAGAGAGAGAAACGAGGGAAGCTGATTGTTGTGAGCACACAAGCAGATATATCATAATTCACTGATATGTTCACAAATCCGTCCATCCACATTAACAAATGATGGAAACACTGAAAAAGCCTGCTAACTCACTCTTAACAACAGGAGAAGGAGAATTAGTGATGAAACACCAACCGACTGCAGGATTAATTGTGGTTCTGCTTTTTGGCCAGCGTTTCTGCAAAGTCTTTGGTGTGGAATGATTGCAATATATCGAGAACTTACTTTTCGTTCACTTTAAATTGAAGCTGTTACACTGCATTTAGTTAAATTGCTATGATATGAATTTACTTCAACAAGATGAAACCCAACCATCGAGAATGCATTTAATGAAGAGAAGTGAGAAGAAGAAGAAGATGAGATTTTGAGCAAGAAAACAAAACTTTTCTTTAATCCCATTTCATCCCTCTAGAGAGCCAACATAAGACTTCAATAATTGCATAGGAAAAAGGTAAATAAAACAAAATAAACAATAACTTCATTTCATTATATATATATAAATCTGAATAACTAACCTAATGTAACGTAATTTAACAGAGCTAACCTAACCTAACATAACCAACCCTTAGCCAACATAATCCTAAGTTTATCTAACCAAACTCAACCTAACTTACAAAACTGAACTGAAAATATACCGAGAAGTACCTCCGTAGCGCAGATGGAAGAACAACAGTATAGCACCCTTCGATTGAAAAATATCCGAGTTCGATTCTCGTCATCATGAGCAATATCTTTACATAGACCTTTTCAATTTGAAGGTGAGTTATATAGGCGATAGGATAAGAAGGTGAGGTTTTTTTTCTCTCAGAAACTTGGGATTTTCATCTAGCATTTAGGCAAATAGGCCAGAGAACACGCGCAATAAACAAAAATACTATCAGTGGGCGGTAGATAGAGATTAAGGAGTGCAAAGTGGATTGTGTGATATCAAGTGCTGTATGGCAATGTATCATTGGACTTTTTTGCAATGATTCACATAATCAGCTAACGCCTTTTATTCTGCTATAGAGAATAGGTGAGTCCATTTTAGCCCTATCTAACTTTTTTTGAGACTGATGGATCATATTTTCAATCTCCACCAGTAGCCAATCAGAGATAGCTGGCCCAAGGCAAATGCTAATTACACTTGGCATCCAGTGAAGAGAGGTGGCTGACAAGTGCCGCCTTCTCGTGATCCCTAATCCTAACACTATGTTCACCGTGTGAAAATAGTGTAACGGTCGATTTTCTTAAATTTACGGGACGATAAACCCGAGTTTCCGGGAGAAAAAAATCCTGCTTGCCCGTGCCTGAGACCGACTAACTCGGGAACCGGTCGAAAAAGTCTTAGGAAAAGTTCATCTAGTCGGCGACTAGAATTGAACTCACGACGCTCTTTCTTTGGGCGATCTAGCGCAGTGGACGGCACACGCCACTTCCAATGAACTACACAGGTGGCTGCTTCACGTAATAAATAATAATAAAATAACTATATTATTACAAAATACAAACTATTTTTTCTCCTTGCTTAGCATGACAGCATAGAAATCATAGTCAAAGCGTAACATAACAATAAAAAATAAATAAAAGATGAGTAGTACAATGACAACTGCAGGTCTGTGACTTCCACCACTTAGGTTAGATTAGCTAGTTCCATAAAATATAACGCTTCTAATGTAAAAGTACTACATTTTAAAACCATATTCTTATAATATAAGACGAGAAAAATCTGGTCGTTTTTTTTTTTAATCAGTAACAGTATGTTTGTAAAATCATCACGGTTTGTTTGTTTGTTTTTTGACTGGGCTACTGAGCTTTTTGCTGAAAAAAAAAATAAATGGACAACAGGACTACAGCACGAAGGTAATTAATTGTATGAGGCATGAACGGTTGGTGTTTCACTCCTATAGTTTAAGTTACAGAACGCAATCTATTATCCATAATTAAAGGATGCAACAAAGTCATTATTCCTACAAGAGCTTCAATTCATCCCCAGCTGTATTAAACACTTTTGGAATTCGTGCACACTTATCAGATAGAGCTGATAAAAGATACGTTGTAAGATAAATTTCGAGACATAATTTTGCGTCCTTTTCCATTCAATCAGATTGGTAATCACGCTATTAATAAATATATTAGTTTGTAAAGTTGTAAACAAAGATCGTCATAATCGTTTTAAGTCATTGAGAAGAAACATGATTATAACTGTAATAAAAAGGAATTTTCTGCAGAGTTATTTCTAATAAAATAGAATTTTTATATCATATCCATTCATACAAATATGCTTAATGATAACTATAATTACCTATCAAAGTATATATTACCTATAAAAATTCAAAGCCAACCGAGTACGTATATACTTTGCAAAGACCAATTACCTAATGTCTTTGTATGAAAGGATACGAATGATGCACCTTTGCTGTTCGTTTCGATAATTTTGTTATTATTATTTGCAAAACAATTATTAACTTTACAAAATATACCCTCCTAAGATGTAACATACTTACTGTTCCCTTCAAAAATGATCTTGACTACTTCCACCGGAGTCATTACAATGATAAAGCTAATTACACGGAGATCACAACCTGATACATGCAATATCTTCATCAAACCTTCCACAAATGCCTCTGCCATTGTACAGACCACCGCCAGCTCGTGCCACTGTTTAATAACATGTCATTCCTTTTACATACCAAACGGGTGATGTCAGCAAATTCCATCTGACCAGTTACCTTCCTACCGTATATTCCTGGAAATAATAAACGATTTTTGACTGATTGAAATACCGATCGCTGACCCCTTGTGTGACTGCTCTTCAGGTTTAACGCTAACAGAATTCTTAGCGGCTATATTTCAATTGGGGCTAACGGGCCTGTTACGGGGTCACACTGGGAAGCGTTCAGATTATCGACTGTCAATGGAACCAGGCTTTCTAGAAAAGTAAGAAGAGCGATTGGAATTACGTCAATGCAAACTGACCTGTTATGGGTGTGGATGACCCTATTTGAATTTTTTAATCGATGTTCTATGTGCATGTGGACAGTTCTGTGTCGCGTGAGATTCTTTTGGTGACAGGAAATGTTTATGTTGACACACTGACTCTACTCTGCAAATGATGTTGAGAAAATAAAGAAAAATATTCGCGTGTCCAAGATTTTCCAATGAAAAACCAACATGGCTTTTTCCGTGTCATGATCGCCATCTTAAGATTTTTAGGCGTTCCTTACAGCATTTATGAACAACTCGCCATGGAAACGTAAGTAAAGTATATACCACTCTTCTGGTACAAAGCAACAAATATTGAAAAGCATTTAGCTATACGGTTAGGCTTAGATATACAAAGGGTGACTCAGCAGATTGTTACCAGGCAACAATATTACTTGTATCGTGGGCTAAACTGAATTAAATTATCAATCGACGTGTGCATTGACGAATGCGTTAACAGAAAGACATCCTTGTTTTCTACCCCCCCCCTTGTCAAGTAACATCCCCTAATTACCTTCACGCAGCAAAGGAACAGATGGTGGCTTCTTAATTATAGGCAATTCGAGTGCCTGTGGGAGACTACAACAGATGTCAAGTTCCTGAACGGAATGTTTTTCCTGCAGTTCAGGTATTTGAAAGGGGGGAACGATACTAAAAGGAATGCCATTTCACAGCATAAATACCAGCTGCGCATAACATGCATTACTTGCCGAAAGGGCTATTCCAGGTCGAAAGGAATCATGGAGAAATATTCCTTTCGCTTGGACTAGGTTAGACGAGTGAGAAATGGAATATACTTTATTTATTTTTTTTTTGTGTGTGTGTGATCACTTTGATTGTTTCGGGTGTTCAGAGGTTGTTTTACAATATTGAACTATTGCTAATGACAGTTATAATATCAAGAAAATGTCTTGGCTTACCTGGACTTCAAGAAAAAACATTCATCGCCATGTACCATCCCAGGTGGGCACTCATTAAACTCTGTTTATCACTGGTAAGAGAGCAAACGTTTTAAGCAAAGCAATTAAGATAGAACTTCCAATATATGGCTCGAAAAATGCCACTGGGAACTCCTGCCATTTTTCAAATAATCCCCAAAACTAGGTCACTGACATCCAGAGAACTACAAAGCGTCAAGGTGATCATAGGCTTCGTTTTGAAAGCTGTTGTTGCTACCATAAACAAAGGTATCCCCAAATTATTTATCAAAATATTCCAGGGCTATCTGACCAGTCCCAAACGCCTTTCAAAAAACAATGAGGGCCATCCGTCACACCCAAATTCTCTCTATCAACGTCACGCTGACGTGTGACCCCTAATTCAAATCGCTTTTTTTTTTTTTACATTCTACACGTGACCTTAATACTTGAAATTGCTTCCGCAGGCTTTACTCAGGTAAGGCGAGTGGTACATACCATTGGTACAATCCTTGCAATCATAATTGGTTGCTGTTGGTTTCGTATTTTAGTTTCACTAACGATGACCCACTTTTCTACTGTCGAAGGGGGGGGAAGGGGAATGAAGTCAGTACGGCACACACACACACACGTGTTCTGGGCCACGTATGCGTGTGTGACCATGCTTTTCACGTGAACGAAAACTCCCGCCTACTCCCGACGTTCTAATTTATTTCGTATCCCTCCAAGATTTTATATCGTGCAAGGCGCTAAAGGCATCAAATTTTATTTTTGAAAGCTTTATTAAAGTGCTTCTGATTGGCCAATGTCTGCTTTTATTCTCTCAATCAGTAAGTGAGTATTATTAGTATTACCATACGATATTGCATATATTTGGAAAGACTTGAGTTCGGATCCAGTCTAGGACGTAAAGAATCGTTATAAAGGTTCTTTACTCTTCAACCCAAAGCAAATTAGCTGGTCATATATATATATAAAGTTTTGTCTTCCTTCCTGAATCTTTGAATAACATATAAACTGACCGGAGAGTACAGCAGTTTACAGACAAAAGAACATATTTTCCACAGTCTTATTTGGTTTGGGGAAAATAAACAACCACCCAACAACTGCAATATTGCATGATTAGGGAGTTTCGTGAATTTCTACACAGAGAGGAGAAAGGAACAGTATTTATACTGTCTTCAAGAATGTGTTTGGAACATCTAAGAAAAACAAAGGCAAATAAAGTGTCGTGACTAAGAATTTGTCTCCGTCGTAAATTGAAGCACAACCGTAGATGACATATACTACATTGCCAAAAGTGTTAGAGCACCTACAGAAATAGAGACAAACAAACTTATCTTTTAATTACATGTAGAACTACTCCTGGTCCGAATCACAAAATTTAGCACACTTTAAACTCATGTTATGAGAGGATTGTGGATGACAGCCACGCTAGAAAGTTTTCTCAGGGGGCTCATATTGGCGAGTACGGGCATGGCAAACCCGAGATATCCAAGCTAGACCTGATCTTACTTCGTACAATACACACTTGGTATATCATATCTGGAGACTGGTCTTCTACTCTTCTTTCCCTCTACTTTCTCTTACCCCTTCCCCCAAGTGCTATTAGAGCAATTCGAGGGCAAGGAGGTGACTCTTTTCTCTCAAACTGTAGTTTCCACTATTTACTAAAGAAAGGCAAGCCTAGTTGTCTTAAGGTGGCAGTCCCACCATTAGGATACCTATCGTCATGCTAGTTCACTTGACATAGGGAAACACACGTTACTTTCAAGTCTCAACGAAATCAAACCGGACAGAAAACATGGGAAACGACTGTAAACTGGAAAAGGTTAAGAAAATTTGGAAAAGGAAAAACGTGGCGAAATATGCTACATGGAAGATTAGAAGCATAAACACATAAAGAAGAATTAGATAAAATTTTAAATGACGAAAATATAGAAATTGCAGTTCTTACAGAAACAAAAAAGAAACTTAAAGGAACAAAAGAAACAGCTAACTACAATATCATATATAATGGAGTGGACAAACAAATACATGCAAAAGCTGGTGTAATGATTTGGATCCGTAAATCAATTAAAGCAAAAATAACTCATTATACATACTGGAATGAAAGAGTATTAGAAGTGCGATTAAAATTAAATAAAGAAAATTTAACAGTTGTTGGAATGTATGCCCCTGAAGAAGGAAAAGAAGAAGAAAATGATTACTTTTACAAAGAGTTACAAGGAATATATGAAAAATTAAATAAAACAGACCATATAATTATAGCCGGAGATCTTAATGCTAGAATAGGAATGGAAAAATATTAACAATAATATACAAAAATTTGGAGAATCAACAGTAAACAAAAAATGGAAAGCGACTCATTGATTGTACAATATATAATAATTTAAAAATAATGAATACATTTTACACAATATAAAAATATACATAAATATACGTGGTGTGTAAGAGGACAAAAATCAACAGACTACTTTATAGCAAATGAAAAAGCAGCAGTTAAAGTTAGAAGAGGACTAGAAATTGACACAGATCCCTATTTAGTACAGGCAAAAAGAAGAGAATTTAATTTGGAAACTCATCTTTTGTTTGTAGATTACGAAAAAGCATTTGACAAAGTAAAAAGATA
Source organism: Typopeltis vanoorti (assembly GCF_054136105.1). Classification (NCBI taxonomy): domain Eukaryota; kingdom Metazoa; phylum Arthropoda; class Arachnida; order Uropygi; family Thelyphonidae; genus Typopeltis; species Typopeltis vanoorti. The sequence goes on along the minus strand of NC_143561.1, from coordinate 39,545,312 downwards.
TATGTTTGATATATTACAAAGAAAAAATATACCTAATATTTTACTACATGTAATATTGGATACATATAAAGATAATGAAATAAAAATAAATGAAAAGTTGTCTGAAAAACAATCTATAAACCAAAGAGTAAGACAGGGATGCCCTCTGTCTCCAACACTTTTCAATATTTACATGAATGAAATATTAATACAGTGGAACACTTTAAACAATCAAGGTATAGAAATTTCCCGGAATAACAAAATAAATACGCTATTATTTGCAGATGATCACGCAATAATATCAGATAGGAAAGACAATTTACAAAGAACAATATATAATTTAAACATTATAGTAGAACAGTTTGGAATGAGAATTTCCATAGATAAAACTAAAATAATGGCATTTTGTGGACAAACTCCAGTTAGAAGCAAAATAGTTATTAATAATAAAATAATAGAACAGATAAATACTCTCAGTTATCTTGGATGTGAAATATCATATGAAGGAGAAAAAGACATAAAATTAAAAACTTCAAAATTTTTACCGATTATAGGCCTGATAAACAGAACATTCAATATAGTACAAAAAGAAACAAGCTTGAAAATATACAATACTTTAGCAGTGCCCACATTATTCTATGGCAGTGAAATTTGGGCAATAAACAAACAAGATAAACAAAGAATAAAAACAAGTGAAATGAGATTTATGAGAACTGCAAAATACACATTATTAGATCAAAAATGGAACGAAGACATTTTAAAAGAACTAAAAACAAAATCAGTAGAAGAAAAACTAAACAATAATAAACAAAAACAGATTGAACATGTAAACCGAATGGCCAACACCTGACATCCTAAACAAATGCTAAAATATAAGTCAATTGAAAAGAGAAGACAGGGTAGACCTCAAAAAAGGATATTGGATGGATAATGAGACCGGAGCAGACCGATATGGTCTATACCCAGTGGAGGCCCGTACATAAGCACTGCGACACTGCAGCACCCCCAAGGAAAAAATGAAAAATTTAAATTTTGTTTGTGTTTATAAATAATAGCAACGCTTACAATATTATATAGATGCAATACAACATGTTAAAGGTTACAGATTATGTTTCGACAGTGATTGAATAGTTAATAATTGGAATTGTTCGATTAACGCTTTAGATTACGAAACAAATGCACTGCGATCTAACGCAGTGTCGTAATTCTCACGTTCTGCCAATTGCAGCTAGACTCGCCGATAATCGTTTGCGCTTGTGATTGCACGTTACAAGTCATTCCGACACTGCTCGTTTGGGCAGTGTATCGTATGCTTGAGTGCGTTATTTCTGTGAGATACGAAACTTTTATTATTGGTGTTTGTTCGTGGTGAGGGTGAAATATTTTTAATAACGCAATTTTTTAATATGTAAATATTAAATATTAGATATTTAGTGGCTGGAGTATGATGAAGGCTTTCCATACTGAGAAACCCATTCCTAAACAGGAAGCCAAGAACCTTTAAAGACTTTTTCAACTTTATCCAGTCTCATACGGAGATGGCAGTGTTTTCCTTCCCGATTTCTTGTCTCCCTTAACAAGAAAACTGACCAAAGAACAGGACACAATTAACAAACATCTATAACGCTGTTATAGCATCAGTTGCTTCAACAATAAATCCAACTAAACCAACAAATAAATCCAAGGAAGATATATATATATATATCTTCCTTCTATGTAGTGGCGGCTCGTGGTTTGAAATCGTGGGGGCGCTGCAACTTTCGACATATATATACACATGTAAGTACAGTGTGTACATGTTTGGATAAAATATCAAAATTAAGGTAAAAATTAAAAATAAATAAATAAACATGAAAAAATATTGTTTAATATCGATAAAATTATACAGTTTGGTATAGTTCAAAAATACTTAAAAATAAAATCCATTCCTTTAATTACAATTGAAGGAATGGATTTACAATTTTTGGACATTACAATTAAATGCTTTAATTGTAATGTCCAAATATTTAAAGAGACGGAGTAAACACGATAAGCACTACGAACACTACTACTGGTGCACTCTCTCTGTATTCACTGGGCATCTACAGATGCCGTATGATCACTCCGATGCTCGATGATGTTCCACACTAGGCCTCGCCATGTAGTCCTGTTGTTTGCCCTTCTGGCAGCCTCAACTCTCTGAAGATCAGTCACTCCACACACGCCATCCATCCATCTCATTGGTGGTCTACCCCTGCCTCTTTTTCCAGGAACTTTACCTTCTATTACTGTTCTGAGAAGTCCTCCTTCCATCCTTTCTATGTGTCCAAAATATTTTAACTTTCTTCTGTCAATATCCTTAAGGAGCCTTAAAGTTCTACTAATCTTTTCTAACACCCATTCATTTGTGCCTTTCAGTGTATGATATCCTCAACAGCCTTCTGTAACACCACATCTCAAAAGCAGATATCCGTTTCTTATCTGACTTCTTTAGGTTCCAAATCTCGCATCCATAAGTCGCTGTTGGAAAAACAACTGCATCTAAAATCCTCAACTTTGTTCCCATGGAGATAGATCCATCCTTCCAGATTTTAGACAGGTCTCTGACTGTTGTTTTAGCCATTCCTAACCTTTTTCTGACATCTTCTGAACAGCAATTCTTCACATTAATAATGGATCCCAGGTACTCAAACTTGCTGACTTCCTCAATTCTTTCTCCATTAAGATACATTTGTTTCTCAAGAGCTTCTCTGTTTGTTTTTCCTTTGAGAACCATGATCTTTGTCTTGCTAGAATTGAGTTGAAGTCCTCTGTTATTACTGATCTTGTTAACTTTGTCAAGAATTAGTCCTCGTTCTTCCATGTCATTACAAAGGGGTACTGCATCATCAGCGTACCTCAGATTACTGATCAATCTACCTCCTATCGTAATTCCTGTCCTGAGCTCATCCAATGCTTCACGCATGATGTCCTCTGCATATATACTAAACAAGTGAGGAGAAAGTAAACATCCTTGTCTAACTTCCAACTTGAAGCCAGTCAGTCAATCCTACTACTGGCGCAAACTGCATATAAACAACAGTGGAACTACGCGACGGACAGTGCCGTATTACGCTGATAGTTCGCATCTCACTATGACGTGCATATGCTTGGGCGCGTAGCAATATGACACTGTGGTAAACACAGTGCTGCTAGCGTCCTTCGCCCTCCTAAGTGCTACAAGATGGATTTTTATTATTTTTTTATACAAAATAAGAGAATTGTATACGATTGTTGATGATAAAATTAAATATTACAAGCAAATATAAATAAATGAATAAATATATTTATATCATTATTATTATGTGCCACTTCCAGGGAGTCCAAGACTCATCGAGAGAGAGAGTGTGCCAACAGTATCGAACGATTGTCCCCTTCCAACTACTAACCGCGCTCAAACTTATCGAGAAACTTGGGGGGGGGGGGTGCTGCAGTTCCGCGGTGCCTATGCACGAGCTGCCCCTGCTTCTATGTGAAATTTATAAATTATATTTCCATTTTATTTTCATAAACTAATAGTAAAGGTGTAAAAACAGCTGTATGATTAAAACACATAAACCTACATATGTTTTGGGGCGGGGCGAATTAAAAATATTAACCTTCACTAAGCAATACAGTTAATGGGTGCTATTAACTGTACTACTTATATGTTAAAGACTTACCTTGACAAACTGCTATTTACTGACGAGAGAGAGAATATTACTTGCTCACGTCAATCCCACGTACGAAAGGGGTGGAAACCTATAGCACACGCATATTACTACTTCAAAGTTGCAACAGGGAGTACAAGATATAAGAGCGGGGAGTATAGAAATAAAAAAATTTAAAGACTGAAAGAAAAGAAGAGGGAATCATTGAAATAATGAAAAAACCTATACGAGATAAACATGTTTACTAAAAAAATAAACATGCAATTATTCGTTTTAATATACAAATCAATTCTTTCCTGCTGGTAAGAACTATTGTATGATAAACTTGTTTGCTGAAATGAATGTGAAAGAGAAAACGTAAGAAAACAAACGAAAAAGGGGAAATTACCATTTTCAGTGTCATCTTGGCGATGGTAAGGAAAAGAAAAAGTAGTAGAGATTATAAGGAATAGACGAGTCCATATTTTGAAAGGTGTGCAAGTGAGAGGTACTAGTGAGAGTTTCATTTAAAACACACCAGCTTACATGAAACTGGGATAAATCCCAAATGTGGGACAGACCATACAATAGTCTTAGGTTTAGCTCTGTTGCCATTTGCAGTTTTGGTAGACTGATTTTATACTTCATTTCTGTTTTCATGGGTAACGAAGGTAGATATTTTTATTATCTCCTAGCTAATAATCTCTCCTAGAAATCATTAGCTTCTGTAAGAAACAAAAGTTGAAAAATAACGTAAAATGACCATAATTACTGGATTAAATTATGGTCAAGGGGCCCTGTCCCCCCTTTGGGGGGGAACTTGTCACCCTCTCTGGGTGCGCCACTGGATATGAGGCTTTATCCCACAGACATGTTTGAACGTATGTTTTCCATGGACAAAACTATCAGCCCAAAGACACTTACAAGGTGGTATTTACAAGTGGAAAATTCCAGTGAGGAACTAGCAAATGGGGACTATAATATATGACTTAAGAAACAGGAATTAACTTTATATTTCTACAGAGTTAATGTTAATATATTATTAAGTAACGTTCTAAGGTAAAATTTTCAACGCAAGAAGATAAAGAAGATAAAAATATCTGCAATAAATTTTAGAGATATACTATATTGCGTACTTAGTATGTAATATGTAGAATTTGGATCTTATCTTCATATTTTTAAACAAATAAATAAATAAACGGTTATAATTCTTTCATTTTGAATGAAATGTACGTGAATTTGTTTCTTTGATAATGTTTACCATTCCCTTAAATTTCAAAGGTCACAGCTACTGTCTATAATAACTGTAGACTTCCATTTACGTTTATAAAGTAGGTGGCGCTGCGTTCTATATATTTATTGTATTTTCGTTCTTAACCGAAATAGAATATAAGAAATTCGTTTGTAACAATATACACTGCTCAAAACAATTAGGGATATTTTAGTTTCTGTCGTATAATTATGAATTTCTGCAAATTATTATAACTATTGGGTACTTTATACATGAATAAATATTTGTTACTTATGAATAGGGTGTAATTGATGAAATATTGTTTAAATAATCGATATTTATTACGAATTTAACAAATTATACATTTTAGCGGGAAATAATTTTAACAAGAATAACAACAAGAACAAGAATATCCCCAAATTGTTTTGAGCAGCGAAATAGAGAAAGTTAAAAAAATAAAAAATAAAATAAAATACTCCATTCAAGACCAAGATTATGGTTATTTAAGAGAGTAGAACTGCGTTAAGGTCACTAAACTACTGTTGAATGTGTGAAAATGGAAATTTATTATTAGTTTTTTTAAACGAAGTTTTTATAGACATAAATAAATCCACTGCATGTGTAGAATGATCAACTTATCTTTAGGGAAAGGGGGGGGGTAACTTACGAAACCCAAATGAGAGGTGGGTTTTTCGCTAAAAGTTGTCACGTGAGTGAGTTGTGGTATTTGCCAAACCTTTCTGGAACCAGTCGACGAAGCGATAGAAAACCAGCTACCTTATAAGCTGCCAAACAGGAAAATGTGCTGAGAAGGAGGGTTGTCTTCTTCCTCCTAATAGTTTTCCGGGAACTGTCAGGGACAAAACAATAAATCGCTCTTGCAATAGGACGTTTGTAGTTCCTATCTCACAACTGGCTAAATAAAAAAAAAAGAAAAAAGATAATAAGCTTGCCCTACTAGTGTGGGTAACGTTAGGACTATACTGCACACAAAGCAGAACGTCTCTTTGCGTGCGTTGGAAAGCGAGGGGAGGGGAGAGGAATTTCCGTACCTAACTTTGTGAATAGGCCTGATTAAAATGGAGAAAATACCCTTCCTTCACGACATGCAACGACAATTAGGGACTGAATAATGTCTACGCAATTCTATTTCCGCTAAGCAGGATCCTATTCAAATTGGACCATAATAGTGCAGCGTTTGAACAATGATCAAAGTGTTGGGGGAAGTTGCACTCCCCCCCCGCGATCTTCTACAAAGCATTTCTTTTCCAGTTACCGACATACAATAGTTGTATTTCATTTATTCGTATTTTCAACAAGACTGAAACAGATCTTGTATTGAAATACATACAATAAAAACTGGTATAAAGAAGTCTAGCAAGATCCCATTTTAACCATCGATAAAAATTAGTAATGTGTAAATTACAAATCAATAATCAGGTTAATGATTATAGTAATTAAATGCTAAGAATAGTGAATGTTTATGACCTATCTACTAATGCGTTAAAGATAATTGAAATAGAAATAAAAATGGTAATTATTACATTTGACAAATAAAAAGTCGCGAGGCATATAACAGAACCATTACATCAGATTAGCCGACGTTTTTGATATTGTAAAAAATGTTTTATATATAATTGGTTCTCAAGGCAGGTCTTTTTCATGTCCTTTCCTCCGAGATCGAAGAGGGAACTGAGTTGGAGACACAGACCCAATTATAGCTAATTAATTCTATCTCAATAACAGAGTTTATATTGCATCCTTTGAAATAAAATAGACAGCAAAATACGTGCGTGTCTGGAGAATGAACTTCTTCTGCAGCTTCTCCCACTTAAGTGGGGTCACTGTTTGTAATGAGTCTCCTCCACACCTTCCTGTCTTGGGCTGTCACCACATCCAAGTTCTTCATCTTCAAGTCCTCTTCTACCAGCTCCCTCCATCTCTTCTTTGGCCGCCCACGCTTCCGCCTTCCTTGCACATCCATCTGCATGACCCTTCTTCCCACATATTCGTCCTCCCTCCTCATCACATGACCAAACCATCTCAACCTTGCCTCCTGTATTTTCGCTCCTAAGTTCGTAACTTTCACTGTTCCCCTGACATAGTCATTTCTCAGACGATCCTTTCTGGTCACACTGCACATCCACTTAAGCATTCTCATCTCTGCTACTTCCATCCTGCTAATGTTATTTTTCCTCGGGGCCACAGTTTCTATAGCATACGTCATAGCTGGCCTCACAACTGTTCTATAGATTTTGCCTTTCTGTTTGGAGAATGAACAAAACTATATATTACTTCTCTACTTTATTCCTTTCCTTGTTTTCTTGTCTTTTCATGAAAGACATGAAAAGAATGTAATTTGGATTAGCATTGAAGACACACACAACTATCCTCTAACGTGGATTTAACCATACCACTACTTTTTCGCAAGTAGATAAACTTCAGAAAGCTGTTCTAAAACCTAAAGAAAACAGCTATAAATTTTGCACTTAACCCTAACTTGACGCAAAGACAGGCGAGATTAAAAGTTTAAAATACAATAGTAATGATATACAATAGTAATACTAGAATTTTGCAAAACACATCTAATAAATGAATCTGATAGTCAAGTACAGTGATAATGAATGAAGCCATCCTACATGGTATTACGAAATGAGCCCTTTTTCGCTTCCATACTTATTATTTGAATGACTGCTCAAATCTTTATTGAAGAAATAAGTTCAAAGAAATATTGTTGCGCTGTTATTGTTTAAAAATATGTTAAAATTGGGATATTTGTATGCCTTAAACGCTAAAATGTAAGGTCATATAACGTTACTTTGCAAAATTCTCTATGAGAACGGAGAATCACCCACAGAGTCCATTTATCTTTGATGTCTTAAAATGACGATTAAAAGCGTTTATCCATCTTTAAAATTTGTTGTTCATGCTGACTAAACACATACGTAAAAGACAAATTAGCGGGATGTACACACTAATTTTGTGCCAAGACTTGAGGGATTTTCCATGACAGGTAAGCTGAGTTATTAGAAAACAATTTTGGTTTTCTGGAACATGAATACTGGTATTATTTCCACAGTGGAACAAACAACATCACGGGGATTACCTAAATCTGTTGCCAGTAAAAAAAAAAAAAAAAAAAAAAAAAAAAAAAAAAAAAGAGGGACCTGATGAATTAAACACTACCATCTGACCCTCCATACAAATATAAAAACTCTGCAGTGGTAGGACACATTTTAATGAAATTTGGTGCTTAGAATGTTAAATTTTTTTTTTTTTTTTCCCCATAGCGAGTGACGTCGCGTTGTTTTGAGCAAACAATACGGAAAGAGATCGTCGAGTTAGATTTATATCTGCGTAAGTAAATATTCGAATTTCTTGTATTCTGAACATATCTAAGATTTCATTTATACTTGGACATTATCTATAGATCTGATTATGTAATTATACTGCATGGAAAGTTCAAGCCAACATACACATTCCCTGCAACATGCATCTCCTAAAATAAACAGCTTTGGTGGGGGGTGGGGAGTATGATTTGACACAGTTTGATGCCGAATTACTGCTTGGTTGTGCAACAGATGGAGAACTGTCCATGACTCTGCTGATAACCACTTGGAGAGAAAATAAACTAAAACACTTGTCAAAACGGGGATGCCTTCGCGCCATAACCTTTGACAATAATCGTCTGATTTTTATAAAATTGCAACAACCACTGGACAGAGTTCAATTCTTTGAATAGCGAAGATATGCGATACAGAAAGCGTAGGAGTTCTCGCGAAAATACGTCAACAACTGAACATTTAGCTATGAACAGCTTCAAAAACTAGTAGTTTTTGAAATCTGCTCAGTAATAACAAAAATAATGTCTCCTATTGGTATTAGACTTGGTTTCAGGAACCTACATACGAAAAGTTCTCCGCCTTGACCACAGATGGCAACACTATCGGCAAGATTTTTTTTTTTTTTTTTTTTTTTTTCTAAGTTGGTATATCTGCCATAAGCATTCATGTGAAATTGCAAGTCATTCTATCAAGTAGTTTGCTTTATACAGCTGTCTAAAGCAAAAATGTTGTCTGTATCCCTTGAAATGGATAAAATTGAGTATCGTGCGGTCATAAAATTCTTTGTAAAACAAGGTTTAACGCCAAAAGAAATTCATTCGAAGTTAATAAAAGTTTACGGGCACTTTTCTCTTTCGTTTTCGACAATTAACAAATGAGCTACAGAGTTTAAACGTGGCCGTACCAGCCTTGAAGATGATCCACGTGAAGAACGTCCAAAAAGTGTAACAACACCAGAAATCATTGATCAAGTGCACGATATGGTATTGGATGACCGGCGAGTCAAAGTGCGTTAAATTGCTGAAACGATAGGCATTTCAAAAGAACGTGTAGGATATATTTCGCATGAAGAATTGCAAATGAAAAAGCTTTGCACAAGACGGGTGCCGTGCTTGCTCACAGCAGATTAAAAACGCACTCGCATGAAAATCTCTGAACAGGGCTTGGAGCGTTTTGACAAGAATAAAACTGATTTTGTGCTTCTATTTATTACTATGGATGAGACTTGGATTCACCATTACACACCAGAATCCAAACGGCAGTCAAAACAGTGGACAGAAGCCGGTTGTTCAGCATCAAAGAAGACAAAGTTCCATCGGTGTTTTGGGATTTTGTTTATTAATTATCTTAAAAAGGGTAAAACAATAACCGAGGAATATTTTTCCGATCTTTTAACCAGACTAGACGACAAAATTCGTGAGAAAAGATCCGGTGTGCAGAAAAAAAAAAAATCATTTTTCATCAGGATGGACCTGCCCACAAAGGTGTTTTCGCAATGGGAAAATTAAGGGATGTTGGAACATCCACCCTATTCCCCAGATTTGGCTCCCTCTGACTTCTATCTCTTCCCAAAACTAAAACTCTTCCTTGCTGGTCAGTGTTTTTGTTCGAATCAAGAGGCGATTGCAGCTGGAGAAGAGTATTATTATTATTATTATTATTATTATTATTATTATTTGACACTTCCAGGGACATATCCCTTAGTCCATATACTCATCGAGGGAGGGCACCTGCTCTACAACTCTGTTTCCACCAATTGACCGCAACTACACCAACGTCATCTACCGCCGACTACCACCACTGGTGTTTCCACAGACTATCACAAACATCCATCCGTGTATTTTGCAGATCTTACTGAGAACCACTACAGGGACGGGATAATGGCGCTGGAGCATCGCTTAAATAAATGTATTAGTCTTAAGGGAGATTATGTTGAAAAATAAAAATAATTTTGAAATTACAAATTCGATTTTTCATTGTTAGGCCGAGAACTTTTCAGGCCACCCTCGTATGATGCCAACCTGGGCACAAGCATAAAAGAAGGAAGGTGCCTGGTTGAACTATTGATGAGATGGTCTATTGCATCAACTGTGATGAGTCCTTCGGTGGAAAGCCATGCATGAAAGACAATACATGGTAGGATGATGTTAGTTAAAAATAATAATGGAAAGTCCGTAATTCAATATAATTTAGCTTCCTATTAATAGATATTTGCCAAAGAATCGCACGGTTTATCTGATTGGTAAGAAAGTTTTTTTATAATAAATAATCATGACTGGACTCGGTGTAAACCAAGGTCGTCAGCAATTCAAGGAGTTATTCTTTTTTGCTTGAATAAAATATTTCGCGAGTCTTAACAGGATAATTTGTCTTTTATATGTTCTCCATTTGATCATATTCTGAACAGAAAAATTTACATATTACCTAACATCTTCCTCCCTTCTTTCCAATATTTCTGTCATTTTCACATTTAAATAAATAATTTCACCTACAAGATCAATTTTTTCGCATTTCTGTATTTGAAAGAAGACATTCAATGATATCTGACAGCACAACACAAGCGGCAAGTTTTATTTATAATTGATGGCTACTTGATACAGCGTATGGGATTTTTTTTGGTCTTTCAAACATTAATTATGAGTAGAATAGCTGTATTGTTTGTCTGTCGATCGTCAACTTGGAGTTGCCCAAGTAGGTCTCATTATTTGAAAATATGTTATTTAGGTCGCCATTTTAACTATCAAAGCAAACGCTAAATTGGCAGATGGAGGGGGGGGGGGTTAAAGTGCGTGTTATGTGGAAAGTTTGCGTGTCTTGAGAGGGAAAAAAAAAAATTCCAAGAGGGAAAAACCCCCGCTGTCTCCGTTATGAGACCGACTAACTTATCTTTATTAGAAAAGTTCTTATAAACTCCTTTCCTCTCTTCTTTGTTGTTTTCCCCTAATAAATAAAAAATAAATAAAACAGAGTGGAACGGGAAATGTCATATATAACAGTTTGATACCATCTATACCTTCTTTTTAAAGACATTAATGTGTCATTGATATTAGCAACAAAACTTTGGTAAACTAAAATTTGTTTCAATTCACCTCCTTACTGATACGAAATTCAAGCTCTTTGTCGCAAGTCTCAAAATGGAATGATGCGAATTCATAAATCTATGAGACTGAAATCACCAAAGTAGACAAAAAAAAAAAAAAAAAAATATATATATATATATATATATATATATATATATAGTACATTGGACTCGCATGGCAGAACAGAGCCAGTGGCCAATAACAAAGCAGAATAGAACGGGGTGTTTAAATATTTTAGACGGAGTGCGATTGTAAGTCACATTCCTTATAATTTACTTCATTTTTTTTACTTTATTTCTATTCCGTGCATTGTTCACTCTATTCGCCATTCATGAGCTTTAAAACAACAATTGCTAATTGCAATCACAACAAAGGTCTTACAGGTGGACACTTAGCACAGGAAATGCAGCAAATGTGGGGAGGGTCCATTCACCTTTTTTAACAGGACACCGAACTTAGTTTTCCACTATTCATGGAAATGAGTCAGTTTCATTGTGAAGGTATCTATGTAATTTCTTTAAACCAATGATGCAATTCTAATATGACGTATACGTCCTCGATAGCAGACAACAGTACCCCCGTTAAAGCGATCCAAGTCCTATGTTCCTTTACAAAACATTTATGTGTCTGATGGCCTCATTCTACTATCAAGAAGACCCTCCGCTCAAACGATCACTTTTACGAATCTTACTGGAAGGAAAAACTCGAGAAAAATACGCGCTATGCACGTCGGAATATTTAACAGCCTCGGCTGTAACACACAAATCTAAACCTGTTACATTCTGCGGTTATTGACCCCCCCCCCCTTTTTTTTTTTAATAAGACTGTTGGTGGGGAGTTCTAACCTGTTTTATTTCTCTAAGGTGTAGAAATGTACATGAACAGTTTACGAACAGCCCCAAGTACGTGCGCATACATATACGGATATTGAAGAGGAGCCCACAATACATTTCTTCTTGAAGACATGCATTTAGAAGACAAGCGTTTGCTGGAGAGGAAAACACTGGCGAATTATAAAAGGTCGTGCTAAATATGTATTCGATCCACAAGGATTTGAAATGTGACTGGATAAAACTTTAAGGAACATGAAATGCAAATATTCATCGGAAGTTGGATTAGTGAAGTTGCATAAATCATTCGAGTGCATGAAATTTAGGTAAAGTTAGTGACGTTGGCAGCATCACGAAAATAAATAAAGTTGGTAAAGAGAACATGTTAGCGAGCAAGAAAAGTTAGTAAGTTAAAAACTGGGAGAAAAGTATTAAAAAGATAGAAATTATATAAAGGATTGTATATATATAATAAATAGTTCATATCTTTCGACTATTTCTGATAATTTGTGCAAATAGTAATTATAATAAAGTGTAATTCTAATAAAATTAATTAGATAATAAAATAAAAAGAGAAATAATATCAAGCAAACTACTAGCACACGAATACTGATCCAAATGTAATTTATGTTAAAAGCAATTAATTTAAGATTATACATAAATACGTGTGCAAAAGAATAGCATAACAATTTTAATTAAAATTTCACCAAAACACTGTAGATTCTGGCTAGCTTCTAACAAATGGATAATTTATAACCTTAAACGTATTGATAGTTGAGCAGACGAAAAGCAAATTCATATTTTAATTGGTTGTGTTTCTTCTTCTTTTTTTATTGCATACGTCATCGCACTGAAGTGGAAAATGCAAACGATAATCGATCATACAGAAAGTACGTAATTCGTCTGCCCTTAGATAAATAAGAAATTTTCGTTTTCTCGCTTAGTTGGGCTGCATGAATAGGGTTTTAGTTTAATACATTTTAATATAAATGGAAGCGTTAAAGTAGCTTTCGCCATGAGTGAAACCCATTTCGTAAAGCATCGATGAAAATATTTAAATATTTTACGAATATTAAAATTTAATTTTTCAGTTTATTTATTTATTTGTAGAGTTCTCACAAGTGTTCCAAGAGTCGAGATAACCCGCGCGGACTATTTTTAGCAGATACAAGTCAAGCAGTTCACTATTGAAACAGGCTTCGACAGGTGCCAACCCCCCCTCTCGTGGAGAAGGAAATCAGTGTTGTCCTCGTCAAGTGGTCAATGCCCTCATTGCCCCAGAAACGGACTTTAAGGCAAAAGCATTCACTATAATCCTTTTGTGGTCATTATACACGGCCTTTGTTAGGAGGTTTTTCACCCCAGTTGTAAATATGTACGGGGAGTTTATATTTGTCTCTAAGAGTGTAAAATTATAGCTCTGTGTGTGTGTCTACAGCTATCGGTTTATAAAATCCTGTTTGCTTGGGAGATCTTATCGTCGAAAAATGTTTTTAACTTCTGCCTACACTTAACTGTATATATCTAACTAATCTTTTCTTGGAACATTAGGCTTAGTTTTCCTTCTTTTTATTGCAAGAAATACGTTATAGACATTCTCCCCCCCCCCCCCCCAATAACATGAACTTTTTGACTCTTAAATACATGTAATACCTAAGAATATATAACTTTCAACAACTAACAGAAAAACTTGGAATAAATAACCCTCAACAATTTTAAGAGAATACCTTGAATCTGCGGCTTTGGTCCAAACAGGAATACAATACACTTACACATTGCTGATCAAACGGTATTTGTGGGGGATAATTAGATGTCTCGAGAAATCTCATATGGAAGTATTTAGCATAAAATGGGGAGTCATTCGATATGGGAATTTTCGATAATCTATCACTAGTACAGTATTTCCAATAAAATAAATAACTACTAAATAATATTATATAACACTTTTAGTTGTAATTCCTTATCATGAACGTGACTGGGCATCCTATAGACAAATATTCGCTTCGATGGCTAGAATTCTACCTGCACACACACACACACACACACAAAAAAAAAAAAAAAAAAAGCTAGCAACCACCGTCAGAACAATCTGAAGAAGATAATAACAACTATCTTCTTCAGATTGGTCAGATTATAGAAGAAATATACAAAAATGCATAAACACCATAAAATATATTAAAAAAAATAGAAAATACTGTATTGATTTAACCTTAGTATATTCCTGGGTCTAGCTTCCACTGACGAGACCTCAATAAAGGATGAAACCAGTTGAGGGAAGTAACCCTTACATCAATTCTAGGATTCTAGGGAATTGATGTGAAGTCAACAGCCTCCTTATACAAGCAGCGAGTCGTGAAGATACTTCACGTGCAAACTTTATTTGCTTATGCTCGGGAAAGGGATTAAAGCAAGTGTAATGGCTGGTCAGTTAAAATATACATTGACATCTCCTATTTCACATTAATCGTATAAAATTTATAAATCATATGACTCATGAAATTCATATTATTATTATTATTATATTGAGTGCAATATCAACAAAGAGGAATTAGGAGTTGCTCATGCACAGTGCAATTTTAAATGCGTAACATCATCCTGGAGTCTTTCGTACAAGATATATGGTGTAGGATATCAAGCCGTGTCCGTTTTATTATCAGTCTTAATGCTTTATTCCTTTTCCTTGACACTTCATCTAGGTGTCCTTGGAGTGTTACATTCTCGTTCGTTTAAATTCTAAGTTTCAGCACGCTCAGTAGCTGTAACGTTAGGAAAAGATTTGTACCCTACCTATCCTAACGTCATATATGACTCATAGGTATTGTTTAGTTTCTTGGTATCGCTAACTACGAAATCCGACACATAAGATGACGTGCTTATCAAGATTAAAACAAACAAATGAGTCTAAATGACAGGAAAGGATTTTATTTTCGTTGGTAAGTAAGGATATACTTATCGTATAAAAGGATTTCTTGAAAGGGAAATCGAAATAGATTTTAAAAATAGAAAACCCAGAAAGCGATAAACGTATTTTGATGCACATGTGAATAGTATTCATATCTGAGTTGAATATTGTTGGTAAAAAAAAAAAAAAAAAAAAAAAAAAAAAAAAAAAAAAAAAAAAACATTCACAGTACCAAATATTCTTTACACGTTAAACATACAACTTTATAAGACATTAGCTGTATAAATAGGCTTAAAATATATAGCCTTAGAAGATATTACATGTAATGAAAGTAGATGCAAGCTATATTATTGCCTTGGTAGGGTAGACACAAGATGCACGAAAAACAAAATACGTCATGTGACGTTTATTTTACATAAAACAAATCAACAGTCTGACAAATAGAAATTATTGTTGTTTATTATTATTATAAACATTATTAGTTTAGTACATATATTATTAAATTATTACTAAATTAACCATAACAATAGATAGATATATTAATTAGCTCAGGTATGAGTCTTCAAAATTTTCGTCAGCATAAACATGTTACTTCCCGCATAATTTTCTCTTTTACAACAAACTGTTAACTTCTAGGGGGAGGGGGAATCTTACCTGAATCCACAAAACTTCTCCTTAAAACGCTCCGCGTGTGATTTTTCAATAAGCTGTGTCGTATTTTTCTCCATATCGGAGTTTGATAGTGTTTGCAAGTTTGCTAAACAAGCCGCAGTGGGGATTCCATCCATTTTTGATCATTATCCGGTTTTTCCAGAGTAAATACAACCGTACACATTTGAACTTCGATTACGCAACAGTTGAAATACGAGCGATTAGCTTAAGCCTAATATCGTGGAAAAACAAATGCATGCGTACTTGTTTTGTTTACGATCACCTAAGCCTACAGACAATACGTATTCAATTCACAACACTTCGAATCGAAGAACTAATCCAGCAATTTGTTCTTAAAGGTGTTGCGCCACCAACGAACTTTTACGCAAAAAGTCGAGAACCATACGAAGCCCGACAGCCAGCGTCTAGGCTACCGACAAATGCATGTATAAGCGCAGCACACCGTGACTAGTTCATAGCAGGTGGTACGCGCGGATCTTGTAAGATCGCTGTTGCTAGGTCATCCAAATGTTAAGTAGCTATACGCAATTCGCCGCTACTGTTATAATGGGAACACGGAGAAGTAACTTGAACATTTGTTCTACTTAATACCAAACCAACATTGCCATTGAAATGGTTTATTTACATGGCAATAAAAACGAATTTATAAATATTGAGTTTGTAAACGTAGATAGCCAATAGAATATTCAAGTGTAGTCGTTTTAATAGCGCTTTAAAAATAAATAAGGGTTAATTTAAGATCGGGTAATCATATATGCAAAATTTCATGCTTCGAATCGATTTGGAAAGTCAGTTGCCATTTGCAAGAGGCGAATATTCCTTCAAGCTTCGTTTGACACAAAAAAAACGTCGTCTGCAAACACAACATGGTCGATAAATGACGTCACAGTGTTCTACCGCAATATTGCAACAAATATAAACCAAAAGAAGCAGTAAATATGAATAAAATTTAAACTTTTCATTACGTGTGTAGATAGCTTCAAAAAATATTTCTGTGTGTTTTAAATATAATTAAAAATTGAATTTGCAAATTCGTTTCTTCTGAACACATTAAATATTACAGTAGTTATTTATTCGTTATTTCATTATTATTACAAAACCTTTATGGAGTTAAGTGGACTTCATCGTAGGAAATCCACTTTAGGCGGCACAAAGTCTATCGTGCCACTGATTCATCGTCTGTGCTCTCACTGAGAGGTCTCAAGCAATGCGTAACTATAACCTTGCTAACTATCATAGCGCATAATTTGTCAAAAATAAAGGTGGAGAGGAATACTACAAAAAAAGATACTTGAATTTTTTTTTCAGAAATTGAAACTTCATTTTAGCTTGTATTAATGGATAGTACATTTAGTTTATAAAATAATTCCAGATAAAGCACGTCATATTTATATCGTAGTGCTGGCATTTAATGACAACGGGACTCCAGCGGTGAGTTCTAGTCTCAGTGAAGGTACAAGCGGTAGTAGTAGTACTGTAATAATTCGCGGTTTTCCTAAATACGAAAAATTGTCGTATCTGGCAGTTTTCAGCAATTTAATTGATTCACTTATTTATTATTAATGTTGTTATTCGTACTAAAGAAACTCACAGCATATACAGAGAACTCATATTATCTCCAAAACACAATACGGTTTTTAGAAAAATAAGGGAAAAACATCTCTCTTGAAAGACTTTACAGACGTAATTAATACCGCCTTAGACAAAAACAAAATTGCCATGGTAGTCTCTATTGATCTAACTAAAGCATTCGATACACTTACACATCAAACCTTGTTAGAAAAGCTGAGGCATGTTGGAATAGAGGGGCCTCTTCACATGTGGTTTACAAACTACCTCCAAAATAGAAAGCATATCACACGTATCGGGTCAAACCGAAGTAGACAGCTAATAGTGACCTGTGGAGTGCCGTAGGGAGCTGTACTCTCCCCAACTCTATTCAACATTTACACGCACGATAATAATCAGTTACCACTCAAAGGTAAGATATTTCAATACGCAGACGATACAGCAATAATATCCATCCATAATAACGCAAGCATAGCCCAAACAAATATGCAACATGACATAAATCTGCTCATAGACTGGCTCACCAAAAACTCCATACACCTAAACTCAGATAACACAAAAATAATTATATTCAGAAATCCACTGACTCGACCAGTTGATAACAAATATATAACCATCCAACATCCACTTTCCAACATAAAAAACACACAGAACAGCAAAACCACTATAATCACTCAGGTTGAAACAATACGATACCTTGGAATTTACTTTGATGCAGATATGAACTGGAATAGCCACATAAACCATCTACACAACAAACTCCGAACAATAACTGGTAAACTCTACAGTTCCCAACGCCTAAAAGCACTATGCCAAAATATACTAAGATACTCTATAACAACGTATGCTTTCTGTGCACCCTGCAAACTAAATAGATTAATGTCGTTACAGTACAAAATGATAAAACTGATCTTTTGGGAACAACGAGACAATAACGACTTTATATACACTGCAATGTCAGAACACAAAATACTGACAGCAAAACATTTATGCCACTATGCAGCTTTGCTAAAACATTGATGCCAACTACAGGACAGTCAGAAATACATACCGTATAACAAGACCTCAGACAACTAATTATATCACATATAAATACAATAATCATGCGGAAAGGCCATGCGAAACTTCTACATCCCAGACATGATAAACAAATTACCTTTTGAATACAGAAACCTTACAAACTACAGTAGCCTGAAAAAGAGCGCTAAGGACATACTACGAACAAGAAACACGCACCCAAAATACCATACAAACTTAATGAAACACAATATATTCGTTCAGGCTTCCAATTCAGCGATGCATCAAGACATTCCAAGTGTGTGTGGGTGGGTGGGTGGGTGGGTGGGTGCACGCGCGTGCGTGCGTGCGTGCGTGCCTGCGTGCGTGCGCGCGAATTTCTCAATCAACGGCTGCAGTGGAAATCGAACCTATTAAACGTCAGTCTATTTCCCAACACAGCAAACAAACCAACAAATAATAACTAACTGGTCTCATCCTCAGATAAGCTTAACAAATAGGCCTTGAGGATGAAAGTTGAGAAATTAGATCTCGTCTAATTATAAAATTAATCATAAAATAAAAAAGAGAAAAAAAAAAATCCAAACCCATATATCATATTTAAGTGGTGTAGTTACAGCACTTAAATATACTAAAAAAAATCAAAATTGTAAATATATATATAACTCATTGTGTTAAATGAATAAATGCTATTTATTATTAATAATACATTATACAGGAGGGGGGGGGAAGAAAAGAAAGTAAAAAAAAATCTGTTGTAAATATGTAATCACAATATTAATCATAATTTTAATAATAAAAAAGATTGAATTTTTTTAAAAGAAAAATATGTAATCAAGTATGTATCACATGCAATCAAATGCGTGTGATGTATGTATCATATGTAATAAAAAATTATTATTATTATTATTATTATATATTGTCCGTGCGGTTAGCCTAGTGGCTTAGCGCTTTGCAACCAACTCGCAGACAACTAATTCTATCACATATAAATACAATAATCATGCAGAAAGGCCATGCGAAACTTCTACATCCCAGACATGATAAACAAATTACCTTTTGAATACAGAAACCTTACAAACATACTACGATACTACGTACAGGGCCTGGGGAAGGAGTGTCCTAGGTTCGATTCCCGTCGACGACGTGAGGAGCTTGAGGATCTTCTTCAGCCATAGCCAAGTTAGCCGGTCTTGGGCGTGGACAGCAGGGTTTTTCCCAAAGTTTATCTTGGTTTTTCATCCTGCAAGCAGGCAAACCAGCCTTGAGAACTGAACACTAAAGGGGCATAGGGCTGACCACCTTACCCTGTGAATGGCTTGAGGTCCGATGATTAACTAACCCTCGACACCACAAGGTAAAAGAGATTAAAGGAAGATGAAATGAAATGATTATTATTATTAAGAGGGACCTCCAGGGAGCAGTGACGGACCAAGATAATTTCGCACCCGGGAAAGTCTCTGTGTGTGATGCCCCAAAGATTTTTTTTTCATATACTTAAGAAGTTTCTAATTGTAAGTAAAAGTATTTTTCCAATTACTAATAATTTCATAACATCATTATTATTTCTACTTATAATTTTTATTCACTCAGATATACTACATAAAAAAATAAATAAAAATCATTACAAACAAAAAGTATTGATTTTACACTGTAATTTTTATTTAATCAATTATAACTTAGATATATTTTTTCTTGATAGTATGATACTTGAGAGTAAGTATAACAATGTTTCCATTGGCAAGTAATTATTTTTGGAAGAAGTGCAGGGCCTAAGGCCCTTGTACCAGTCTTAGTTTTGGTGCCCCGGGCGAATGCCCGGTCAGCTAGCCCCTTAATCCGGTACTGCCAAGGAGTCAGGAACTCATTGAGGGAGGCTATATACTACACGTACCAGCTATCATACTTATTCTTGAATTCATTCACACTACTTGCACTCACAACAACCAATGGCAATTTATTCCATTGGTTGTTGTGCACCCTATGAGAGAAAAATCTAGCCCTCGCCGCTTTTCTTAGCGGCATTCATTCTCAAATTCCAAAGATGCCCTCTTGTCCTTTCCCCACACTCCATAAATTGAAAAAATTCCATCAACTGAAATCCTGTATGACCCTTTCAGAAGTTTGTAACTCTCATTCATATCACCCCTCTTTCTCCTGTTTGCTAGAGTCTGCAGTCTACAAATTCTCCATCTGTCTTCATAATCAGTATTCCACAATCCTGATATCATTTTTAGTACTCTCTCCAATGTATCAGAATCACAACGGAAACCAGGAGACCAGGCCTAACAAAATTAATCCAAGTGAGGTCTTATCGAGGCCTTGTAAAGAGGCAAAATGACATCCTTATCTTTACATGTGGACATTTGTTTCGGCATTGCAATTATCTTTTCAGTTGTATTTCATCTTCCTATCTACTTACACTCCAAGATCCCTAGCCTCATCAATTTCTTCTAGCCTAATTCCACCAATATAATCCATTGGATATCTAATCACGCCAAAGTGCATAACTTTGCATTTACTAACATTGAACTGACATCCATTTTCCCATGCCCACAATTCCATCCTATTCAAATCATTCTGCAAGTGCTACATATCAGCAGCATTCTTGATTACCCTGCCTATCTTTGCATCATCAGCAAATAGCTGTATGTCGCTTGTCAAATCCTTCCCAATATCATTAATGTACAGATTGGATAACAGTGGACGAAGCACTGTTCCTTGTAGTACATCACTTATTACCTTAAATCTTTTAGACTCACATCCTCCGTATACCACTTTTTGATGTCTGTCAGTCAGCCATCCTCTTATCCACACTAATATTCTATAATCCAAACCCATATTCTCCCATTTTGCAACGGTCTACAATGCTGTATTCTGTCAAAAGCCTTAGCAAAATCCAAAAGCATCATGAGGTATCCATTCCGCTTGTCTAGTTCAATGGTAACATTGTTATAGAATGTGAGAAAGTTGCTAAAACATGATCTTCCCTTAGTAAACCCATGTTGCTCATTGCAAAGTAGATATTCACTGTCAACCCATTTCTGAATGTGAGCCCTAACCAATTTTTCCAAAACTAGTTAGGGCTCGTGATACTCCTGAGATAATAATCGGTCGATAGTTTGATACATCGGTCTTTGCACCACTCTTGTGCAAAGACCGAAACATCGGTCTTTGCACAAGAGTGCAAATTATCCACGGAATTATCCCTGTTCTGAGATTCATATTAAACAGCCTGGTCAATAGCCAGTTTTAGCACACGTGCTGATATCCCGTCAGTCCATATTGCTGGATTCTTATTCAGTTTGTGCAACAGCTCTAATACCTCGTCCTCATACACCTGAGTTTCTTCACCCAGTGAAGAGGAAGCAGTGAGCTCAATGTTGTGTACACTAGGTTGATAGCTTTTAGCAAAATGGGCACTAATTAGTTGAACAATCTCTTCTGCATCTGTAACCCACACGCATCTGCATTTAGAAGTTATTCTTCATATTCATTCTTTCTTTCACTTGCAGCATATCAATAGAATTCTTGTGGGTTGTCTTTAGCATGCAGAGCCAGTTTCTTTTCATACTCAGACTTTGCTTTTCGCACAACAGTCGTGACTATTCTAGCTTGCTGTTTATAAATTTCATACGGGACGTCATCCTTATGCAAATGGTATTCCTTCCATCATCCTTTTCTTATGAATCTCTTGCTTAATAAGATTAACACATCCATTTGACCGCTACTCTATTCGTTCTTCGAGCTCTCGGGACACATTCTGATATCGCATCATTTAAGTATTGTTTAAATGCTTCTCATGCACTGTCGATATTCTTCCAATCCAGCAACTGATCCCATTCCACTAAACTCAGTAAACTCCTCAGTTGCTCATAATTTCCTGCTTTGTAGTTCAGCATGTAACCTTTTCTGAATGGAACATTCATAAACTTGGTCACTTCCCAAGCGAGTACCGTATGATCACCAACTGGAGGCAGAATAGTTACGTCTTTAACTGAAACGCCTTCTGACACTATAATAGAATCTAACACTCTTTGCCCTCAAGTTCCTTCACATGCTGCTTGAGGAAGTTGCCTCGCAACAGCTCAATAAATGCATTTTCATTCTTCTCGTGAGATTCTGCGGCTACCCAATCAGTATTTGGATAATTAAATGCTCCCATTATGATTATCCTTTCGCGCTCATCTATTTAGTGATGCATTTCTTTTCTATTTATTGATGCATTTCTTCATCACTAGCAACCCATCCACCAGGTCTGTAACAAAACCTTAATATGTAATTGATCTTGTTAGAATCCACCCCATACCAGATGGCTTCAAACTCACTGCCACATGAAATATTGTTAGCATTAGTATTGCAATCGTGGTCTCAACTCTAAATGGATTCAAATCATCCAATATCATTAGATATTGGATGATTACTCTATCCCTCTGGGTACAAAGGGATAGAGTACCCTTTATACGTAATACCAGTCAGTACGTCTAATTCTGATAGCCAGGTCTCAACAATCTGAGGTCCCAACATATTGAGTAAAGCAACGTAATCAACCCCTTTGTTTCTGATACTCCTAGCATTCGTGTACAGACATAATAATCTACCTATTTGTTCTTTTGTATACCCTCGTTTGCAGTCTGCCTGACACAGTTGGACAACTTTGGGGGTGGGGGGGGGGGGGGGTGGGGGGGGGGGGGGGTGGGGGGGGGGGGGGGTGGGGGGGGGGGGGGGTGGGGGGGGGGGGGGGTGGGGGGGGGGGGGGGTGGGGGGGGGGGGGGGTGGGGGGGGGGGGGGGTGGGGGGGGGGGGGGGTGGGGGGGGGGGGGGGTGGGGGGGGGGGGGGGTGGGGGGGGGGGGGGGTGGGGGGGGGGGGGGGTGGGGGGGGGGGGGGGTGGGGGGGGGGGGGGGTGGGGGGGGGGGGGGGTGGGGGGGGGGGGGGGTGGGGGGGGGGGGGGGTGGGGGGGGGGGGGGGTGGGGGGGGGGGGGGGTGGGGGGGGGGGGGGGTGGGGGGGGGGGGGGGTGGGGGGGGGGGGGGGTGGGGGGGGGGGGGGGTGGGGGGGGGGGGGGGTGGGGGGGGGGGGGGGTGGGGGGGGGGGGGGGTGGGGGGGGGGGGGGGTGGGGGGGGGGGGGGGTGGGGGGGGGGGGGGGTGGGGGGGGGGGGGATTCAAAGGGTTTTTGGTAACGAAGTACAATACCATGTTCTTCTTCGTTTGATATCCTTGCAGTCATTGCAGAAACATTCCAAGTTTCAAGATCTTCACAGCCGATGTCTAAAAGAACATGATCGATGCTATTCTGCAATAGACAAACAATCTGGTCAATGCTACCAAAACGCAGTCCTCTCTTCATCTCAAGAAAGATGTCACTTCATCTCTCCTTACTCTTGTTAAGACTCAGATCCTAGACAAACATTTAGTGTTCTTTTCCACTCGAGACTCTTAGCTGCAACTCCTACCCTCATACAAATCTCCAAATCTGCTTTACTGTAGAATACTGTTCTCACGTTCATGACGATTCACCAAAAACTTCTCTAAAAATTATTGATGCTGCCCATAAGACGAAATTCATTGACAGTCTCTTCTCCATGAATTTGCTCTATCTCACGGACGATCTAACTGGCGTTATTCTACGCCTGAAGCAAAGTTTAAAGGTTATGCACTCGCACTAATTCTGTTTATAATTGCGGAAACCAAACTAGCTTTAAACTACCAGAAAGGTATCTTTATTTACATGTTAGTCATTGGTTAACATACATCATTAAATATAGATGCGCTAGATTTAAAATTAATCAACATCACATGTTTATTTTTAAGTTTCATGTTCTGTGCATAATATTGTTTTATCTGGTAATCATACTCAATTCATTGTTAATTTAAGTTTTTTTTTTTATCGATTTGAATCTGTTAAATGTTTCGAAAAAGCTGCATCCATAACAGTATGCTTAGAATTACTCGAAATAAATTTATGGTAGTAA